>NC_138377.1:80789403-80838816 GCF_054177405.1 Leptonychotes weddellii
TTCGATCTCCTGTTGAGTTTGTAGGTGTTCAGAATGGTTTGATCCCTATCCAGCTGAATTCCTGAGAGGAGACGAAATCCAGGTCTCCTACTCCTCCGCCATCTTGCTCCGCCCCCCTATTTTTAATTTTTTTGAGGAATCTCCATACTGTTTGCAACAATGGCTGCACCAATTTGCATTCCCACCAATAGTGCAAGAGGGTTCCTTTTTCTCCACTTCCTCGCCAACACTTGTTTTTTCTTGTGTTTTTTATTTTAGCCTTTCTGACAGATGTGAGATGATATATCATTATAGTTTTGATTTGCATTTCCCGATGATAAGAGATGTTGAGCATCTTTTCATGTGTTTGTTGGCCATCTGGCTGCCTTCTTTGGAGAAATGTCTGTTCAAGTGTTCTGCCCATTTTTTACGTGGATTATTTGTTTTTTGGGGTATTGAATTGTATCAGTTCTGTATATATTTTGGATACTAACCCTTTATCAGATATGTCATTTGCAAATATCTTCTCTAATTCAGTAGGTCGCCTTTTAGTTTTGTTGATTGTTTTCTTCACTGTGCAGAAGCCTTTTATTTTGATGTAGTCCCAATAGTTTATTTTTGCTTTTGTTTATCTTGCCTCGGGAGACCTATCTAGAGAAATGTTGCTATAGCCCATGTCAGAGAGATTACTGTCTGTTCTCTCTTTTGGATTTTTATGGTTTCAGGTCTCACATTTAGGTCCTTGATATATTTTGAGTTTATTTTTGTGTATGGTGTGAAAAAGTGGTCCAGTTTCATTCTTTTGCATGTGGCTGTCCAGTTTTCTCAGCACCATTTGCTGAAGAGGCTATCTTTTTCCTACTATATATTCATTCCTCCTCTGTCAAAGATTAAGTGGCCATGTAGTTGTGGGTTTATTTCTGGGCTTTCTGTTCTATTTTATTGATCTATGTGTCTATTTTGATGCCAGTACCATATTGTTTTAATTACTACTGCTTTGTAATATAACTTGAAATCTGGGATTGTGATACCTTCCGTTTTGTTTTTCAAGATTGCTTTGGCTGTTTGGAGTCTTTTGTGGTTCCATATGAATTTTAGGATTGTTTGTTCTAGTTTTGTGAAAAATGCTGTTGGTATTGGATAGGGATTGCATTAAATGTGTAGATTGCTTTGGGTAGTATGGACATTTTAACAACATTTGTTCTTCCAACCCATGAGCATGGAATATTTTTCCATTTCTTTATGTCATCTTGAATTTCTTTCATCAGCATTTTATAGTTTTCAGAGTACAGGTCTTTCATCTCTTTAGTTAAGTTTGTTCCTAAATATTTTATTGTTTTTACACCTAAAGGAGCTAGAAAAAGAACAAACAAAACCTAAACCCAGCAAAAGGAAGGAAATAATAAAGATTACAGCAGAAATAAATGATATAGAAACTAAAAAAATTATAGAACAAATCAATGAAACCAGGAGCTGGTTTTTTGAAAAGATCAACTAAATTGATAAACCTCTAGCAAGCCTCATGAAGGAAGGAAGGAAGGAAGAAAAAACAGAAGACACAAATAAAATTACTAATGAAAGAGGAGAAGTAACAACAAACACCACAGAAATACAAACAAAACAGAATATTATGAAAACCTATATGCCAACAAATTGGACAACTTAAATGGATAAATTCCTAGAAACATACAATCTTCTAAGATTGAATCAAGAAAAAAATACAAAATGTGGACACACCAATTACTAGTAATGAAATTGAATCAGTAATCAAAAAATCAAAAAACTCCAAAAGAACCCCCCCCCAAAAAAACAAAACAAAAGCCCAACAAACAAAAGTTAGTTCCTCAGGTGAATTCTATCAAACATTTAAAGAACGGTTAATACTTATTCTTCTCAAGCTATTCCCAAAAATATGAGAGGAAGAAAAATTTCCAAATTCATTCTATGAGGCCAGCATTACCCTGATACTAAAACCAGATAAAGACACCACAAATAAAGAGAACTACAGGCCAATATCTCTCATGAATATAGATGAAAAAAATCATCAACAAAATATTAGCAAACCAAATGCAACAATACATTTAAAAAAATACATCATGATCAAGTGGGATTTATTCAGGGATTGCAAGAGTGGTTAAATATTCACAAATCAATCAACGTGATACATCACATCAATAAAAGAAAGGATAAAGACCATATGATCATTTCAATAGATGCCAGAAAAGCATTTGATAAAGTACAACACACATTCGTGATAAAAACCCTCAACAAAGTGATCTAGAGGGAACATATCTCAACAAAATAAAGGCCATCTATGAAAAACCCATGGCCAACATCATACACAATGGTGAAAAACTGAGAGTTTTCCCCTAAAGTCAGGAACAAGACAAGGATGCCCACTCTCACCAATTTTATCCAACATAGTACTGGAAGTCCTAGCCACAGCAGTTAAACAACATAAAGAACTAGAAGTCATCCAGACTGGTTAGGAAGAAGTAAAGCTCTATTTGCAGATGACATGATACTATGTATAGAAAAACCCTAAAGACTCCGCCAAAAAACTATTATAACTGATAAAAGTTATTTAAATATTAGGTATATTATCCATTTTCTGTGATATATATTTTAAAATATTTCCTTCCAATTTGTCATTTGTCTTTTGCGTGGTTTATGGTATTTTTTTACCACTTAAAACATTTTTTTTTATATAGTCAAATCTATCAGTCTTTCCTTGGATTGCATCAGAATTTTTAATCATAGAAAGCTTAAGTCTTACTATGTGATTTTAAGGGCTATGGAAATATGCTAAAAACTAGCCATATCACAAAGGAAAACTAGCTCTGTGATGGCAGAAAAGGCTAAATATTTTGGAGCTCTGAGTAGAGTTGCCAAAAAAAATACAGGTTGGCTAGTTAAACTTGAATTTCAGATAAACAATGAAATTTTTTTTTAGTATAAGTATGTCCCAAATATTGTATGGGATATACTTATATTAAAATTATTTGTTGTTTGAGCTAAAATTCAAATTTACTGGGTGACTTGTATTTTTATAAATCTGGTGACCCTAGTCCTGGGGAAAGATAAATCCCTAATCTTGGTATATCCTTTGTTGCCCATTTAGGTTCTTAGAAATAGATCAGTCTGGGGCGCCTGGGTGGCTCAGTCAGTTAAGCATCTGACTTTGTCTCAGGTCATGATCTCAGAGTCCTAGTATCGAGTCTCACATCAAGCTTCCAGCTCAGCGGGGAGTCTCCTTGTCTCTCTCTTTTTGCCCCTGCCCCTGCTTGTGTGTTCTTTCTCTCAGATAAATAAATAAAATCTTTAAAAAAAAAAAAAAGAAAGAAAGAAATAGATCAGTCCTCCTTACTTAGTCCTCTTACATTCCATGGTTCTCTTAAGGTCATTGTTTTATCTCTGCAGCTACTGGGACTTCTTTTGTCAGATGATTTCTGGTCTATCACAAAAATAAAAATTTTCAGAGGTCAGTAGGGTGGAGTGCATAGAGCATAGACCTGGCTTTTAATTCTGGCCATATAACCCTGGAAAGCTTATTTATTGCATTTCAGCCTCAAATAATATCTATGTTACATAACTAAATGAATTAAATAATGTTTACATATTATAAGTACTCCATAGTTTTTATCTATTGTTATTTGCTAAGTTCATAATTTTGACACATAGAGATAAGATAGGTCTTTTCATCAGCAAAAGGGAGATATAAAGTCATAATATCATAGTCAGTTAGTGAGTATACTCATTTCTCAAATGAGAAAACCAACTCAGAGCTCATCATCATGGTGCTGGAGGCAGGGCTCTTCAGTGATACTTCCCAATACAAAGGTCAGCCCAGCAATGATATGGGAGGTTGGGCAATGCTTTGGGGCAACTTGGGATGGAATATGGTATTGGGAAGGAGTGAAATGGACATAGGACAGAGTCAAGGAATGGAGGGCAGGAACTGACCAGGAAGTCAAGACAGACAATGGAAGAGACTGAGAGGTAAAGAGAACAAAAGGTTAATGAGAAAGGGAAATATTTAAGGAACAGAGTAAAAGCAAAAAAGCAAGGATGAATGTGAGAGAAAGGAGTTTAAAAAAAAAGATTAAAGTCAATTAGAAGGAAAATGAGATAATTTTGGTTGGAATAAATGGTTGGACAAATAAGTAGGTGGATAAGAAATCAGGGAAATGAAGATGACTGTGGGGAAAGGGTTGGTTCACCTATTATATTTTGTAAAGTAGCTTTTACCTATAATGTCTTAATAATCTCCATGGTAATTCTGTGAGCAGAGTGAGAAATCCAAGTCTCATGGAGGTAGTTAAATCACTTGCCCAGGTTTGCCATTTGAATCAATGCAGAGCTGAGATCAGATCCCAGAGCTCCTAGCCCCTTCTCCCACACTACACCTTTATCCTTAGGTACTGCAGTACAGGGATTGAAAGTCATGAGATCTAAATGAATCCAGTGCATCTAAAGAATCCAGGCATTTGGTGTGTTCTACCCAGAGAGAGACCCACAGGCCTACTCTATGGCAGGGAAAAGTAGTCAGGTTCTAAACTGTTCCAGTCTTTGTAAAAATACAAATGGAATTCTTTCTGGCTCCAAAACTAGGAGGCAGACTCCTCCAGATTATTTCTCTTTGATCTAGGTGATCCTCCACTATTTGCAAAATGAACCATAAATTTGGTTTTACTTCACTTCTTCTCAAAACCTGTAGGGTACTGACTTGTCACAGAAGCCAGAGTGCAACCTCCCATCTCCAGGCTCATCTTCCAGAGTTTAATCCATGTCCTTTTGACAGGGCCAATGTATTAATTGGCAGACAACCGGAGGAAGCACAATTTTCCTATAACCAATCTGAATTCCTCCTTTGATGTCTGGTTACAATTCTCTCCACATGCTGCAGTGCATACAACTTCATCTGAATCAAATTCAGCTCTGATAACCCTGGGAAGTCACAACACTGCTTGGGCAGAAAGATTTATATACATAATTCTTTTCACAGTAAGAAGAAATTGTGGTAGAGAAGATTGTCATCGAAATAATAGTGCTTCTTTCCAAAAGCTTTCTGCTGTCTGTGTGAGGTAATCTTATTCAATCTTGATCTCCTTTGGTCACAGTCTTATCAGCACATGTTCAGAAGAGAGTTAACAAAACAAACACAGTCCCTAATGACAATAGGAATACCATCTTGGGGGAGCAACAAAATACCCTTATGATCCCTCAGATGACCTGCATTCCTCTTGATTTTCGAAAGTGGCTGGCCGGGGTGCCTAGGTGGCCGCAGTTGGTTGAGCATCCCACTCCTGATTTCCACTCAGGTGGTGATCTCAGGGTCATGGGATCGAGGCCCACATCAAGCTCTGCACTCAGCAAGGAGTCTGCTTGGGAGTCTCTCCTTCTCTCTGTGCCTCTCCCCCCACTCTCCTCCTCCTCTCTCTCAATTTCTCTCTAAAAATGAATAAATCTTTAAAAGGGGGGGGAGGAATGGGGCACCTGGGTTGCTCAGTCATGATCCCAGGGTCCTAGGATGGAGCCCCACATGGGGCTCCCCACTTAGCTGGGAGCCTGCTTCTCCCTCTCCCTCTGCCCCATTTATGCTTGCTATCTCTATAGTGCTCTCTCTCTCAAATAAATAAAAATCTTAAAAAAAAAAAAAAGGTGGGGGGAGGCTGGAGAAGGACCACAGAGGTGGTGAGTAGTGGAGTGTGGCAGGAATCTTGTGAGGTCCAGCAACACTGGACTTCCCAATGTTTATGCCTGCTCTCAGAGCATGAGTTTGATAAGTGCACCTATCTCAAAATTCTGCCTATCTCCTCTGTATCTGTTCCTATCTTTATCACAGTTTTCCTTCTATGTCTTGGAGAGACTTCCTAAGACAGGACTGAAAGAGAAAGTAATGCTTTATAACAATATTTCCACTTGAATTTCCACCTTGTGCAAGACTCTGAACCATGTTCTCCTAGTTTACCTTGTCTTTTATGCCTGCTAATTAGCCTTAACACAATTAACCCTTGCAATGTAGGCATAATAATTTTATTCTTTTTTCTAGTTCTAATTGGCACCAGCCATCATAGACTGTGCTAGGCAATATCTGAAATATAGTCCCCTCCCCACTGATCTCTGCCTTCTTTGTAATTCCCTCACTTTGAGTGTGGATCTAATGACTTGCTTCTAACTCATAGACTACAGCAAAAATCATAAGATGTTACTTCCAAGATTCGGTTATAGGAGGCTGTGATTCCTGTCTTGCTCTTTCTCCTTCAGTTGTACTCTCTTTGCCCTCTCACTTGCTCACTTTGATGAAGCCAACTGCCTTGTTAACTACCCTATGAAGAGGCCTGCAAGGCAAGGAACCAAAGGGGGTCCCTGGCTACTAGCTGGTGGGGAACTGAGGCCCTCAGTCCAATAGCTCTGGACTGAGGATTCAGTCAGAATCCTGCCAACAACCATGTAAGTGAAGTTGGAAATGGATACTTCTCCAGTCAAGCCTTCAGATGAGATTATCACTCCAGCCTTGTGAGGGACTCAAAGGAGAGGACCCAACTAAGCCATGCCCACAGAAACTATAAGACGATAAGTATTGTTTTAAGCCACTAAGTTTTAGAGTAATTTGTCATGCAGCAACTGAAGAGTAATAAACAGGCTTTTACTCAGTTAGGCCACTAAGTTGACATTGTAACACATCAGTTTCATCATCAGCTCTACCTGCCTTCCCTGACCCTCATGAGTTAAGCCCATTCCATTCTGTGTACCTTGCTTTCTAACACTGTTCAGTTTCCATGTTCTTTTGGCCTGCTCCTTAGTCTACTCATCCATCACCCAATATCATTTCTGCTGTTAGCACCTTACTAGCTCATAGCATTTTTCTTTCTCCTTACCCTCTAATAGCCTCAGCACATTCTCCCATAGTAAATGCTTATTAAATAATTGCAGATTGATGTAAATGTCAACATTCATTTCAAATAATTCACTTAAAAGATTTATTGAATTCCTATTACATGCTAGGTACTATGGATGAAGTTATGAATAAATAATAGACACAAGCTTTGCCCTCATGGAATTTACCATCTAGAGAGGAAGTTTGATACTGATGCTGGTCAATTACATAGCAAATATGTTAGGTATTAAGCTCCCTAAAGAAAAGGTAAATGTGCTGCAAAAATACTAGAAATAAAAGGATTTTATGTAGTGAGGGAAATCAGGGGAGACTCTCTGAAAAATTGGTAACTGAGGTGAATTCTCAAGGGTGAGTGGGAATTAATTTGGCAAAAGTGAGCTGGGTGGGGATGAAAGGTGGGAGGAAGCATTCCAGACAAAGGGAACAATGTGTGCAAAGTAGCATCTTTGAAGTGGTCCAAGAGAGCCAGTAAATCTTGAGATTAAAGAGTGAGGAGGGATGTGATGTGAGATGAATGGAGAGGTAGGTGAGAGCCAGACCTGATCCTATCTTATTCTAGGCCAACTTTGAATAATGGGTATTTTAGGAATATCCAGAATGTTCCTGTAACTACTATATTCTCTTGGTAGCATTACAGCCAAGCAGGTGTCAAATATTCTTTGGCCCTATTTATAGAGAGTTGTTTTTTGAGACTTGCTTTGACAATACCCTTAAAAGAAATCAGGACCATGAAAGAATGAAAAGACATGGCCCCTGACCACAAAGAGTGTGTGTTCTAGTTGGAGACTCCTCACTGAAAACACAACAGACTGAATCACAACAGTATAGTGCACATAAAATAATAAATCCCTAACTGCCATAAGAGAACTCACAATTAAATAACCCTAGGTGGGGTGAAAGGGGAGATGAGTGAGGAATGAGCCCCATTTACTCTTGGTTATACCCAAGCCCATTTTCAAGTCTCTTTTTGGCTAAATATGTATCAAGCCTCTTAAAGACATGGCACAGTCTGGATCATGAGAGGAGAGGAAGAGATCTCAAAAAATAAAAATGGAGACCAGGTTCTGTGAAACTAATGGAAGAGAGCACAAGCAGAAGGAACCAAGAATACTTATAGGGAATTCTGTGCTGAATGGCTTAAAGTCACCATTCTCTCAAGAATGCTACTGCTGTTCTGCTCAGCTTATACAGAATTGATAGAGGTGGCAATCACATGTAATTCACATGCCTGGCACAAGTTGATGCTCCGTAGATACTAGTTGGATAGTTTGGGGAAGGGTCATTCATTATACAGGAGACCCTTCATTCACTATGGAGACAGAGGTTTCCACAGAAAGAATCACACGCTTTATGAACTGAATGTCCTGGAGTCTTGCTGAGACATCCTATCTCTTTCTACTCTTCCCCTAACTTCAAGATGCAGCCAGCCTGTGTGGGATGACCCCACAAGACCTCCTATAAGTCTAGGCTACTACATCAGCCTTCTGCCATGCACAAAAGAGGTGGTATCTGAACGCATCTGTGAAAGTTTGGCTCATGAACCCTGGCCATATGTGTACAGGGACCCACCACCTGAACTCACTCCTGAATACTTGGAATTTCAATGGATCTTGGGCAACCCACAGTCTTCAATGATCCTGACTTCAGGGTTATAGACTCAGATTCAACCATCAGTGAAATAAAAACATGAATAGTAAATTACAAATATGCCATAATTTTGCAAAAAATCCCCCCCATGGAATTTTTAGGCATATGCAGATTTTCACTGATTAAAAATGGCCACCATTTGTTACTTACCGTGTTCCTGGCACACTATTTCTGTTTTATCTCAGTCCACATAAAAAATCTTTAAAGATGGTGCCATTATCGTCATTTTACAGGTGGAGAAACCAAGGCTTAGAAAGGTTAAGATAACTTCTCCAAGATCAAAAAGTAGCAGAGATGGAATTTTAACTCACATGGGTCTGTTTCTGGAAACCAACAGCTCAACATCAACATCATTTCCTCCTTGAAGCCTTGTGTGATCTCCCCATCCACTATGCCTCCATTGGACTTTGAATCCACTTATATTACAAGCTGAAAATACTGTATAATAATTATTTAAGATTTCATGAAATCCTCTTTGAGGTCATTCCCTAGCACTGTGCCTGGCATATATTGCCCCTCCAATATTTATAGAATAAATGAATGTGAATTAAGGCCATTTCTCTAGGAATAAGGCATGGGCTAATTTTAGAGAAAGGAATAGTAATTATGCTAAAGAGCCAACCAGAGACTGCTTATTGTCCTCGTCTTCTGACCCCAGAAGAGAACTTTCTTTTTCAAAGCAGATACCCAGCCTCATCCATAGCTACTAGAGGGCCTTCAAAGCCCCCAGGAAACCAGAACCCCTCTACCTCACTCCATCCCTCCCGCAGGCCTCCATCAGAACATCCTAGTCTGAGCACAGAGCCTGGGGCCCTAGGTACAAATTCTCTGGCTTCTGTAGAAACATCTTTTTCCATGGGGTAAGACCCAAGAATGACTTAGCATGACTCAGTGAGAGCCCAGGGAAAGTGAGGGCTGCTGTGGTTTCTCCTCTTTCTGTGGAAAAGTCAGTGGATCCTGGGCCTGGGCTCTCCCCTAGGGCCTGGGCTGCTAGCCTGATGTCCCTGCTCTATTGGCTTGGTCCCACAACTCTTCTCTTCCCTCAGGGCCAGGATGACACCTCAGTGGACTCACATCTGAATCATATGAGGAAGTCTAGAGGGAGGAAATGAGAGGTGAGGACACATGTTCCTTCCCCAGCTGAGTGAATAGCTCTAGTAGTCATAATAACTGGCAGTTATTGGGCATGTACAGTATGTGTGCCAGACACTGTGTGAAGGGCTGTAATGCACAATAAATGTTCTTCCTCTCACTGAGTACTTACTCTGTACCAGTCACTATTCCAGGAGCTTTACAAGTATTAACTCATTTGATCCTTACAATAGCCCTATGAGGTAGACCCTCCTAATCTTAAAATTTTACAGATAAGAAAACTGAAGCAGGGGGAGAAGAACAACTTGCCCAACAGAACTACAATGTGGTAGAGAGGGTTTCAAACTCAGGCAGCCTGGGATCAGAGCCCATTCATTTATAAGTTAATCCTTGCAAAATCTCTCTGCAGTGGCTACCATTCTTCTCATTTTACAGATGAGGAGGCTGAGGTTCTGAGGACATGAAATGATGGGGTTAGATATAGAAGCAATGAACTGGGGTAGGAAGAATGTGACTTCGTTCTGCTTCCAGAGCTTGAGCTCCTTCTTATGCTTAATTGAAGCTCAAATGGAGTCTCTAACAGGAAATATTATTTACAAATCACCAGAAATCCAGGAATTATTCTCTAGATGATTCTAGGGCTGTTAGTCTCATCCTTGCAGGAAGCCCTATTCTCAGAATGGCTGCTGCTACCACCCATTTGACCGGCCAGAGGACCCCCCCCTCAAAACTCTCACAAGCATGGGGGACAAGCCAGCCTGGCTCCCAGCTCTACCCAACATGGCTCTTTGAAGCTCACTCCAGGACCTAGGAAAAAGCTCGAGGACTAGGGCACAGGCCATCTGCACGCCACCTCCTACCTGGTAAGTCCAGATTAAGAAGCTAGGATGCCAAATGAAATCCCCTAGATGTGTACTACCTTCCTTCTAATTTCCAGCCCCCTCTGCTGTTTATTAAGAGTAAAAATTGATAGCTGCCTTCTAAGGAGCATTAGGTGGCCTAGCCCAAGTGCACAGTGATTTTCAGGACTGATGTTTGCAATTACTCTACAGGTTTTTTACCAATGCCTGGTGCATGGAAGGAGGGGCCCAAGACAAGAAGGTGCCATTTATGTTTGCCTCTGGGGGAACTATATTCACCTTGACTCCTCTCCAGACATGTGGTTTGTGTTACCTTGGCCAGAAACACAACTGGGGCCTAGTCTGCACTGTGTGCATAGGAAACTTCACAAAGGTTTATGTATGGAAAGCCTTTGGGGCTGTGTCAGTCTCGGCTGTGGGGACAGGTGGGGTGCAGCCAGCAGCTCTGCTCTCATCTGCCAGACTGCGGGGAGAGGCTCTTGCCTCTTTCCACAAGGTGTTTCCAATAAGAGGGGCGCATTTCCCTCATTAGAAAGAAAACAAACACAGATTGATGATGATATGGCCTTTCTTGGGAAAAGGGGAAAACAGTTTTCAGATGTCCTTGCTGAGCTCCTCTCATGTTCCTGTGGGTGGGGCTGGTATGGGAAGGAGAAGTATATTTATGGGGAAAGCAAGAGGTGCACCCCCACGATTCCACCACTGAGCCTGGCTCCCCAAACGGGGATGACGGGGACGATGCCTGCTTGGCTACATCATAGACCATTAGGGCTTGAAGAGAGAGAGAGAGTCCAGCCTCCGTATTTAGCAGATGAGGACACAGAACTTACGGAGGCCAAAGGTTTCAACCAGCAGTCACGGCAGAGCTACAGCTAGAACCTGCAACTCCTAATCGCAGTCCAGTGTGTTTTCCAGCATATTCCATTCCATACAACCATCTCAACAATTGAACACACAACTATTCATGTGTAGTTGGTGCTTTAGGGAAATGGTTCTCAACCTAGATTTATATAATAAATGCCTGGGAGGCTTTGCAAAAACACCATTATACCCAGGCCTAATACCCTGAGATTCCTATGTAATGGGACTGGCATGAGGCCTCAGCATGGGTAGTTTGAAAAGCTCTCCAGGTGATATTCATGGAGTTGAGAGCTATCAGGATTGAAAGCCACTACTTTAAGGAACAAAAGATGAAAACAATGTGTTCCCTTTCTTCCAGGAATTCCCAAGGTGACAGATTTATGTAAATAACTTTCAAGCTCCCATGCTGGGTGCTATACAAGGGCCAAGAAAAATTCAAGTGTGATCATGACTATGCTATCTAAACCCAGAGGATTAATTTGGGTAAACACTATTGTTTATTCCCCCTAAGCAAAGCTTACTCATCTTTCCAGGCCTATCTCAAATCACCCCTCTTCCATAAAGTCTTTTTAACAAGACCCCAAATATAGTTGGTATTCCTCTTCTCTGAACTCCTACACTATCCACAGGCTGTAAGCAAACAAAATTTAGCACCAAATTATATACAGTGTCTATTGTTAAGCTATATTAATCACAAAATGAAATCTTTCACTTATTCAGTGCATGCTATGTGCCAGCCACTCTGCTTCATGCTTTCTGTCCTTTGCCACCAGTATTCCTAGGAGCTCTACCATGCTCCATCTGTACCCATTATACAGATTAAGAAACTGAAACTCATAGATGTCCAGTACTTTGCCTGAAACCAGACAGTTAATAAAGACATATGAATCCAGGTCTGTATGCCTCCAAAGTTCTTTTCAATGCCTAGCATTTTGTATTAACTTATATATAAACACTATTTATTATAACATGTACTGCTGATATTATTTTACAAGCTATAAGCTTCTTTGATGTTCATTCTCTTACCTCTATTTGACAAGCAAGGAATGAAGTCTGAAAAAATTAGGGAAAAGGCTCAAGACCCTATAGCATGGTCAAAACCAGGTGTTCTGATTCCAAGTGCAGGGCTATTTCTACTGCTCTCTTGTGCCGAGTGCCAAGCTCTATTCCTTGTCAACCTAAATTCCCTTGAGGTTCTAGACTGTTTTACACTGTTCCTATATTCCCCACAAATACCAGATGTGCAGTCTATTGCTTTATTAATTGATTTTCCAAGAAGTAGCAAGCATGTCTTCATGAGGCATTCTGTCCCTAAGGACCTGAAGAACAAAACACAGTTCTTTTGGGGCTGGAAAGAACTGCTGAGGAGGCGTGCAGTCACGCCATGACTAAGTCACTATTCTTAAAAAAAAAAAACCTTCCAGTCACTATTTTTGTTTTTTTGTTTTGTTTTTAAAGATTTTATTTATTTATTTGACAGAGAGACACAGCGAGAGAGGGAACACAAGCAGGGGGAGTCGGGGAGGGAGAAGCAGGCTTCCCGCCGAGCAGGGAGCCCGATGTGGGGCTCGATCCCAGGACCCTGGGACCATGACCTGAGCTGAAGGCAGACGCTTAACAACTGAGCCACCCAGGCGCCCCCAGTCACCATTTTTGAAGGTATGATTTTTCGACTATTTACATCAACTAATAGAATCAAGGAGTAATGTGAATTAAGTGACCTACCCAGGATCATGGCGTGGACCATGGAAGAGAGAAAGAACTTCCATCTACCTCCCCACAAAGTCTCTGATTTGAATCCCATTCACCTACCTAGGACATAGCAGTGTTTTTAAAATTTATTTAGTCCTATCCCATCTCATTTTCCAAAGGATTCAAAGTGGCTTGCAATATGAATAGACACAATAAATAATGGTAAAATATAAACAAATAAAGACAACAAAGGCTGGGGAAAATGTAAATATAAAAAAGTCAGTTCTAGGGAAAAATACTTTATTAGAGAGAAAACATTTGCCTTAAAGCCCAAAAGACTGCAGTGCATTTAAAATAGATATTCTGTGTGGGGTTCAGTTGATGAGGTATTTTCAAGGGCTTAGTAACTCCTGTGGGGTTTCACTCCATGCCGGATATTGACCAAGAAGAATGATTAAAGCAGTGAAACTATAGAATTTATCCCCAGGATGTGGTCAACACACAATAATCATGCATCTGTGGTTAAATGGGAGATGTGTTTTCCAAATCTAATGTTGCCAAAAAGACCACGTCAGTGCTTTGTGCAGAACAGAATTTTTATTTTAAAAATAAGTCTGAATCATGACCATTCATTCATTTAGCAAATATTGTGACAAATTATCTGCCAGGAACTGTGCAATGCACTTGGAAATTCAAAGGCAAATATAAGGTGGAACATTTCCTATAGGACTTCTCTGTAGAGAGGAACAGACAGGCTTAAAATATATAATCAGCACAACTGTAATAAATGTGATTCTATAGGTATGTATAGTGGGTACAGAAACAGAGATGGGGTCAACCATTTCACTGAGGTTGGCTGGTGTATCTTTTAACCAACACTCATCCAGTCAGAAGAATACCAGGGTTCTGGTGCCATCCTTAATCAAGTGAACGTGGGGGGATTATAGAATACATGACTTAACTTTGTATCTTGCTAAACATCTCCATATTTCTGACTTGAATGTGTGGAAAAATAAGGTAGGGAAAAGGCAGCAGTGCCAGCTTAAAAATGGTAGCCAACAGGAACAGAACGGAAAAATGTGAAGAAATGCTATAGCAAATCTTTTATAATAAACAGGTTAGTGAGACTAATTTTTTGGCATGGCATAGGCATTTTGTTCTTGGCAATCTTTCATATGGGGGTAAAGGCACCTTCAGAGTAAAAAAAAAAAAAAAATCAACTTACTAGCAGATTATGCATCCATTCAAAACACCTATGATCACATTTAAAATAGAAATCTAACATCTTGAGAGAGATGAAAAATGGGAGGTTTTCCTGCCAGTGATCACCAAAAACTAGAAGCCAGTAGCCAAAGAGACCAAGTATTTTAACCCTTTATGGCTTTAGTGCTGACTCCAAAATTTGGAGCAACCTCTTCTGGCTGACCTAACTGAAGAATACTATAATGGCCATAAAAAATTTAGTATGAGTGAAGAATTTACAAAGCTAAATGGGGAAAAGCACCTGCATATAGAATTTACTGTGATTAATTCCAGTATGTGTGTCTGGAGAACCCCCAGCACAGGGCTCCATAGCAAATCAACACATGCCTGGTATTAGCTCAAGGCAGGTATTGACTTTCTACTATAGAAACAAAAGTAGATAAAGAAAGTTTTAAAGAAAATAACCTCCCCTTTTCTTCCTTATATTTACTCACAGGTTGGAAGTTGGGGGAAAAAAAAAACTTCAAAAGAAAAAGCTAAGGAATGCCAAAAACAGGATATGCCAAGGAATGAGATAAAACGGAGAGCCTTAATGAGAAGTGTGCACACTTGGGACCCAAAGGTAAGCCACCAGAAACTAGAAAGACTGAACCCATGGTCTTAAGTGTATGTGAGAGATGGGATTGGGTTAAGAACACAGGCCTTGAACGATTCCTAGCTCTTCCAGGGACTCCATGCCTCTGGGTCTGTTACCTAACCTCTCTGGGGTCTAGTTAGTCCTCTCACTTGAAAACAAGGATAATTATAGTACCTGTCTCACTGGGTTGTTGTGAGAATTGGATGAGATAAGGCATGTGAGACTTAGCACAATACCCAGTACTTAATAAAGGCTAAAAAAATGCTAGCTGCTACATTCTAATCATTCTCTCATGTAATCCTCACAACCCTTCAAGGAATGACCAATGATCCTCATTTTCCCAGTGGGGACATGGGCATGGAGACAGTAAGCGTCTTTGCTAAATGGTCCCACAATGACTTCCTAAGTCATAGCCACGTCCTGACTTCTTCCTCCCCTCCTTTTCCCAGGAAGCCAGACTGCACATAGTGTAGATGGTCTTTCATGCCTTTCCTAAACCATGCTGTCCCATGGCTTTCTCCCCAGCAACTCTCCCTTCCTAGTTCCCCCAGGAGCCTCATGTCTCTCCTTTTACTATGGGAACATTTTCCGTGTTGTTGCTGGCTTTTGTTCCTCAACTATCTTATGCCAAGGACACACAGGACTACTCCACACTAAGCAGTGGTATTAGGAAAACCCTGTGACTATTTGGACATCCGTTTGCAAGTCTCTGGAAACTTCTCCAAACATCACCTTTCCCTTAGTTTCTATTTTTCCATATTTCATCAGCCTCAGGGTACTCCCTCCCAGATATGGACAAGGTGCTTGGGAAGATGAAAATATTTTATAGGTCAGGGATGATTCCAACTTCTACTACCATTCTGCAGCCACTTCAGGACTATAGGCAGTCAATGGAAGATGTCATGTGATAGAGGAGAAAGGAGGACAGAGGGAAGAACCTCTGTTTTTAACATTCAAGGTGCTGTCATGAGGACAGACTTATTCAGTCTTTTCTCCAAGGGCAGAAGCAAGCAAGGTAGTTTTGATTACTGATAAAATTTCATTGCTGGTAATTGGTCTGTTCAAATTTTATATTTCTTCCTGATTCAGGTTTGGGAGGTTATATGTTTCTAGGAATTTATCCATTTCTTCTAGGTTATCTAATTTGTTGGCATATCATTTTTCATACTATTCTCTTATAATCCTTTCTATTTCTATGGTGTCAGTTATTTCTCCTTTTTCATTTCTGATTTTGTTTAAGTCCTCTCTCTCTCCCTTGCTCTCTTTCTCTATTTTTTCTTTTTTTGATGAGTCTGGCTAGAGGTTTATCAATTCTGATCTTTTCAAAGAACCAGCTCCTGGTTTCATTGATCTATTCTATTGTTTTGTTGTTGTTGTTTTAGTGTTTATTTCATTTATTTCTGCTCTAGTGTTTATTATTTCCTTCCTTCTTCTGGTCTTGGGGGTTTTTTGCTCTTCTTTTTCTAGCTACCTTGGGTGTAAGGTTAGGTTGTTTATTTGAGATTTTTCTTGCTTCTTGAGGTAGGCCTATATTGCTATAAATTTCCCTGTTAGAATAGCTTTTGCTAGGGGTGCCTGGGTGGTTCAGTCGGTTAAGTGTCTGCCTTTAGCTCAGGTCATGATCCCAGTGTCCTGGGATGAGCCCTGCATGGGGCTCCCTGCTCAGCAGGGGAGTCTGCTTCTCCCTCTCCCTCTCTCCTTCTCCCTCCCTCCCTGCTTGTGCTCTCTCTCTCACTTTGTCTCTTAAATAAAATCTTAAAAAAAAAAAAAAAAAAAAAAGAGAATAGCTTTTGCTCAATCCCAAAGATTTTGGGCCTTTGTTTTCATTTTCACTTACCTACATGTATTTTTTTTATTTCCTCTTTGATTTCTTGGTTGACCCATTCATAGTTTAGTAGCATGTTATTTAACCTCCATGTATTTGTGTTTTTTCAGGCTTTTTATTGTGGTTGATTTCTAGTTTCACGGCGTTGTAGTTGGAAAAGATGCACAGTATGACTTCAGTCTTTTTAAATTATTGAGACTTGTGGTCTTAATATGTGGTATGTTCTGCAGAATGTTCCATGTGCACTTGAGAAGATTGTGTATTCTGCTGTTTCAGGATGGAATGTTCCGAATATATCTGTTAGATCCCTCTGGTCCAATGTGTCATTCAAAGCCACTGTTTCCTTGTTGATTTCGTGTTGGGTGATCTGTCCTTTGATGTAAGTAGGGTGTTAAAATCCCCTATTATTATTGTATTACTTTTGATTACTTGCTTTATGTGTGTTATTAGCTGCTTTTTGTATTAGGGTGCTCCCATGTTGGGTGCATAAATATTTACAATTAATACATCTTCTTGTTGGATTATTCCCTTTAAGATTATATAGTGTCCTTGTCTCTTGTTACAGTCTTTGTTTTTAAAGTCTATTTTAGTTAGAAGTACTCCTACCCCAGCTTTCTTTTCACTCCATTTGCATGATAATTGCTTTTCCATCCCTCACTTTCAATCTGCATGTGTCTTTAGGTCTGAAATTAGTCTCTTGTAGGCAGCCTATAGGTGGATCTTGCTTTTGTTTGTTTTATCCATCCCATCACCCTATGTCTTTTGATTGGAGCATTTACATTCAAAGTAACTGTTGATATGTATGTACTTACTGCCCCTTTTGTTGTTTTATGGTGGTTTTTGTAGTTCTTCTCTGTTCCTTTTTTCTCTTGCTCTCTTCTCTCACAGTGGGCTTGCTTTCTTTAGTGATAATACTTGGAATCCTCTACTTTTTGCATATCTATTACCACTTTTATTTGTGGTTACCATTAGGTTTATATATGACATCTCATGCCTATAGCAGTCTATATTAAGTTGATGGTCACTTAAGTTTGAACCCATTCTTTACTCCTCTTTCCCCCACCCCATGTTTTAGGTATATGGTGTCACATTTTACACCCTTTTATTTTGTGAATTCTTTGACTGATTTTTATAGATAGACATAATTTTACACTTTCATGATTCCTATTTTTCATATTCCTACTATGGTCTTTCCTTTCCACTCAAAGTGTCCCCTTTAACATTTCTTATAGGGCTGGTTTAGTGGTGATGAATTTAACTTTTGTTTGTCTGGGAAACGCTTTACTCTCCTTCCACTCTCAATGATAGCCTTGCTGAATAGAGTATTCTTAGTTGTAGATTTTTTTCTTTAAGCACTTTGAATATATACCACACCATTTCCTTCTAGTCTGCAATATTTTTTGCTGAAAAAGCAGATAGCCTTATGGGATTTCCCTGTTTTCTCTTGCTGCTTTTAAAATTCTCTATCACTGCATTTTGCCATTTTAATTACTATGTCTCTTAGTGTGGTCATCTTAAGCTGGTAGTACCTCCTGGATCTGGATTTCTGTTTCCTTCTCCAGATTCAGGAAGTTTTCAGCTATTATTTCTTCAAATAAATTTTCTGCCCCCCTTTCACTCTCTTTTCCTTCTGGGATCCCTATACTGCAAATGTTATTATGCTTGATGGTATTGCTAAATTCATTTAGCCTATTCTCATTTTTAATTTTTTTCTCTCTCCTGTTCAGCTTGATTGCTTTCCATTACTCTGTCCTCCAGGTTGCTGATCCATTCTTCTGCTTCCTTTAGTCTACAATTTATTCCATCTAGTGTATTTTTAATTTCAGTTATTGACTTCATCTCTTATTAGTTCTTTTTACATTTTCTATCTCTTAGTTAAAGGTCTCACTGAGTTCCTCCACTCTTCTCAAGTCCGTTGAGTATCTTTATGACCCTACCTTACGTTTGCTATCAGGCATATTATTTATCTCCATTTTGTTTAGCACTTTTGCTGTGATCTTTGTCATTTTTTTTTTTCATTTGGCACATATTGCTCTGAATCCTCATTTTGCCTGTCTATGTCTGTTTCTATGTGTTAAGAAAGTCATCTATATCTCTTGCTCTTGAAAGTAGTATCCTTATGAAGGAGAAGTCCTGTAGTGCCCTACAAAGCAGTGTTCTCTGTTTGCCAAAATCTTATGCTTCAGGGGTGTTTCCTATGTGCCCTACTGTTGTGGCTGAGCTGTGTTTGCCTTCAGTCCATTCATTGCAATGGCTCTTTGCCTCTTGTGGGCAGGGTTTAGTCCCTGTGTTGTTATTGGGCCAGTCTGGGGCTGCCTTGGGCTTGAGTTGAGGCAACAGGTGTTTGCCAAAGATGCAGTAGCACTGAACTACAGGGTGCTTACCCTGTGTTGTCCCCTCAGGAACTTTGATGGGCAGGGTCTGCCCCTAGCCTACTACTGGGGCTGCAGTAGGACTGATGTGTGATTATCTCCCCCTCTCCCTGGGGCAGAGGTGCCTCCACTTTGGAATGGTGCTGGTCTCTGAAGGGGCTGCTTGTACACTGCCAGACTTGTACATTGGGTGGGTTCCAGCCAAAGACTATTGGAGGGGGCAGGTCCACAGGACAGCTCAGGTGTGGAATGCTTGGTGTTAGTAAGGTTTATGCAGATCTGCCGTGGGATGGGACCTAGATCAAAGGCCTAGATGGAGGGGCCATGTCCACAGGAGAACATGGGGGTGGGGCAGCAGTGTTAGCAAAGTTTGGATAGGTCTCCTGTGGGAGACCAGGAACCAAGGCCTGGCTGGAAGGGGCATGTCTGTAGGAGAATGTGGTGGCAGGGTGTGTTTTTAGCAAGTTAGGTAGTGACGGAAATGGCACCTGCCAGCTCCTTTGTTCCTGAAGAAGTCTCCCAAGGATGTCTGTCCCTCCAGTACATGCTCTGAAATTAGCAAATAAATCTCACCCACTATTTACCAGGTGTTTTTTAAACTGCTGCTTCTATGCTATATCTCTCTAGGGCTGTTCATTGTGCTGTCACTTGAAGGGCAGGGACTGTTTCCAATTGCCCTCCAGGTTCTTCCAGAGCTGAGCCTGCTGATTTTAAGTTCTAGATGTTAAGCCCCACTCGTTGTAAGAACTCGTGAAATCATGCCCCTCTGGTTTTCAAATACAAATGTTATGGGGATTCATCTTCCCTGTGCCTGGAGTTTCTGGTGTGAGTGTCTGGTCTTCTCCCCTCTCTGTGCTTGCCGAGTCCCTCCCTACTGCAGACAGTTCCATGGTTCATTTTGCTCCCAACAGTGTCTTAGCCCTTCCTGGCCTCTTCTCTGCATTTAGCTGTGGAAAGCCTGTTCTGCCATTCTTTGAGTCATTTTCTGGGTTATTTAACTGATGATGGTGTTACATAGTTGTATCCTGGGGAAGAGGTGAGCTTAGGATCCTCCTACTCCACCATCTTCCTCAGACATCCTATATGATACTATTTTAGAGAAAGGCCCCAGGCCATTTGCTAGAGGATCAGGTAGAAAGCCCATGTCAAGGGTAAATGGCAGTTAATAAGAGTATCCAATTGGAAATAGCCTTTGGGAGCTTGGATCTGATATCCTTGATTTCAGTCTAGTGGGTAGATGAACACTACCATGGTGTGTGTGAAAAGAGGTAGAGTTAGAGATACAGGTAGGAGAAAAAGGACAGCACAAGAGCCCTACAAGCAGCTTGTATAGACACACATTCTTCATTAGAGTCCTTCTCAGAATAAGTTGATAATGACTATTATACAAAATAGCAATTCAAAGAATTATTGGGTTTGCACCATAGAAGTATGATGTAAAAAGTGTCATATTCTTTTACCTTTCTATATCCAATTAGACTAGCTCTGCATCTCCAGTCTCCCCACTCCATCTCCTTGTCTCTTAGAAGAATCTCAGGTCTTACCTGGTCCCAGGAACCTTTATTTCCAAGGCCCATGTGTCACTACTGCTGACTTCTGGCTCTCCACATCTGGGCATAGCTATGCTCCCAGCTCTCTATTGGGCAAGACTAAGCTATAGAGGACAGGGGCCATTGCTCTGAAGGTCTTAGTGAACATACCCCAGGCATAGAGGTGTTACACTACTTGCCATCTCTTGGAGCTCTGCAAGGCAATGGGATTAGGATCCCTACTACTCAAAAAAATGCACTATCCCTTCATCTCCCAGGTTTAAGAAATCCCGATCTTTCCAGTGTTCACTCACTGAGGCTTCTCTCCACCCCTAGAGTCCCTCCTTCTCTCCAACAGTCTAGCTCTATCTAGCCTAGTGTTTTGCAATAAGCACTATCTCATCTGATCCTCACAGGAGCCATATGGGTAAGATTACTATTCCCGTCAGATGTGTAAGAAAAGTAAAGCTTGAAGTGATAGTTAAGGCACGTGCCTAGGGTGGAGCTAAACCCAGATCCCAGACTCTCAATCACCACACCATCTACCTTCCTCTCTAAAATTAATAAGCAAATCTCCTTTTCTCATTTTTTGTGTGAGGATGCTGTATTGAAAAATAAGATACAAGTAAATTAATCAGATTAACTTGCCCAAATGATACCAATTAAACCCTAGGGATTCCATAGGCTACCTAGCAGGGTTCTAAGAAGGAAATGATGCTCTCTCAGTACTGGGCAAAACCCATAGGTCCTGTGAAGCTGCCACATGAATTATTTATCCTGTGGGGCGGGTAGTCAAGGAGAGTTCTAGGCATCATCATTGCTCTGTGATGAAGCTGTCTGATAGTTCCTTTGGGAGAATGCCCTCTTGCTCCTGCCTCTCCAGGCTCTCCCTTTTCATTGTGGGTTTCTTTTTCCTAAAAGATAAAAACATTTCCTATCTGTGAATAACTAGTGAAACTAATATCCCCTTAAAACATCTTAGAACAGTAGGCAGCATACACTATTGTTTTTCACCAGCCATTTCTCAATTGCCTACAATTCAGCAATTACCATATTTTGTATTTTGATAGCTCTTAAATCAGGAATACATGCAATGGCATCTTTACAAAAATAATCGACAAAATTGTTTTTGTTTTCAAGTAATACATAAAGGGTGCATCTTTGAATGAAGGTATCTTAAATTCAATGAACTATGGTATGTATAAGGCGCAGTAGAAAAATTCTAGATTAGAACCTCTCCACGGGCAGGAAAGAGAAACTGTTTCTGCTTATGTATCTTAGCCACCCTCTCTCCACACTTTATACTTAGCCCAGTAGTGCTAAGTGTTTTAGCACATTTCATCTAAGATGATGAAATACCTGGAAGTAAGCAATGTATAAACCTCACACTGAGAACTCTGAGGAAGAAAAAGAGCCATAACACAAAACCTTGCCAATCAAAAAGATATTTCTAGTAATCTTTTCTATCACCAAAAATTTAACCAAACTCCCAAAACCAAATGTTTTACTTATAAAACTATTTGATCAATAATATCAGTAATTCATATAGATAAGAAACCATTTGCAATACTTAAGGATATTTTGTCTGTCATTAATGTTGTGCAGGTAGAAGCTATTCCTGTTGTTCAAGACCCAACTTACAGCTATTAGCTGGTATAAAGCAATACCAAGAAAATATTTTGACCTTCCCTATAGTATCTATAGATTACTTGGCTTAGAAATCTTGTTTTTATCTGGTTCAGACCAAGTAGGCACCTTATAAAGACAGGAATCATTTCCATATGTGACTTGGAATGAGCACCAGCCACCATTAGCAGGGGGGCAGCGAAAGTTATTAATGGCCCACATCCATTCCTATGAACCAATTAATAATCTTAATATCTCCCCAACCACCTAATTATCCCAAATTAATTTTTTCAATCATCACTTGATGAAAGTGACATCTCAAGAAAATAACAGGAGTTTTAGTCAAAACTACTTCTGAGGTTGTGCTAGAATCAGAGTAATCCCTGTCCGATCTCTGTGTATCAGCTGTATTTATATAGCACTGCACACTGAGAAGAAAAGTCATTAACCACTAAAGAAGTATCCTACTCACTGTTCATATTTACATAGAAGGAGGCAGGGAGTATAGAAAAATTTGTGACAGGAATGAAATGATTAGATTTCTCCTTAATCATTTCTTCCAAATTAAATTAACCATCATCTCCCCATGCATCCGGTCTCAATAAAATCTTTCTGTATAAGCCCAGGGCTGCAGTTTATTAAATATTTAAACTTGCCCTCCTAAACCTTACGGGAATCCAAACTGAGATAGCCAGAGATTCTGGCCAAATCATCATTATTATTTCTTGAACTCTGGACATTTACTTACACAGCTCCAAACTGATTTGCATTCTGCACCAGTTACAGGAATAGATCTGCCAGGAAGTTTTGAAACTCGAGAACAGATAGGCCCCTTTCTTGGTTAAGTCATAGCTCCACACGTACAGATTAACCCAGCCATGTCCTCCACATCTTTTGCAATGAGCATTTTGAAACACATGGGTCATTTAGTTCTGGTTTCCAGGCAGTTCAGCGAAGTGCTTAGTCTGGAGAATTGCAAAAGTTTATGATTTCTCACTGAGGAATGAAATGTGACGCAGTAAAGCAAACTTCAGACATTTAATACCAGATGTTAATGTAAAAATTGGAAAATTGTGGCCCCATATGATTTTCTGACTCCTGACCCACTAAAGCCCATCATAGTCTGGAAGCCATCATCATTTCTGGTTTCTTCCACTATTAAACTTTGTATCTAATTTTTTTAATGTGAAATAATTCTGAAGATTTAATGGATATAATTAGATCATATCAATATCGAGGCATTCTGTGTACACACTAACAGAATAATGCAAATCCTTATAAAATTCAGAATTATAGCCTTTCTGATTTGTGCTATTTTCTAGAAATTTTTAAAAATCGTTTGAGGCATTATTATTTCTCATCTGCACTCCACACCTATCTAATTTCATGAAAAGGGAAAGAAAACAAGGGAGGAAATCTTATTTCCACTGAGAGAAAAGATAACACCTGAAATATACCTTTCAAAACATGTTGACCTTTGTTTGCCCTTCTTCCCTGAATCTGTACACTTGAGAAATTGAATTACTGCTTTAGAAGGAGGCTAGACTGTTTATAAATCCCTTGTCTATGAGGAGATCCTGGTGTGGAATGAAGAGTTATAGCTAAGAAGCTCTGGATTTGGTGGCTGATCTGAGTGGATTCTATTATTTTCTGTGTGATACTGCACAAAGCACTTAATCTCTCTGTGCATCAATTTCCTCTTAAAAATAGGTTTAACATGAACATTCTGGAGGATTTCAGGGGAAGACTAGGAGGATTCTAAGCTCACCT
The DNA here is from genome assembly GCF_054177405.1 of Leptonychotes weddellii. Lineage (NCBI taxonomy): Eukaryota > Metazoa > Chordata > Mammalia > Carnivora > Phocidae > Leptonychotes > Leptonychotes weddellii. The sequence goes on from NC_138377.1 coordinate 80,813,398, forward strand.
TGTCCCATGGGTACAACTAGATAACACCCACATCGGTGTAAATAGCCCAGAAAATGACTTCAATGCTAGCAAAACAAGACTCTTCACAGATAAATGTAGAGAAGAGGACACATAGAAGAAGGTAGGAAGGACAGAGATGCAGTCAGGAAGTAAACTGACCCACAGGACTGTCTGCGGAAGGGAAGGGACCTTGTGGACACAAAGAGGGTAAAGAAAAAGACCCCAACTCCAGGCACAGGAAAGACAAATCCCTATAACACTGGGCTTTGAAAACCAGAGGGGCCAAACTTCACCAGGTCTTATAATCAGCAGGGCTTAACACCCCAAACTTTAAAATTCGCAGGCTCAGCTCTAGGAGAGCCAGGAGGGCACGAGGAAAATGAGTCCCCACCATTAAAGAGAGAACACAATGAATAGCACTGTGGAGATACAGCATAGAAGCAGCAGTTTGAAAAAGATCTGGGAAATGGGGAATGAGATTTGTCTACTAACCTCAGAGCATGTACTGGAGGGATAGGGATTCTTGGGAGACTTCTCCAGGAACAAAGGAGCTGGCAAGCACTATTTCTCTCCCCTGCCCCCTAGCCTAGACACACAGACACCCGAAGAAACCAAGACTGCACCAATACATGCTACCTAACTTGCCAGCAGCATGTCCTACCCCCACGTTATGGTGCAGACACATTGCTTCCATCCAGGCCTTGTCTCCACGTCCCCTCCCATGGCAGACCTGTCCAAAGCTTGCTAACACTGCATGCTCCACCCTGGCATTCTCCTTTAGACTTCCCCCCTCCAATATGCCCTTGCCTGGAGCCCATGCCAAAGCAGTGCCACAAGCCCGGCAATGTGCAGGCAACCCTGGCAGGGACCAGCACCACTCCAAAGTGACTCCTGCGCCAGGGAGTGGGGAAAATAACAACACACACCCATCCAACTGGGGCCCCAGGGGTGGGCTGAGGGCAGATACCTGGTTTGACTGAAGGCCCCACCCACCAATGACAGCCTCTCAGGGGACAACACAGGGAAAATGTCCAATGCTACTACATCTTTGGTAAACACCTGGTTGACTCAAGTCAAGGTGGCACCAGGGACCAAACCCTGACCACAAAAGGCAGATGACTGGACTGCAGGCCACATTAAGGTACACATAGTACATATAGGAGACACCCCCGACTCTCCAGGTTCTGGTGAACAGGAGACATTGCATTGCAGGGCACTATAGGAACTCTTCTTCATTAGGCCACTACTTTCAAGAGAAGGAGATGTAGCTGACTTTCCTAACATAAACAGACACAGTTAAACAAAATGAGGAGACAGAGGACTATGTCCCAAATGAAAGAACAGGACAAAATCAGAGCAAGAGTCCTCAGCAAAATGGAGATAATATGCCTAGTAGAGAATTTAAAGTAATGGTCATATACTCATGAGACTTGAGAAGAGTGCACAACCTCCATGAGACCCTTAACAGATAGAAAACAAAAAAGAACCAGTCAGAGATGAAGAACTCAATAAATGAAATTAAAAATACAGTATATGGAATGACCACTAGACTACAGGAAGCACAAGCCGAAGACTGGATCATGACCTGGAGGATGGAGTAATAGAAATCAATCAAGATGAGTAGACTTAGGGAACTCACAAAACCATCAAGCACAGCAACATTCACACTGTAGGGATCCTAGAATGAGAAGAGAGAAAATTTATTTGAAGACATAACAGCTGAAAATTCCTGAATCTGGGAAAGGAAATAGAAATACAGACCCAGGAGGGACAGAGAACTGTCAACAACATCAATTCAAGGAGGTCCACACCAAGATACATATTAATTAAAATGGCAAAGAATTTTAAAAATAGCAAATGAAAACTGTTACATACAAGGGAAACTTCATAAATCTTTCCATTAATTTTTCAGTGAAAACTTTGAAGGCTAGAAGGGAGTATAACGATATATTCAAAATGCTGAAAGAAAAAAACCTACAACCAAGCATACTCTATCCAGCAAGGCTATTGCTGAAAAATAAAAATCTATCAGAGAAAAAAAGAAGTGGAAGAAGAGAGAGTTTCCCACACAAATAGAAGTTAAAGGAATTCATCACCACTAACCCAGCCCTACCAGAAATGTTAAAGAGGACAGGTGAGTAGAAAGGAAAACCATAAGTAGGAGTAAGAAAAGTAGGAAACACAAAAGCAGTAAATTATATCTATAAAAATCAGCCAAGGCATTCATAAAATGGTGTAAAATGTGATACCATATACCTAAAATGTGGGGGTGAGAGGAGTAAAGAATGGATTTAAACTTAAGCAACCATCGGGGTGCCTGGGTGGCTCAGTCGTTAAGCATCTGCCTTTGGCTCAGGTCATGATCCCAGGGTCCTGGGATAGAGCCTCACATCGGGCTCTCTGCTCGGGGGGAAGTCTGCTTCTCCCTCTCCCACTCCCCCTGCTTGTGTTCCCTCTCTCGCTGTATTTCTGTCAAATAAATAAAATCTTTAAAAAAAAAAAAAAAGCAACCATCAACCTAATATCAACTGCTATAGGCATAAGATATGCAAAAAATAAAGAGAAGGGAATCCAATTATATCACTATAGAAAACCAGCCAACTGAGAAACAGAAGAACTACAAAAACCATCATAAAACAAGTAACAAAACGGCAATAAGTACATTCCTATCAATAAGTACTTTGAATGTAAAGGGACTAAGCACTCCAGTCTAAAGACATAGGGTGACGGAATGAATAAAAAAGCAAGATCCACCTATATGCTGCCTATAAGAGACTCATTTCAGACCTAAAGACACATGCAGAATGGAATCTGGGGTAGTACTTCCATTGGACAAAATAGACTTTAAACACAAAGACGGTAACAAGAGACAAGGGACACTATATAACCATAAAGGGAACAATCCAACAAAAAGATATAACAATTGTAAATATTTATGCGCCCGACATAGGAGCACCCAAACACATAAAGCTGCTAATAACATAAAGGAAGTAATTGATAGTAATACAGTAATTGTAGGGGACTTAAACATCTCACATCAATGGGTAGATCATCCAAACAAAAACCAACAAGGAAAGAGTGACTTATTTGAATGACACACTGGACAAGATAGATCTAACAGTTATATTCAGAACATTCCATCCTAAAATAGCAGAATACACATTCTTCTCAAGTGCACATGGAGCATTCTCCAAAATAGATCACATATTAGGCCACAAAATAAGTCTCAGGAAACTAAGAAATGTCAAAGTCATGCCATGAATCTTTTCTGACTGCACATTATGAAACTAGAAATCAACCACAAAAAGTCTGGAAAAAAACACAGATACGTAGAGGTTAAATAACATGTTACTAAACAATGAATCGGGTCAACCAAGAAATCAAAGAGGAAATCAAAATGGTCCGAAATCTCTGGTCCAAAAGCAGTCCTAAGAGGCAAGTATATACCTTAAGAAGCAAGAAAAATCTCAAACCACCTAAACTTAAGCCCAAGGGAGCTAGTAAAAGAAGAGCAAACAAAACCCCAAACCAGTAAAAGGCAGGAAACAGTAAAAGAGAAGAAATAAATGAAATAGATGCGGCACCTGGGTGGCTCAGTTGGTTAAGCATCTGCCTTCAGCTCAGGTCAGGATCCTGGGGTCCTGGGATGGAGCCCCACATCAAGCCCTGCGTCAGCTTCCTGTTCCGCAGGGTGTCTGCTTGTTTCTCTGCCTCTGCTCCTCCCCTGCTCATGCTCTCACTCTCTCTCTCTCTCAAGTAAATAAATAAAATCTTAAAAAAAAAATGTAATAGAAACTATAAAAACAACAAAACAATAGATCAGTGAAACCAAGAGGTGGTTCTTTGAAAAGATCAACAGAATTGATAAACCTTTGGCCAGGCTCAAAAAGAGAGAACTTAAAATCAGAAATGAAAGAGGAGAAATAACAATGGACACCACACATAAAAATATTATGAAAAATTATATGCCAACAAATCAGACAACCCAGAAGGTATGGATAAATTCCTAGAAACATATAACCTCCCAATCCTGAATCAGGAAGAAATATAAAACTTGAACAGACTGGTTTCCAGCAATCAAACAACTCCAAAAAAACAAAAGTTCAGGACCAGACAGCTCCAAAGATGAATTCTATCAAACATTTAAAGAAGCATTAATACCTGTTCTTCTCAAACTATTCCCAAAAAAAAGTAAAGGCAATCTTTCAAATTTATTCTATGAGGTCAGCATTACCTTGATACTGAAACCAGATAAAGACACTACAAAAAAAGAGAGCTACACAATACCTCTGATGAGCATAGATGCAAAAATCCTCAAAATATTAGCAACCAAATCCAACAATACATTTAAAAAACAATTGATCAAGTGGGATTTATTCCTGGGATGCAAAGGTGGTTCAGTATTCACAAATCAATGTGATACATTGCATCACAAGAGAAAGGATGAAAACCATAGGATCATTTCAATAGAGGCAGAAAAAGCAATTGACAACATCCATTCATAATAATAAAAAAAAAAACCCTCAACAAAGTAGGTTTAGAGGGAACATACTTCAACATAATAAAGGCCATCTATGAAAAATCCACAGCTAACATCATACTCAATGGTGAAAAACTGAGAGCTTTTGCCCTAAGATCAGGAACAAGACAAGGATGTCCACTATCACGTTTTTTTCAACACAGTATTGCAAGTCCTAGCCACAGCAGTCAGACAACAAAAAAGAAAAGGCATCCAAAATGGTAAAGAGGAAGTAAAACTTCCACAATTTGCAGATAGCATGCTATATATAGAAAACCCTAAAGATTCTGCAAAAAAAAAAAACTACTAGAACTGATAAATGAAGTTAGTAAAGTCATAGGATACAAAATCAATGTATAGAAATCTGTTGCGGGCGCCTGGGTGGCTCAGTTGGTTAAGCGACTGCCTTCGGCTCAGGTCATGATCCTGGAGTCCCTGGATCGAATCCCGCATCGGGCTCCCTGCTCGGCAGGGAGTCTGCTTCTCCCTCTGACCCTCCCGACCCTCCCGACCCTCCCCTCTCTCATGCTCTCTCTCTCTCAGTCTCTCTCAAATAAATAAATAAAATCTTTAAAAAAAAAAATCTGTTGCATTGGTATGTACTAAAAATAAAGCAACAGAAAGAGAAATTAACAGTCCCATTTACAATTGCACCAAACATAATAAAGTACCTAGGAATAAATTTAATAGGTGAAAGACCTGTACTCTGAAAACTATAAAATGCAGATGAAAGAAATTAAAGAAGATCCAAAGAAATGGAAAGACATTCCATGCTCATGGGTTGGAAGAACAAATATTGTTAAAATGTCCATACTACCCAAAGCAATCTACAGATTTTATGCAATCCCTATCAAAATACAACTGCATTTTTCACAGAACTAGAACAAACAATCCTTAAATTTGTATGGAACCACAAAAGACCCCAAAGAGCCAAAACAATCTTGAAAAAGAAAAACACCCAGTCACTGGGGAGGGTATGTGCTCTGGTAAGCGCTGTGAATTGTGCAAGACTGTTGAATCTCAGATCTGTACCTCTGAAACAAATAATGCAATATATGTTAAGAAAAAAAAAAAAAAAAAGAAGGTAGCAGGAGGGGAAGAAAGAAGGGGGGGGACATCGGAGGGGTAGACAAACCATGAGAGACGATGGACTCTGAAAAACAAACTGAGGGTTCTAGAGGGGAGGGGGGTGGGAGGATGGGTTAGCCTGGTGATGGGTAATGAGGAGGGCACATTCTGCATGGAGCACTGGGTGTTATGCACAAACAATGAATCATGGAACACTACATCTAAAACTAATGATGTAATGTATGGGGATTAACATAACAATAAAAAAATTAAAAAAAAGAAAAGAAAAACAAAATGGGAAGTATCACAATCCCAGATTTCAAGATATACTACAAATCTGTAGTAATAAAAACAGTATGATTCTGGAACAAATATAGACCCACAGATCAATGGAACACAATAGAGAGCCCAGAAATAAACCCATGATTACATGGTCAATTAATCAACAAAGGAGGCAAGATTATGCAAAGGGGGAACTACAGTCTCTTCAACACATGGTTTTGGGAAAACTGGACAGTCACATGCAAAAAAAAATGAAACTAGACCACTTTCTTATATCATACACAAAAATAAACTCAAAATGGATCAAGGACCTAAATGTAAGACCTGAAACCATAAAAATCCTAGAAGAGAGCACAGGAAGTAATTTTTCTGACATCAGCTGTGGTGACATTTTTCTAGATAGGTCTACTGAAACAATTTCAACAAAAGCAAAAATAAAATTAATGGGACTATATTAAAATAAAAAGCTTCTGCACAGCAAAGGAAATAATAACTAAGATCCTACTGAAAGGGAGAAGGTATCTACAAATGGCATATTGGATAAAGAGTTACTATCCAAAATTATAATATAAAAAATTTATACAACTCAACACCCAAAAAACAAATAATCCAATTTAAAAATGAGCAGAAGACATACAGAGACATTTCTCCAAAGAAGACTATTGATGTCCAGCAGACACATGAAAAGATGCTCAACATCGCTTATCATCAGGGAAATGCAAATCAAAGCTACAGTAAGATAGCACCTCACACCTCTCGGAACACTACATCAAAACTAATGATGTACTGTATGGTGACTAACATAACATAATAAAATTAAAAAAAAAAAGAATGGCTAAAATCAAAAACACAAGAAACAAGTGTTGGCAAGGATGGGGAGGAAAAGCAACCCTCTTGCACTGTTGGTGGGAATGCAAATTGGTGCAGCCACTGTGGAAAACACTATGGAATTTCCTCAAAAATTTAAAAATACAACTATCCTACAATTCAGTAATTGCACTACTGGGTATTTACCTGAAAAATATAAAAACATTAATTCAAAGGGATATATACACTCCTATGTTTATACCAGCATTATTTGAAATAGCCAAATTATAGAAGCAGCCCAAGTGTCCATTAGTACATGAATGGATAAAGAAGATGTGGTGTACACACACACACACACACACACACACAGGAATATTACCCACCTATAAAAAGAATGAAATCTTGCCATTTGCAACAGTATGGATGGAGCTAGAGAGTAGAATGCTAAGTGAAATAAGTCAGAGAAAGACAAATACCGTATAATTTCACTCATATGTGAAATATTATTCAGCCATAAAAAAGAACAAAATCTTGCCATTTTCAACAACATGGATGGAGCTAGAGGGTAAAATGTTAAGTGAAATAAGTCAGAGAAAGGACAAACACCATATGATTTCACTAATATGTGGAATTTCTGAAACAATCCAACAAAGAAAAAAAAAGACAAACCATAAAACAGACTCCTAATTACAGAAACAAACTGATGGTTACCAGAGGGGAGGTGGGTGGGGGGATGGGTGAAATAGGTGAAGGGGACTAAGAGTACACTTATCAGGATGAGCACTGAGTAATGTATAGAATTGCTGAGTCACTCTATTGTACACCTGAAACTAATATAACACTGAATGTTAACTATACCGCAATTAAAATAATAAGGAAAACAAAACAAAACAAAACATCCCAAAGAACCATAAACATCCTGACCACCTCACCTCATTTTTTGTAAGGCTCAAAATATCCAGTTTGTGTAAATATACAGACTGGTACATAAAGTGAAACATTTCAGATGGTGCATAAACTGAAAAGTTCCACATAACTATGAAGGAAAGTACTCAAGCTCTGTTGTTTTACTTCGAATCCTAAGGAAGCAGAGGCCCAAAGAATCCCCTCTAGGCCCAGGGACAAGGTAGAGAGGACCTTAAAATGGCCCTCTTCTTACTGGGCATGAGTATTTTACCTTGTTTCTCTATACCTTTGATATTTAAAGTGGCAGAGAGGAAAAGTGAGTGTGGGTATAAGATCTTAGTGAATCCTTAGCAAGAAACTGAGTGTGTTCAACTGACCCAGGCAAAACACAACTATAGTGTTTACCACCTCTGTGGTAAACTGACAGAGACCTGGAGACATTAGGACTCCCGGGGCTGTTCTAGAGAAACACGAACCAGCACAAGACCCAAGCCTTGCACTCAAGAGAGCATCCAGCCTAGTCTCTCTTCTCTCTTTCCAATTAAAAACATTTGCAAATACACTGTGGGCAGGACTGGCAAGAACAGCTCACATAGTGGGTGAATGAGAAAAGGTCTTTGTGACCATACTGCCCAATTTGTCCATTGATGGATTGGGACACTAAGGCCTGGGGAAGTCAGGTGGAGTCAGGGAGGCCCCGCCTCACATAAATCAGTGGTATTACTGTGAGGAGAAGCCAGAATTCCTGGCCCCCTTTCAGATAAAATTTTCTTGGTCTCACACCAACTATGAAGGAGGTTTTAGTATTCACTTCTCAATCTCAAATACAATCTATTTTTTTTCTTTAAGGAATTAAATTTATTTTTCAAAAAGTCGTATCACCTTAAGAGGGATATAACTAGACACCATCCTGTTCTCCTTTCCTCCCTCCTTCCCTTCACACCTTTCTTGCTCTCTTGCTTTATGGCTCTTGTTTTCTTCAACCCTCTCTCTTCTTTCCTTCGTAGGTATGTATACCTGTAGGCAAAGGAGAGACACAAAGATAGCAGATCTAAGTCAAGGAAGTATGATTTGCAATGGCCTCTAAGACCTCGAAACTTGGGACTGAGACTTTAAAACACAAGGTTACCAACTTCAGTCCTGAATCTACAAAGTTGTTTTTTTTTTTCAAATAATCTGATAATATTTATGTAAAATTAAAATTTTATTATTCCCCAGTGCACCACCATCATCCCCTACCCCTCAGGCTCTTTATCTTCAGGTTCGAAGTAATCTCTGGCACTTGGAATTGAATGATCTCGTAATGGGTGTGGCAGCTTATTTGGACTTCATGGGGCCAAAGTAAACTGATATGTGTTTCTCTCAAAATCATCCCACATTATCTTTTTTTAAACAGCCTTATTTAATTTGAACTGAACTTGCAAACTCGCAAACATGGTCTCTCCCATTCCTCACACAGCGGTCCAATCAGTTCATTTGATTCTTGACTCTGATCCTAGGAATGATATGCATTTTCCTCAGGCATGTAAAGGAGAGGGGGAAAAAAAAAAAATCAGTTGACCAATGTGACAAAAAATCTCCCCCGTGAGTTCCCAATAAAGAATACACACAACACCAAACACCAATAGTGCCAAAACATTTATTAAAGGTTTTCAAATCTTTCAAAAATGTTACAAAAAGCAAGCAAACACAGTGAAACTAATGACAAGTTTGACACTGAAAACTAGTATCTGGGTAAATCCATGCAGGCATGTGTGGAAAAGGAATACCTTAGTATTTACTATGATTAAAACACTGTATTAGGGTCTTTCACATATATCTCATTTGATCCCATTCAGAAAAATTATCCCAGACTAGGAAAGTATGACCAAAAACCACCCCCCAAAACAAAACAAAAAACAAAAATATAAAGAAAAAAGTGATTGTGTCATCTATTAATATCATGCTAGCCTATTATCCATCAAACTCACCCAAGGGCCGTCTGACTCTCTTGGGAAAGATAACTTTGAGTAATAATTCAACAGAGACCAGATTAGGTGCCTTGTCAAGTTGGAGGTTGACTTACAGAAAATTGATAAAGCATGATGATGTTTTATTTGCACTTTCTGATAGAGAAATTTACCTCCAGGGTGATAATTTTATTTCTTTGTAGGATGCTAACCAGTTTTAATATCTTACTTTGCAATCTCATTTCATCAAGGTCTTTCCTACTGATTAAATTCCCATTCTTCACATTCTCTTCAAATTGCTGTTATTCTGATGATGAGTTAAATGTAACTCCATTCATATGAGAATTATGGTTTCAATGATTTAAGAATTTGTGCTTTGATAATCCTCAAACAACCACATGAGGTAGGTAGTATATCCTCATTTACAGAGGAAGAAAGTGAGTCTCAGAGGAGGCACATTACCTGCCCAAGATTATAGAGGTAAGAAGTAATAGAGCTGGAGTCTGAACACAAATCTGCCTGAATTCTTTTACAGGAATTAAACTGGTGATTCACATGTGGACTGGAAATCTGTACTGGAACATCTCCAGAAAACTAACCTTATCTACATATGTTTATGTTTGAATTATAAACATGACAGCTAAATATCAAAAGCAACTAACTATGAAAGACTTAAGCCTGAGTATTTAAATAGTAATTGAAGAGGTTGTTTAAACTTTTTAAAATTGGAAATATTGAGCGTATTTACCCATACACTATTTGGAATATTACCATTAAAGTGTGAAACCCCAATGCTATGCTGGTTTCATTAATGGTTCTGGATGATGCAGGGTAAGTTACTACTGAGGTTGTTATAAAAGTCATTGGAAAGTGTTTGGAATACTTAATAGAGAACCTCTCTTGGACATTTCATGAACATATCCCTGAGAGCTTTGTGAATACATTTGACCAAATTCCTAGCTTATCCCACTGTTAAGATGCTCCAACCTACTTTGTCTTTAGACCAGCAAAAAAAAAATGAGGAACACCAACATGTTTTTCTATTCTTCAGGCCATGAAGGTGATGTGTTGTCCTGGGTAATAACACAGGTATGTAGATATCAAGACTAGAGAGTCACAAGCTGCTCTTAGTCTGAAAGCACCATAATATATGTTGTACATCTTAAAAATGTATCTTGGGAAAAGTTGATCTTACATGTGTTTATCTGTCAACAAGCATGCTTTTCACAGCTGGGATGTATACCTTCCGAATGCACTCTTTTATCCACTTGAAGATCCATTCAATGTATATGCAGATTTACAAGTTTTTCTCCATAAATAAGATTCTCACGTTTAGGTCAGTTGGTATCTAGGTTGATGAAAACTTCTGCTTGTCTTGTGAGGCCTTTGCCCAGCAAATCACAACTTAGACAGTGACCATCTGGCCTGGTTTCCCATACAGTGCACCCCTATTTTGTGGGCACTGGCAGCTGTCTGCCACAGATTTAAATTAAGTGAGGCAATCTGTCCCACCCCAGCCCCTGATCCCAAACTTTGGAGCTGAATTTCAGCTTTAGCTGAAGTGAAAAGTCACTATGTGGTTCAAATTCATCTTGACTCACAGTTTCACTGTTTTATCCTGGCTAAAGCTGCTCACTGTGTCTGTGGTTTTCTTACAGAAATTTTCAATCCAGCTAGTGCTATTATACAGTGTCTTTTCCAGCCCTGATGTTAGGGGTGGATTTTTAGCTCGCATATTTTTTCCAGATGTGATAAGCTCTCCATAGCCCTCTTGGTGAGCAAAAGCATATCCAGATCTTCTTGAGCTTGACCTGCGAGTCTGAGGCCTTCGGCTACGTAAGGGCCTTGTCTTCTTTTGAGCCTTTTGCCTCTGACGGATCTGAAGAGGAAGGAGACAGAGTGAGATGATGCCTCCAAATGACAGATTCCAGGCCCTGGGCCACTCTATGAAGAGAAAGCTCTTTCAGTAGAAACATCAACAATAACAAAATACTCACCTTCATTGTAAAAGGAAGCATTTCACACACACACAAAAAAAAAAACAAGAAATTTTCCACCCAAAAGGTTACACTGGGCACTGGTCAGTTTTTATTACTACCAAGAGACTATTAAATAAGAAGTGTTAAGACAAGTTCCATTACTGTGTCCTTCTTATACATACATCTTAAATGAATAGGAACATACTTTTGTACAGAAGGCTTTTCCAACATCCAAACACAGTCAGTATAACCATCTATAGTCCCATTTCCTCAAAATAGGCCTTTTCCCTCTCAAGGGAAATTCTCACGATCCAATAGTCGTTAGTAACTGGACCAAGAGAAAATTTAGAAAATGAGAGTCAGAAATTCCCAACTCTTGTGGTAGGTCAGTATATCATGAGATTTTGAGGGTTTTGATTTCCTTTGGATTTTTTTTTTTTTTTTTGCAGCCTTTTGAAGAACTCAACATCATTTGGGTGGGTTTCCAATATTTCATTTCCCTGTAAAGATGAGGAGTAAAATATCCAATGTTTGGTGTAAGCCGCCTTGTTCTCTAATCTGGCTGATCTCTTAGATTCCGACTTTAACGGTAGAAAGCCGTTAAAAGCAGAAGATCATGATCTGACTACATACTGAAAGAAATGAGCATCATCTTCTTTCCTTCAGCTCATCCATCATTTTCTGGGTTTACATCAGAATGATCTCACGGAGCCAAAAGGAAAGGACAGATCTAACAGGGGAAACTATGAATCATTTCAGAAGGAATCTTCACATGCTTTGCCCTCAGAATGTGGAGGATATCCTGGTAAGGGAAGTTCTGCCTCAGTTCCTCTCAGTATCATTGGCCTGGTCACTCACCCCACCAGTGTTTGCCCCTTCTCATGATGCCACCACAAATGTGCATCTCCCCTTTCTTTCTCCTTTTTTCTATCTGGGTCCTGACATAACTTGACATTGTCTTGCTTCTACTACTCTTCTCATGAAATACTGGCTGTTAATCCCTTGGTTTAAGGATTTCTACAATCTGTTCTATTTTCCTTTCAACTTTATATTTTTCCATCCACTCATCATGTTGCTGTTCCCTTTCTTAATCTGTTCAGAAGGTAGCATCTCCTTATGTTTCTGAATCTGCTACCATACTTCTACAAAAACTGAGTCCCTTCACCTCATACCTTGCTTGTCTCCCTTTTACTCTATCCTCTACTTGCCCACATCAGTAACTTTCCTTATAGTTTGCCTTTGCCTTAGAATAGTTGTCCAAAATGCTGCCAGCTTCTTTTTTTAAAGTCAACTTTTAGAAATGCCCAACTTAACTTGTAATTCATGACTCCCCACCCACATTTAGTCTAGACATTTCTCTTCATTAACATTCACAAAGCTACTACATTCAGATGGGGGCAGTTCCATCTACTGGTATGTGATGATGTATACCTATGGGTGTTTCCAGTGGGAAGGTCATTAGCCCTTTCCCGGGCTTAGAAATCAGGCAGAGAAGGACATGATTCCAAGAGCCAAGAATCAGCCCTTCAAGTACTTATCAGCACTGCAACATACCTGGTCACTCAGGGTTGGGCATAAATCCATCTTCAAAAATCTGACTACCACCACAGGCACAACTGATGCCACTGTTGTTAAGAGAATAACAAGCCAGATGCACTTCTGGGTCAAAGAATGTTGTGCATTTCCTATTATTAAGGAAAAATATACATAATTATACAAAATATACTGAATTATTGAATAAACAGGCTCCTTGTCTATTCCCATAAGGTCTGTTTTGAAATGGTGAGGTTTGGGCTACCTAGGGAGAACCACTAGGTGTCTTCCACAGTATATTCAGTAGTATATTCAGAGGTGATGAGAAGGCAAGAGGGGTATGATCACCACCCTTGGGAACTACTTCATGGCCCAATCACTTGGAGATAGCCAATCAGAGCCAAGTGCTCTCTCATCTAGACTCAGTCCAGCTTCACTCATGAGGTAGAATTCTCTCATGGAGCCTCAAGATCCCTTGACTACAAAGCAGCCATTATTTTTAAAAGGCACATTTGCTCTTACAGACTCTTGAATAAAACTGCCATATCAAAACTCTACAACATATGTCTGGGGTGCAGGTACAATCTTAATACCTTTGGTGACTGGAGAGCTTTACCTAATATAGGGCCAACCTTTACAATTCAGGCAGCAGCCTCAGAAAACCTGCCTCAAAGGGACTTGCTGATTTCTCTGATATTCACTGGGTTATGAAGAACTCAAGACTCCAAGGAGATCAGAGATGCTCTTGGGTTTGTGAAAAGAGCATTCCTCTCACTGGCAGGCTGCTAATGCAGCCATCCAACACGCTAGTGCAATACTGTGGTGAAACTCACTCCCAAGCCTGAAGCCGGTTTCCTTACTTTATACTCACACCTCATATACTGGAATGTTTGCTTAAACAAAACAATAATGGTCAGTTAAGCAGACAAATTCTACAGGAACATGTCAACCCTGTTTATATCACCAAAATAAACTTTTGTCCCTGTTGGTTGTCTAGGGATTTGCCACAATACCTCCAATTATCTACATCTCCTCTCCCAAAGCTAAAGTGTTAACACCATTTGAATGTGTTTTGGGTATGAGGGCTTGGCTACTGATTGGTATGTCTGTATTTTCTGGCTTTGGAGGATAGAATCTGCCCACCAAGAGCAGTAGATTACAGTTGCCTGGGCAGAAACAAACTTGATTCAATAAATTAAATGTCTCTTTGAGCTCCCTGAAGCTTAGTACCCCCAGGCATGGCTGGGAAAACAAGCTTCACTTTAAAACCACACTCCTGCTTGCTGCTGGCTACTAAGGAAAATTTTTTTTTTCTTAAACCCCAATGTTGATCTAACTTTTGAGAATTCTCATTGGAGCTCGGTAATTAATTCCTGGAATGGCATGTGCTTAGCTGGAGAGAGTGGTCCCCACACAAACTACTTTCTCCAGTTGAGGCATTCCAGGCTCATTATGCGTGCTAAAATGCTCTTAGGATTAGAAATCTTCTCATCAATGCACTGAACTTTCAGATTTGGCAACCAAAAGGAAAAAAAAAAAAAAAGAAGAAGAAGAAAGGAAGAAAATAAAAAGAAAAAATAAAGGAAAAAAAAAACCCTAGAAATAGTTAAAGGTCTTTCATAATATGCTTATTCTTATTCATCACCATCATGTTTCTACATAGTTGCAATCTTTTGGAAAACAAAATATTAATATTACATATAAGTGAGAATGGTGCAATTTAAAGATTTCCATGTACATGCAAAGCAAGGCAAAAGATGGAGAACAACATTATTAAGTATGTGTATTTAATTGGAATTATAATTTCAGGTGTCTTTGCATCAGTGGAAATGTATAACCCTACAGTTGCTCTTATTTTGCATTCTACATGAACCAGTTTCCTAAGGATTATTTTTCTGGATTTCTTAGACTGAATTCCTTAACTAGTGGATGCAAATCTCAGTCTCACCTGATTAAGTCTCACCTGATTAAGGTTGACACTGTGCATCTCTCTTTTCCGGTTTGTTGGGACAAACTGAGAAACATCACTGTTACCAACTTATCTCACACAGATTAGAGATTTCAAAACTTCTGAGAAAGTATATTAATAGCCTCACTGTGTAGTAAAGCTCAGTGGCCCTCTGGGAATCATTTTGAAATGTGGAACACAATGGTGGTACAGTCCATAGATAAACCAGATGTACGCTCTTTGTAGTATTACAGAATCTCAGGGTTTTAAGGTATTTTTGGAATTCCTGTGCTACCCATCTGCTGTTCAAATCATTCTGCAGTGTTCCCAACCAGTAATCAAGACACATTTGCTTGAATCATCACCTTCATCATCTTCATCATCACCATCATCATGGTTACCACTTACTAAAAAAGTACGATGTACCAGGCTCCATGCTAAGCATTTCATATGCATTGTCTCATGTAACCCTCACATTTCCTATGAAAATAGAAACTATTAATATCTTCAGTTTATAATTTAAGACATCAAGGCATGAAAATAAAAAGAAATCTGCCCAAGGTCACCCAGCATTTAAGTGGCAGAGCTAACACCTGAGCCCTGGCTGTCTAACTACAGAGGCTACTCTTTGTGCCTCTTATGGACTAATGTCCAGCAATTCTTAGACTGCTCTAAATTATACATCATTTCTTTCCTATCTAAATGCAAGTAAGTTCTACAGGTGCACTTTGGCAGTGATAGTGGTGATAATGTGGGATAAAAGGAAGAACCTAAGATTTCTTTCTCTTCGCTCTATTATACATGTTTTTTACAGACCTTCAGGTAGCCCTGATATATGTGTTATGCCTCTTGTTTGCAAAGGGACAATCTATTACATCTGGGCTGTTGGGACCTTATAAGCAGCTATCACAGTGATTCTTCTATATCTGTCAGGGACAGCAGAAACTAATCTTTTGGAACTCTTCTCAAGCCTGAAAGCCCTCAGATGCCTGGCTCCCTCCATTCCTAGAGAAAAGATTATTAGTCATCCTTAGTCCCACCCAACACAGAAAATAAATTACAAAGACAAATAAATGACAGCATGACACTAGGCTCCCATAGATAATAGGACTCAACTTACCAACAAATGGAAACTGGTTTGGGAAGATGCCAAAGATGCCATTACTGTGCATTGTAAATAAAATGGAGAAATAAGTGGCAACGCTGCCCCAGATGAAGACATGATTAATGACAGTCCAGTAACTGGTATCCAAGGCTATCTGTAAATGAAGTCAAATGCCAAGGGGAGGTCTTTGAGGATTAAAAGAGTATCATTTTACTGAGTGATGTTTTCCCAGAACTGCTCTGTGAAGAGATGGTTGCACCTATCTAACAACCACAGGTACTCTTATTTTCTGCACAGCACTGGGAACTGACCTGACATTTCTGGTAGACAACTGACTTCAGAACTTATATCTGCAAGTTTTTATAGCTGCCAAGGTTGAATCAGAATCAGGAGATAAAATGTTAATCTTCTTTTATGTGAGAAATAAGAAAACAGAATGATTTCTAATTTCAAAGTTACTTTCCAAATTGCTCTTAAAGCATTTCTGTTGAAAAAAAAAAAAATCTTCAGTAGTGAGCCACTGCAACATTTTATAATCTGTACATAAGTTTTCACATGACTATTTTACATAGGCATACTCTGTTTTACATCAATATTCTAACTCATTTTGCTGATGCTTTTTCTTAAATTATTTAATTAATAACAAAGAAAATCCTTAATCCTCTTTTGTCATAAAATTCAGAAGCGAGGATTCATGGTGACCTGGGAGCATGTTCACAAGCTCTTCTCTCTTCCAATAACTTGTTGTGGCAACACAGCTAAAAAGTGCCTACTATCAGGGAAGCAAGGATACCACTGGCAAATATGAACCCTGAGTTTTCAGAGAAAAACAAGTAGGTTCTGGCAACATTATTTGCATCTCTGAGACCCCAAGTGGTCCAAGTGAAGGTTTGCATTTCTAGCAGAGTCTGCTTCAAGACCACAGATTTCTCACCTGTCTGAGGGGGTCCTACTTACACAATAAATAGACACTTCCTCTTCCCACTTGAAGTTTACTGTTTTTTAAAATCTTGCCCCACTAAAAAAATTTTGGCAGTCTTGAATATAAACTGCAGGGGTTATAACAGGACAGCTTTTTTCTCTCAAGAGCACTGAGAACAGAGAGCCCTGCCATCCATCCTCAGCAAAGAGATGCTAGTGTTCCAGCTTATTTGGCTGCCAAGACATTAGGTCAAAATCTTCAACGGTACCTTCCAACCTGTCAATTCATCACCATCAAGAGACACCAATAGCCTGACCTGCGTGGGTATGAGTAGAAAAATCACAACCAATTAAAGAGGATTCAACTGAAAAAAGAGAGAGAAAAAGGAAAAAAAAAAAAAAAAGAACAGGTGGCTCCTATTGAGGCAGAACTAATGGAAAAGACAGACAAGCACGATAACCAAAAAAAATGTAATGAGAATTCTTAACGGGATGAAATTAGATCACAGAAAAAAAAATTCTGGAAGAAAAAAACATTATTTCTGAATTTAAAAATTCAATAGAGAAACCAAATAGGAATAGTCACTGATGAGAATTGAATTAATATTCTGGAAAAAACAAATGGAAATAATATCTCACAACACAGAGCAAAAAACTTGAAGAAATGGAAACCATGTGCAAAAAGATATGAGACATGGATGGCAAATCCATAGATTACAGATCCATGGGCCCAACATACAAATAATGGCATCTTAGAGAAAAAGAAAGGAGTAACAATCAAAGAAATGACAGAAGAAAACTGCTCTGCTATTGTGAACAAATAGCAAGATTTTCAGATTGAGAGGGCACTCTAAACTCCTAGGAAAATTAAAGAAGTTCCATTCTAGTGACATTTGTGAAGCCCCAAGACAAAGAACACAGACTTCCAGATAGAGAATATATTACTTCGGAAGGAAAGAGAATCAAGCTAATATCAAACTGCTACACTAAAACTGGGTATAGTGGAACAACATTTACAAAGTACGTAAAGTAAAAGTCTCTGACTCAAGAATCTCATGCCCATCCAATGTATCATTTAAGTGTAAAGAAAAAAAAAAAAAAAAAGCTTTGAGCTCAAAAGTATAACATCTATGTCCCCTTCTGAAGAAATTACTCAAGGAAATTGCTGCAAATAAAAATTCAATTAGGACAAAGACTTCAAAAGAGTGGAAGAAAAGAACATAAAAATGGTGGTGAGCAATGATTCTTATAATGTATAGTTGGCTCTAAATGAGTGATAATGTGAAGATGAGCTATAGTATTAACTTAGAAAAAATCTGCAATGGTCAAAACATATGTTAAAGGAGCATTTAATAACACAATGAAACTACAATTCTAGATTACTTACAAGAGGGGAGTAGGAGCAGGGAGGGAGTACGAGCAGGGAGGGAGAAATAAGTATATACATTTCCAAAACTATTTAATTTGGAAGTGGACAAGGGAAGGTGTGAACAAGATAGTGAAACAATTGGTGAAGGATATAGTTATTATTTAATTTTGGTATATCAATATGGAAATAGAGATTTAAATGACTATGAAAATGGGAGAAATCATTAATAAAATGGGAATATAATAGTAAAACTTATAAATTATGACAAATAAGATATTTAAAAATCATGTTGCCTCTGAGTATGAAAAGGAAAAAATGGAAATAAAGAATTTAAAGTAATCATAAAGTAACATGAAAGGAGCAAGATAAAATATATAAATTACTACAATAAAAATGAGTAGTTTAACTCCCTTATCAAAGGAGAAAACCCAAAAGAATAAGATAAGAAAGCAATGAAAATGAAAAGATGGGCCTGGATTATATATCAGGTATATGCAGGCTCAGAAAAGCAACAGAAGTAAAACTAATATAAAAAAATGAAATTTAATTAAGAACATTTTATCATAAAAAAGGTAAAAGCTATAAAGAACAAATAACAATCAAGAACCATTACATTGCAAATAACATAGCCTCAAATTATATAAGGTAAAATCTCCTTGAAGTACAAGAACTTGAAAAGAATCGTAATCACAAGGAAAAATTTTAATACACTTCTCTCAATATCTGACAAGCATGGTGGTTCTCTGGAAATCTGTGGCTGACCTGGCATCCAGACCCCAGTGTGATCATAGCCAAGCTGTTAAGAGGTAGTAATCATGTTTTCACTACAACAATGCAGCCATATGGCTGGGTGTTGCTCCCAGAGGTGCTATGCTTGGCTGTGGTTCTCCCTGGTTCATTTGCCCTCCTGAAGATTCTGGAGCTACCTAATAGTTTTTAATAAATCTTTTGTCTGCAAGTATAATCCTTTTTGGAAAGTAATATAGCAATATTAATGAAACTTAAAATGCACATACTCTCTGACCTAGCAACGAAAAGAACAAAATACCATTCTTCATCCATCATCTCGTAAAAGTTGGTTCTCATTCCAGAAATTTCATTTCTAGGAATTTATCTGTCCGTACATAAAATTTATATACTAGTATATGCATTGTAGCATTGTTTCAATAACAGCAACAACAAAAGAAACACCCTGAATGTCTATCAATAGAGGGCTGATGAATAAATTATTATATATCCATATTGTGAAATTCTGTGCAGCTCTTAAAAAGTATAAGATAGATCTGACTGTGTTGGTTTGGAAAGCTGTTCAGAGTATCTTGTTAAGTAAGAAAAGCATATTACAATCATGGAACACTTCATCTAAAACTAATGATGTAATGTATGGGGATTAACATAAGAATAAAAAAAAATAAATTAAAAAAAAAAAAGCATATTACAGAATAATATGCTAGCTATGCTGCCTTTTTCTTGAATACATATGTGTGTGTCCCAAAGCAAAGAAAAAATATGGAATGAGTTAAGCTACGGTAATCATAACAGTAGTTAACCAGGGGAATATGAGGAAGAAAAAGAAGTGGTTCATTTTATTTTAAACACTTCTATAGTGTTTGAAATGTTAAAAGGAGCATTATATAATTCAAATAACCAAAAAAAAAAAAAAAAAACCCTGATATTTAAAAAAAAAAAATAGAGACTGCTAAAGTTTGGCCTATAGCATCAGCAGGACACATTAAGATTTATAACTGTAATTATAGACCATGGAAATTTCATGGGGGTTGTTACCCCAATGACAAGTCAAGCTTAGACAGCGAGGAAAGGATATTAATGCCGCTGTCAAAGTGAGCTTATTCACAAAACTCCTGAAACTTATTATTGTATATATTAAAGACAGAAGTTTCTGATTGAAGCCAAAATTGTGGAGTTTTCATGGCTATAAACATTATGAGCTCAGGTCTGAGAATTCTATGGTAAAGCAGACATTTTCAGGGCTTCTGAGAAATAAAAGTAAGTGGAAGACTAAACGACAGTAACTGGGAATCTACATTGCTCAAGTTGAAGTTTTCATGTTGGAAGAGGACCTGTGCGTTTATCATCTATTAACGGTCTCTCTCCCACTTTACTCAAGGGTGGTACTGGTGTCCTAGGTATCCCCTTGTGGAAGACAGAGGTGGACCACGAGTTCTCTGTAGCATCCCACTTCTCCCTATAAAGAAAGGAGGTCCACATGGACTTGGAGTTGGGGACCTGAGATCAGATCTGTGTTCAAATGCTGGCCTGCCACTTTCTGTGTGATGTGAACTCTAACAAGTCTATTTTCTTATCTATAGTAATAGTATTTATGTTTCAGAGGACAGGGAAGAGGATTAAATGAGAGAATGGGACTATCTGAGAAATAATTCATTTGCATAGTGAATGTTCAATTAATGGGAGCCGTTGTTGCTCTGAAAATCAGAAGCCCTGACAAAGGCGAGTGGGCCAAGTTTGCTTTCAGTAACTCCAAACTCTCCTCTTTATTCTTCCAGAGATTCTCTTTTCTCCAAACCCCAGTGCTTCTGCTTTAGGACTGCTTGCTTTTCTTTCTCTCTTTTCTTTTTTCTTTCTTTTCTCTTTTCTTTCTCTTCCTTCCTTCCTCCCTCCCCCCTCCTCTTCCTCTTCCTTCTTCTATACAGACAAGGAAGTATCTGATATCTTCCTTTATGTTCAATCTAATCTTTGTTCTCATATATCCTGAAAATTTGCATTTTAACCAGCCTTACTGTAGAATAAAAGATTTTGCCCCAGACAGCACTGGAGTCAGAGAGGTCTGGGTTCCAACCCTGGATCTGGGACTCACTTTGTGACCTCAGGCAAGTCACTTAACCTCTCTGAGCGTCATTCGTAAAAGGGGACAATACCACCTACTGAACAGTGGCACTGAGAGGATTAAGCCTAATTCATGACACCACTCATAGTAGTGATGAGGACACATGTTTCTGAAGGCTTCCACCAAGGAAAGGCCTGCTTTGGTAAGGGATAAGATGGGCATGTGACTAAAACAGGAGGGACAGCTGGGTACCTCAACCGAATTCTTCTCTCTTCCTTTGCTCAACTCTCATCTCTCTCTTCATACCTTTCTGCCCTTACATCCACTCAACAAAAACTGGTTTGTGTCTGACACTTCAGTTTAAGTTGGAGTACAGCAGTAAACAAAGCATGCCTTGGAAACTGGTGTCCATTCTCACTCACACCTCCTCTGCTTCCAGACCTCCATCTCCAGCCTGGATCTCTCCTACCTTGTTCTCTTGCCAAAATGTCCTCAATTTCCTGGCTGTTTCAGGACCCTCCAGTACTCAGAATTAGTGGCAGAGGGTATGGGTGAGGGCAGAGAGAAATTAGGTGGAGTAGAAATCTATGGGACAGGAGTATGTGGGTAAGATCTAGAGGACATCAGCTTGTACATGGCAAGAAGGGCATAGCCACCACGTGGCGAGACCCAGCCCCTCATCTGTACAGCTCTGTGTGTGCATTACTGCCTCCCAAGTGTGCCTAACTACCTGTAGCCCAGTAATAATTGTGTTGTAGGAAATGCTCGCCCCGTGTATTTCATGGAACACTCACAAATGCCTTTATTAAAAATCACTGATTCAGAAAATAAGACTACTGGATCCTACTCCTAAACCTGCAATGCAGTCACTGTGTGGTCTTGGGCAAATCTTGGGCCCCAGTTTGATATATCAACTTTAAATTATACTGTTATGGTTTTAACATATGACAGCCAATTCTTTGAAATTCTGCTAAGAAATGGAGCTTAATTCTCCCCTTGAAGGGACTGGGCTGGATTTAGTGACTCACTTCTAATGAATAGAGTATGAAAAGGGAAACATAGTTTACAATGGAGAAACCTGAAAAACATCATCTTAACAAGTAACCAAGGTCACCGTCACCAGTAATAAGTCATGCTGATATCACACACTCCCTGACAGGATGTGACAAAAAGGTATATCACCTTTTTGTGATTCTTCCCCCAAATCCCCAATCTCAGTCTATTCCTAAGAAAACATCAGACAAATCCAGAAACATTCTACAAAATACCTGACCACTGTTATTCAAAAGTGTCAAATCCATGAAAGACAAGGAAAGACTATAGAAAGCTGACTGCAGGAGACTAAGGAGACATTACAAGCATATGCAATGTAGGATCCCTGGAACTGAAAAAGGTAATGGAGAAACTGAGGAAATCTGAAACAAGTCTGTAGTTCAGTTAATAGTATTGTAACAATGCTAATTTCATAGTGTTGACAATTGCACAGCGGTTATATAAGATGGTAATGCTGATGTTACAGAAAAGCTAGTTGGGCAGAACCATGGTTGCCCTTGAGGAGATAGAAGGCAGAGAAAGGATCTTGGTGAGACACATGGCCAATTAGGCCTAAATCAAATAGACCCAGATAGGCCGACCCATAACATCTCAAATGGGGGACCAATGGTTACTTTGGGTCCTAAGGAAGAATCCCCTCTAAGGAAGTACCGTATCATTCTTATAAAACCATGATATCAAAGGTAAGAAATTTTGAATGGTTTATTTTGAAAAATCCAAAAGATAGAACGTAAAATTCTGTCTTTTTTTGTGAATAAACATGTTTTTAAAATAAAACTGTTTCTGTGGTCTCTCAATTTGTGAAAAAGGAGAAACATAACTACGACATCCAACAAGAACTGTGTACTTTATGGGGAAAAGAGCTTCTAAATCTAAAATCAATATAAAAACACAGGACTGGCCTTGCTATGATAGCATATAAGAAAATAAATTGTGGACAAGGAAAAAGATATATATATATATATATATATATATCAAGCTTTTTTTTCAATTAAAAAGATAACGTTAACCAAAAATTATAGAATTGATTATAAAAAATAGTTTTACTAAACATGCAATGCCTCTCATATCTTTTCCAGGTAATTTTTTTTATCCTTACTTATATAGCAGATGATTTTAATGACAGTTTGAAGAATATTTCCCATTTGCTTTTTACTTTAGATATTGGCTTTTTATCTCAGTTACTACCTTTCAAATGATCCCTCGGAGTACCAGTTAACAAGCCTGACCTGGTGAATAAGCTGTTACCACAAAAGAGATGTCCCACAACTGTCCTCCCCATCAGGAGGAGAATCCAGAGAACTGGAAATGTGCCCTCATGGCAAGGAGTAGATCACCTAATTCTCTCGGCTAGAAATATAACAGTATACCCAGAGTCTGCTCAGTGATCAAAAGGCAACAAAACAAAACAGGTTGGAGTGTCCAGTATAACAGCAAGAACTATAAGATGGAACAACAGCTTTTTATAAGGTGATACACACCTTGTCCCAGTAATAGACTATCATAATGAACGTCTTAGCTATGCAAGATGCTTCCAAGTCACTCCATTAGTTCCCTCTCTGCCACAGAATTGAACCTAGGGGAACTAGACATGGAGGGTTTGCAAAGCAACAGCATGCTTTATTTAGTTGTAAGAGAGACAAACAGAACTTTTTTTTTTTTAATCTTTTTTTTAACGATTATTGTTTTGAGAGAGAGAGAGTACAAGCAGGTGGAATAGCAGGGAGAGGGAGAAGCAGGCTCCCTGCAGAGTAAGGAGCCTGATACGGGACTCGATCCCAGGACCCTGGGATCATGACCTGAACCAAAGGCAGTCACTTAACCAACTGAGCCCCCCAGGCACCCCAAACAGAACTTTCTGAGTAGAGAAATCTAGTTCTGTTTTTGGATGCTACCTGTCTGATTCTGAATTATGAACTCCCAAGATGTCAAGTGTTAGATGGCTTTGGTATAGATTTCATAATACTCACTTAGATGGATCAAGGAATGGAAGAAATGTCCTTTAAAAGCAATATGTTTACATTTGGTTCATTTACCATAATGTTTATTTTTGAATCACGAAGAGAAAGTCTGGGATTTAATGAGATTCTTTGTTGGAAATGAGCAGCTAATATTTGTAAAAAAGATTGTTTATAGGATAGAAAAAGGACTGACCAAAGGCAATTTAAACGCTAAAAATCAAGTCCTTGACTGATATCTGCTCCTTGAAAAAAAAAGAAAACAAAAGAAAAAACAGGTCACACTGCCTACTGTATCTATCCAGAGGTACAAATTTTAATGAATAGGAAAGCTTTTGTGAACTCTAACTCGATATCGAATGGTTTTGTCTACCATTTGCATTAAAAAGGAAATAGAAACACTCAAGAAGCCCACTGAGGTCAGTGGATCATCAAAAATCATCCCTATCACAAAAGCTTCTCTGAATTTAAGGTTCAGATATGCCAAAATATAACAATGAACCTCTTGAATAATTTCACAGATATGTATTACCAAATAAATTTTAAATCTCACTTTAAAGCCTGGAAGTTATTAAGTGATAGAAATCATGGGAAAGTTTCTCTCTGCTATTATTGGAAAACTTTTCTTTTCCAAACCCAAAAAGAAGCAGTAGTATAATCATTTCTCTTTACATACTACACTCAACCCCAAGAAGTAATTAATTGTGAGGTTTCTACTAACACAGAGGTTATAGACACTGAATGCAAACCTCCCACATCTGGTCATTTACATTAAAGCTTTCTGTTTTCATCTCAAAATGTGTAGTTAAAAAGAAACCTCCAATTCCTCAAAAAGTTGAAAATAGAGCTACCATATGATCCAGCAATTGCACTACTGGGTATTTACCCCAAAGATACAAAAGTAGGGATCTGAAAGGGTACGTGCACCCCGATGTTTATAGCAGCAATGTCCACAATAGCCAAACTGTGGAAAGAGCCAAGATGTCCATCGAGAGATGAATGGATAAAGAAGATGTGGTATATATATACAATGGAATATTATGCAGCCATCAAAAGGAATGAGATCTTGCCATTTGCAACGACGTGGATGGAACTGGAGCATATTATGTTGAGCGAAATAATTCAAAGAGAGAAAGACATGTATCATATGACCTCACTGATATGAGGAATTCTTAATCTCAGGAAACAAACTGAGGGTTGCTGGAATGGGGGGTGG
>NC_138377.1:80839316-80890430 GCF_054177405.1 Leptonychotes weddellii
AAAATGAAGGAGGGGAAATCAGAGGGAGAGATGAACCATGAGAGACTATGGACTCTGAGAAACAAACTGAGGGTTTTAGAGGGGAGGGGTTGGAGGGATGGGTTAGCCTGGTGATGGGTATTAAGGAGGGCACGTACTGCATGGAGCACTGGGTGTTATATGAAAACAATGAATCATGGAACTCTACATCAAAAACTAATGACGTATTGTATGGTGACTAACATAACGTAAGAAAATAAAATTTTTTAAAAAACGTATAAGGTTAAGCAAAAGAAGCCAAAGAAGTAGGATTCCATATTAATAAAATTCTAAAATGTGTCAATCTGCTCTGTGTTGTTTAGGGATTCATGCTCATATGGAAAAGTTATGAAACAAAGCCACAAAGTGATTATAAAATGTCAGGGTAATGGTTACCTCTAGACGGTTGGAAAAAGCATGACTAAGAAAAGGCAAGAAGAGCTTTGGGGGGTTGGCAATGTTCTGTTTCTTACAGTAGATTATGGCTACATAGGTGCTCATTTTACAACAATTTGTTAAGCTGACATTTATGTATTATGTACTCTGTAGATTCGTTATATTTTACAATAAAAAAGGGAAATATGTGGCCTTCTTAGTCACGGCCTGGTGAGACTTAGGACAGTGGGAGGATTTTTAAAATCCTGAGACTCGTATTACATCCTAGGGCAGTTAAGTCGGTATCTTTTGGGGTTGGGATGATCCAGGCACTGGTAATTTAAAAAATTTTTCCAGGTAATTCCACTGTGAAGCCAAGATTGACAATTTCACTTGCCCCTATCCAAAAAAAAAGAAAAAAAGAAACTGACACAAATCTTCAACAATTTGATGATGGCATTTGACTTTCATTCCTCCAATATATCAATTCATGTCACAATTACAGTTTGGACAACTTTCTAATGGAGAAGCAGTCAAACTGAAGTCTTGTAGCCCCAAGCAGAACCTAATGCTATCAAATCACTTCTTCCTCCACCAGTTAGCTGCCACTGAGAAGAGATGATTTCAGGTATTAGGAAGGAAGAAAGAATCTGGGAAATTATGGCACGAGGAGCTGATGGTCTGGCACAAAGTGCCATCATGACTGCAAACAGGTCAGCATTAAAACCTACAGTCATTTGGCAGCAGCATTTGCAAGTTGGTACTCCGATTTGAAACCTCATTTCACAACTGGAACAAGAGAGGACAGGAAGGGAAAAGTCAGTGAAAATAAAGTTTAAATGAGTTTTTGCAATTTCTTGGAAGCGTTGTTACTGCCACTCGGAATCATAATAACAAAAAGAAACTAGCTGATCCTTACTGAGCACCTGCTATGTACCAGGCACTATTTTAAGGGCTTAACATATACTGACTCCTTAAATCCTCACAACAACCCTATGGGGTTGGTACTATTAGCAGCTCTCAGTGTAAAGATGGGGAAACTGAAGCCCATCCAACATGTTAAGAGATAGCCCAATGTCATACCTGTAACACAAAGATTTTTGAAGTGTGGCCTAGGGAACTTTCAGGGGATCCTCACGTCAAGACTATTTTCACAATGATAGTAAGCAGTTACCTATATTCCCTTTTTACTCTCGTTCTCCCATGAGTGTCTAGGACTCGTGATGTCATAACCAACTGGATACAGAAGCAGATATGAGAACCTGGCTGCCTCCTACTGTGCCAAATAGTAAAAGATTAAGTATAAAAAAATGCCACCCTTGGGGGGCGCCTGGGTGGCTCAGGCGGTTAAGTATCTGTAGCTCAGGCCATGATCTCTGGGTCCCAAGATCGAGTCCTGCATCAGGCTCTCTGCTCACCAGGGAGTCTGCTTCTCTCTCTCTCTTCCCCTCTTCTCCTCCCCACTGCTCATTCTCTCTCTCTCAATAAATAAAATCTTTTTTTTAAAAAATGCCACTCTTCTTAGTTTTTGTTTTGAAAAATACAATTTTTTTTCTCATCAAAATATGCCATTTAGGTAAACATGTCATGGGTTCATTATTTTTTAATGAATCAATAAAGGAAATGTTTAAATGTTTTCTCCATTTTAATTTCTAATATGATAAATATTGATAGATAGGATCCTAAGCTCACAAAGGTTTGAGAAGCGTTGGCTGAGCAAGTGTCAGGACCAAGTTCCAGCCTTGGTACCCTGACCTCACAACCTGACCACTACATGAAACCGCCTCTCTCAATCAGTGGTATCATTTGGCAAGTTTCCTTAAAGGCTGTTTTCTTATATAATTGAGAGTATACAAGAAATACAATTTGTATGCTGGACATTTCATTTAAAATGATACCAGTGACATTGACCCAGGCCCAAAGCCTCCAATGGACATGGGAT
The DNA here is from genome assembly GCF_054177405.1 of Leptonychotes weddellii. Lineage (NCBI taxonomy): Eukaryota > Metazoa > Chordata > Mammalia > Carnivora > Phocidae > Leptonychotes > Leptonychotes weddellii. Next base: position 80,841,652 of record NC_138377.1, read on the forward strand.
GAAATCCACACTCCACCACAGCCTGTAGCCTTTCCGGATCCCACACCTGCCCACCTCTTCAGCTTCACTCAGTGCCCTTCCTCCCCCCTCCCTCTGCTTCACTGATTATCTTTCTCTAGGACCAGCTCATTCCTACCTCAGCAGATTTGCACTTGCTATGCCCTTTACCTAGAATACTTTAACCTCAGAGTATTCATATGAAAGTTTCCTCTGAACACTCAGCTCACAGCTCCAATGTTACCTTCTCAAGGAGACTTTTTTACATTACCCCATTCTTCCTTAATAACAATTCTGAAATTATCTTGCTGATTTACTTCTTTATTACCTGCCTTTATCCCACTAAGATACAGTCTCCATGAAACAGAGACTTACTCACATCTGTAACTCCAGTGCCCAGAACAGTGTCAGCCAATAGTAGGTGCTCTATAAATATTTGTTGAATTATTTTACACAACTCTTTGTAAATGTTACATATTTAACTTGCTACTAGATGTTGCCTTGAGGATGTGCCACAGCTCCTCAAACTCAGTATGTCCAGACCTGAACTTCTTCTCACACCCCTTTAACCAGGCCCTCTTCCTATGTTCCCTATATCAGTTTCTGACTCTGCTACACTCATCCCAGAACCCAAGCCAGATATCTAATATTTCTCCCTCTTTCCAACACCCCACATCAAAGTAATCCCCAAATCCCACTGCAATAACCATGCCAGATAGTTTCTGTTTCTGCCCAGGCCTTCTTTATCTTTGTGACTTTCCTTCTGATGTCCTCCCTGCCGGGATGCTAATCCTCTTACTCCTTACCTGCTTCACTATGATTGATCCTTGAAGGGTCAGCCCAGGCACAGAGCTTCCAGGAAGCCTTTCTGAGCCCTGCCCACTCCTACCCTCTAGGCTTGGGTTCTAGGCCACTCCTTGGTGGTCCCATGACATTCATACCTCACTGCTTCATAATTATCAGCTTGCAATTATTTATGTGCTTGTTTCTAGCCCCATCCCACTAGGCTGCGAGCTCTTTGGGAGCAGATTATAGAATTTATTCATCTGTTGGGACCCAAGAACCCACCTCAGTGCCTGGCACATGGCAAGCATTCAACACAAGGATGCTGGGGTCCTAACCATAAGGGCACTGGAGTCAGAAGACAGAACTGTGTAAGATACTCAATCTCTCTGAGTCTTAGGTTCCTAGGTTATAAAGTGAGGATTTGAGGGAGGCCTTTAGTGTTCAATGAAATGAATAAATGCCAGTACAGCAGCATCTGACAAACAGTGCTCAGTTAGTGAACACCTTTATTATGTATGGAAGGCAGGGAAGGAAGGAGAGAGGGTGGAAGAGGCAGGGGAAAAAAGGAGGGAAAGCGGGAGGAAGGAGCATGCAAGGATCCAAGCTTCAAGTGGTACATTTAACGGATAAAGAAAAAGGTCTATTTCTCTACTAATAATTTTTATGAAAATGCAATTCTTTATTGCTACAGCTATTTATTTTTATAACAAGCTACTATATTAATGAAATAAATAGAAAATTAGAGAACAAGATTTAAGGAAAACTGAATATCTTGATAGTGTTAAGCATTTTCCTCATGAAAACTTAATTATATCACTCACTCTTTACTTCTAGTTTTGCCTCAGGCTCTACGAAAATGTGTTAACCTGAGTCATTCACCTTAAGAATAAAAAAACACTGGGGCGCCTGGGTGGCTCAGTTCGTTAAGCGTCTGCCTTCGGCTCAGGTCATGATCCCAGGGTCCTGGGATCGAGCCCCGCATCAGGCTCCCTGCTCAGTGGGGAGCCTGCTTCTCCCTCTCCCGCTCCCCTGCTTGTATTCTGTCAAATAAATAAATAAAATCTTTAAAAAAATAAAACTTAAAAAAAAGAATAAAAAAACACATTCCTGGGTTATGTGCATTGGTTTGACATAGTTTAGAGGCTTTAGGGGCTTCCACAAACAAAGTCACAAGCAGTATTTCTTCTACAACAGACTTCTTCCTCCCCTTGTAAGAGGTCTCCAACTACTCAAATAGTTATCCTACTTCTCCTTAAGGCCCTTATATACCCTCAGAAAGTTTTTAAGGCCCCTTCTGGTGACTAGGACCAGCTGGGAGGGGCACACTAGCCCCAATGATGACCTACAAGGAACCTATCCCGGCTTCTCCCCTTCCTGGCATGCTCAAGCCCTAAACCGCCTACCTCCACCACCTCCATCTCAAACAAACATGCACCCACATGTAGGTTGACCAGATGCCCCAAAGAGATTGGAGGGGCCAAGGAAGGAGGGAAAATGATTTTTCTGGAGCCTCTGGTGTAGGAAGCATTCTGGCCTGAGACTAGACCAGTCAAATGGTGGCAGCACGCTGACTTTGGGTGACTCAAATGGTTTATATAAACAAAAGATCTCCAAAAAAGTATTTGTCCTAAGGCCCTTGTACTCCTAGGGGCAGCCATTACCCCCCCCCAACTTCCAAATTTTCTTTTCCCATCTCCAATATTCTGAATAAAAGAGAAAAGTCATGCTCCTACGAGATACCACTCATCTGTTTGGAACTGTGTAAGTATCTCTTCACAGATCAGAAAAAAAGGAAGAGAAAAGTTCCCCATTTTTCCAACTTTACTGTTTTACTATTTAAGGAAAGCTCCTCCTCGCTCACTTCTTTGTGGGAGCAATTTATCAACCTTATCAACCCTTTTAGATAGAGTAAAAATACTCCAGCTACAAATTACAATCTAACAGCTTGAGGAACACACAATCTATGATTTATAGAATACCACGTTTAAATAGACCTTAAGACTCTTAAACAGTTACAAAGGGCTTTCCACTCTGAGACCATTGGCTTAGCTCCTTATTCAAATGACAAGATGGACTACCCCTTTGGAGACACATATCGCCCCCCACTTTACTGCATGTTGTAGCAAAAAACTATATAGTGATATTTTTCTTTTTGGCCCTAAAAAACATTTGTCATTTAAAGAAAACACATTGTGGAATAAATATGAGGTGCTCAGTCTCAGCACATCTGTTCCTGATTTGTGTAATTAACAGAAACCCACTAGCAGGAGCCAGGAGGAATGGCCCCTGCCTGAGCACCCACCTCTCCCTGGGTTTTCCATAGAGCACATCTGGAAGGCAAGGGGGAGAGGAACCACCATGCCATGTTGAGAAGGACTCACAGGTAATCACATCCAAGAAGTCATCAAAGCCTAGAGATTAGTCGCACTCTTTCAGGTCACTTTCCAAATTTTTCGTTGTGAGTTTTCTTATATTGTTTGACAGAACTAAAGTTTTTCTGGACTTGACAAGATAATTGTTTCCATATCACAGCAGAATTAAAAAAAAAAATACACAGCCCTGTATCTCACTGACAATGATAAATTGTCATCAGATAATATCACCCCCCAAGTACACAGTGCCAGTAGTTACATAGTTTCAAACATGAATTTCCTAAATAGGGCTTCAACCAATGGGGTGGGTTGTTTTTTGGTTTTTGATTTTGTTTTTTTTTTTTTTTTGGTTCTTGGGGGACAGTTCATATTTATTAAAAATCCTGAGGTTATAGGGTGCTTTTAAAGTAAGTTACTCATACAAATAGTGCACACAAGCCACAGTGGATTCCATGATAATCACGCAGGCTTTGATAACAGATTGGGATAAGGCATGACCTCAAAAAGGGTCCATGATTCAGTTTAGAGACTCCTCTGACCTTTATCCAAACCCCTTTGGTCCAGAAATTTTGTTGGAAATCTTACCAGGACAGATCATATTTAAATTCTTAGTGGCAGTTTGGTAGGAGTGTTTGCTGGCCAAAAAAAAAAAATGGCTTCAAGCTTCCAGATGATTCCAGGAGACAGTCTGCCCTTTCTAAGGACCTAATTTGTGGGAACCCCCACCCCCCAGACATTAGCTCTCTCTCAGTAAGACTTTATTTTCTCCTCATAGTCCTATTGTACCAAGTGTTGTGGGATGTTTCTCCTTTAGATACCAAATAAAGCAAACACTTGCCCTGATTAGGGGTTGGGTGAAAACTTTTTTTTTTTTTAAAGGAAGATATAGCCATTCTCTCTTCCAAGTCTGTGACAACTGCAGTGGCCAATTATCAAGCAGAATAGAGGGAGCAATGAAGAGAGAGTCAGAAAATGTGGGTTCCAGTCCCAGCCTTGCACATGACTGATCCTCAGATCTTGCAGGACTCAGGCTCCTCCTCTGTAAGAGGGGCTGGACTCAATATCTCTGACATTCCCTGACAGAGCGAAGATTCCAGATTTCGACAAAACGTATACTTTTTGTTCTGTGTCCCAGCTGTTTCTCCAAGAAAGTCCACCCAGCAAAGCAAGTGAAAGGGGTATTGCCCCTCCCAAGGGGATTCTTTCCCCATGTGTCCCAAAGCAACCACAACAGAGGTTAGCGCCCTGAAATTAACCAGGAGAAGGTCCACAAACCAAGTACAACCCAGCCTGGATTACATCATCATTCATCTGAGATGTCCTAAAGCCATCACCATCTGACAGGCAATGAATGGTTCCACCCCCCAGCCCCTTGGAGCATCACACACCATAGCTGGATTGGCTTGCACATCTGCCCCAGCCCACCTACCAGGATGGGGCATTGATGGGAATCTCCTGGAGCTATCATCAGAGAATAAGAGTCTGCATAAAATTTACCAGGCCCCCAGAGACAGGCCAAGGTAGTAAAGATATAGCACATGTCACTTCATTAAGAAACTAAACTGTTGTTTTTAAAAGTCAACATTGTGTCTAAGAAAGCACAATCTGTTTACATTTTATCAGATATTTTCAGCTGCAGAGTGGATTATTTCAAAGCAATCTGCTGAGAGGTGCAGGAAAGAAGTATCAAAGTGCTATGAATCATGTTGGGATTAGACAGGGTTGGCCCCAAGACACAGCTCATCCATGACAAATTTAATTCAAAAAAACTCTTGATGGAAAAAATCCTTATTTTCTACCAAAGGTGACTACTCAACACCAGTTTCACATTTATGAAAACAAAATCGTTTCCAGACTGTAAGTTCCCTGAAGGCAGGAACTGCATCCCTCTGGTTCATTCTGGTGTCCTTGGAGAGCACTTGGCCCTAAACTGGCCCTCAGTTTATTCTTGTTAAATGAACGGGAATTCAAAGACTCTAGGCTGTGTGTCAGAGGATGTTTGTGTGAGTCTCACTCCTGTCAAGGTTGGACAGACAAGTGATTGGGGATCAGGCCTGATAAGGAAGGGCCTCAAAACACATGTTTATTCCTGAATCTGCCAGGCTCTAGAGTTTTTATTACTACTGGCTGCATTTCTCTGTGGAGCATTCAGTTCCACTGAAGCAACTTAGGGGAGGGATGGCAGGGGTCGAAAGACCTCAGATGGCCTACTTCCATTAACAGACTGGAACTAAGTGGTTATTCAATGGGCTTTAAGAGCTACAAAAGCCCAGTTACCCAACACATGGCTTTGAAGGCCAATGCCAGCTAAATAATTTCAATGCGGGGTGAGGGGGAAAAAAGCATCACTGCAAAAATGTCCCCTATTCAAAAATTCTCACAATCTGTAGACTAGTGTCTCTCCCAAATATGCTGTTTTCTTTTCAGTTGCCTCATTTATAGCATACTGTCTTTGGGAAAAAAAGGGCTAAGAAAAAAAGGCAAAGGATTTTTCAGTTACACTTGTTACTAATCAGGACCTTCTAGCGAAAGACGGAATGGAAAAGAGACGACAATCCCTACCATTTCAAGATCCACATCCATGTTACCCTCACAGCCAGTCCCTGGATTACTAGCATACCAGGCCACACTCATGTGGGTGGGGCTGGGAAACACCAGAGTCTCCACCGTCAGAGTGATATAACACCTGTTCTGTAAGATATGTCTTGCTGTACACAATACTGTTAAGTAAGACCTCCCTGCTGCCAATGCCATGCAGTTTTTTAAAAGGGTTTCTGAGGTTTTTTTTTTATATTCAGTTAGCCACTGTATAGTACATCATTAGTTTTTGATGTAGTGTTCAATGATTCATAGGTGCATATAACACCCAGTGCTCACAATACGTGCCCTCCTTAGTACTCATTACCCTGTTACTCCATCCCCCCACACCCCCTCCCCTCTGAAGCCTCAGTTTGTTTGCCAGGGTCCACAGCCTCTCATGGTTTGTCCTCCTCTCTGATTTCTCCCCCTTCAGATTTCCCTCCCTTCCCCTATGGTCCTCCGTGCTATTGCTTATGTTCCACATATGAGTGAAACCATATGATAATTGTCTTTCTCTGCTTGACTTACTTCACTTAGCATAATCCCCTCCAGTTCCATCCATACTGATGCAAATGGTGGGTATTCATCCTTTCTGACGGCTAAGGAATATTCCACTGTATACATGAACCTTTATCCATTCATCTGTTGAAGGGCATCTCAGCTCCTTCCACAGTTTGGCTATTGTGGACATTGCTGCTATAAACATTGGGGTGCATGTGCCTCTTCTTTTCACTACATCTGTGTCTTTGGGGTAAATACCTAGTAGTGCAATTGCTGGGTTGTAGGGTAGCTCTATTTTTAACATCTTGAGGAATCTCCATACTGTTTTCCAGAGTGGCTGCACCAGCTTGCATTCACACCAACTATGTAAGAGGGTTTCCCTTTCTCCACATCCTTGCCAACATTTGTTGCTTCCTGTTTTATTAATTTTTGCCATTCTAACTGGTGTAAGGTGGTCTCTCATTGTGGTTTTGATTTCTATTTCCCTGAAGGCTAGTGATGTTGAGCATTTTTTTCATGTGTCAGCCATTTGTATGTCTTCTTTGGATAAGTGTTTTTTCATGTCTTCTGCCCATTTTTTGACTGGGTTATTTTTTTGAGTGTTGAGTTTGAGAAGTTCTTTATAGATCTTGGATATCAGCCCTTTATCTGTAATGTCATTTTCAAATATCTTTTCCCATTCCATGGGTTGCCTCTTAGTTTTGTTGACTGTTTCCTTTGCTGTGCAGAAGCTTTTTATCTTGATAAAAAGCAGAAGCTTTTTATCTTTTATCAAGATAAAAGTTCTTTATCTTGATCTTTAGCTTGTTCGTTTTTGATTTTGCTTCACTAGCCTTTGGAGATGTATCTTGAAAGAAGTTGCTGTGGCCAATGTCTAAGAGGTTACTGCCTATGTTCTCTTTTAGGATTTTGATGGATTCCTGTGTCACACTGAGGTCTTTCATCCATTTTATCTTTGTGTATGGTGTAAGAGAATGGTCCAGTTTCATTCTTCTATATGTAGCTGTCCAATTTTCCCAGTACCACTTATTGAACAGACTGTCTTTTTTCCATTGCATATTTTTTCCTGATTTGTCAAAGATTAGTTGACCATAGAGTTGAGGTACATTTCTGGAGTCTCTATTCTGTTCCATTGGTCTATGTGTCTGTTTTTGTGCCAATACCATGCTGTCTTGGTGATCACAGCTTTGTAATATAGCTTGAAGTCAGGCAACGTGATGCCCTAGCTTTGTTTTTCTTTTTCAATATTCCCTTGGCAATTTGAGGTCTTTTGATTCCATACAAATTTTAGGACTATTTGTTCCAGCTCCTTGAAAAATGCCAATGGTATTTTAATAGGGATGGCACTGAAAATGTAGATTGCTCTGGGCAGCATAGACATTTTAACAATGTTTATTCTTCCAATCCATGAGCATGGAATGTTTTTCCATCTTTTTGTGTCTTTCTCAATTTCTTTCATAAGTGTTCTGTAGTTTCTAGAGTATAGTCCTTTACCTCTTTGGTTAGGTTTATTTCTAGGTATCTTATGTTTTTTGTTGCTATTGTAAATGGAATCGATTCCTTAATTTCTCTTTCTATAGTTACATTGTTAGTGTATAGAAAAGCAACTGATTTCTGGGCATTGATTTTGTATCTTGCCACATTGCTGAATTGCTGTGTGAGTTCTACTAATTTGGGGGTGGAGTCTTTTGGGTTTTCCACGGAAAGTATCATGTCATCTGCGAAGAGAGAGTTTGACTTCTTCTTTGCCAATTTGGATGCCTTTTATTTCTTTTTGTGGTCTGATTGCTGATGCTAGGACTTCTAGCACTATGTTGAACAACAGTGGTGAGAGTGGGCACCCCTGTCATGTTCCTGACCTTAAGGGAAAAGGTCTCAGTTTTTCCCCATTGAGAATGATATTCACTGTGGGCTTTTCATAGATGATTTTTATGATATTGAGGAATGTTCCCTCTATCCCTATACTCTGAAGAGTTTTAATCAGGAACGGATGTTGTATTTTGTCAAATGCTTTTTCTGCATCAATTGAGAGGATCATATGGTTCTGAATGAGATGGTTTTAAATGGAATTGTAGAAATTAAAATGAGATTTCAAATTCAGCTAATCTTTAGGTCATTTGGAAAGAGTTCAGGTAGGAGGGGAGGGTTTTCCTCCTGCTCCTCTACAGTCTCACACCCTTACACAAATCAGCCCTAAATCCCTGCAGGGTAGGGAGAGTTCACACCTTCAGACTTCCACTCAATTTTGAAAATATCCATAGGCTCACTTGAAATTTATTGAGCCCCTGAAGTCATCCCAGATCCTCACACATTTTTCCTTTTCCCATGTTCTCATGTTAACTTCCATTACAGTCTTCTGTTGGACCTATTTATCCATTTCTTCACTTCCTGGTTGAGAAAATGAGTTCCAAGTGGGTAAGACACTTGACCTATTTGACCTATTCATCATTCTTTTTTCTCTTCCCAAGATGGTAAACAAGTATTCCTATTAGCAATTTGACAATCTTTTGTGACTCACAGATATGGGCAAGGAATGAATTAATCAACGTAAAATATCAACAACTTAAATGTTCATACAATCAGAAACGTGAAATAATTTATAATAAATCCATATTTCAGAATGCCATTAAGAAAAATAACAGTTTTGGGGCGCCTGGGTGGCTCAGTCGTTAAGTGTCTGCCTTTGGTTCAGGTCATGATCCCAGGGTACTGGGATCGAGCCCCGCATCCAGCTCCCTGCTCTGCAGGAAGCCTGCTTCTCCTTCTCCCACTCCCCTGCTTATGTTCCCTCTCTCACTGTGTCTCTCTCTGTCAAATAAATAAATAAAATCTTAAAAAAAAGAAAAATAACAGTTTTTAAAGAATGTAAAACCAGAGGTGTTTCTCAAAATGTAGTGTTTTTTTTTTTGAAACAAGAAAGATAAAAAGAGTATGGTCTCCAATATATAAAAGGTGATACATATTCACACATAATTATTTTTGTAATGTGGAAAAAACTGAGGATATTGGAAAAGACTACAGAAGTTGAAATGTAAACTCCCCACTTCAGCATAGGAAAAAAGGCTATTTTGTCCCCTGGACTAGAGTTAATTTAAAAAACAGAAGTTTTTGAAAGGGAGAAACATATAAATAGCTTATTCCTATGGGGATAGTATTTTTAGCATCATTTTGTCCTTCCTACATCTTCCTGCTTCCAAAACACTGGAAGCAGGTGATGTCAGATTTTGCAACTGTTGCTGTAGAGACCTCTATTCCAGAATTTCCCAAAGTGGACTCTGTATGGCATCTGTTCTAAGGACATTATGCATGTTGCTTGGAAAAGTGGGGTTCCATGCCAAATGAGTTTGGGTAATAATACCAATTCTCATTGACTCTAACACACTATTTATTCTGACATCATTACTGTTGCCAAGATTAGACCACATGGGGAATCTAACATTCTCATAAAACTAAGGCAGCAAAGGGCTGAATCCTTAGTGTAAAAGTAAAGGAAGAACAAATCTTCGTGCTCAGAGGGACCACCTATGTGAACCGTGGCACTAGCTCAAAGGAAGAGACAAAAAATTTCTCCTGAAAATTTGGACCATAAATGGTATTCACCAGAGTTTGCAATTCAAAGTCAAAAAAATCCTGGAACAGAAAAAGAGGTCTCAGTTAGGCAGTATCCCCAGAAAACTGGCAGAAGCCACAGAAATGCTCTCTGAAAAAAAAAAAAAAAGTGACTTCAGGAGTGATGTCATCAAGATGGCAATGCAGGTCATCCGCAGCTTCAGTCAGCCTCACAAGAATACCAACAAACAACTACCTACAGACTGGACACCATTGTGAAAATCCCAGAACCAGGACCTGAAGCTAAAGCACAGAGACTGAGAAGGACCACACTAGAAGGGCAAGAGGAGTAGCTCCACTCTGACCATATCCCCCTCCCCAAGGCCGGCATAGTGCCTCACCAAGGTGGCCCCTTGGGCCTGAGGTTTCTCCAGTGAGAAAAGGAGAACCCAACCAAGGTAGACATCCAGCTCTTCCAGCATTGCAGGATACTTCCCAGGAGCCCTACTCAGGTCTTATCTCATGGGGATGACTGGAGTAATCTGCAGGGCTCAACCACTGAGGATCAGTTGGAGATGGAGATAGGAGGAGAGGCATACAGCAACCAGCACTCGGATCTTAATGGACCTCACTCCAACTTGCAGCAGCACTGGAGCAGAGATCCCTACTGGGGGTTCTGCCAATCTGCAGAGACAAGTCAGTGGTTATGTCTGGTTGGGGAGCTTGGTTGGGAGTTCTGCCTGATTCGGGTACCCAGCCAAAGAGCTGTATTTACCATGGAGCCCATTCTATGATCCTACCTAGGCAGGGAAGAAAATTCACAGCTCCACCCAACTGCTGAGTACAGTCTCCAACCCCACCCAACCAGAGATCCCAGGTAGCCACAGAGCCCATCCTACAGTCCTGTTATGCTGGAACCCAAACCAGCAGCCCTGCCTTACAGTTAAAGTATAGCCTCTGGCCCCACAAAACCAGGGGCCCTAAAGAGTGCCCCTGGGCAGCCTCAAAGCCCAGTCTATGGTACCACCCATCCAGGAAACCAAGCCTACAGCCCCACCCTGCAGCAGAGTTCAGCCTATAGAACTGCCAATTGTGAAACATAGCCTACAGCCCCATCCTTCCAGGGATCCCAGCCAGCAACCCCACCCAATCATGGAGTATAGCCTGTAGTCCTACTTGATGAGAGAGCCCAGACAGTGACCCAGCCCAACTTTAGGGGCATACGTATGGTCCTGCCTGATCACAGTGCATAGGCTGAGGCCCCACCCAATCACAAAGCCCTGACTATGACCCTGCATGAACACAAAGTCTAGCCAGTAGCACCATCTGGTCAGGGAGCACAGCCCGAGACCTTATTCAACCATGAGCAATTGCAGATCCTAATCCATAGCCCTGCCCAATCAGAGCCCACCTAGATTCAGTCCCTCTGACCTCAGAGCACAAGCAATGGCTTTGCCTAACTAGAGACCCTGTAGGAAGCCCTGCCTGCCCACAGATGTTGCCACCTGACCCATCCAGTACTCCAATGGAGCTGAGCTGTCTTTCCCTGCTGAAGCAAACCTGTTAAGTCTGGAAGTAGACACCACTTCCTCAAATGTGCAGACACCAACTCAAAGAATCAAGGGTCATGAAGAATCAGATAAAATAACACTACCAAAGGAAATGAATAAGGTGGCAGTAATTGAATATAAAGAAATGGAGATCTATGGACTAACAAAAAAATTCAGAATAATCCTCTTAAAGGTCAGCGAACTATAAGAACACACAATTAAATGAAATTAGGAAAACAATGTATGAACAAAATGAGAAGTTCAACAAAGAAATCAAAATTATCAAAACAAACAGAAATCCTAGCCTGAAGAATACAAACTCACCTAAAGAATTTAATATAGGGCATCAGTAACAGACTCAACCAAGCAGGAGAATGAATTAGTGAACCAGAACATGGATCATTTCAAATTTTCCAGTCAAATTCATAGAAAGAGAAAGAATAGTGCTTTCCAGTGGTTGGAGGAAGGGAAAAATGGGAAGTTGTTTTTCAATGGGTATAGAGTGTCAGTTTTACAAGATGAAAAGGTTCTGGAGATCCATTGCACAACAATGTGAATGTACTTAACACCACTGAATTGTACACTTAAAAATGGTTAGGACATTAAACTTTATGTTATGTGTCTTTAGCCACAATTAAATTTTTTAAGAAGTATTTTAAAAATAGCTGATATAGACCATGATTATAAAACCTACTTCGTATGGTTATTGTAAATATGGAGCTAATACATGCAAAACATTTAGACAATGCCTGGCCCATAGTAAGTGCTACATAAGTGTTAGCTATAATTGCAGTTTGTTTTATCCCTACTTGTTGGTGCCAACAATATAATGGTTTCACCTAGAAGATGACACCGTAACATTGATGCCATTACGTGGGCATTGTCACTGACTTACTGCCTGTTCCTCTCCAACAGAAGATGACAAATTACTACTTGCCACTTTCCTGACAAGCTTACATACTTCTCTGACAAGTCTGGAAATAGAACCTTAAATTCTCCACAGAAGGGATAGCTCATAAAATTTGTGAGATTACACTTCATTAAGAATGCATCCCTTAGACATCCTTTACCGTGCCAAGCCCCAGCAGGAACCATAGTCTGACACATACCATGGGCTTAATAAATATTCATCCAATGAATGAAAATCTTAAATAGTGGGACCAAGGGATCCTGTTCAGTAAGTATAAGCCTGGATCCCAATTTGATCAAATCATCATAAAAATTAGGGCAAAAAGGATAACAGTCCTGGACTCCTCCTCAATAGCTCAATTGGTTTTATGTGGTGATTGCTCTTCTGCCTAAAGAGGATTTGCCCTGCCCTATTTAAATCAACCATGACTCAGGTAAAACAAAATAAAACTGGAAACTTGACTACTGTCAGTCCTGAATGGCCCTCTGTGTTTTTTTCCTGTGCTGGTGAGTTGGGCTAGAAATCCACTCTATATTTTTCCTATAATGAAGCAATATATGAACAATTAAGTGCATCATTTGTGGTCCAATTAACTACCATATTAAAACAATATAACACATACAAAAAACATCACTCTGCATTCTGAAATCAATGCCATGATCACCCTGAGATCTTAAGGCACAAGCCCTTTTCCCACAGTGCTGATCAGGCTGTACACATTTACACAGACCAGATGTAGAGCCTGCAGAGACAGCCCCGGGTGTAGGTACAGTAAACGACAACCTGCAGGAGTGACTGTAGGCATATATGAATGACTCTCCTTGTTACATCTGCCTCAAGCACAAGAAAGGGTTCTAGGAACACCCAACAACATGAAAATGCCCAGATGCTTCTATATGCCAGATGTCATTCAAGATTATGGACGATGATTCAGGTGTGCTTTCTTTCCTCAAGGAGCTTATGGTTAAGCTAGATAAAATAGACTAGGCAAATTGGGAAAAGCAATCCTCTACCCTGAAACAGACACCCCTTTTTCTCTTGACCCTGTATTAGTGCACGCATTAGCCTCAGGGGCGATGGCTTTGGTAGGATGGGTAAAGAGATTCTAAGCCCTCTGGAAAAATTCTATTTTGGGGAATAAGCTCTTTGCTTAACTGCCCACTCTGCCTCAGGAAAGATGAACAGAGTCTAGCATGGACTAAACAAAAAGCAGACTGGAGTTCATTCTGGACTCTGGGTTCAATGAAACATTGGATTTTCTTCTATATTGGCCAACCCTGTGGTTCTCAAAGTATGGTCACCCACCAGCAACATCAGCATCTCCCAGTGAACTTGCTAGAAATGCAAATTCTTGGGCTCTATCTCAGAGTTACTGAATCAGAAACTCAGGTGGGCCCAAGGATCTGGGCTTTAAAAGCCCTCCAGGTGATTCCCATTCACATTAAAGCTTGAGAGCCACTAGTCCATCCCAACTCACCAGCACAGGAAACAACACAGAGGGCCAATCAGGACTGACAGTAGTCTAGTAAAGATGGTGCAACAAACTAGAGATTTCAGTGTAATAAGTGAAGGGAAGGAGGGAGGAAGGAAGGGAGGAACGAAGCTAAGTTGAACCAAACATTTAAGAAACTGAATCATAGACTGGTGGCATGTCTTACAACTAGATTTAAGCATCAGGTACTCATGTCTTTGGAATAATCATTGTTCTCCCATGCTGTTCTCTCTTAAAAGGTAAATACTGGTGAGAGGATTGGAAAGCTAGTTGCTTAACATCTGACTCTGACCAGTTTTATCAGATCTTGAAAGCAGAGCAGAAAATCACCTAAATATAAAGGTTAGAAGTCACTGAATATTAGTTTACAACTTCACAGTTTAACAAAGAAAACTTTGGCAATAAACCTGCTATCCAAGCTCTGTGTGTCTGTAAATACAAATCATTGACCACTCTTCTGTGTCCTAAGAGATCTAAATGAGGGTATAGGCCTCCCTTCATAGTTCTGTGATTTTTCAAAAGCTCCAAACCTTTGCACTATGAAAACTGCGGCTCTTGGAAGGACTGCTTAGTGAATAGCCTTACTTCATTTTTATGTGGAGGAAAAGTCCCCAGCCTAGGAAGGCACAGGCCACATCCTCACATTTGTTTGTATTGGACAAGGTGAGATTACGAGCAGGTAAGCCGCACCTCAGCCTTCTCTGAAGTAGTGCTAAGAATACATCTTTCTGAGAAACTAAAATCAAGACTTTTGCTTTACTTCAATGTCTGGAGATTACAAAATATGTGAACAAAAATATCAACATAGTCTGCTTTTAGTTCTGGGGCATGTTATTCTTAAAAGAGAACATTAGGGGGCGCCTGGGTGGCTCAGTTGGTTAAGCGACTGCCTTCGGCTCAGGTCATGATCCTGGAGTCCCTGGATTGAGTCCCGCATCGGGCTCCCTGCTCGGCGGGGAGTCTGCTTCTCCCTCTGACCCTCCCCCCTCTCATGTGCTCTCTCTCATTCTCTCTCTCAAATAAATAAATAAAATCTTTAAAAAAAAAAAAAAGAGAACATTAGGAATGGATATAGGTGTGCCTCATTTTAAGAAATCTCAACATCAGCTGGGAAGATGGCAGAGTAGGACGACCATGGGCTCACCTCTTGCCATGTGGCCGCCTAGAGAGCACCCACGTCGGCATAAATAACCCAGAAAGCAGCCCGAAAAATGGCAGAACAGACTCTCTGCAGCCCAGCATAGACAAGAGACCACAGCAAAGCAGATCCACCCCCTCTGATCACTCTTGGCAAGATCCCATCAAAGGACCACCATAAGCCTGGCAGTGTGCATGCAGCCCAGACAAGGGTCAGCACCACTCCAAAGTGAGTCCTGCTCCAGGGAGAGGGCAAGATAACCACACACACCAGTCTGTGACCCCAGCAGTGGGCTGGGGGCAGGCAGCTGGTCTGACTGCAGGTCCCACCCACCAACAAAAGCTTCTCAGGGGACTACACAGGGAAAGTGCCCTGCAGTTTGGTGCTACTTCATCTGTGGCAAACGCCTGGTCTGACTCAACTCAAGCCCAAGGCAGCCCCAGACTGGACCAATAACACCACGGCACCAGACTCTGCCCACAACAGGCAGAGAGCCATCACACACTGGACTGAAGGCAAACACATCCCAGCCACAATGGTAGGACACCCCTGGAGCAACACACATAGGAGACACCCCCCAAAGCACCATTTTCTGGGCAACAGGAGACATTGTGTTGCAGGACCTCTTCTTCATAAAGTCACTACTTTCAAGTGCGGGAGACATAGCTGACTTTCCTAACACAGAGAAACAGACACGGCAACAGACAGAATGAGGAGACAGAGGAATATGTCCCAAATGAAAGAGTGGAACAAAATCAGAGCAGGAGACCTAAGCAAAATGGAGATAAATAATATGTCTGATAGAGAATTTAAAGTAATGCTCATAAAGCTACTCGCTAGAATTGAGAAAGGAGTGCAGAACCTCCATGAGATCCTCCACCAAGAGATAGGAGACATAAAAAAGAACCAATTAGAGCTATTAGACTCACTAAATGGAAATAAAAATAGACCTGGAATAAATAGCAAACAAGAGGAAGTAGAAGAACAGATCAGCCACCCAGAGGACAGAGTAATAGAAAGTAATCAAGCGGGGTGCCTTGGTGCCTCAGTTGTTAAGTGTCTGCCGTCGGCTCAGGTCATGATCCCAGGGTCCTGGGATCGAGCCCCACATCGGGCTCCCTGCTCAGCAGGAAGCCTGCTTCTCCCTCTCCCACTCCCCCTGCTTGTGTTCCCTCTCTCACTGTCTCTCTCTCTGTCAAATAAATGAATAAAATCTTTAAAAAAAAAAAAAAAAAGAAAGAAAGTAATCAAGCTGAGCAGATGAGAGGGGAAAAAATATGCAAAATGAGAATAGACCCAGGGAACTCAGCAACACTGTCAAGCATAACAGTCTCATGATAGGGATCCCAGAAGGAGAAGAACGAGAAAAGGGGGCAGAAGATTTGTCTGAAGAAATAATAGCTGAAAACTTCCTGAATTTGGGGAAGGAAAAAGAAATCCAGATCCAGGAGGCACAGAGAGCCCCCAACAAAACCAACCCAAAGAGGTCTGCACCAAGACACAAAGTAAATAAGATGGCCCAAAGTAATGATAAAGAGAGAATTTTAAAAGCAGCAAGAGAAAAGAAAGCAGTGACATACAAGGCAAACCCCATAAGGCTATTAGTGGGTTTTTCAGCAGAAACTCTGCAGGCCAGAAGAGAGTGGCATGATCAATTCCAACTGCTAAAAGGAAAATATCTACAGCCAAAATACTTTATCCAGCAAGGCTTTCATTTAGAATAGAAGGAGAGATCGAGTTTCCCAGAAAAACAGAAGTTAAAAGCAAAACCAGCCACATCCCTGTCACACATGATGCCATCGGCCTGTGGGTCCCAAATTCACAGTCCAGCCAACCTCCTGCCCAAGTCAGCATGCACGGCCTGCCACCTGCTCAATGCCAAGTCAACATGCCTTCACCTCAGATTGCCAAGGGCTCAACTGACACTCTTCCCCTCAAATTCCAGCCCCTGTGCCCAAGTTTGTGCACAAAAGTGGGCATAATTATAACAGCAAAATGAAGCAACCCAAACAGTAACACTATTTCTGTGGAATATAGAGTGGATAAAAGGAGTTGTGCTAGGCGGAGATCATCTCCAACAAGCACATCAAAGAACAATATATACAGCATTATTCTGGTTAGTGTAAAAAAAAAAAAAAAAACAAACCTTGGAAAAATAAAACAAGATGAAATCAGAGAGGGAGACAAACCAGAAGAGACTCTTAAGTATAGGAAAGAAACTGAGGTTTGCTGGAGGGGAGGTGGGTTGGGGAATGGGGTAACTGGGGAATCAGCATGAAGGAAGGCACATGATGGAATGAGCACTGGGTGTTGTATGCAACTGATGAATCACTGAACTCTAACTCTGAAACTAATAATATGCTATATGTTAATTAACTGAATTTAAATTAAAAAAAGGAAACCCATAAAAAAAGAAATCTCAACCTCTCAGATAAAGGGAAAAACACACAAAATCTATATTCATTACAAAAATGATTCACTAATCTCCCTAGGCACATTTAAAATAACACAAAATGTTACAATTTAATCCATACTCCATTGTTCTGGAATAAAATGACTGAAAAAAATAGCTTTATGCATATCATTGAAACCAATGATTAAATCCAAGAGGAAGGAAGAACAGTTGAAGAAATCTCTCATGAGAGTTATGGTTACAATGTCATTCTCTCTCTCTTTTTTTTTTTTACTCATAAGTATATTCAGATGCTATTGGCCTGATGTTTCACAGTTGGTACCCAGGGTCAAAACTTTCCTGGTATCCAAGATATGGGGTGAAATAACTATCTTTTAAAATGGATATGAGTAGATAGAAAAATAGAATCCTAACTTAGGAATTGTTAACTTTTCTTCCTTGTTACCAACATTATCTGTTGTATTACCATTATCTAGTTTATCAATTTTTATCTGTTGAAATGCTGTCAAAACAGCCTTGATGTCAGGGTATCAATTATTTCTCCCTAATTTAAAACATATTTACTCTCAGTCCATATGCAGTCAGTGTGTTGGGTGAGTGACCATCTTCCCTGAGATACATCAACATTTCTTGTTAGTGTTTCTTAGGCTTCTATTCTAATGAAAGCTCCACACCAAGCTTATCTGTCATCATACCAAAATATTTCAATAAAAATTTAAAAACACACAGGATGGAGATTCATTGGTTACCTATATATAAATAAAAATAAATAAAATTGCAGCTATATGTATATTCTTTTTGTGTTTCAAGCTCAACTATAAGTTACATAACTGTCATACTGTGATCTGTATGAGACATATAAAAATGCTATTTATTAATAAGGGGCTATGAAGAATAGTCATCTGCAATTCAGGGGGATCTAATAAAAGAAAGAAAAGCACTTTTTTACCAACCTGGGCTGAGAAACCACAGAAGAAACCAAACCAGAAATGCACAAGTGTGAATGCAAAATTCTTATAGAAGAAATAGCATAAGAATTTGCACATTCGGAAATAGGACCACCTTCCATGAACAAGGAGAAGCCTTTGGAGGTATCTAAATTGTGCAAATGAATAGTCACTGGCTAAGACTGCCTGCAGTCCTTCCTGGCCGCTGATGCCAATGCCAATGTGAGCACCTACAAAGGAAGAAAGGAATGCTTTCATTCCGTAAATATACAATCACTTTTAAGTCATTATTTATCTGTAGAAATCTTATAGCTATAGCATTTATAATTTTTTGCATATATTATCTTATGAAACACCACGAGTTAGATATTTATCCTAGTTTTCCAAAAGAGAAAACTAGCCCGAGAATTTTAGTAATTTGCATAAGGTTTTACGATTTGTAAGTGGCAAAGCTGGGATTAACCCCAAATGTCGGGACTGTGGGTCCATTGTTCATTCCTTACACCATAGCTAGCTACAGTATAAGGTGATCAATATCCTTTTCTAGTCTAAAAATACACAGACGATTTAATTAAAGACAAAGGTTTTTCTATGAATGCTAATGATGCCAAATGTATTAGACCCAGGAAGTATTCATTTTAGAACCAGTGGTAAAATTAAAATTACAGTGTAATTTCCATTACATCTTGCCAAATGCTAAACCCGAGGACTCCGGGTCTACAGCAGACCCTGCTGAGTGAATATTCTCTTACTTTTGATCATGCTGACATCATTGGCTCCATCGCCTATGGCCAAAGTGACAGCATTCCTATAGTTCTTCACCAGCTCTACTACTTGGGCTTTCTGGAGGGGGGTGACTCGGCAGCAAACCACAGTCTTACACATGCAGGCGAGTTCTAGGAGATCATTCTTGACATCACTTTCTAGGGCATGGGCCTATGTTATTAAAAAGAAAAAAAATCCAGATTAGAACAAGACCTAATCAATGAGAGGTGTCATTTGGGAGGCAGATTTCTTGTTTCTCGACTGATTTCTTTTCTCAACAGTTTAATTCATTTCAACAAGTCATTGTTGACCCAGAGTCACATAAACAACTAACTAAAGAAATGAGCACTAAACTCCTACTAAGTGCCAAGGAATTTTAGAATAAAAATAAAAAGACACAGGGCCCTTGTGTGTCCTTGACATATTATCATGCTGCATGGGTGAGATATAATTCAATGCCAGAAAAGTTCCAGAATCCACTAAAATAAAGAAAAGCAAAAGAAAGAACCTGTCCACCATCTCACCAAGTTTAGAATGAACTACAAAATGATGGGGACTTCTGTGTTCCATGTGATGTAACTTTTGTTTCCTTTGCATTGTTGTTTTGTATATTTAGTGTTTGTTGTTGTGGTTGTTAATGGTGGGGCAAATGAAAAGCAGATGATCTGGAGATTAGCCCTTGAAAAACAAAGTGATTGAAATCGAGAGAGGCCTGTGCAAAAGGGGGGCTTGCATGCAACCTACATCTCAGTCAGGGTTCCCAACCAATTCCAGCCTTGTTCCTCTCCAAATACACACAACCTTTATATATGCCAAGAAATGACTGAAAAAGAGAGCATAATCCTTTGCAGTTAACTGTGCAATTTGTTTTCTAGAAAACACCTCACTGTACATTATTTAATAAACACATTAAAAGGAAATAGGAATCCACCTAAACTTTGAGTCATCAGTGTCTCTGAATGAATCTCTAGCAAGATATTCACAGCCCATCATAATCTGGCCCCTATATTCCTTTTGAGTTCTGTCTTCTACCACCACTTTTAAGTTTACTCTGTACTCTCACCATGCCAAATTGTTTGTTTCCATAATGTGATAGGTTCTTTCTTGACTCTGCCTTTGTACTTGCTCCTTCTGTGCCTGGAAACACCACTTCCTTCAGGAAGTCTTCCCTGACTTTCACACAAGAAACTAAATGTGTCTGCCTCTATACTCTGAAAGCTCTGTGTTCATTCCTCTATTATATAGTATTGTCATACCACTTGAGATTAGCTCTCCCACTAGACGGCAATCCCTAAAACAAGAACTGTGTTCTAGTCATATCCTTACCCTCAGGCTCCAACATCTTGACCTGGGCATGTAATAAATGTTAATGGTATCAATGAAAGGATGGGTGAATGAGTATACAACATGACTCTGATGTAGAAAATTCTTACGTCAAGGCCTGTGATTCCTAGGGGAAACAGTGAGTTAGCTTTCTCAAATATAATTGCCCTTTCTGAAAGAGAAAGTACGTAACTGGTTGTCTTGCTTAGAATGGGCCCCTTTTCTCTCTTTTTCTTCCTTATCATCAACAAGTGAAAACCTAGACTCAGATTGATAAAGAAGGACCCAATTACATTCTACAAAGCATTGAGATTTGAAGCAAACTGGAATCATGATTTGCTTAAAAAAAAAAAAAAACTTCTGACCATAGCAACAGAACTGTGGTCAATTTTCCTTAAATGAAAAATGACATTTCATGGTTTCATAAACTTCAGGCTTTGAAGCTGAAAGGGCTCTTGAAGAGCATCAATCTTAGCTCTTTCTTTCAACAGATTTAGAGACAAAGAAAAAATAGCATACATTATCACCTGAGTACTCTTAACTCACCACACACTGGCTTCTTTGAGATTGAGGGAAAGTCAAAGCACAACTCATTAGGAAACTTTCCATATTCTAGTCCCTGGGCAATTCAGCTTGGAGGCCACCAGCTTTAAGTCCCAGTTGACAGGCTTATAATTTTCAGTTGCTGCTCATTTGTGCAAAGGAGAAATTCGTGTCATCTGGACAAACTTTCGACTGAGCTTGGCCTGCAGCTGAGCTCTGTAACTTTCCATGGTGTAGAAGGCAACACATCATTATGTCTGGAATCCAGCTGGATAATGCTCTAAGCACTAAGAGCTAACAGACAGCTGATCACAAGGGGGAAAATACAATATACTCATATCCAACTTCTTTTGTCCTCTAAGAAACCGTCTACAAGAAGATACATTTATTTTCCAAACTCCAAAAGTGAAAAATGATCATCAAAGCTGGGGAAAGATGTGAGATTAGCTCTTTGTGCATATAAATGATAATTTCACTGGAGTGCAATCAGAGATTTTGTTTTTTAAATTAGAAACTCAGAAGAGTGTTTTGATATTTGTTCAAGATTTGGAACCTTAACTACATTAAAAGCACAATGCAAGTTTATTCTATTATGACAAGAACCAGATTTCCTAATCAAAGCAAATTGTTTGGCATTGCTGTAAAATACTGCTATTTAGAAAAACCACCAGAGGTATCTTAATGGCAATAATTTGGTGTGGTAATTATATGAAGATCAGGTTGTGCTCTGCCAAATCACAAACAACAGCAAGAGCAATAATTGCAATACATCCAACAGTTGCATTATTTTAATTAAATAACGGGGAGCTGTGACACTCTCCCTTAGAAAAGCACTTAAACAATACTGCTAAATGGTCTACAGTCATTTAGACAAGATTGATATTCTGTGAACACAGTATTTCTTTGGATCCTCCCTTTCACTGTGGTGGTTCAAGCAATAATGTATGAAATATATATCAGAAGTTTCCTTTCCCTTTGCAAACAGGAAATCATTGTGTATACCCTGTTTCTAGTGGTGTCATTTGTTTGGAAAACACAAAAGGAGACCTCAGTATGACAGCACAAAAGAGACAATTACCGGGATAAAGAAAAAGAACAAAAGCCTTAAGCAAACTCACCAAACTGTGGCCATTTATGATTAAGGCATAATCTCCTGTTATGGTTTCTTCTACAACTGAGTCCAGCTCCAGCTGCTGTTTTTCAAAAACTACATGGCCGTTGGAAGAACTTCTGTTTTGTCCAAACAAATTTTCCTTTGCTTTTCTTGAAGGTGGGGGGGGGGGGGGGGCGGGGCGGTGGAGAACAAATCATAACAAGTTTAAAGAGCATACCTATTACGCTAACAAGAGACTGGTCTAGAGGTAAATTCATTTCATCACTATTCAGATAGACTATGGCGTAAGATTCGGTTACAGTAAAGCAAGCTGGATGATTCTTTGTGATGGGGAGACCGTAGCAAATTTGCAAATTCCAGGAAGTAGGAAAGTAAACATAATGAAAACAGAATCATTTTGAACGTTTACAATTACCTTAAATCTAAATTATCATCTTGAGGTGGGCTGGAACTAGGTGCCCTCGATACATTTGGCCTATAAGGTTGTCTGAGCTTCAGGGACTCCAGAACCACTGGTCTGGCGTGCAATATTGTTAAATATTGAAAAGGGAAAGACTAAAGACAATTGATGAAACCTTCTAGGAATTCCAGGACATCAATATATAAAATAAATTCATTAATTTGCAGAACAATGTCATATGATCTGGCTTAAAACAGCAGTCTTTTAAGAAGCACATTTTCTAAAAATGTGACAAAACTAAATGATGGCATTTACTGAATTGGCATAGTCATTAGAATATAATGGACTGTTTTAAGTGAAAATTGCACTCATCAGCTCAAACAATAGTATAAATCTTCTGGGGGAAAAAAAATACAGACACCAAGAGTAGAGGGTCGTTCCAAATGGAAACTCCTTCCAATGCCCCAGATCTAATTAGCAGTAGAAAAATCTTGCTCACACTCATCCATCTCTGCTATTTAAGAGAAAGATTGTATGGTCATGTAACATACTTAGAAGAGGCATTTTACTCTTCTCTTCAAAATGGAAAGATAATGCCTTTAATGGAAGGGAAATTTCCTCTCTGAAGACCCTCAGATGACAGGCTTTGAAATAACGTAAGGGCAAGTTAACATGACTCCAGTACTTTGAACCACAACCAGAGGGCTACATGGCAAATGGTCCCTGAAGATGAGTGCCAAAGCCAGCCACCAATATGTTAGGCCACAACTTGCATCTATAAAATGAGTGCCCTGGAGCAAATGGGGAGTGGGAGGCCAGAAAATGGATGTTTTGGCTTACAGCAAAATGAAATGGTTCCCCAAAGGCTCATCCTATATAGAAAACATTTATTAAAATGGTTTTATGATGTAAAAAGAAGAGAATGTTCACTGTACGAAAACAACTATTTCAGCCCTTAGCTTTCTAATTATTTGAAAATGTAACACTAATTATTTATATGCGAAATCTAAAACAAAACAAAACAAAAACACAACACACACACACAAAAAAACCACCGTTATCTTCTGGCTCAACATCTCCTTCTGCTGTCCAAGACCAAAAGCACAGCCTGCATTTAAGAACCCAAGGAACCCAGAGATTACATGCCCCTGGCTCCAAGAATGATATCATGCACTTAGCAATCAGTCTGCAGAATCAAAGAAAAAGATTTATAAAGTCAGAGTGCTATGTGTGAAATTTAGGGAGTTAAGGTGGGGGAAGGAGTGGAGAAGAGCCATGAAAAATCACTGTTTAGTGGGAGAATCGGACTTTTACATCAGATAATCATGTCAAGGTGTCCTCCTAACAGTCAGGAAAATTTACTGTCCCATATAATGAAGAAAGCTAGAGAAACAAGCTCCCCAGAAGCGAGCGTTTGTCTGGCAGTGCTGCAGAGTTCATAAATTGGGTCTTAAGAAAGCACCAAACGGCAAACATCTCCCGAGGTTTCCTTTTTAGTAAAGTTCTCACTCGCTGTATAGATGACTCAATCTCTGTTTTCCCCCCAGAGAATAAAAACATTCCAAAGAAGGGTGAAGTTCATGAGAGTATTGGCTGAAATTCTATTTATTTAGGATTTTTTCCCCCCTTAAACTGTCTTCCTAACATCTCTAGGCAGAAAAGGGACAGTTTTTCAGGCTCAGCTGCGTTCCCTCCACATGGGCCAACCCTCCTCACCAGACGGGGCTCATGCATTTTCAGACCTCTGCCCATGCTCTATAGCTATCATTTCTTTCTCTTCCTGGAACTTAGCTCTTAAAACGCTAGCTGGTTTCCGAAAAAAAAAAAAAAAAACAAAAAAAAAACACCAATTTATTAGGAAGGGAAAAACTACACGTGACTTCCTTTATTGAATAGGAACTATACATTTTTGCAGACGTAACACACAATGCTTAACCACAGAACACAAATAACAAATGCTAAAGCAAAAGAAGTCCTGTGTTTTCCCAAGCTGTGTAATGAAGGGCAGTCTATTAGAATGCTGGCATGCAGAAATGCATTAACAGCTGAGGTGACCATGGCATTCAAAGCCCCGTGCCACTGCAAACACAGCAGAGCACAGTTGGGCACATGCTTGGCTTGCATGCACTCTATAAAGAAAAGAGATGGTATGCTCATAAGGCACTCTGTGTTCAAACATGGCACGGACCTGTAAGGAAATGGACTGAAACCACGGCATCATGTTTAAAAGAAGACAATCCTGACTTCGCTATAAGAGCATTGAGCTTGGAACCTGGAGAGCTGGGCTTAGGCCCAAGGTCTTGCCTCTGACATCTTGTTTGTCCACAGCTGGGTGATCTGACCTCTAGCCACTTGACAAGTCAGTTACAGACCCAGCACAGAACCCAGGTCTTCAAATTCCTAGTTCTCAGTCTACTGCACTAAACTGGTTAACATACAGAGTCAGCCACAGGCTGACAGGGCCAGAGGAGCAGTTATGGGACAGCACCACACTGCCAACAACAGAGAAAGGGAGGAAGTACATGAAATTTTTATTTTAAGCCCCCGTTCCATCCCTTACTGCCTATGTGATCTATAAGACAATCCCTAAACCCGTGTTTTATTAGAAATTAGGGGAGTCTACGGCCATACCACCCTGAACGCGCCGATCTCGTCTGATCTTGGAAGCTAAGCAGGGTCGGGCCTGGTTAGTACTTGGATGGGAGAAATTAGGGGAATGGGACAGCCCGTCAGGCTGGTTGACACCAGCCAGGAAAACCTGGGCAGCTGCACCAGTGTGTATTAGAACATGGCCAAGATTTCTTAGTACTCTAAAATGTTCCGGTTTATGACAGAAACCCAACCTACTAAAACATTTTGCCTGGGTGACTAGAAGTTGGAAATGAGGAACGAGATGCATTTTGTTTGGCCTGCACAGTGTTTTTAAAAATCTGTATGAGTTTATGGACATCATGATGTTCACCTTCACCAAACGCTCCACCACTCCCTAATGTCTCATATATAGCCCAGATCACACAACTAATGTTACCTGCCTGGTTCTGGAGCCATTTGCATTTGAGAACTCTGCTCATTCAAACAAGTAACTTTCTACCAAGTAGTGCTCAAAAAAGTGCAACATGTATTTTGCTGATTAAAGAAATATCAATTCCTAGGTATATCACCAGAATATTTCTCAGAAGCAGTACCATCACATCATGGTTTAATTAGTTATCAGACATGAATTTTTTCAACAAAACATGGGACCAATATAACAAAAATGAAACATGGAGTGAGTTTGCCTGTCAGCCCAAGCAAAATTACATTCCCAGTCTGTCTTCCTTTGGGCAGAAGACATACGTATTGGTGAAATGTAATCAGTGTGGTGATCTTCTGAGAAACCATAGCAGGGTTTAATTGCAGATTTCTGGACATGCCTTTAATACTAACACAGCTATGGTGGCAAAATTAACCCAGGACTCAAAGTGGCTAAAACAGTTTCATTACATTAAATTTGAAACAAGCCACATGCATGATATGCATAAAAATTATATATCCATGTTTATGAAATAATCTAAACACATTTGTTAGGTTTAAATATAACCATTTAGATCATTTCCTTCTAATAGCTACTGTCACTAGGATCCTGTCTTTTTGATACACTTTTTTGGGTTGTTTTTGCATGAACTCCCACTGAACTCAAAAACATTAACACAAGAAAACTGAAGGGTGCAAATTTATGATTTTAATATTTCATTCCCCAAATTCTGGGCTTAGACATAAGTAGCCCAGATTAGGATTAGAGAGGGCACCTTTGGCAATAATTTTTCTTGGATGCTTTGTTTCCCCTAATCCTACTATTAAGTAAATGCATACTACAAATGTATTCATTCCTCATATACAGAATTTTATACCATGCATTGTCACCCTGTCTTAGACTCTGAGAATGGGGTTACCTTCAAGTCTGGGTTAAAATAAACATTATTTGCTAGTCAGTTAAGCAAGATGGCCTCAAGGGTCCTGAAATAATTAGTCTAGACAGAAATTCCTTATTTTTCCCCTCTGAATATTTTTCCTTCTCATTAAAAAACTTCGGGCTTTTTTTTCCAATTATGAAAGTATTGCATGAACACTATTACAATTTCAAATAATGTGAAGAGCCATAAAGAACAAAGCAAACATGATCCATAATTCCAACATTCAGAGAGAACCACTGTATATGTCCTATAGAGAGCTTGATGGGTAGGTAAAGGACAGAAATGGATACAGATGTATAGTGTTTGTGTGTATGTATATACACACACACACACACACACACACACACACATATATACACATACATACTTTCTTTGGAAAAAATGGATCATACTGTGCCTATGTTGTAATCTCATTTCTCACTTAAATATATCATGGACATCTTTCTTTCTGTTTTGTTTTTTATTCTTTTATTGTAAAAGCAAGAGAAAGCACAAATTTCTATTAACTTATATGAAGTTGTAAAATATGATAGAAACTGTTTTCATTTTAAGTATAAATTATATCATATAACAATCAGCATTATTCCTTAGAAGTCTTTCCCTCAGAATTCTATTCCTTAGAAGTCCAAATTCTATTGTAATTATGCTTAGACCATCTCTCTACCAAGCACACAACAACAACAAATTGAAAGAACAATTGGCAGGGGCGCCTGGGTGGCTCAGTTGGTTGACTGTCTGCCTTGGGCTCGGGTCATGATCTCGGGGTCCCGGGATCGGGCCCCACGTCGGGCTCCCTGCTCAGCGGGGAGCCTGCTTCTCCCCTCCCCCTCTACTGCTCCCCGTTTGTGCTTGCACTCTCTCTCTCAAATAAATAAAAAAATAAAATATTAAAAGAAAAAAAAAGAATTGTCTCTGTGATAGTCTCTACCATAAAAATTCAGCCAGTCAATAAATCTGTCAATCAAATATCAAATAAAATCTGATCATTGCTAATATACCTAGTTCTGTGCCACTAACGGCAGAAGACAGGAAAGCAGACAACATAATTCCTATCCTCGAGAACGTTTTCCAAGATTGGTATTTACCTTCTTGGGAAATCCAAAGTATTTACTAGGACACCTATCTTTAAAATGACGATGTGAGAATGACCAGGAGTGCTTTAGGAATTTTTTTTTCATTTGTCCCAGATAGTTTTTTTATTTAAATTCAATTAATTAACATATAATGTATTATTTGTTTCAGAAGTACAGGTCTGTGATTCACCAGTCTTATATAATACCCAGTGCTCCCCAATGTCCATCATCCAGTTACCCCAGCCCCTACCCCCCTCCCCTCCAGCAACCCTCAGTTTGTTTCCTAAGATTAAGAGTCTCTTATGGTTTTTCTCCTTCTCTGATTTCGTCTGGTTTCATTTTTTTTCCTTTCTTCCCCTATGATCCTCTGCAATGTCGATAAACACATAATCACTTTTAATAACTGCATAGTATCCCATTGCCAGTGTATGTCATAGTAATTAACAAAATCCCTTGTGACTGGGTATTTGAGCATTTTCTGATTTTCTATTATAATTGATGCAGCAATCAATATTTCTTTATATACCTATTCAGACATTTATCCACTTGTTTAAAGACAATTCCCAGAAGTAGTGATCATTGGATCAAAAGTATACATATATGTAATTTTGAAATATGTTGTGAGTTTGCCCTCTAGAAAGTTTCTACAAACTTATACTCTAAACAACAATTTATAAGAATTCATATTTCTCCACATGCCTTCCACTTAATGACAGTTATGCCATCTACTTAGTCAACCAAAGGTAGCTGGATAAAATCTTGAGATAGCAACTTTGGTTCCCTACCCCTTCTGCAATCACCACCACTACTACAGATGACCCTCTTTACTCTGAAACATACCTTGCCTCAGGAGATCTCACAGAACCAAATACAGAGGGAACAAAAAAGAGTCAAGATCTTGCTTTTTAAGTACCAAAATAGACTCTTGAAACCCACAGCAGCATTGATCTTGAATTTTGCTAATGGGCTTTTTGAGAGGGAAGAAAAAAGGTTCTCCAAGTTTCATAAGACAAATCCTTAAAGAAATCAAGGCATAAAATGTTGCCATAAGCAACAGAGTAGAAAGCCCATCCAAGCCTAGAGGTAAGGGACTACGAAGAGAAGCTTAGATGCTGGTGAGTCATTAAAGAAAGCTGGGTCCTAACTGACACCCCAGACCAGTAGTGGATGGAGGAATGTGTGGGTAATGGAATCCTCAGATGAGTTTTTGGGAATCTGAGTATGGAATAGTTGCCACTGAAGTATGGTGACAAAGAAGATCTAGAGTAAAGGGATTTCAGGAACAGAGGCGGCCTTGTGAGAGCACAAGTCTTCTCAGATACACAGATGAAGAACAGCCACACTTCTCCTATTTCCCCAGGAGCATGTGGAAGTGAGCCAAGAGGGACAGCCAGCAACCCAGAGAGACAGGAGACCACACAGGGACACAGAAGTGGGAAGTGCTAGATGTCAGCCGGGTAGATGATGAGGATCAGTGACAGATGGGGCAACTGTGAATCCTAGACTTGAACTAAATTTACCCAAAAGTGCCATCAGGCAGAAAGAGGTTCAAGTTCAGTTTTATAAAATTTAAAGAGTTTTTGTTCTTGCACAGTTGAGTGCATTCTGGGCTGTGAAAGTCAGACAAGCTAGAAATGACATAGGCTTCTACTTCTCTTCACATCCAATCAAATTCCGAGTCCTATCCATTCTACCTCCAAAAGAGCTGTCAGTTTCATTCCACTCTTTTGGCCTCACTGCCTTAGTTCAACCTCATCATCTCTAAACTCCAGTATTCCAACAGCTTCCTGATGCATCTCCCGATACTGTTCTTTTTCCCATCAAACATACTCCATCTATCCTGTCACTGGAGTGTTATTTCATAAATGTAGAATTGGGTTTGTTACTCATCGGCTTAGAAGCCATTCATATCCACTCAATAACTTTAGGATTCAGTATAACCACTTTCACTTGTCAATCAATCACCAATCTGTCTCTGAAAAAATGGTCCTCACCTTTAATTCTGTCATACACCCCAGCTACCACATGGAATACTGCTTCTGGAATAGAACACGATTTCCTTCATGTTTCTATGCCTTCATGTATGCTGTTCCATCAACCTGCAATATCCTTATCCAACGTAACCAATTGAGGAAGGGATCCATAAAGGTTGTAATAGAGGTCAGCACGTTGTTTTCAATATCTTAAGAAGGTTAATAAAAATATAGATGGCTATATGATAAGAATGTATAGACTCACTGCTTTTTCTTAACTTTTGTGTTATTTTTGGCTACCATTACATCAAACTGGGTGCAGAAAGCTGGTATAGCATGCTTCTGGCAGCTGATTGCCTATGTCTTTGCACAATACATATTGGGAAATCTAGTTAATTATGACTGATATAATTTTATTATTATTTATATAATTTTAATATAGACTCCACAGAGTCTATTGGGGAAACGTTAATTAAAGTAGTCCCTGTTGTGGGAACAAGGGCTGAAGAAAAGGGATAAAGGGGAACGGAGGAAGTGGGGAGAGAGGGGGAAGGCAAGAAAGGTGCTCATTGAATGGCCACAAATCTTTACATTCTTACCTCTTTTAATCTCCTGAATAAGTCTACAGAATAGATATTTGTATATTTTCCCATTTACAAATGAGGAAACAAATCAAAGAGAGGTGGAATAGAATATTTAAAGTAACTTAGCCTGCCAGTGAGTTGGAAGCCAAGATTCCAACTTGGGTCCAGCTAACACGAAGCCCATATCCTTCCTCTTACATCTGCTGTCTCTCCCTGGAATTTATTCTGCTCTCATCACTACTCTGGTGTGTGACCTCAAGTGAAGCTGTAAGATGCCTCAACAATTACATTTTTTTTTATATCAATCATTTAAAGGGAGTAAGAATACATCCAACATATGTTTAGAGAGACATGTGGCAAGTGATTTGGTGCAGAGGCTCTGGGACCACACTAGATTCAAATACCAGCTGAACCACTAGCCAGTTGTGAAACTTCAGGCATGTTATTTACCCTATCCATGTCTCAACTTCCTGATCTGTAAAATAAGGATAATGATAATGCTTAACACTGGGTTGCTTTGGGAATGAAATGCAATACATGTATCCTGCTTATAACAGTGTCCCAGGCACTGTTTTAAAGCATTTAGCACTAGGCACATTATGGTCTAGATCTGCTCACATCCATCTTCCCTCAGCAAGAGTTAAATCCCCCCCACCACAAAAAGGTCATTTAAAGAGATTTTCTTAAAATATTTAACTGTTATTAATCACTAAACAAATTATTAATATTTCCCCCAATTTCCCAATGTATTTGGCAAAGACTTGCAATCTCGATCTTCTAACCAGCATATACAGCAGTTTTCTACTGGGAGTAAAACAGTGTGGAAGTTGGGAAATTTGATCTACAAGTAGAAATCGGTGGTGCTGACAGTTAAGACTTCCTTTCTTTTCAAGGTTCAGGAACAAAAGTGTAATGATGGAAACACATTAAGGAAGCCCATAGTGTTCCACTGCTGTGTTGAGGGGAAGTTAGCCCCATCTAGAATGTAGCAAAATATAAGCAGTTTGCCTCTAATGCAATAATCTGTTTGGCCAGACCCAAAATGGATTGAGTTTAGAGATGCTACTGCAAGCATTAGTAAGCAAAAATTGTTATGACAGCATTTTTTAAAGTTCTGGTAAAATAATTATGCAGACTTTTAAAATCTTCTTAAAATGAAATAGAAAAAAAATAAAGGATAAAATTGGCAGATTTTAGGAAATGTTATTTCTCAAAATTTAATGTTTGTCTACTCTTACCTAATTTCAGCAGTTATGTATTTTCTGGTATTTGCAGCAGTTATACAAATTTCACAGCATTCTATTTCTCATAAGGATTATATAGCTGGATTTAACAGTAACTGTGTCAAAATACCTACTTTCTTTAATGCTGAAAGACTCTATTCCAACTTTACATACCATCTCCTCCAGCTGCGTTTTTCAAATTTATCTGATCAATTTCACCTAGGTACTTATGAAAATACAAGTCCCCATCCCCTATCCCCTGGAGATTCTTAATTTGGGGGGCCAAATTGAAGCTAGGGAATTGCTATTTTAAACAAATGCCCTCACTGAATCTGATCACTCATCATATAAGAGCTAGGCACTCACCAACACATAGTTTTAAAGGATAATTTAATGTAAGTGATTTGAAATCCTTTTCTAAAAATACTTGGAGGATGCCTGGGTGGCTCAGTCAGTTAAGCATCTGCCTTCAGCTCAGGTCATATCTCAGGGTCCCAGGATCGAGTCCCACATCGGGCTCCTTGCTCAGCTGGGAGGCTGCTTCTCCCTTGCCTGCCGTTCCCCCTGCTTGTGTTCTCTCTCTCTCCAACAAATAATAAAATCTTTAAATATATATATATTTTTAAAAATACTTGGAAAATGTTGGAGGCCTGAAGACAATGTTTCACTACTGATGTCAAACTTACCTTATGAATAGGAGTTTAGGAAACATGCAGGAAGAATTCTATTCCAAAATAAGGCCACAGGAACTATCTCTCCCTTTCTCTCTTCCTTTCTTTTTTCCTTCAACACTTACCTGAGTTCTTCTCTGACTTCCACTGCTGTGTTCCCTGCTATAATGAACACATCATTCATGTCATCAGTCAGCATGTTGCAGGCATAGCCAATGTTGATGGCAGTTTCTGATACAAAATAAAACCCACCTCAGTTAGAACATTACTTAATAACATAAGTAACTTTTTCATAAAAGTTTTGAGGCATTACCCTTTAATTTTAGAGAGAGTGTGATGAGAGATAAAATCCAAGAAACCCAGAGGTAAATTCAAAGGCCCAGGCTCCATGATCAAATTCACCACTTGTTAAATCCATGGAGAAGTAGCAACATCTATGAATTCTCAGCTTTCTCATCTAGTTTTTGAAAAAACTTCTTGATTCCCAAAATTAGTATTTATGAAAATACCCTAAGGCCCTATGATATAGTGAAATGTGTAAATAAAAAACTTTTTACCTGAAGTCCCAAATACTGCCTTTGGAGAGCTAAAATACTTAATTTAGCTATTATTTAATCTGATGTGGTATACACATTGAAAAAACTCACAAATTGTTCAGCTGAAAGCAAAAAATGTTCTTATAATAGCTTTATAGTTCTCCCACAGGCAACACTGCCATTTTTCCATTAAGTAAATTAAAGTTTGGAATTTGACTATCACCTCAAAGACCACGCAGGACTGCTGCTACTAGGTAAGTGGAGAAGTACATGATGTTGAGCAGTCCTTCCTCCACTTCTGTAGAACTGGACACTTGGATAGTTAGGTAGCCCTTCCATCCTCAGTATGGTCATTTGTTTCTCATTCTATTGGGTCATTAGGCTCTTGCCAATTCTGTGGTATAATTAGATTTGCCCTAAGTCTGAAGGCAGTTGATAAAATCTTAGCATATCCTTTGTATAAGCCACAGAAATGAAAGCTAAATAAGAGTAAACTGGTGTATATTCATAACTAAGTAAATAGTTATGAATGTACCCACTGATCAATGTCAAACTCTAGGAAGTCTCTACTAATACACCACAGAGCTCAACTCTCTACTGTTTATTTTTTTAATCAGTGATTTGGGTGAACACATGGAGAACTGACTTATCTACAAATCCTCCAATGTTCTAAAAAATATGTAACAAGTAGATAGAATCTTGAAAACATGGGCGTGCCAATTTACTAAATATTCTGGTTTACTAATGACCAAGCATAAAATCATTTTTGTTTTAACCATTACTGCTAGCAATAGATCCAAAATGTACTGATCCCTTTTCCTTCTTAGGAAACACAGTACCCTGAACATAATGACTCTTTCTATGCTGACTTGGCATTTTGTCATGTCTGAAAGTGGGTCAGCTCTCATTGTACCACTACATGGGCAGTCCTGGAATTTAGCCTAGTTGCACTGGTATGCCTGTGGTGATTGATAAAATGCCAGAATATTTCCACACCAGTTGATACATAGCCACTTCCCTGTCTCCCTAAAGCCTGCCTACCATCCTGACCCCATCCCTAATATCCCCAAACCTCCCTACCATCAAGAAAATAAAGGAGTAGTTAGGTCTCCAATGTCTCCAATGGAGATCTCCAATGTCCTGCTTCAGTGCTATGCCTCTCTCTGTCCTGATTGGGGGCACTGCTCATGTGAAACAATAAACATTATTTAATACCACTGTTGCCTACAGGTGAAACTATCATATTTAAGAAGCAATTGAGCTGAAACTCAACTGACTGAAGAGTATACTATAGAAGACAATTCATTAGTTTTTGTTTTAAATAATAAATTTTTGTAATATATTAGCTTTCCTTTTTATATTTCAACTCTTTCCTATGTGAAGGGCTGTGTAAATATCTAATTCATTAAGCTTTCTGGTTAATTAAAAATTTACCAGAGAAATTATTGCCCACCCCCCTTTTAAGACATCATCAGCATCCATTTTCAATTTACCTTGTTTGTCTCCTGTTAGGACCCAGATCTTAATATTAGCTAATGATAAACTTGCAATCGTTTCAATAACACCCTCTTGTAACTTATCTTCTACAGCAGTGGCACCTAGTAGCTTCATTGAAAAATAGAGAATACCTTATGTTAATGCAGGCAAACAATATCCACAATATCTATGGCTTTAAATCACCGAGTTTAGAGGTCAAGGAACATGAATTGAAGAAGGAAGTTATGATGCATTGATACAGCAAGCATCTTATTACGTGCAGTGATGGGTTGGGAAGGTCCTCAAGAGGAAGTTCCCAAATCAAGCCAACTGATAGTCACACCAGTTAATGGCAGAGATACTGGAGGTTAGAATTTATGAGGGGTCTGATATGCTCAGGTAACATATTAGCATAAACCATCAGAAGCCATTTGGGCTTCTAAGAACTGAAGAACTCCCCAGCCTCTTCCCAACTTACATCAACATGGAAAGGTCCAAAGGAGAGCCCTAATCTCATAGTAAGAATCACAAAAAAGTAGAGCCATTCTCCTAAATTAACAAACCAGCAGATGTCATAAACTAAAAAGTGAAGGGTCTTGTGTAATATCTCATCCAGAGATGAACATAACATGCTCCTTAGTATCTCAAAATAGCTAAGCATCCTGACCACTGGGCCTCAGGGAAGAGCAGTTTCTAAAATAGATCATACTCTGGGCAACACAGATATCATCAGAACCTCATGGCCTAGGGTGGTTTAGAGCCATAGCCACTCTTCATGGAAAGTTTCCCTGCTCAAAAAGGTAGATCATAAAGAAAGGAGAAAAAAAAAAAAACACATAACATCAAGGACATACCAGAGGCTGACAAAGAATGGAGATGACACCATCTTCTACTTTGGGGAAACTTCCAATTGTATAAGCTACTGCTAACAGAAATAATCCTCTAAGCTCTCTAGGGCCATACATGGCAAACTTGAAGCCGATGTATAGAGCACGAATCAGTGTTTGAGAGGGTAACATCTGCTATGTGCAAGATGATTTGGCAATGGATTATTCCTATGCTAGATCTCTAAACACATACTATCCCTTTTATAAACAGAAACCATCATGCTTCCAAGCTCATACCATTAAATCCCTTTCAATTTCTTCATATAGCCCAGCTATCCGTTCATCCCTCTCATCCATGAGAGTGCTTGCATCTTCAAGCATCTTATGCCACTCTTTAAAGTACTTGTCATCCAGATCTCTGTATGCAATGGCCAAGGTTCGAAGGCCTTCCCCTGCAAATTCCTGTCAGAGCAGAAATAGATATAGGAACCATCACAGAATGGTAACCATGGCAATAACAGCAACAATAGTGGGTAAGAAGTTTTTTACTTAAATTCATTTTGTCCCAAGAGTATTATTTGGCCATCCTGACCCCCAACTTTTTAATCCCCTTGGAAATGGGATATAATGTTTGTATTTCGTATTTTATTTCTATGGGGTTAAAACACTCAGGGGAGCTAGCCTTCCCCCTAAAGACAGCTGCAAAGCCTGCTGAAGTGCCCTAGGTGAGAAGTGATCAACCACACCCATGACTTGAGATATCCATTTGAAGCAATATAGATTGGTTCCACCTAATAATATAGCTATGTCTAAAATTAACTGAGTCCAAAAAAAAAAATAAATAAATAAATAAATAAATAAATAAATAAATAAAATTAACTGAGTCCTACTTCTTTTTATGCTTGAAATCTTCCATAATAAAAAGTCAAAGTCAATTACAGATGAATAAATAAACAGGTCAGGTAACAGAAGTTGAAGCATATTAAGGTTATAAGAATAACTTCTAGGGGCAAAAGGGAGAGTGAGGCAGAAAAGTCAATACAAATACTTGCTTCTGGGAAGCAAGAAGTAGAGGCTGACTTTTACTTTTCATTCTAGATCTGTAAATTTTCTTACTTTTTGCTATATGAAAGTTTTATTTTAATAATTAAAATTCTTAGAAACTTAAAAAACATCATCAAGTCAGGTTATTTTAAAAAATTACTATTTTTGAGAAACTAATTTCTATGGAGTATTTAATAATTGGTCAAATTAATTGAAGAGTCATATTTTTCCTTCAGTGTCTCAGTAAACTGATGATTTCTCAAATGATACCTTTGGTGCTTTATCCTTCTAATAGGAAAAATAAGGAAATAAAAATGGGAGACTGGTAGTTGCTAAGTGTCTCACATAGCCACAATAGCTAGAAACATATGTAGATTGCTTTGGGGAAATGTTAAAAACCTCCCACTTTGTCTAGGCCTCCAGTGATCATTTTATGGGCCTCTACACTGCAAGTGTTATTATAAAATTTCTGCTCCTTTGGGCATTGCCACTGAGCGTACCTTCTCTGTCGTATTTTGGCTTATAGAACAGACATAGGTTTGTGATCAGGCACAAGTTAAACCATGACACACCCTAATTCGGTAAATGGAAAGTAAATTCAGTGCATGCTGCAATGATGTGGTTTTGCCCACAGAGACCATGATAATTATCCAAATTTATCTTGTAGGCAATTGGTAGCACTCTGGACATTGTAATCACATTTTGAAGACCACCACTGGGTTCCCTACTGATCTGAAAATCTAGTTACTGCCTTGTAATGATCTTTTGTCCCCTTAATTCACAGAAACACTTCTTTGCCTTTAACTTGCAACCACACTGGGCATGACCAGTGCTTTCCTCCCGGTTCTGTACAACAGTGAATCAACTCAAAATGGCATTACAAAAGGGGACAGATGATTTAAGTTATTTAATTAGTGCATGAATCACAAGTTTAATCCTAAATGAGCATTTGAGCAAGGTCGTTTCCTACCATTAAACAATTCAAAATCAATTATTAAGTATAAATTGAAAACCTCAGAATTTAAAGTCAAATGAACAAAGTGAATGAAGCAAAGAGCAAGTCAAACTGACATTACCTGGAAAAAACCTCTTTCGCATAGAAATATAAAAAGACCAAATTAGACTTCCTATACTTTAGTATGAAAGGAAAACGTATGAAAATCCAAAGCCTTTAGTGTTTGAGCAATGGCAAAAATCAGATACTTATGATTCTAATGTTGTTTTCATTAAAAAAAAAAATTAAAAAGACCATGCCAGCTTTCTGGAAGAGATTAAAAGAAAATCAAGAATGCTCTATTGGAAAGACAAAAACAATAGCTATGTTTGTAACCAATATTACTAAACCATCATTCTTTAAACTTAAAGTCAGGGAGAGGGATTTTTTTGTTTTGTTTTATCTATTTGTTTGTTTTTTAAAGATCCAGGGAATGTTTTGTATTAAATATAGGGCTTGACAAAGGACATGAATCCTCAATAATTTTTTAAAGGAGAGAAACCAATGAGGATATGAGAATTTTGACCAGTTGCCCTTAAAGTTCATATTCGGCTAAATGGAACCTCAAATAAATATTAGAGAGACACTTGAATCTTCAGGTTTAAACCAGGTTAATGTCATATTAATTCATAGACTCTTACTCTTTTGCCAAAATATATGTGCCAAATTTATATGGCATAAATATATATGCTAAAGATTACTCCTGCTCCCTTCAAAAAGCTTTTGGTAGCTTCAACATAAAGAATATAAGTGACTCATCATGATTTATGACCTTAACAGAAGGACCCCTGGAGGAGAAAGTTGGCTACTATTTTCCCCTCAGCATCTAAGCATGACCCTAAGCTATTCCCCGGAGGTGGGGGGCGGGGGGGCGGTAATCATAAGAAACTCCATTGGTGTCAGACACATTAGAACCCAAGAGAAAGCAACTGTCCTGCTCCTCTTTCCAGAACCAGTCTCCAAGGGAAGAAGCCTCAAACTGCAGGGGAGTTAGAGCAGGTTTCCCTAAGTGTCCTGAGCCTTTCCCTGGCCAGCGTTCAACAGTGTACACTCAGTGGCTACTTCACAGCTGCTCTGTGTTAATCCATCTGTGGTAAGACTGATCAGACTATCAGCAGGCCAAGGAGAGGGGTCCATGTGCCAGGTTCCAGATATTCACTGGCACAGTTTCCTGTGCTTTCTATTTCAAAAGTCGGATCATTAGGAGAAGGAAGGGAAAAATGAAGGGGGTGGGGAATTGGAGCAGGGAGACTAACTATGAGAGACTATGGACTCCAGGAATCAAATTGAAGGTTTTAGAGGGGAGGGGGGTTGGGCGATGGGTTAGCCTGGTGATTAAGGAGGGCACGTATTGCATGGAGCACTGGGTATTATAGACAAACAATGAATCATGGAACACTACATCAAAAACTAATGATGTACTGTATGGAGACTAACATAATAAAATTTTTTTTAAAAGTCAGATCATTTCGCTGATAATTTAAAAATTAGATCTAATCATAGGAAGTGGCCAAAGGGCCATCGTGCTAACCTTCAGACAGAAGCACTTACACTGAGATGGTTTGTCGTCAAAGTCAGAAGGTCTTCATTGGATGGATGAAGTTTTTCAAATAGAATAGTGTCTGCTCCTTTGGAATAAAGCTTTATCTGTCCTTCTGGGTTTCGAACTGAAAAGAAAAATTTTGCATAGGAGATAATCAATGAAATCTGTCGAAACTAGACTTTCCTAGGGCTCCAGCTAGGAAATTTGGAAATGGGCATAACGTTTTGGCCAGTAGTAAAATATTCAGTGCCTTTAATTAGAAGGTCACTATCTAAGTCACTTGGCCTTATTCCTGTTCTATTAACTTAGAAATATTCCATCTACTGGAATCCTTTGATTTCCCAAACTCGGAAACAAGTGCTTTTATTCAGATGTGTATGACCTTACCATTTTCCTTGCCTACTATTTTGAAGGGTTGATAAATTCAAATTAAGCCTTCTGGATTGAACAGAATTGAAAGAAAGCTTTGCCTGCCTGTCTCCTGGTGCGAAACTCAAGACCTACTGTAGGAATCAACTATCACTGTTATGCCAAATGATCTCCACATGGAATTCTAGCCATTCAAAGCCATGGTTTACGCACTAGTTGTCGGTCCTTGCTGATGTTTTTCTTTACCCTCTTTACTCATTGGAAAAGCCCTTTCTTTCATTCTTGGTGGTTGATTTTTTCAGTCACAATCCTGGCCTGCAAGCCTACCTCACATGGGGCTTTCAAAATTAGTTTCTACCTTCTTTTAACTGGAATTCTGTATCAGTTAGGGCTATGCTTTTAATCTGCCCCCCCTCCCCACGTTTGGGAATGACAGCCCTGACGAGGATCCCCTTCATTCCAGTCTTTAAGCCTTCCCCTGGCTGTCCCACATATTGCTGTCAAATCTTTTTTTAAACTACAGAATCCCTGGCCTACATTTGTAGGCTTGGTTTTACAGCTTGGCACATACTAGGCCCTTAATTATTTGTTTGAATGAATGAATGAATGAACGAACGAACAAACGAACGAATGAATATATGAATGACATGGCAATATATTTCTTTCCAGGAACTATCTACAATTTAAGACAACTTTCTGGGTCACACCGTAATGGTCTGAACACTGACCATTACAAGCTTCATCATAGCAAAGATTGTTACATGCTTTCCACTCAATTATACCTTTTCTCTAAAGTAGAATGCCTCAAAACAAATGAACATAAATACTGACTACTATTAATATAACAGAATATAAAATTTAGAGCTTGACTTAAAGGAATATAAATACCAAAGTATAATAAATTAATCTCCCTTCTTACCTTTAACTACTCTTACTTAAGACTTGATCTATTCTAGGGCGCCTGAGTGGCTCAGTTGGTTGAGCGACTGCCTTCAGCTCAGGTCATGATCCTGGAGTCCCGGGATCGAGTCCCGCATCAGGCTCCCTGCTCGGCGGGGAGTCTGCTACTCCCTCTCCCGCTCCTCCCTCTTGTGCTCTCTCTCTCTCTCACTCTCTCTCTCAAATAAATAAATAAATAAAATCTTTAAAAAAAAAAAAAAAGACTTGATCTATTCTAGTGTCCTCCTAGCTTTGAATATATTTAATGCACCCTGGAAACTTTTTTGTATTGGGACTTGTCTAGGGCTTGTCTTCTCTCCTAAAACCCTTGGTCAGCTCTCCTAGTTGCCAGAATGCACGCAGTTCTTCTTGTACTCTGGCTCTAATTGCCCACATTGGGGAAAAAGAAAAAAGCATATATAATTTATCTAATTGTTCAAGCTGGGGGGAGACAGAACATTTAATCCTAGCTTTCTTTTGCTTTCCTTCTATAGCAATCCAATTTAATAATTTCTCCCTTCCATCACCAGAGCTATAAAGGCCAAGTATGTGCATCCTACTTTTACCACTATGACTTCTCTGTGACTGTTGTTTATAGTCCAGGCTAGGACATCAGTTCTTAAACTTTTTGGTCTCAGAACCCCTATACACTCTTAAAACTTTGTGAGAACTCCAGGGCTTTTGTAAAGTGGATTATATTTATCAGTATTTACTATATTAGAAATTAAAGTTGAGAAATGTTATTATATCAATGGTCTTATGACACTAATTATATTACTGTAATAATGACTATTATAATAATTATAATAAACATATTACATATTAACATAAATAACATTTCTATGAAAATAATTATAATTTCCACAACAGAAAAAAATTAGTTTGGAGAGTGGCATTGTTTTACATGATTACAGTTCTCTTTAATGTCTGGCTTAAAAGATGGTCGGACTCTCATATCTGCCTCTGTAGTTCAGTCTGTTGTGATATCACACATCATGTGGCTTTTATAAAACTCTGCAGTATACTCATGAGAAAAAGAATGAAAAAGACAAATAACATTTGTATTATTATGAAAATGTTTTTGTCCTTGTGCATCCTCTGAAAAGCTCCCAAGTTTTCTTAGGGTTCCCTAGACCACACATGGAGAATCACTGGTCTAGGAAATCACAAACCAATTATGATTTGTGCAAATTCCTTACCATCTCTTCATCTCAGTTTCTACATATGAAAAGGAGATATTTAAACACTCTAACTTCTAGGGTCCTTTCCAATCTACATTTTTCTCATTCAGTAAAGATTTTCCATTTCTTCCATGTTTTTTTCTTAACCCAGCATTAGTCCCTTTAAATTTGAGTTTGTGTAAATCCAATTTCATGGAATCTTGCTTAATTTTACTCACTAAACCTTTCCTTTTGCAGCTCAGCAAGTTTTGTATCTCTTCATTCAAGGCTTCTGGTCATTTCTGCTAGGAAATCTCAAGGCTAATCAAGTCTCACTCATTTCAGAAGTTAGCCTTTTTAAAATGAATTAAAAAGAGAGGAGCCTGGGTGGCTCAGTCAGTTAAGCATCCAACTCCTTATTTTGGCTCAGGTCATGATCTCAGAGTCATGGGACTGAGCCCCATGTTGGGCTCCATGCTCAGTGGGAAGTCTGCTCCAGATTCTCTCTCTCCCTCTGCCCCTCCCCCTGACTCTCTCTCTCAAAAAAAAAAATTAAATTAAAAAGAACAACAGTTTTAAATGGTCAAGATAACATGTGGGCAGAGTCTGGACAAAAATCATAGATTTTTAGTTATAAATTCTTCTCCCGTTGCCAGTCCTTTATATATTGGTGTTCTTCAAAGATTTTCCTAGGATCTAATTCCCCTTCCACTCTCCATGTAGTCACATTCATTTCTATGGCTTCAGGTTCCAGTGACAGAATGATTGCTTTTAAATGTATATCTCCTACCCAAATCTATCTCCAGCATTCCCTTCCAATCTGTACATCCAACCACGAATTAGATATCTCCTTTTGGATGTGCTCATGCACACCAAACTCAAACTGGACACATTATCGTCCTCCAACAACTAGGTATTTCTCTTATGTCTCCATCTCAATAACCAGCTTCACCATTCACTCAGTCTTCCAAATCAGATATCCAGCCATACTCGAAGCTCCTCTCCCTCCACCACCCATACATCGAACTGCAGCCATGAATTTCTCTTCATCATCTTATCGCTTGCCTATATTATCACATTAACCCAAATGGTTTTATTCATTTCAACCCTGCTTCTCTCCAAACTCTTCTGTAATCCAGCCAGAGTCATCTTCACACTACTGCTTAGAATCCTGCAATAGCCTCCATATGCCCTTAGATCAAGTTTGGACACTCTTAACATGGCATAAACAGGAATCATTAAGCCCTGTCCTTTTCCAGCCTATTTCCTACCCTATTTCACCATCTTCTCCTGGGTGCGATCACACAGAACACTTTTCAATTCCACATTCTCCCTCAGCATCAAGTCCCTGGGACATGGTAGGCACTTACTAAATATTTGCTTAATTGAGTTGAATTATAATTATGCAAAATTCATTGAAAGCAGAAGCTATGCCTTTGTGACATAAAAAGAAAAAGAAAAAGGTCAGAAATGGTTTCCAGGTGTATGCTATAGGCGTAAATGCAATAGCAACACTGTGAAGGGTGATGAGTAATTCTATTTTGCCATATTTCAGTTGGATGGCTGTTCATATGTCCACACAGAGAAATGCCTGTTATATGGCAGTGTGATTTGTATTTTGATCCTCTCTAAAAAGTTTAGAGTTGAGCAACTCTTTCTAAAGATCTTGCAAGGGTTTTTCAAGGAGCTAGCCTAATTTATTCTTCCTTAATGTTTATTGCCACTTGCCTCTATTAGTAAGTATCTTTGAATTTTATCTCTGTATTTTTATTTACACAATGAGAATTGGTCCTTTTAAAACTGTATAACAAGATCTATATGTTTATCAATATAGTAGATTCTATACCCTCTGACAAAATTCTTTATAGAAATCTATTTTTATTGAGGTACCTGAATTAAATCAGGGCTCTTGCCCTGGAATGAAAGTAGTACTAGTATCAAAACTATACATTTATGATTCAATCAATGATAGTGCTCCCTTCAAAAAAAAAAAGGGGAGGAGAAAGAGGAAACAGATGGAGAAGAAAGAGGAGGAGGAAGAGAAGGAAGAAGAGGAGGAAGAAGAAAAAGAGGAGGAGGAGGAAGCAGAGAAGGAGGGGGAGAAGGAAGAGAAGGAGGAGAAGGAGGAGGAGAGAAGCAACAGCAGCAAATATGTGAGTCTTCACATCAGGGTGTTGTCCCCACAGACCAAGCCATATGACAATCATGAGACTAGCATTGTTTTTTGTGCCTTATTATCAAAAAGAGATTTTTCTACCCTAGTGGAGCCCCTCTTTCAAATTCCTCCTGATTAAAAACCAAACAGAACCAAAATAAAGCCCACAAGCTTCCATGCATTCTGTGGTGGAACATTACCTTTCTTCATATGGGATCCATTAAGCCAAACATCTGAAGTTTGTGGTTAGGCTGTGATTTCTCCACAGCCCGTAGTGGTGACTGATGCTGCGGGAAAGCCAAAAGTTTCCCTGTGTAGCAATTTTAGGTTTTTGTCAACACCCTCATAGCAAAGAGAAGTCAGTTCTAGGCCAACCCAACATTAGTAACACCTCCCCTGAAGCTGTAAATAGAAGATTACTTCTGCTAATACATCATTAGGCCAAAGCCCAGAGCAGCATATGTGCTCTTCAGCAGTACCAATGAGGACTGCCTACAGCCTGTTCAAAAATAAATAAATAAATATCCTCAGATGATGTTTGGTTTTTACCTGCTGAGCGCAATCTCCCACAGCTAGTTTCAAGTAGTTAGAGGCCAAAAACCTACCATGTATACACCTGTTTTCTGTAGTAGAAACTGATTTAATATGATGATCAGGATATTCATAAATTACAATGTATTGGGTTAAATCTTATTTAACAAACATTTATAGAAAATCTACATGCCAAGCTCTGGGCATTTTAAGACGACTAAAACACAGTACTGCCCTCATGTAGCACATACTCTAACAACTGGGAAGATCATGAGTATCATGGGGCTGGTATCACACTGGTGTTATGAACAAGATGCTCTGAGGAAGAGACGAATGCAGTTATTTGGAGAGTAGAAAAAGCATTGAGGGAATAGGGGACATTTAAGTTGGACATTTCCAGGTGACTAGAAGTTTTCCAAGAGAAGTAGGCAAGAGAAAGTCCTAGGTAGAGAAAATAGCACATACAAAGGGTAAAAGTACACAATGCATGCCTGGAATGGCAAGATCTAGTAAGGCTTGCGAAGTTTGGAGAAGTAGAAGAAAAGTAGATTGAGGTCAGATTGTAAATAATCTTGACCATCCTGTTAAAAATGTTACCCTCTAAGTTCTAGGAAGCCACCAAGGATTTTATGTAGGATTTATGGCAAAATCAGGCCAATGGTTTAGAAAGAATACCCTGGTATCAA
The DNA here is from genome assembly GCF_054177405.1 of Leptonychotes weddellii. Taxonomy (NCBI): domain Eukaryota; kingdom Metazoa; phylum Chordata; class Mammalia; order Carnivora; family Phocidae; genus Leptonychotes; species Leptonychotes weddellii. The sequence goes on from NC_138377.1 coordinate 80,885,769, forward strand.
CACAGAGTATTAAGTTTTTGAAGATACTGCAGTAATATAAGCAAGTAGTGGTGAGAGCCTTAACTAAAGCAGTTATACTGGAAACACAAGGAGTAGTATTTGAGGATCTATTAATTCTGTGTCTCAGTTTTGTTATCTTTAAAATGGGCATAAAAATAATAGTACCTACCTTATAGGGTTGTTGTGACAGTTAAATCAGTTAATTCATGAGGAGCATCTACAATAGCACTGGACTTAATAAGCACTTTTACATATTACTTATACTTTCTACTGCAGTGTTAAGGCTAAGTTGAAAATGAAAGAAGTTCATCAAGTCACAAAAAAAATCATAACTCTCAGTACATAACCAAGAGTGAAATCATTCTTGAGAAGCAGGAATGTAACAAGTACTATTAAAAGATCAAACATAATCTCAGCTACCAGCCATACCTATGACAGACATCCTTTTTCTGATATTGTTGAAGTCCAAGAAGGCAAGCAGTTGGTAAGTAACCAGTGTTCCCAATTCTTCTACAGTTATTGTCTCTGGGGTTCGAGACTTAAAAATGAACCCCAAATTTCTTGCAGCAGTCACTAAAGCCCCCTCATCAGGTGACTGAACTTGGTAAATCAGCTGTCCTAAAAGGAAAAGAAACTATCATGTTAAACAACAGCAAAAAAAAAAAAAAAAAAATCTATTAAACAAAAAAGGAAAAAAACCAAATACATTAATACGGAGAATAATTGCTAACATTCACAGAATGCCAATACTAATGTCACCTCATCTATAACACTGAACTCAAGTGTTAGCTCCAGAGATCAGAACTTTTCTGCTTGCCAACCAGCTGGACCAAGTGCCTGTCCTGCGGGATACTACAGGACGCCAGGCATACCACTACCACAGTCCTTGTCATCTTATACAAAAATACCCATTTCTGCATCTCCCTTTCCACAATGCTGAAAGTTTCTCAGGTCAGAGGCTGTATCTTTGTATTTTCAGTGACTAGAGATGTGCAGTGGAAGTTTCACAAACTAAAACACTTAATATGAATTAACTCACATAATCCTCACAGAAAGCCTTGAGGTTGGGATTATTAAAATTATTATTTCCATTTTATACCACTGACCTATGACTATAGAGCTTATATGATTTTTGCAAGATCACACAGCCAAAGAGTAATAGAGCAGGTATTCCAAATTCCACTTCAGTCTGCAACTAATGACCATTTTATGAGAATGCATACAAGATACCCTTGAAATCAAACTGGTGTGTTCATTCTTGGTGCTTGATATTGTGAAAGTATTGGGCTGGGAGTAAGAGGGGAGAAGAAAGAAAAATAATGAAATGAGCCAAAAAAACAAACTAAAACAAAAAGCCATAAAAATACAGCATGTATAAGGTAAAACCTTCTATATAAAATTCTATTATCTTTGTAAAAATACATTAGAAAAAGTAGGCAGAGCTATATCCATATTTACTGAGTTATAGTAATGCCCAAGATAAATTCTTTAAAAAATGAATTGCATATTAATGTGTATGATTCCTTTTCATAAAAAACAAACCAACTTATTATGTATATTCATATATACACACACACACACAAGTGGAAAGGGTAAAATGATGTACACCAAATGTTATCATTGGTTACCACTGTAGGGGTGAGATTGGAGGAGTTCACAGAAGAAATTATTAGCTTTGCCTTTATAAACTTTGTACTGTGTGGTTTTCCCTTATATGGTAGCCATAAATTAATTTTGAAATTCAAAAAGGGAAAAGAATTAAAGCAATTACTTGATTTACCTATGAAATGATATAACTTCCACTTCTGGCAACATGGTAAGCTAGGTGCTAGGACAAACTTCCCTGCTACAAACAACTACAGATTCTGTATAAAACATTTTAATTTTTTAAATACATTTATGAAAGATGTACTGGCAAGAAAACAAGAATTTTTCAGGTCAAAGACCGAGGGAAAAAATAAAATGAATAAAAGAAGACTGTAGCCAGCGTTTGCCTTGAGGGCGTTTTCTGAACCAGGAGAACTTGATCATTGGTTTCCAGCCTCTGAGGGTTCATGCATATTTGCACCCTAAATTCATAATACCTAAGTGGCTTAAAAAAATCAAACTAAAAATTTAGTTTAATATGTTCCTGTGTTAGAACACTGACCGAAGCAAAGCAAGTACTTTCTGGAGGAACCAGTCTTTACCTTAGGACCCAAAGAATTTCTAAAAATAAACTTCCAAGTAAAATGGTCATCTCACAGTGAAAAATCATTAAAATCCCAATAAACAAGACACAGTGAGAACCAACAGAAAGAAAAGAAAGAATAAAGACCTGCAAAACCCCCAGATATTGGAATTATTAGAAAAAGCACACACAAATACTTAATAGATTTCAAAAAAATAAAAGAGTCATAAAATTAAGATTTGATAAAGAACCAAAGACCTTATAGAAATTAAAAATTAAAAGCTGCAAATTAGATACTACTAGAGAAAGAAGTAATGTACTGGGGGGGGGGGGATGGAGAAAATTCCAGGATATATCCAAAGAGACAGAAAAAGGGAAAAATGAGAGACTTCTTAAAAGACATAGAGAACAGAGTGAAAATATCTGACACTGAACATCTAATATGAGAGGGGAAAATGAATCAGAGGCAACGCTGGAAAAAATACATGGCCAAGGAAACTCCAGAAGCGATGAGAGATGACATTCTACAGATTCATGAATCTCAGTGAATTCCAAGCAATATAAATTTTATAAAAACCCACCCCTATAGTGAGAACATGAAAGGAGAAATCTTAAAAGTAGCCAGGGAGAGAAGACTGATGACCTTCAGTCTGATAACTGGACTGAGAGCTGACTATACAGTAAGAGAAATAGTAGAAGGATACAGTGGAGTACCTTCAGTGTGTTGAGAGAAAACTGTCGCTTTAAATTTCTGCACACAGCAAAATCTTCAAGAATAAGAATGAAATAAAGTTGTTTTTCAAACAAAGTTTTTGAAAGTTTACTACCAGGAGGTTCTCCCTAACAGAAATTCCAAAGAATACACTTCATGTCAACAGAAGATCAGAGATGGGACAAGCATTAAAGAGCATAGAAATTAGTAAGTATACAGGATAAATCTAAGGAAACACTGACTATAAAAACAATAAAAACATCTTGTGGGATTAAAAAAGAAAATACATGACAAGAGGACTATATAATTCTTCTTAGAGGGTTGATTAGTGTTGAAGGGTCCTGAAGTCTTTGTTTTGTTCAAAAGAAGGCTTAGACTTTGATAAGTTCATTATGCTAAAATTTCTAGGCTAACCACTAAAATACAAATAAGGATTCCAAAGCAGCAGATTAAAATGGAATAAATCCATAAGAGGAAAAATAAAAAAGAAGAAGAAGAGACTAAGACAAAAGATGGGGCAAATACAAAATACAAAATAAGATGGTAGAAATAAACTAAATATACCAATATTATATATTAAATACTTAAAGTCTAAATATATCAATAATCAATAAAGGTAATGGACTAAATGTTCTGTCAAACTAAATATTTTTTTAAATGTCAAAAATTATGCCATTCACAAAAGATGTGTCTAAAACACAAAGACTGACAGGTAGATTGGCAGGAAATAGTGGGAAAAGATAAACAATACAAATCTAACAAAAGTAAAACATCTATAACTATATTCATATCAGCCAAAATAAACTTTAAGGCAAAAATATTACTACAGATAAAGAGGATCAATGTATATTGATACAAGTTTAATTTAAAGAGACATAAGTCTAAACGAATATCTAATAACATGACCTTAAAATATAAAAAGCAAACATTGACACAGCTACAAACAGAAATAGACAAATTTACCATTATAGTTGATGATTTTAACATACTCATTAATTGTGAAATTGAGTACTCAAAATAATCCACAGAGGGTTAGAAAACTGAACAATTCAATTAACAAACATTATCTCATGGATATATTTAGAACCCAGGACCTAATAACTGTAGAATGTACATTCATTTCAAGCACACATGAAACATTTATGGAAACTGAGTACATACCAGGCCATAAAGCAAGCCTCAATAAATTTTAAAGGATTGATACCATGAGGCAGTAAGAAAAAATATTCTAAATTTTTTATCTCTTTAATTGCAATACACTAAAATAAAAAAAAATCCTATTAAAAGCTCTTGTACTTTCCACTTTACTGCTTCTAAAATTTCATCCTGGAGAAGGAAATGAGAATGTCAACTTCCCCAAATGACTTCTCCATGAAACAGCACACATAAAATAAAAGCGATAGCTTCAACTATAAATTATACAATCATAAATTTTAAGTTTATTAGATTTGGGTTCTAGTCTTTTCCATAATTAACATTTATATATGAAAACTTTGTTTTTCAAGGTACTTTAACATATGGATTTAAGCTATCTATCCTGTAATTAAAGCTGTAAAAGGAGAGCAAAATAATTTCCCCCTAAAATCGGAGGGGTAGACGAACCATGAGAGACGATGGACTCTGAAAAACAAACAGGGTTCTAGAGGGGAGGGGGGTGGGAGGATGGGTTAGCCTGGTGGTGGGTATTGAGGAGGGCACATTCTGCATGGAGCACTGGGTGTTATGCACAAACAATGAATCATGGAACACTTCATCTAAAACTAATGATGTAATGTATGGG
>NC_138377.1:80890930-80909767 GCF_054177405.1 Leptonychotes weddellii
AAAAAAAAGAGTCCACTTCTTTCTTTATTCAGAATCCCACTATCACATATCAGTTATGCAAATATATATTGAGCTCAGATTCTTTATAATTGCTTATGAGTCTGTGATGGGGGCAGGGCTTGGTTCAAGGTCACTGTCCTCATATTTAAAATCAATGTCTTCCAACTTAATTCCAACATAAGGAAGCAAAGCAATATTACACAAAAAGTCAGATAACAATCAGATGCACAGCATGAGGAAGCACAAGATTAACTGACAAAAGGGTAGCATGCAAGGAATACTCAACTGTTTTTGGTAAATGGATGGTAGAAAAAAACATTTCAAAAAATGCAGAAGAGAACAAAAATTCAGAGGAAAGAATCCCATGCTAAGGAGGTTCAGAAGCTTTTGCAAAGGAGAACTGTGACCTGGGCCTTAGAAGATTCATAAGCAGAACCAGCTACACAATTTGTAGAGCCCAGTGCAAAATGAAAATACAGGACCCCTTGTTTAAAAATTACTGATAATTTCTACATGGCAACAGCAGATCAATAAGCCAAGTATGAGGCCCTTCTGAGTGGGGAACCTGTATAATTGCACAGGTCACACGCCCATGAAGCCAGCTCCATCCATAAGCTATGTCAAGAGGACATGAGCAAAGGTAAGACAACAAAGGGACCAAACTACCTTAAAAATTATGTTTTCTTTTTCAAAAATGAATACTTGAAATATGGAGAACTTGCAAGACCATGACAGCCTCCAGAAGCACTATCTTACCTCTCATGAGGAACTGTACCAATGGTTGAGAAATCATAATCTAGAAAGTAGAGGGCAATATAACTGGGTCCCAGATGCAAAAGCCCCAAATACAAATTCCACAAAGAGAATAAAAATTTCTGAAAGAATTCCCAGCAAAATATAAGAAATATACGAAGATAACAATGATTAGCAACTTTGCCTAATTTTGTTATAGTATCTTACCCATAGTACTAGAGTATTCATCAGCCTATCAATGCTTGTCCTCTTAAACTTTGTCTTACCACTGTTCTGCATTAATTTAGTGTCAGGACCTGCCAAAATAAAATTAAATAGCAACCTTAAAATGATTTGATAATGTATTACTATCATTATTATTATTTCTTACCATGTCAAATGTTCCTGAAAGGAGAACAGTATGTTTTTCAAAATAATTTAACTTTTATTAAGAACAGGGGTCATTTTTAAGTTGTATACAATTCTCAACTGGTAGCTTAATAACAACCCTAGAGACTGCAAGAGAATTAGTCTCCTTAGAATAGGACAAATCCAGACAGACCTGTGGCTGAAAATCAGTTTGAGAAATGCTATTTTTCAAAAGGCTGCATATGGATGTGCTTGGAGTTGAAGGAGTGAAAGGTAACAAGGTCAATCCAAGTGAGGAATAATTTGACATGTTAAAAAGAATGCAGTAATAAACACAATTCAGAACACTGAGATCAAAAATGGAAAGTTAAAATCAGAAATCAAATTCTGGATCTGTTTCCCAAAAAGATCTATGGTGCCTTTATGGAGAAACTAGAATAAATGCAAACAAGACATCAGCAAGTAAGCTGAATCTTTATTGTGTATTGCACATTGTGCACATAATATACACTTTTTGTAAGGGCAGGTATTGAATCTTATATTAGCTTTATTTCAGGTAAATACATTCTCTCATATTTACCAAGTCCCTTGTTCAAGTAATTCTAAGAATTATTATTCACTGCCTTAGAGGTACATAACTAGATGATGAACAAAAGAGAATATTAAAATATATTGCTAAGGAAATTCCGTGTAGACACGGAAGATGCTAAATGGAAGCAATTAAGCATTAATTATATCTAATTCCTCTAGCGCTCCTCTCCACATCATCTTCCCATTACATCATCAATCCATTTGGCCATTTAATATAGGAGAGAGGGGAATTGAAAGAATTAAAGGAGAGAGGCACACATAAAATTTTATGCCATCCTAAAAGTCAGGGAAGAATGAGCACATCCTTAGAAGACTTTCATTTACTTAAAGTATAAATGGAAGCAAAGATTGGGGTCTCATAAAATTCAGTCTGAAGTTGGAAACTGTACCCCACTGTCCTATTCCCAACTACTGCTGTGTAAATGAGACCACCCACATTTTCTTGGAATTGTTTATTAAAATCATATGGACACTGAGGGTGGGAAGCATTTCTTGTATAGTAAAGATCACAAAGAGCAAATAAAGTTTGTGATTAGCAAAAGCTGAAAAACTGACAGACCCCAGTTTTGTGCTAAAATTTTACATTTCTTAGGCATACATACACACACAGAGCAGCAGAGAATACACCTAAGGGGTTTTTAAATATTTATCTAAATATATCTACAGATGCTGATTCACACATCTCTTCTTCCACTCATATCTTCTACTCTTCCACACAGATCTTGAAAGAATTTCTGCACTCAGCAGCCTCTGTTTTCTCAGCTCCTACTCATTACTCAACCTAGTTTCAGATCTAGTGTCATCATCAATACCCTCTATGCTTTCTTTGACCTATCAGCAGCCGTTGACACTTTGACTATTCCATCCTTTTGAAACACACTCTTCCCTTAGCTTCTGTATTACAATGTTCTCCTGCTTTTCCTCCTACCTCTTTGTTAACTCCTTCTTTGTCTTCCATGATGCTCACCCCTCTCTAATGAGTTTTCAGATTTCTCTCTCTCTCTCTCTCTCTCACACACACACACACACACACACACACACACACACACCATCTGTTTGGAAAACTTTACAATGGTTTCCCAATGCTCTTAGGATAAAGACCAAAGTTCTAGATACAGACCACAAGGTTCTGTATGGTCCAGATCCTATCCACATCTCCAGTCACATGTCTATCTATATCCTCCATGTTCTCCATATTCCACACTGGCCTTCTTAAGTTTTTTTTACCTCACCATTCTCAGTCCTGCCACAGGGCCTTTGTCCACAATGTGACTTTTAAGTAACTTGCTCTTTCTCTTCATATTCCTCCATTATATACTCTTGTGAGTCCATGTTCTTTTTTTTTCAGAGCACTTATCTCAGTTTGAGGTTTTAGATTCATTATGACAATTATCTGAGATTAAGTTCTCTTACTCCTACCAGAGTCAGAACCACATGGGTGAATGGGCTGCATTTGTCTTTGCTCACATTCTTAATCGGAAATAAGAAGTATAGTGCCTGCCACATAGTAGGCACTCTAAATAACCGTTTGATGAATTTATTAAGTACCTGCTATGTTTCAGGTGATGTGCATATGTGCTTTTCATCTATTATCTCAGTTAATGCTTAAAACAATGGGTATTAAGGAGGGCACGTATTGCATGGAGCACTGGGTGTTATACGCAAACAATTAATCATGGAACACTACACCAAAACTAATGATGTAATGTATGGTAACTAACATAACATAATAAAACAAACAATTGGACAAAAAAAATAAAACAATCCAATTAATTAGGTATTATTACCTTTAATTCACTAATAATGAAACAAGCTTAAAGTATTTAAGTAACTTGCCTGAGATTTCTTGTCTAGTAAGTATCAGAACCAGAATTCAAACCCAGACGTATCTAACTTGGAAGCTCTTTGCTCTTCACCACTGTTTTTAAAACTATATGAAATACTCCATTAGCTCATTAATTCACTGACTCATTCAATCAATGTGTATTTAAGACTGACTCATTCAGATTCCAAACAGGAAATAGATGATGCACTGAACAAGGATAAGTGGAGAAAAAGAAATTTTTTTTTCTTTTTTTTTTTTTTTTTTTAAGAAATTTTTTTTTCTAAAGTGACTCTTTACAAAAGTGTGGGTGGGGTGTAGTGGAAGCAAAAGGTTCATGCAGTAACCAAAGACTTAGAAGCAATCAGGATGTTTCTCTATCTAAGCTAGAAGGGAGTGGTTACTGGACCCTAAAGGACAGTATAGAGTTTGCAGTCTTTAAGAAAGAGTGACTTTAGGTTGAGGGACACAGCCAGCCTGAAGTGACTACTTAGGGAGGAAGTCTGGGGGAATAAATACCTTGACCTCAATCTTCTTTCTCCCTTTGATCTCTTTCCATGGATCCCCAATGACAGAGCCTAATTCGAAGCCAAAATTCAAGGAAACCTATTAGTGTAAACCATACAAATCAGCCTCCCAAGGCAGAAAGAAGAGTGGAAAAATGTGACAGTAGATCTGCAGGGGCAAATGGAAGACATCCAGGAAAAAAATCTACTGTGTACCAAAATGGTGCTGGATTCCTTAAATGGATTCCTTAAATGAACAAGACTCCTCCACTCAGAAACAAGATTTCCAGCTCTTGAGCGAAAGAAAAGTTATTACCAGGGAGGCATGGCCTAGCTGTTAATGTATATTAGAGCCTCAGAAATTATAGATTTGTAAAGTAAACCACGTCTGTGTCAACTATATTCCTTACACAATCCTTAGTGATAGTTATAACCAGAGTCATATAGAAAGAATAGTTAATAATTCATTTGGATAACTTTCATAAGATCTAAGGGTTCACCTGGAACTAATTCCCCAAATTAGATTTAAGACTTGGGGGTTCTAAGACACACATCTGTTCAAATCTGACATTGACCAAACCAACCATTCCTCCACCTGTCACTATATAGCTAAGCTTTCTATTAACATTCATGCCCAGACTAAAGCCAATGCAGGCATTCTCTGCTTTACAAATATCTGCCTCATGAAGAAGATCTAACCCATAGCACAAAAAGAAGAGGATATTGCCCCACTCCCGCCTACCAAGATCCAAAGAGCATTACATCAGACCAATCCTCAGTCTATGGGGCAGGCAGTGCAGTCAGAATTGATGCTGGTTGGAAGAAGCAGGGAAGGAAGGAGAGTAATATTTGTCAAGCATCCTCTGCCATATGCATTGTCTCCCTGAGCCCTTAGAGTGACTCTCTAATGTACTCATTACCCGCATGTTACAGAAGAAACTAAAGCTTGGGAAGTTTAAGTAACCGCGGCTTAACATCCTACAGCTGGTAAACAAATCTGAACCCAGCTCTGTCCAATTCTAATTCTGCGAGCTTTGTCTTATACTTCTTGGGGGGAGACCTGTTCAATTTACCACCCCACTTCCTTCCATGTAGGCGCATTTTCCCAGAGCAAAATTTATGAAGAAAAACTTGGCCCCTGAGTGGCTCACACAGCTGTCCTAGCATTACATGCTGTAATTGAACCATAGTCCTGAATTAGTCATTCCAAACAAGTTCACAAAAATGCAAACACAACGTTGGGCTATAGCCCATCCCTGGGATGAAGTCCCCCAACTTCTGTGATGACAGGGAGCAAACCAGGAGGGCCCTTCTCACTAAAGAACCTTCAAGAAGTCTCCCTCTCGCTATGTGGGAAGATAAAGGGAGGGTAATATGTAAGTCTAGCTCTTTTCCTTAATGCAAGAAAGATGCAAATAAGAAAATATGTGATCACAGTTTCATTTACCCAACAAATAAAAGCATCTGATGAGCAAATTATGAAAGCAGATTTGTCCCCAGATAAAAGCCCATATACTGCCATACTTCCAGGGATTTCTCAAGTCCTTACAATGGCAATACCCCAAGCAGCAAGAGCCTTGCTAACGCCCACAGCTGAGAGTATTTAGGAAGAATTGGGAGACTTTTCTAGGTTTGGAACACTTTGGAGTCTTAAATAAACATTTGTTGTTGTTGAGGGAAGTCAGTGAGGAAAAACACTCCAATTTTGATTGCACATATAGTCAATGGACCCAAAAACACATCTTAATTTGATGTCATAATAAACAGGATTTTTAAAAATCAAGGGCTGGCAATGGAAGCCATGAGTACAATTTGAATGGCTTTATGTAATGGGGCTACTGTAAGCTTCCTTAGCAGGAGAATGCCACCTTGGGCCTGTAGAGATAAAGTCAAGACAGGAAAAGTGGCCAGTAGGAAGAGTAAGAGGCACTTTCCTTCCCTCCCTGCCTCCCGCCCCCACCTCTGTCATGCACAGTCTTTCCAGGCCCCACTGTCCTGCTGACAAATGGTAGAAGCTACAAAGTATAAGCAGAAATGATTGCAGGATCTCCAAGAAAGTTCTTCCAAAAGGATTGCTTGACCTTGCAAACTACAAAATTAACAGCAGAGTAGGGTTGGGGGGGGGGACTTGTTTCACACTCTTCCTCCACTTTAAAGGCAGGTGGATTAATATATACAATGATGGGAATGATTGAGATGAAGTTAAAGAAAGAGAAATTAAACAGTATCTAGCACCCACTGAGCAATTAAAGCCCAAGCACCCCTTAAGAATGAGTTCACGATGCCAGTGGTTCCTCACACAGGGGAGCCCCTCCCAGACTAACCCTCTGCAGTCAACCCGGAGCAGTATCTTTTGTAGAACAAAAGCACCTTCCTCATCCAACCTGAAGAGGTGCAGACTGCCCATGCACACCTCAAGACAGGTTCCCCACAACCGACCTGGGGCAGTCAGCTGTACCTGCAAAAATAACCATTCCAAAACACCAGTTGGTGTTTCTCAGGATGCAGCCCCTCAGGATTATATTCTCATTGTTGAGGCAGTGCTTGCTGTCCTTCCAGGAGAGAACTCCTGTGAATTTATCTAATTTGTTGTTAGGCACCTCACAGACCACAATCCCTGTAAAATAAAAAACAAAAACGAAAACCTGTTTATGACTCACCTCAAACTCTCTTTAGCAATCCATCGTACTGTGTTACCGCCCTCCTTCTAATACACAAGATATTTTGTTCCTTGTCTTTTAGACAGTGCAGTGCTATGTATACAAGACTGTGCTAGGAAAAATAAGCTTGGTGGTGGCGGTGCAGTGGTGGGGGAGGGGGTACAAAAATGGAAATCTATCAAGTGTTTTAAACACAGCTTTCTGCACTTTCCAAGAAAGAATAGAAACCTTGAGAGCCATGAAATTTTTTTCCCCTAAATAAAAATCACTCCCTTCTACTTCTAGTTTGCAACAATGATTTCTGAAAATATAAAGCAGGGACTGCCCCGAAAGCTTTTTTTTCCTCTGTCTCTTTTTACTTACTGTGAACTTTCACACAGGTTAAGATGCCATGCTTCCAGCTTCACAATCAAAGTTAATCAGGTCTTCTAGGCTCATCATCAGAATTTCAGGGGGATCCTATGATGTCCCACCCCCAAGAAACCTGGGCCTTGTTTGCCACATGTGCCTGAGAATGCATGTGATTCCTTTCAGCTGTTCTATGCTTCTTATCTTGATTAGATGCAGAGTTCTGGGGACCCTCAAAGCTACCATATAACTTGTCCCAACCTGGCCAGAAGACGTTTCTAGTTTTTTTAATTCCAGGTCCATTCCAAACCAAGGGTGTGCCCATTCCAAATCAATAAGTCAATTCGTTCCATTATTTCAATAAGAAAATACACTTCCAGAGTGGGGGTTCTTTTGACAGAAAGAGAAACCAGAAATAATTTTGCAGGGACCCTGTCACAACATAAAACTATTAGATTAAATGCATTACAAATGGTTGGGGTTAAACTTTTATAAGAAATGAGTACCGAGACTTGAAAGACAGAGGGAGAGATGAAGGAAAAGGGGAAGGAATGAAAAAGGAAGGCAGTGGATAGATCCAAAAAGGCTCAAATCCAACTCAGGGGTGAGATTAGCACCTTGCAAGAACAATAAAAATATACAGATTGAATCAAAGCCAAGAGGGTAGGTTGGAACATACAAAGTGGCATTTGAAAAATTACAAAGGAAGTCTTCACCGACTGAAGAGAAAGGAGGCCAGTCCAGCCAAGAGAACCTCTGTAGTACTCTGTCACACTACTCACTGAGCACCTGAACTTAGAGGTTTACACGGACACCCCTCCTTCCTAACAGTGATATCTTTTCCTTTTAAAGCTCTTAGAGGTGACAGTAGCCAGTTTTCATATGGCCTGATCACTCCTGACTAACCAGACCACTAACATTGGATCTTGCATGAAAAACACAAAAACAAAAACCAGAAAGGAGTGAAGGACTCAGGCCCTCAGGACTACGTTTTCCAAACTCCATTTTCCTTTCCCCAGTTATAACAAAATTGCTACCTAAACAGCCCCAACTCAACAACATTCACTGGCAGCTTCCTAGACATCCAACACTAAAGGAGAGTGTTGGCAAGAGGATGTGGGCAAGGCTAGATAACCTGTACAATGTCGTTTTTTATACAAAAGGATGTGGTTAAATTCTGGTTGCTCCCATTATGGCCTATCACTAATATTAAAAAGTAAATTGAGACTGATTTTAGTTGGCCCAAGTTGTTTGGACAATTAGGCTGCGGAAGAGGGGATTTTTTTTCTAAATTCTAAGAATTCATTATCTTTTTCTTCTTGACCAATAATTTTCATTCCTAAATTCTGTAGAAGCTTGAATTGAGTAGCCCCAGCAAAACCTACAAAAAATATCGGGTGATAGCAATCCTTAAAACTTACTCCAGTTTCTGACCCAAGACTCAACTTCTCAAGTCTTCAAAGTTGGCCACCAAAAAATAAATAAATAAATAAAAATGTGTTTTCTGCAAAAAACAACACGATACACAGTCCCTGCCAAAAGGAATATAAAAAACAGGCTCATTTGGTCATTTTTATTGTCGCAAGGAGCGACTGACATGGAGACAAATACAGCCTTGAACATGTTGGCTCACTCCTCCCTAGCCTCAAGGCTCATCTACTTCTGGCCTGACACCAAGGGTGTGGTTCTAGACAGGAACAGGCAGTAAGGCCGAGGGGTTCTGCCTAAGCTCTTGAAGGCCAAGCCCCAATTCAGCCTTTCTCAAAGAGTGTGGTCTCACTGATTTAAGTACTAAATACAGAGCCTGGTCAAAACAAAATGGGGTGCGGGGGGGAACAAATCCAAACTACATCTTTTTGTCTTCAAAAGTGCTCAGCTTCCCCTTTCTTAGCCTTGTTAGCATCAAATACTTCCAAACTTCTTTTCTTCCCTTTTCCAAAAAAGGGTGACTAGTTTCCTCTGGAGGGAGCACTGTATTCATTTCTGTATCCCCATAACTTACCATACTGCCTACACAATAAATATTTGTTGGAGAAATAGGGGGAAAAAATCATATGGCTTCAAAAGAGAGGTTGGGAAATGAGATAGTAGATCTAAGATGAATGAAAGAAGTGGTTATATTTCCATGGTAATTATGATAAAGAGGATTGGAAGACCTAATAGCCTAGCCACCGTGGGGGGCTTAGGTTGGCCTAACTCTAAAGAGATACAAATAGATCTGGGGACAAAAGTGGGAACCTTAAAGCACATTAGAAGCAACCAAATATATACCCTAGCCATAAAGCATAATAAGGAGTAGGGAAAAACTTAGGACCCTTTCACCTTTTGCTAACAGTATCAGAGAAGAGTTAGAGGCAGTAAACAGTCAGTTTGACAATGGATGAGAAGATAGTTTAGGAAAAATAGCATTTTCTCTCAGATAGTTGTTCACTGAAAACATGACTTTGTGCTCTAATAATCGTTAATGGGCAATAAAACAACTGGGAAAAAATCATGTCAATAATGAAATAGAAATATAACCAAACTAGCTAGTTTTACTTGTTTGCCCCTCTGAGGAGAACAGACACGAAAGCAGATAGCAACTCACCCAGTTCACAATCACACAGAAATGTTCTAGGTCCATCCTAAACAAAATCCACAAGATATCATTCTCAACCTCCCTCTGCACTCTAAACTGAGTCCTCTGGGTTGCTGGTTAATTACCAACCTAGTAACCTTCTTGAACTAAAGCATTTATGTCAAAGTGGAAATCTATAGTTTATCATGAAAATGGAACTCAGTACCCAATACTCCAAGATTTTCCAGAGAAGCTGACTTTATTTCCTTCTGTATATTATTACTAGCATATTTCTTGATTATCTGCACTGCAACTCTTCAACAAGACAAATTATCTACCGAATAAGACATCATCATGGCCATTCGGGAGTTTCTCCAGCCAAGAGTTTCTCTGAGTTTAGAAGACTGTCCACTATTGTTGCTCCAATGATGTGATAAATATATTTTTTTTCTTAGAAAGAAGAGTGTCATCTTCCTATTTTCTATAGCCTCTTCATTCTTCAAACTTCAAGCCTCAGCCACCCATCATTGCTATCATAATGGCCATATAAATACCAGCAGTAAAGAGGAAAGTTATTGGTTGGGCTGTGCTTCTGTCCAGGTGAACAGGAAATTATCCAGTAAGTAAAAAGTCCTAAGATGCTAATCAAGCCTTTTTTTTTTTTTTAAACAAAAAGAGATGCTTGTTTTTGTGTGTTTGAATTACACACATGCTATTCTTTAGAAAGGACCACAAAATACACAAAGATTCCTGAAATAAAGCGTCAACCCTTCCCTGGTTGAGAACTCAGTATTAAGAGTCATACAAACTATGTAAACTTGTCATAAGTTGCAAAAAAACAGATCCTAATCCAGTCAGTAACAATATGCAACAGATTCTTAAACACATTTGGACAATTTACATCTAGGGCTTTCCCCAAGGCATAAAAATGTCCAGTTTACAAATGTATAATTGATGGCTATCTCCAGTTACTTATTTATAAAAAGCTTTTCAATTCCCAAAAGACTTTAACATGAAAAATCGAGGCCCACTCTATTTTCTAAGTTTTTTCTTACAAAATTTAATAGACAATAAATATATCAATTATTTTCTGATGTTTTCAATGTATGAAAATATTTATGTGACAATTTTTTAAATAACTAGATTTACCCATCAAAACTCAAAACTACCTTGCATGTACTGTTCTCTCTGTTTGGCCAACTCTTCTTTAAACTCTTGTCAGGGATCCTGACATTCAAGGTCACTGAGAACATTGCTGCTTTTTAAAAATATGATGATATCATTGGATTCCTGGATGGACTTGATCTCTGGTAATTAATTTTGTACCTTTAGGTTTAGAGTATTCTTAAAATTTATTTCTTCTCCTGATTAGGAGCTAAGTTGTCATGATAATCCTCTCCCTCTCCGATGCTGCCTTTCTTCTTGTAGTTTACAGCCTCTTGTGGCCTCCCATAGAATAGGCTTTGCCAGCAGTCTTGGGTTCGTATTCTGGCTCCTCCACTTAGTAACCATATGACACTGGAAAAAGCTTTCAACTTATCTGAGTCTCAGATTCCTTGCCCATAAATTGGAAGCAATAATAATCTCTTCATCACAGGGCTATAAGGATTTCATAAGATAATGTGTGCAGTTACTTAGCACAGTGCCTGGTGTCAGTATTATGTTGAAGGCCCGAGAACTTCAGGACCTTTACCTAATTAAAGGCTTCTTTGGGAATGAGCACTTATTCAAGTCTGTCTTCTCTGCTGGGCTATAAGCTCTATGAAAGCAAGGCCTGGGTCTGACTTATTAACCACTGTATCTGCAGGCTTAGCAAATCCCTTATCATTGTGTTAAATATACATTTACTGAGTAAATGAACAGATGACTGAAAGAATGAATGAAAGGAAAGAATGAATGAAAGCCCTAAGGAGGTCACTAGCAAGACACTGTCCTTGGGTTTGGGTGCAAAAGTGGGAAGACAGGGAGACTTGCAAGAGATATCCTAAGGCCCTAGCCATCTCAGTTTTGAGCCTTGGTGTCCTCAGTGGGGACTTCTCTATGAATAGCAGTGGGAAACTGAGGTCTTCAAATACTTGGAAGATGTGCACTTATGACTAAAGGACAAAAAACTGTAGTTTGGTGCTAGAGAAAGTATTTGGCCAAGTCTCAGAAGAAAAACCACATGGTAACTAGAAGCAAAAATAATATCATACCCAGATTTGCCCAGAAGTCACAAGCTAAAAGATATACTTAGCCCAGACAGAGCACGGGAAAGGGTGTGCCTCACATGTCTGTCTCATCTATTAGACCATGCCACAGCTAGTCAGGGCATTTCCAAATGTACACAATGTTGATATCATGCTTTTAGTTTAAACTAAAGGATGCAGTATGTGGTTTTAATTCCCATGACTCAAGGAAGTTTTTTTCTAGTCACCAGAGGAAAACCTAAAATCTACTGATACCCATTATGACAAAGGTGGACAGAGAAGACAAAAAAAAAAAAAAAAAAAAAAGAGGGGGAGGAAAAGGATCAAAAGAAACCAGATAATACATATAGAGATATTTTATAATCCTACATACTTTGTACTGTATCTTGTCCCTAGGAGATGCTTAATAAATAGAGTTTATAAGCTAATTAATATGGACAGAGTGATGGAAAGAGAAAAGATGAAGAACTACAGAAAACGAGACAATGCATGTACAGAGCTAACATAAGTAAGCTGACAAAGAGGGGAAGAGGAAGATGAAAACAGTAAGAAGGAATGCCAAAAGGGAGGAAAGATAGGGGGGAAATGGTGAAATGGGTAGAGAAATGTGTGCATATAGTGTATAATGTGTGATTGTGTGTGTCAGAGAGTCAGGGAGACACTGAAATGAACATGTCTAAACTAGGGCTTAAAAACAAGACCATTCATGGGAAGGATTTAGTTTACTAACTGTCCCACCTCTTTAAAGACTTTCCACACCACATCTTGCATCACCCTCCTGGGCTTTAAATTTGGCTGCTAACAGGGAAAATCTAATTTGTATATTGTATATAATTGATTTCCCCTTAATCCCTCTATTTATTCCAAGATGCTTTCTTGGAAACAGGAAATTATATTTTAATAAAGTTAAACCTGTAAAATACCACATTGCCTTAAACTTTAATATAGATTAAAATTCAACCCAAAATTCAAGAATGAAAGAGTAAATTCAGCAAAAATCTGGTTCTTAGCCCAGAAATGTACCAGCCTTATGAAACTGGCATTACAGGTTTTCTGAGAAGTGACCACAGTTTAAGTATAAATGATTTAAAAAAAAAAAAAAAAAGAGAAGTCTGTGTTGCCTTTGAGAAAACGATTATATGTTAGAAATTTGTTGAGTTACCTATGCTCTGTGAAGCAAATTGAAGCTACATCCAGTAATAATTAACACACTTTAAAAATAAATTGTATGAGGTAGTTAAAAAGACTATTTTTATATATAAGCAAGTTTCTTAAGCTTTCAGGATACTCCCATCTGTGAGAAAGGAACTGTTTTAGGTGAGGAAATGTTTTCTTGCCTCAGCCTGAGCAGCACCACTTGTATTGGCTTAAATTTTGCGCTTCTGTGTTAAATTTTGTTTAAAAAAGGATTCTGAAGTAACGACATTATAAAACCACCACACCAGATGATCCCTCTCTCAGCCACCTGCCCTCCAAGAGGAGGGGACCCAGCACTCTTGCTTTATCCTGCAAGTTCCCATCAGGAAGCTTCTGTCTCACCCCATCCTTCCACCCACCATTCCCAATCCCTTTACCTTAGGCCCCTCTTACCTGTCTTTCTGGGGCCTGATGTTGATCCTGCCGCCTAATCTCTGGCATTTGCAACCATTTATTCACACATTGAACAAGTATTTCTTGAGCACCTACTATGCAATAGGCATTGTTCTAGGAACTCGCTATATATCAGTGAGCAAAACAAAGATCCCTGTGCAGTTTACATTGCAGCAAGTAGAGATGGACAATAAATAATAAACTTAGAAAATAAGCAAGTTTTAGAGTATGCCAGATGGTGGTATGTGCTATGAGAAAAAGAAAAGGCTGAACAGGGTAGAGGGGATTGAGAGTAAGAGGAGTCATACTCTGAGAAGGAGGCTTCTTGGCTCCATTCCTGCAGTTGCATGTAAGAAATCAACCTAATCCAGCCTGGCCCTTGATATCCTATCTTGGCATTGACCTATGATCAGAGTTCTTAGAGAGTACGGTAAAGACAGTCAGCACTCAACAAATATCCCTACTTGTTATTTCCCAGCCTCCCTTGCAGTTAGGCCAGGCCCAGGTGGCTCATGCTGGCCAATGAAATGTGAGAGGAAGAAGCAGTTAAAAGTCAGCATGTCTCTTTCATCTAGTCGTTGCTTTAATGTGGTAACCTTAGAGGCCATTGGTCTAGGCACCATGGATCTAAGATGGAGAAGGCTGCCTGACCTAACATCAGAAGGTGACATGAACAAGAAATAACCTTCTACTGTTTACACCACTAAGATTTCAGGGTTGTCTGAACTGAATCACAGTATAGGCTATCTGTGCCAATATCTAAGAAAGAAAGTGAACTGGGTGATTGTAACAATCATTTCTGCTTTCTTATGGTAAAGAAAACTAAAAAGAATGAATTTTTATTTCTTTATAGATCGATAGAGGAATAAAGGTACAATTCTGCCAAGAAAGAAATGAGTAATGAGAAATTATATTTAGGTTGCCCTTTTAGGACTCCATAAATATTCTATGAAATATTTTAAGCAAGTATTTTGATTCATGAACACAATTTACTTTTCTTGGATTCTTGTAACAGTAAAATTTCATTGAAAAAATTACTTAGTAGAAAATGTGTAATTTGTTTTACTCTAATCAAAATATTTCTTGGGCCATTCAAAGTTTCCTGGCTATTCCCCTGACTTAAATCCCAAACTAGAGGAATATTTTGTTCTATAAACATGTTATTATAACAGCACTCATTTAAGAGAGGTTAAAATATTAACAGAATCCAGACAGAGTTTGTAAGTGAATGCAAAGCACAGGCAATATAAACTCTAAGCTGTGCACTGGGGAAATTTTATAATATAAATTTGCCTGCGCTTTAACTCATGGAATCATGCTAAGACTCTTGACCACATTTTCCTTTAGTGGACTCAAAAGAAAACATTTTGGATGACAGTCTCAAACTCAAAGATTCACTAATAAATAAAACCAATCTATATGGAAATATTGATATTCAAGGCCAGACATACAAGTGTGTAAAACAAGAGATCACTGAGCAATGGGAGGAAGACCCCAAAGATTCTCCCAAGCCTGTCATGGTGCCTACAGTCCTACCATTAACGGTTCTTTCCTTTGACTCTTGATGGATTTTGTTTCTCTGTGACAGCTTTAACAGCAAAGAATGAGATCTAACTGGAACAGAAGAGGCAGAAATGGTTCCCCATGCTGAGGAGAAGGGACTGGGTTGAGTGGTGTGAAGATGGTGATGAGGAAATCATGGTCTAAAATAAAGAGTGACTGATTAAGTCAAATGGTCTTCCTGAACACCTACTACCTTTAAGACATTCTGCCTGGCATTATGCCAGATACAGAAATACATGAGGCTGCTTTATTGTCCTGGCAAAGTTTGCAGTTTAGTATTTGGTCTTTGCTATGGAGCCAGAGAATGGATGGATGGTTAGACCTAGCACTAGAAATACAAGTGTGTCCTGTGTTCATGCTCAGCAAATCTGCAGAGGGCTCCAGGGAGGCCAAGGTCAGGCAAGGAAAGGGTATTGTGGGACTAGAGGAAATGAGATCTACAGAAGAGGAAACAAGGATGAAATGAACAATGAATTTATAAAGCCACTATCCCCTTGGTAAACATTTTTACTCTCTAGCCTGAGAAGAGATTACAGGCTTTGATGCCTGCAGAATTTTATGTCCTTCCACCAAATAAAAAGAAACATGAATTGGATTTCAGATAATTACTTATATTACTTTTTGGTTTTGAGGGTTTTGTCTGTTTTAAACACTTACCATCAAATTTTGCAAGTCTACTAAAGTCTGCTCCAAGTTCTGAGGTAACTGATAGTGCATGGCGGACTTTAAGGTTCGTTTCCCTGTGAAATTAATTGACATGACGTGAATTTTTATATGGAACAGCCCAACAGCATCTTACATAAAGTTATCAGGTGGGTGCAGCACATGCAAAATCCAACACAAGAGATTCAAAAAACTCCCTTCAAATGTCATTCACACCTCTCAGTCAAGGGGACTCAGTAAAGTGGACAGGGCTTTGCATGCTCCTAAGAGTTGGCATTCCACACACAGCACATCTGTATAACAACACAGTAATCTGCTTTGTTATTTGAAAGAACAGAGGATATAATAAATAGGATTTCATTCGAACCTACTCAGACATCATGCATGAATTACAAAACATATTAGGAATGGGAACACAGTTGCCAAATAAACGAGGCCAGTATCACTCTGGAGTCTACTATCTACATAGGAATTTTACTTGCAAAAGATGGTCATGGCTAATTTCACAATCACTGAAATTTAAATGGGAAAAGGAATACAGCTTTCTTTCTCGTGGAGAATCAAGCCAAAAATCCTGTAAGTCTGGGATCATACAACCAGATAGTAACTCAGCAGGTCACAGTGAGCTGGTCATCTTCTTCCAGGCAGAACCACACATACATTGGACAGATGGCCCTGTGTTCATGAAATGACCAGTTGTGATGATTCTATGGCCATTACTCACATCTTGCATACAAGGGCTTGTCACGCGGGTTTTCTCACTGAGTTCAACCTAATTCTCTTCTACTGTAGCTTAACAGCATCAGTCAGAGTTCTATCTTTTATGGAAGTGTTTAGCAGTGAGTTCATTCAGTCAACAAATATTGATTGAATACATACCATAGTCACCCATGAGATTCAGTGCTGCCCCACAAGGGTTACTGTTCTCTTGAGGGAAACAAGTGGTAGGTAAAAAGCAAGTATCACCATTTGGAAGTACATGACAAACCATGAAATACTTAATTTAGAGAACTGAGAAGCAGGTGCTTGAGAAGGCATTTAATCAAACTTCCTGTAAATGGGTTTCACAATAATGTTGAAGACAACATGAAATCAATCCAAGGAATACCCCTTGGTGAAATAGCTTTCTGCAGGAAACTCAGTTGGATATATAATTGAAGTTACTTTGCTTAAAAGTAATCTCATGGATCACTGATTTATCAATTCCTAGGATGCAGAAATGCGTAGGGGTTGATATACTCAAGAAGAACTTCATAATTGAGGCAGAAATTGAGCTGGGCTTGATGGACAAGAGTGAGATAGTGGTGTTGAGGCTAAAGGACCAATGTGTCCATTCATTTAAACAAACTTTTCAAATAATTAAAACAGTCAGTGACCCCAGGTAGGCCAGACAGCCCTCATTCCTTAACCCTGCTCTACACATCATGTCATTCAGCAAGTTTTATCATCATTTTAGGTTACTTCCTCAGGATTCTCTCCAATATTTCACTTCCATATTCAGATGTGGAAACTAAAAGGGAAGAATAATCACACATAGGGGCGCCTGGGTGGCTCAGTCGGTTGAGCGACTGCCTTCGGCTCAGGTCATGATCCCGGAGTCCCGGGATCGAGCCCCGCATTGGGCTCCCAGCTCGGCGGGGAGCCCGCTTCTCCCTCTGACCCTCCCCCCCTCATGCTGTTTCTCTCTTGCTTGCTCTCTAATAAATAAATAAATAAAATCTTTAAAAAAAAAGAATAATCACACATAGGCCTTACTGATTAAAAAAAAAATTGCCAAGACTCCTGATAAATATCTTGTGTCATGCCATACTCTTCCTTAGCATGCCTCAGTATCTTGACTTCAAACTTCAAGATGATTTTCAGCATAAAAAATAATACAAAAGATCCTGTGTACCCTTTACTCAGTTCCCCCTCATGGTAATATTTGTAAAACTATATTACAATGTCACAATATCACAACTGAAACTGACACAGTCAAGATGGGGAACATTTCCATCACAAGGATTTCTTAGGTTACCCTTTGTAAGTATACCCACTTCCCTGCCTCCTCCAACCCATCTTTAACTCCTGGTAACCACTGATCAGTGGTCCATTTCTATAATTTTGCCATTTCAAGAATGTTACATAAGTAGAATCATACAGTATGTGACCTTTGGGGATTGGATTTTATACTCAACATAATTATCTGAAGATTCGTCCACGTTGTTGTATATATCAATAGTTCATTCTTTTTTATTGCTCAATAGTGTTCCATGATATGGATATACCATAGTTTGTTCAACCTGTTAAAGGACATAAAAGTTGTTTCTAATTTGTGGATGTCACACATAAAGCTGCCATAAGCACCTGTGTACAAGTTTTTTTGTGTAAACATAAGTCTTCATTTCTGTGGGATAAATGCCCATGAGTGAAATTGCTGGGTTGTCTGGTAATTGCGTGTTTAGTTTTTTAAGAAACTGCCAAACTGTTTTCCAGGGTGATTGTAGTATTTTACATTCCCATCAGCAATGTGTGAGGGATTCTGTTTCTCTACCTACTTGCCAGCATTTGAAGTTGTCACTATTTTTAAGTTTAGCCATTCTCATAGGTATGTACTGACATCTCATCGTGGTTTGAATTTTAATGTCCCTAACAGCTAATGATGTTGAACAATTTTTATGTGCTTATTTGCCATCTGCATGTCATCTCTGGTGAAATGTCCCTTCATATCATTTGCAATTTTCTAATTGGATTGTGTTTTTACTATTGAGTTTTGAGCATTTTTCATATATTCAAAATAAAAAATCCTTTGTCAGATAGATGGTTTACATATGTTTTCTCCTAGTCTGTAGCTTATTTTTTCATTCTCTTCAATAGGGTCTTTTGCACAGCAATATCTTTAATTTGAAGAAGTCTGGTTTATCAAATTATCCTCTTATGAATTATGCTTTTTGTGTCAAGTCTAAAAATTCTACGACTAGCCCTAGATCTTGAAGATTTTCTCCTATGTTTTTCCCTAAAACTTTTATAGTTTTATATTTTACATTTGAATTCAATTTCCTTAATAGTTACAGGGCTATTCAAATTGTCTATTTCATATTGAGTTAGTTGTGGTAGTTTGTTTTTTGATGAAGTGGTCTATTTCTTTTTTTTTTTTTATTCTTATGTTAATCCCCATACATTACATCATTAGTTTCAGATGAAGTGTTCCATGATTCATTGTTTGTGCATAACACCCAGTGCTCCATGCAGAATGTGCCCTCCTCAA
>NC_138377.1:80910267-80969915 GCF_054177405.1 Leptonychotes weddellii
ATGGAAAAAAGACAGTCTCTTCAATAAATGGTGCTGGGAAAATTGGACAGCCACATGCAGAAGAATGACACTCGACCATTCTCTAACCATACACAAAGATAAACTCAAAATGTAAGACCTCAATGTGAGACAGGAATCCATCAAAATTCTAGAGGAGAACATAGGTAGTAACCTCTTCGACATCGGCCACAGCAACTTCTTTCAAGCTACATCTCCAAAGGCTAGTGAAGCAAAAGCAAAAATGGACTTTTGGGACTTCATCAAGATAAAAAGCTTCTGCACAGCAAAGGAAACAGTCAACAAAACAAAGAGGCAACCCACAGAATGGGAGAAGATATTTGCAAATGACACTACAAACAAAACGCTGATTTCCAAGATCTATAAAGAACTTCTCAAACTCAACAGCCAAAAAACAAATAATCAAGTCAAAAAATGGGCAGAAGACATGAACAGACATTTCTCCAGAGAAGACATACAAATGGCTAACAGACACGTGAAAAAATGTTCATCATCATTAGCCATCAGGGAAATTCAAATCAAAACCACAATGAGAAAGGTGGTTTTCAAATGGGGTTAGATATGGAGCTGCTTCAGAGCCATCAGGTAGGAAAGAGTGGGGTGGATACGGTCAGTATGGAAATCAAGCCCCAACAAAAACAGCTCTAAACTAAATCAATCTTATAAAATAGCTTCCATATAACATTAAGAAAAAAATTCAAAATCCTCTGAGGTACCAATAAAAACATTGGCCTGAGTGGCAAAAAAGCTAGATTCTAGTCCTAGTTCTATCATTGACTCATGGTAAAAGCTTTACACATTACTTAACCTTTCTGGATTTCATTTCTTGATCAACAGAAGAAAGGAGACTGGACTAAACCATCCCAAAGGCTCCTTCCAGATACAAAATTCTGTGAGCAAGAGCCTTTTGACTATACACAGAAAGCCATCAGAGAAATGAGCTCAAAATTCTGGAATGACATAAAGAGTTATATAATGAAACCAAAAGCAAATTCATGGGGGGGGGTAAGAAATCTTGGATTCCAAAGTCTTTTCAATAAATTGTAAGGTATACATTAACTGTGGGATTTCTTTTGTTTTGTTTTGTTGCGCCTGTTCAGCGCCCATTTCTTTTCAAGTATACCTTAGGAAACTATCTCACCCCTTCTACTGTCAGTACATACAATGTTGGCAGACTCATTCTATTCTGGCTCCACATTTTGGCATGCGATCTAGGTCAAGACAACTGTTGCTACAAATTTTTGAGCCACCATGGTTAGTTTATGGATAGTGATGTAACTCAGCATGGTCCGGTGAGAGCTAATTGCAAGATTGGTTTTAACAACCAAAAAAAAAAAAAAAAAAGATTAATTCTCTTTCTCTCTCCTTCTCTCTCTCTTTTCAATGTTGGGGTTGAAGCCAGGAGAATAAAGGTCTAGAGCTTTCAGGGGCCACCAGGTAAAGAGGACCTGGCTGAGTAAGGCCAACATGAACGAAAGAGAAGCCATATCCTAATGAAATAGTTTGCCCATGAATCCAGTCATACATGAAGTGAGATATATTCCTAAATATATTTCCTTTTTGCCTAAACAAATTTAGGTTTCTGACACAACCAAAAGATTCTTAATACAAATATTCAATTAAATAAAAATAGTATTCAAAGCTATTAATCTGGACTGTGCATATCTAACCCATCTTTTTACCTTCTAAAATTAACACAGAGCCCTGCACATTTTGAATGTACCACTTTGGTCTGATTAAATTACTCTAAAATAAATACTAGGTAAATAACCAGCTCTCATGAACTGTTTATGTATATTCTTTGATTTATGCATTTTATTTCCTAAAATATCAGTAAAAGCTGAAATTTCATCTAAGCTCATATTTTAGTCAGATGGGAGAAAAAAGGAAGTTTATTAACTACCAATTAACCACCAAAAACTGTAAAAAATAGTCACTCTACAGTGAAATAAGATATAGCATACATCATTTATTATATATATAAGAGATGTCATTGTTCTTAAAAGCAAATGAAATTTGCCCAATTATGTTCCACTAACTACTGCTCAGCTAGACTGCCTCAACTCTGGCACACCCACACTGTGAACTCGAGAAGGAGATAAAGAAAGGAGGGAGGCTATGGACAGTAATTATTAGGATTTGGTTTGGTTCAAATAAAGTACATAGCTGCATTCTAAAATGACCTCAGTGTTTAAAATGATGAATGCACTAGTTTTTACCCATTCCTAACCCTCCCACATTTGTGAAAAGAAACAGCAAAAATAACATTCGAAATCTGATAAGAATGGCTTTACCTAATCGTGAACATTTAGCTGAGTGAATTAGCTTACTTTTTCAAATTATATGAATACTTTTAACAAACAGATGATGAAGAAATACAACCTAAACATTACCTGTAAAATCAGAAGGAAAAGGAAATAGGCATTTGCCACTCTCTGGAACTGTTCAAATAAATTAATTGGCAAGAAGGTAAGAATGTTGTACTTGGATGTGTGGATACGATTATCCTGAAAAAGAAATAGCATCATGTTAGATTGGGGCAAGGCATTGCTCATTATCAGACAGCTCTAAAACTTACAAGGCTAAACATTAATTATGCCAGAACAAGACCGATTAACCAATTATCTAGAAAATTTTAAGTTTTCTTGGCCCAAGGTCTTTATGTTTCCCAAGATGACACTCTCCTGATATAGGTGAAATCACTGGCCAGTGCCATAAAATCATCCATGATTTAAAAATGTATCAAGTACAGTACCTGCCCCTGAGATATTTTACTCTTATGCATTCATTCATTTGGCAAATATTGCTTGAGCACCTACTGTATGCAGACACTGAGTTTATGCTGGGGCCCGTGAGGTTGGAAGAAACTTCAGGGATTATCTGGTCCACCTTCCCACCCTTTAGATAACTCTGACAAAGGGATCCTAGGCCTGTCTTTGAAAGTCTGTGATGGAAAACTGACCACCGCACAAAGCAGCCTATTTCTATTTCAGATTTGGAACTGCTAGAAAGGTCTATTATGAGAAACCCACATCTGCCTCCCTGTAACTTTTTACCATGTGCCAAATTCCATCTCCATGATCACCTACACAATGTCTAAGCCCTTTATATGTTGGAAACCTTCAAATATTTGAAGACCACTCACAGGACTTCCCAAAATCTTCTCTACTCTGATTCAGGCCTTCTCAAACCCCTCAGCCACTCCATGACTTATTTAATAGACATCTCTTCCTGATCAGTTGCTTCTAGATTATCCCAACCTCTCTGCATCTCTCTTAAAACATGCTGCACAGAACCAAACACATATTGCAGATCTGATTCAACCAGCCCAAGTACAGTAGAGACTTTGATGTTGTGTGTTCTGAACTATTGTATTAACATACCTTAAAATTTCATCAGCATTTTAGCAATTGTATCTCTGTTGATTGAGTTTGGATGAACTAAAATCTCTAGATCATTTCTTCATAAATCACTATGAAATCAGGTCTCCCCTTCCTAAACATTTATGGTTGATTTTTTTAAAATACTGATGTACAAGATCTTTCCCTATTATACCAATCTAATGAAAAAAATTAATTTTGAATATACCATCTTTAACTAAATTTTTCTGCCATCAAAAATTTTCAAACATGTGGCTTTTTATACATTCTTCCAAAGCTATAGACTAATACACTTCAAAGGACATGAATAAAGACCAAAAAAAATATTTTTTTTAAAGATTTTATTTATTTATTTGACAGAGAGAGACACAGCGAGAGAGGGAACACAAGCAGGAGGAGTGGGAGAGGGTTAAACAGGCTTCCCACGGAGCAGGGAGCCCGATGCGGGGCTCCATCCCAGGACCCTGGGATCATGACCTGAGCCGAAGGCAGACGCTTAACGACTAAGCCACCGAGGCGCCCCCCAAAAAAATATTTTTAATTAAAAAAGATAGGTTTCTGTGCTGATGGTGCTCTCGCAAACATGGTGAACATTTCTAAAACCACTGGGCTTCCTGCAAGGAGTGTAGTAAGCACCAACCCCACAAAGTGACACATTTGAGAAAGGCAGATTCTCTTTATGTCCAGGGAAAGCAATGTTATGACAGGAAGCAGAGTGGCTATGGTGAACAGACTGAGCTGATTTTCCAGCAAAAGGCTAAAACTACAAAGATTGTGCTGAGGCTTGAATATGTTGACCCCAACTACAGATCTACGGGAATGGTGGCTATTAAGAGATGCAAGCAGGGTCGCCTGAGTGACTCAGTCAGTTGAGCATCTGACTCTTGATTTTGGCTCAGGTCATGATCTCAGGGTTGTGGGGCTCCGTACTGGGCATGGAGCCTGCTTAAGATTCTCTCTCTCCCTCTACCCCTCCCCCATCCCCATGGGCATGAGCATTTTGAACTGATAGGAGATAAAAAGAGAAACTGCCAAGTGATCCAGTTCTAAGCTTCAAATTTTGTTATATTATGAAGACAATAAAATCTTAAGGTTATGTTCACTTCAAAAAATTAAAATTAAAAAACAATGGCAAACTACTAGAGACCTCTCCAGAGACTGTTAACATCTTTTTCAGTTGTTTATATAAAACATATTCAGCTTGGGCGCCTGGGTGGCTCAGTCGGTTAAGCGACTGCCTTCGGCTCAGGTCATGATCCTGGAGTCCCAGGATCGAGTCCCGCATCGGGCTCCCTGCTCAGCGGGGAGTCTGCTTCTCCCTCTGACCCTCCCCCTCTCATGCTCTCTCTCTCTCTCATTCTCTCTGTCTCAAATAAATAAATAAAATCTTTAAAAAAAAAAGAAAAAAAAAAGAAAACATATTCAGCTTTATTTAACCATTTATAAATGCATGTAACTATACGCCCATGAGGCTTAACTCCATCTTCTCTACAAAGATAGCAAAATTTGGGTTGATAAGTCTTGCTGAAATTCTAAAGCAATATGCCCAGAGATTTTCCACCCACTCATATTTTAAAACTGAGGTTAGTTGGTGACTTATTTTAAGTGAACACTTCCAGTAATCACTGTTACTGTTATTAAAGAAAATATGGGCACCTGTTAAAATAGCCCTTTTTTTTGAGAGAGAGAGAGAAAGCATGAGTGGTTGTGGTTGGGGGTTGGGGGAGGTGTAGAGGAAGAGGGAGAGGAGGAATCTCCAGCAGACTCCATGCCCAGGGCAGAGCCTGACACAGGGCTCCATCTCACAACCCCGAGATCATGACCTGAGCCAAAATCAAGAGTCGGTCACTTAACTGACTGAGCCACCCAGGTGCCCCTTAAATAACCATTTTTAACATTTACCAGGAATCAGTGTGTCTAGCTCTGCAACAACAAGCTATGGGAGAATAAGAGAGGTGCCAAGCAAAGAGTTCCCAGCTTAGTTGGTCTGATACATAGTCATGTACTGAAAACTGTTCTGTAAGCTGAGATGAGTATTTTACAGTGAGCTATCTACTCAAGGTCTGGGTTGGAAGGGAGGCTGTGAGAACTGTCAATCATGAAACATATTTCTAAGGAAGGAACGTGGAGAAAACAGGAGGAGGAAAGCTAAGGAGAAAAAGCAGTTAACTAAAAAAAAAAAAATCATATTTCTGTTTTATATTCTCTTCTAAGTTGAAACTAAAATGAGGTTAAGCCTGTATCTTGTAAAAGGACAGATGGAACATCTGCTGGGAAGCTCAAAACCATGACAGGAATTATAAAGAAATTCTCCTACAAAACTGAAATCCCACGCAGGTGAAAATCCAATTGTGCAGGACAAAGTGATAATGCCAAAGGGGTCTGTGATGATTTTCTCCTATTTGTTTAACTTGACATATAGCAATGATCGTGACGTTCTTTTGGCTCTGTTGTGACTTAGTCACAGATGATGCAAACCCTCATAGCTATGCCTGGGAACAAAGAACGAGAGCTCCCCCTCCTGGAGTGTCTGTGGACCCATTTACCTTTCTTTTTCAATCGAAAGGAAAAAGTGTTTCTATTTCCCCTGCCTTATCCAAGGATATGAGCGTAGGTAAGACCTTAAATATTCAGTCATTTCACTGAACCAGCCTATTGGCTTACAGTCAAATTTTAGTACAGTTCATTCCATAATACAGCACAGAAGATCTTCACCTCTATCCTCTTAGCATGACTTTTCCACCATGGACCACTAGAGACATCCCAATTCAGAAGAAATGAGGAAGGGGAGAAGGAAGAAGAGGGGAACAAGGAGAGAGGAGTACATCTGGAGAATCCAAACAGCATCTTTAGTGCTGAAAGAAGCCAGGCTGGAAGTCATGGCTTTAGTTTGTTAGCCAGGTGGACCAGTTAACTGACCCCATGATGAGGTAGACTTAACCACACACTCGTGGGCAATTCCAGAGCCGCGAGGCCTCCCATGTCATGGGAAAGGAGTAGAGGAGTATCAGAGAATACCCGTTCCCTACAGGGAGCTTGCTTCCAAGAGGAAGATGGCAGAGCTGAGCTGGTGAGGCCCAGATACTCCTCTAAGACTGACACATCAAATAAATAACTCCACTACAAAGTAAGTAAAGGGGTGGAAAGAGAAGTGTCACCCCAATAGAGATCCCTCCACCAGGAAGACAACATCAGGATGAGGAAAAAAAGCATTGCTCCTCTAAAATATATTAATACCGGGGCACCTGGGTGGCTCAGTCGTTAAGCGTCTGCCTTCGGCTCAGGTCATGATCCCAGGGTCCTGGGATCGAGCCCCACAGGAAGCCTGCTTCTCCCTCTCCCACTCCCCCTGCTTGTGTTCCTTCTCTCACTGTGTCTCTCTCTGTCAAATAAATAAATAAAATCTTTATAAAAAAATAAAATAAAATACATTAATACCAAGGCCCTGAGGTGGGCAGAAGATGGCTCAATTAGGGGTCTACAAAAGGGGCCATGAGGGTGTAAGAGGTCAGTACAAACTAAGGCTAGACAGAGTAGTTCCTTGGAATCCATACTAAGAATCTGGGACTTTATCATTAAGACTAAAATTCTAAGTGGAGAGGAAATAACTGAAAAGTTACAAGCAAAGAAGCAACTTGATGAGATTCTAACTTTAGAAGATTAGCCTCGCTACAGGGTGGAGAACAAGTTGGAAATGACATAAGAATAGATGAGAGAACACCAATGAGAAGGTTTTTTAATTAGTCCAGGTGAGAGATGATGGGTGGCTTGGAACAGGGGGTGACAGAAATGTTGACAATGAATAATAATAATAATAATAATAATAATAATACAATGGCAGCTGATATATATCAAGCTCTTCCCATGTGTACTGTTCTAAGAGCTTTACAGTTCACAGCTCATTTTAGCCTCACAATATCCTTATGAAATAGGTACTATTATCCTCATCCCTCATAGAAGAGGAATCCCAGGTTTGGAGAGATTAAGTAATTTAAGCAAGGTTATACAGCTGATAAGTGGTAGAACCAGGATTTGAACCCAGGTACTCTGCTTTTCAGCAGTGTACTTTCCCAATTCAGGGCAAAGCAGTTCTTTCTTCTGCTTTCAGATCAATCAGCTCTTGCTCTGTCCTCCACTCTGAATTTTTGGCCTGCTGCCACTTTCTTACCGAGGAAAATAATACCATATATCTGCATGTTCCTCTTGAGTCAACCCTCTCTGTAGGAACTGTGGTTATCTATTGCCTGATGTATGATTACAGTTTCTTATGTTCTCTTTCAATCCCCCTCAAGAGTGATTCTCTTGGTCCTTGACAAAGTTCAATGCAAGTAAATAGTACAGATAACCACTCCTTTAGCTTTCCAACAGAAGCAGCAGTGGCCAAAGTCCTTTACATTTTAACATTAACTATTTGGTACAGGGAAAGAATAAAGTAAAAATGATAAATTCTTCAAAGGTGGAACATCAAACTAAATATTAGCAAAATGGGAGGCATTATTTTTTATAATGAGATTCTATTGTGTAATCGTATTGCTAAGAAAACAAAGCAAATAGAAAATAACAAACACTGCTAAGTTAGTAAACAGAGCATTTAGGGAGTTATCTAAATTCTTCCACTGGAAACACAAAGCTAATAGTACTTTTCACGTACATATTTATAGGACTACTGTGGAGATAAAATGAGATCATAGATGTGAAAGCATTTTTGAGTTGTTTTATGTTGAAAGAATTAGACAAAATAAGATTTTTCTAAGCAATCCCCAAATAATCCAAATAGGTTTAGGAAATTCAATGTACTAGGCAGAATAAACTGGGTATTCCACAGTAACAAACAACTCCAGAGTCTTCATGGCTTAAAATAATAAAGGTTTATTTCTTGCTCATGCTACTTACTCAGCATGAGCCAGCAGGAAGACTCTGTTCACCATAGTTACTCACAATGGACCAGTCACCATCTCAGATACTTCCAATTGCAGTTCCAAAGGGAAAGAGAATGCTCTGTTTCATGCATACAAGTTAATGCTTCAACCCAAATGCTCACAACTCATTGATCAGAAAGAGTCACCACTTGCCCAAAAGGCAGAAAGCCAGAAACACTGATGGACACAACCAGAAATGGAAACTAAGCATAATATTTAGAGAGTGTAAGACACATCAACTATAAAAAATAAATATCAAAAACCAAACTTAGTGCTACAAATCCATCTTATTTTAATGCTAGGTGTAACAGACATTTGACTATCTTCCCCTTCCCCTCAGCTAAGAGTGCTCCAAATTACTTAGTCTTGTGGTCTGGATGAATTCAATTCTCATCTATAACTCCAGTGTCAGACCTAGATTAGTTTAAGCCAACTACATGGCCCATCTTCCTAATTACAATTTTGAGTTCAGGGATTAGCACATGACCCATGTCAATTCTGGGAATTTGCTGGAGATGTTGGCTTTCTCTTTCCTACTGGATTCCAACCTGGAAGCAAGTAGCCCTAGGGATCACTGACAGCATCTTGGGACCATGGGTGGGGAGGCTGCCAAAAATAAATTCTACACTGAAGATTCAGGGCCAGGAAATGCAGAGAAAGAAACTAGACCAAGCCTCTCCTGAGGCTAGCCCTATTTCTGGACTTCTCAGTTATATGATTTGTTCATTTATTTTATTGTCTAAGTCAATTTCAGTTAATTTTTCTTTTACTCCCAATCAACCAAATACCAGATAAGAACATTAATAATACATACAAGATCAGTTTACATTTTTGTACAGTAGTGTATTTTATCTCTATATTTGCCTTAAAGAATGAGTCATAGAAGGCCAAGTCTAAATGCATCTGGTGGTTGTCTGGGGACATTGCCTGCGTCTGTGATCCCACAGGCCAAACCCCAGGAGCTTTCGCAATGAGTACCACAGTTTCCACACTCAGATGATCTTCCCTCCCACATGTGATGAAACATTTTTATGTCATGACAGCTATAAAAAGTAACTGTCAGGAGCTTGAGAGGGAAAGAGCCTAATATTCTTGCCATTAGAGGAGACAGATATATGGTACAACATGGATTTCAGAAAGAGAAATAGTCCTGATCCTTTCTTTTTTTTTTTAAAGATTTTATTTATTTATTTGAGAGAGAGAGAATGAGACGGAGGAGGGTCAAAGGGAGAAGCAGACCCCTGCCGAGCAGGGAGCCTGATGCGGGACTCGAACCCGGGACTCCAGGATCATAATAGTCCTGATTCTTAAAGAGAAATTATCTCTAAACCATAAAATAAAACCCAAAAAGAGAGGTATCCACAGAACACTTGCATAAAAAAAAAAAAAAAGGAAGTGGGCTAAAGGCATTTGCACCACTCAGGAAATAAGTGAAACAGCCATGTTTGTGCAAAGGTCCCAGAAGAATTCATGTATGGGACAAATGAGCCTGGAGATTGGGTGTCTGGCACCTCACCGACACCAAGCAGAACCTCAACTCCTCAGTATTAGTGAAATGGTGCCCAGTGAGGAATGTACAGCATTCAGGGCTGGGAGGCATGGCAAGATGATAGTGCTCCTTTATGAACACTGCTGAGTGAGGGTGAAGCCACAGAAGAGGCTTTACAGAGAGCCATCAATAAACATCATCATCGTTACCACCATCACCATCTTCCTAAGGTTTTCCTGAGCCTGGGCTCCACAACGTGAACAAAAGCATTTGTGGGGAGGTAAAGAGGAGAGGGCACATTTCCCCTAACATTCATCCATTCATACAACTAAGGGCATTTCATGTGACAGGCACTGTCATTGAGCCAGGACTACAGATGTGAATAGACAAAGTCTCTACCCTCCTAGAGCAAGTTTGTACTTTAGTTGTGGGGAGAGAGGCAGGAACAAACAAACTTATAAACTGATCACACAGTTAAAGATCAGTGCTATTTAGAAAACAGTGAGCAATAGAACAGGAGCACCTTGAGGTTATTAATGTTTAATGCACAGATTTTCTTGACTATGTATACACACACATACATACATGCTATATATGTATACATTCTTACATTTATATACATATATAACTACATACATACAAATACATAAAGTAAATATATGTATATTGGGAATGTTTTCTTTTTTCCTTGCTAGATATTTAATCTGGGAAACATATTTGGATTTATTTTTTTATTAAAGTATAGTTGAAATACAATGTTAAATTAATCTCAGGTATAGGACATAGTGAGTTGACAATTCTATACATTACTCAAGGCTCACCATGGTAATTGTAGTCACCATACAACGTTATGACAATCTTATTAGCTATATTCCCTATATGCTTTACTTTTTATCTCTGCAACTTATTTTATAAGTGAAAGTTTGTACCTCCTAATTTTCTTTACCTATTTCGCCCATACTCCCACCACCCTCCATCTGGCAGCCACCAGTTTGTTCTCTGTATTTAGGAGTCTGATTCTGTCTTTTTGTCTGTTCATTTGTTTTGTTTTTTTAGATTCCACATATAAGTGGTCTTTCTTTGACTTATTTCACTTAACATAATACCCTCTAGGTCACAAATGGCAAAATTTCATTCCTTTTTAATGGTGGAGTATTTCATCATATATATACATCACATCTTCTTTATACATTCATCTATCAAAAGACACAGGAAGGTTTTCTTTTTATAAGTAGGGAACATGCTCAAAAAAAGTTTGAAAATTGCCAGACTAAATATTGTTATAATCAAAGAAAATGAATATGGCCCACGTGTTACCAAGACTTGGATGTGAAATGAAGAAAGTATGACTTTGTGTGTAATGGTGTTGCTGTATCATACAATGACATCTGCTAACATGTATGGTCTCCCTACATAGGCCAAGCACTGTGCTGAGCACTGTGCGTACATCATCTCACATAATCTTCAGAAAATCTAATGAGCTGTTGCTACTTCAGCACCACTTTGCAAATGAAGAAATTGAGGCTTAGAGCGGTTACAGGGCTGCCCATGAAAGCTGTTTTGTAGAGTCATGTGTTCTCCCAAATGGTATGTGTTTCCTGGGAAATGAGCCAGAAACAAGGAATATCTGGACTCCCTCTTGATTAATAAATCCACTGACCCTCCTAGAACGTTCTCTGGTAAAGAAAATTCCCTTTCTAAACCAAAGGACCATGAAAGATGCACATTAATTCAATCAGCTAAAGCAGTGACTTTCAGTGCCTTCAATCTAGGGAAAGCATAATCGGGCTTATCTAGGGAGTTTCATTTCCCATCTAGACCTCAGAAACACAGACAGTGGGTAGGCAAGCTTTCAGCCTCAGTCTCCCCCCAGAGCAAATCTGCCTGGCAGTAACATAAACCTCATTTTCTTTTCTATCTTCAGAACTTAGTTTAGTTTTCCAGCTTCTGCAAGACTGTTCTAGAACTAGTAAATGGCCTAAGAATAGTAATTTGTCTACAAAGAACTAATTTTGGACAATTACCAGGGGGACAAATTAAATTTCCCTCTGAGATTAATTTAATTTTTTTTCCTCCAGGGTGTTTAGATGCATACAACATATAAAGCGTTCTAACTACGTCCAAAAAAATGTTAACTTTTCTTTTGTGACATCTGAAAAAGTAAAAATACTCTTAAAATTATACAGGTTGAGAGAGAGAGAGAACTAGTATATGCTTTCTCCAGGGAGCTAAGATATAAAACAAAAGGAAGCCATATAAAAGAGAAAAAAAAAAATCAAAGGTTGTATTTCAGTGGGACTTTCATAGGGCATCCCTAATGATTTGTTTGCCTATTTCTGCTTTGCCAGAGCTCTTCTGTGCCTCTTCCTTGTAGCCTGCCATCTGTGGGGAAGCAGATCCCCAGCTTGGGCCTATTGGCCCATCTCACTCTAGGGCTTTAGAGTTCCTAGACAACCAGAGTGAACATTTCTTTGAGTTGATATGGAGCTGGCTTGCTCAGGCCCAATTCCTGAACCACAAGAGTATCTTTGGACAACATAGTGTATACGAGTTGCTTTGTTTATTAGGACTAAAAATTAGACCATGTTCACACTGCTGTGCCATCTGGGAACTAGGCCAAATTTCAGGCAAGACCTCAGCATTTATGACAATAATAAAGGCACAATGGAAAAGTCCAGTTAATGAGGAGACACCCATGAAAAATTTCCCGAAGGGCCAAGGGGTTATAACAACACACTATAAATAGTCTAATCCTTCCTAGGATTCTACCTCTTACACTAGGGTGCTACACAAATAACACCATGCAATTTTCTCCTAAACCCCTGGGGATCAGTTGAGAAGTGTGTACATCTCTGAATTCCCACCTCCAGCAGGGTGCTGGGGCAATTAGGACCCATGGCCAACTTATAGAGATGCCCTCCTACAACATTCCTATCTTTTCTTGGTCTCCAGCCCATTCTCATCCAGGGTTGGGCAATAAATCTAAATTCAGACAAACCCACATCACCTGACTTTCTGATTTTTTTTGTCTTTTGAGTAGTTTTTACTTGAGAGTAAAGGATAAAGGAGAGGGAAGGATAAAGGACCAGCTGGAACACAAGGAAAAGAAAATTCTCTACATGGAATGGGAGAAGAGCGAGGCTTCAAAGTATCTTCTATAATTAAAACACAATAGCAACAATAATAGTTTATAAATAAATTGAAGTGTCAATCTTTTATTTTTGTGATCACATCATCTACAAAGAGTTTAATGAGTTTTCAGCAATTTTTGCTTAGGATGGTCTAAGTTACATGAAGACTAAATTTGCTTCGGGGAACTGGAAATGGCGCTCCCTTGTGACACACATAAAAACAGGCAGTTGTCTTTTGTAGGAGCAGACATAGAGTTTCAGTAAGAAGCTCATGTGAGTGCCGAGCAGAACAAGGACTCCCATGATATGCACAGAGAAAATGCACAGTGCCTTCAAATGTGAGTCTCCATTCAAAACTCACTAAGACAGATGCTCTACGTCGCTCAACTGATTTGCAGCTGAGCTGCTCACAGAACAGTTCTAAGTACTAGGCTCCAGGGCTCCAGTGGGGATTTGTTTATTTAATAGTTAGTGATCCACCCAAGCATCACTGGGAGGCCAGCTAGGAGTAACAGTGAGGGCACAGAGCAGACCAGATCCTTTCCCCTGTTTCCTGAATGAAGAAAGAAATGAATGAATGAATGAAGGGAGGCAGGGAGAAAGCAAGGACAGGCTCCTAGTTGCATCACCCAACACCTTTTCCACCATCTCATTCTACTTCCTTCACATTCCTCTTTCCCAGTGCCTTCCTTTTATACATTCCTCCTCCTGATTGACTCCATCTGAGGTAAGGGTTCCAAAAGTTCATCCAGACTCCTAGGCAAGTGTGTTGGTTTGGGGGAAGAAAAAGCCAAAGAGTTTGGCAGAAGAGAATCAGGAGGTATTTCATGGGAATAGAAGCCCATGCTCTGTGACCCTCTACTGAGGGTCACCTATGGCAATATAAGTAAAGACAAAGGATGTAAAGGGGGCGGAGGATAGGATCTGACTATGGCATGTGGCCTGAGGATTTTAGGAGAAACTGGTTTTCCCAAATGGTTGTTTTACTTATAATAAGAAAGGATGTCAAATCCATTTTAGATATTCTCTTCCCACAATAGTCCTTTTCCAGGGAAATAATTTGCCTATATCCTCAGTAAGGAAAGTGACACCCAGAAAGGCTAAAAACACTTGAAAAGGTCAAGCCAGTCATGAGCCACAGCACCCTGATGAAAGATCTTGGAAACAGTAAACTGCCAGGCAACTAGGTAGAGATGGGAAGATATGGGGAGGGAAGCTGGAAAATAGAAGGTATGGCATAGTCCACCCTAAATAGCTTCACCTGAACGCAGTTTACTTACCATCGCATATACCTCAGGAAGGGACTTATCACAGCCTAGATCACCAACATTGTACACCACCCACCCTGTGAATTCAAACTGGATTTTGCATTTGTGAATGAGCCCCATTGTTTCCCTGAAAATGCTATTAAAATATCCTAGGTTTCTGTTGTAAAATCACAATATAAAATACTTTTCAACATGTGCCCTCTTATTCATGACAGACAACTATTTTGACAGAGGCTATTATAAAGGAGAAGGGGTAGGCAAAGAAAAGGCAGGGAGACGGATGGAAAGAAGGAAGGGAGTTAAGAAGGCAGACCTGCCTTAAAGAAAGGAATTACATGTAGAAGACAAAAAAAAAAAAATCAAACTTCCAATTTAAAATTCATAGATTGAGAAGACGCTCCCTGCAAGCCCCCTTGTTTCAGGAAAGCTTCAAGAGCTTCTTGAAGGCGTTTTCCCAAAAAATCTAAGTCATATTCCCCATAAAGAAACAACAATCCAGTTAATAAGTACTTAGTGAATGCCAATTGTCCCAAGAAATAATTGAGTATTAGGAAAAAGTGAGGGCTTGGATTCCTCAATCTGCGTGGTGACTCAACAATTTACCAGCTAAGTAACCTTGGAAAAATATCTCCTAGTCCCTCCAATCTTCAGTGTCCCTATCTATAAAATGTGGGTAATAATATCTACCACGCATGTGAAGATTAACCGAGAACACATTTAAAGTATTAGCATTATGCTTGATAATTAAATACTTCTTTTCCCTCCTCACCTCTTTGTTTTTGTCAAAATCTTCAGGGCACTCCTAACTAAAATAAGAATAGAGGATTGGTCCATTGCTCCTTTTTTTTTTTGGTCCATTGCTTCTGAAACCCAAATGTATATATAAATCCTTTGGGGGTTTTGTTAAAATGCAGATTTTGAGTCAATAGTTGGAGAGGAGGGACTGCGATTCTGCATATCTAATAAGCTCCTGATGAAGCCAGTGATGCTGGTCTGAGGTCTGTGG
The DNA here is from genome assembly GCF_054177405.1 of Leptonychotes weddellii. Lineage (NCBI taxonomy): Eukaryota > Metazoa > Chordata > Mammalia > Carnivora > Phocidae > Leptonychotes > Leptonychotes weddellii. The sequence continues at coordinate 80,925,479 of NC_138377.1, forward strand.
ACCACACCTCAAGAAGCAAAATATTAAATAACCTCTAAGAGTACTAATAAGCACAAATTTCTGTTATATAAGCAAGGCTGCATGTATTTTTTAAAAGCCTATGTAAATAATTAGATTAGTAGTACAAATCCAAAAAGTCCCATTTGTGCACTATAGATCATGAACTTTCAGAGAACACTTGATTTCACTAATAAACCATGGAACTAAATCATCACAAATAAATACCTTACACCAGGACTTAGACTATAAAGACAAAATGTCCTTTTGACCAAGCTGAAGATATTCTTCCAGACTTATCCTTTAATCCTTCAAGAAAAATACACTGAATGAAAAGAAAAATCATTGGGGGAAAATGGAGGTTTTTCACACATTTTCAATTTAAGCTCTTACAAATAGAAGATCAGACCAAGGATTAAGTTGGAAAACACAGGACTATGGAAGAAATTCCATAGGTATATGAAAGCAAGGGGGAGCACAGCAGGGTGAGGAGAAGAAATAGAAGTGCAAGAAACCCTTTTCTTAAAATGCTGACATGCAAAATGCAAAATACTGATCATTTGCACAGGCAATAGCGTGTAGGCCCTGTATGGCTTCAGGAATTTATTTGTAATTATTTGTTCATAAAACAAATTCAGAATTATTCCTGACGTTAAAATATTTGAAGTATTGATTTTCAGAAATCGTATATATATCACATTTGAATTAAACAAAAAAAAAATTCAACTACCTTTCATACTCAAAAAATTTAATTCCAGTATGTCCCAGGAATACTTTTGAATGAGCTCATCATTTTCTTCAGTCAGTTTAGGTTGAGATGGGCTAAAAGGTGACTGACAGTTGACCTTTGGCCAAATGGTTCCCCAAATCCAGACAGACCATTTTTATATAAATGCAACATGGTATTTTACCATTCTTTCATAATTTTTAAAAGACATAATTACCAATACAACTTTAAGAAAATGATTCATCTTTTTTTTAGGAAATTGTCTTCTTTACCCAGATATAGTGAAAATGCTAATTATAAGTCTAACACTATTCATTTTCATACTTAATATTACAATGTCTTATACTGTTATTTCATTCATGCATACAAAATGATCTCAAAATTCCAAGGGGATAGCAAACTCTTGAAGGGCTAAGAATTATTTTATACCTTTTTAAGTCTCTAAAGTATTTAACAAAGTGATAAACACTTACTAATTACTTGATACAAGGCTGAAAACCCAACTGGAAAATACAAAATAATACATGGGGAGAAAAGCAATTCCATTTATCAAAACATGAGCTAATATAATTATTAGTAATTCACAAAAAAACCCAGTAATTTCCAGTACAAAACCTGGAGAACTACTTTTACCAAAATAAGCATATTTTTCACAATTTTTAGCACACCATCTTCATACAGTTTATTACCAGATCAGAGAGCAAGGGAGAAGAAAAAAAGTGAAACATTTCTTTAACGTATTTTCTCACCTAGAAAAGTCTGAACAACGCTGTCTCTGCAAAACATTATGAAGTTCAGCCCATTTGTGCTTCTAACCTCAAAAATGTCTTGCTTAGAACAATGGCGTTTTTGTGGCATTTGGGCTACAGGAGTATTTAAAATATCACAACATGGAACTAAGTGGTTTGCAAGAATCATAGAAACATGACTTGGAAAGGAATCTTTAAAGCTCAATTATTTCTTCCACCCTTCTGCTTCCATATAGAAGCCAACTAACCAGCACTGTAACAACTTAAAAAAAATGTCTGCTTATTAAGATAAAAAGCAATAAACTTAAAAATTAGGTTGGTAGCAAGGAGAGTTAACTATAGAAATTAGAAACTACCTAAGTCAGAAATTCATAATGATTAATGGTCCAATGGCATCTATAGGGAGGTATCTAGTGATGTGTCCTCAACTGTGTTGTACTCAAATTTTTATTACTAACTTAGAATAGTGATTCTCAACCCTGTTTGCTAATTAGAATCACCCAGAAAGCTTAAAAAATATACCAGTGGTTGGACTCTACTTCCAGAGCTTTTGATTTAACTGGCCCATTGGATTAGATATCAGTGAAGATGCAAAAGACATGCTCGTAAGTCTGCATATGACACAATAATGAAAGAGATATTTAATGACAGAGGAAATACCTGTTGTGTGTCAAGTTCTATGGCAAGCAAGATAAGAGAGAAATGTGACACAGTCTTTGTCATTAATGATGAAAATGAAATTAATAAGAGATTAAGAGGAGTCAACAATCACCAAAAAGCTAGTACAATCTTAAACTGCAGTAATAGTTCTTCTGCTACTTCTAGCTGCTCAAATAACTTCTAAAATATGGTGTTTGACTCTGGAACAACCCACTTTATGGGGTTGGTTATAGAAAAGTTGAAACTCTTTGGGGAAAAAAGGGGGGGGTTGCAGGTGACTGTCCTGGAGATTAGTCTAATCAATGAGCCCAAGTTTGGTATTTTAAATACATTATCAGGTTTGTCATGTGAATCAGGACACATGTTTGCTCAGCTTTGGCCTCAGAAGAAAAGCTAAACCAACAGATAATAAAGCAAGAGAAAAATCAATTTAGCTCAACTGAAGGAAAAACTGTTTAATAATCAAAACTACCCAAAGACAGAGCCCCAGAGAAGTTCCAAATTCAGTCAATAAATACAAAGGTTGAAAATATGTTATGGATAGGGTGACAGTCCCAGTTTATGCCCATCGTCTTGGCAAAATAACTAATAGGATCTCCTTTCATTCTCAAAAGTATCCTGGTTCGGAAGATAAATTATCTATTCTCCCTAGTTTGGAAGCATCATCAGAATAATTAAAGAAACTGAGCCAGGTGGGACCCCACACCCCTCACCCTTTCCCACTAAAGAGAGGTGGTGAGTTGCCCTCTTGTAAGGGATATAAACAAAGACTGGATATGCAGTCAGTGAGAATTCTGTAGAGAGAAGTGGATGGGAAAGCTTGAAAGGATAATTCCACGCTGATATTCTATAATGAACTTAAGCTAACTTCTTTACAGCACCAGAGAAGTCAGTCAGGTTTTTCGATTTGTATGAAGCAACTCTTGTTCCCTGCATTTTTCAACTATTGGTGTGGAATGATGTCACCAACTGCAACCTATGCAAAAAGCACCTGGACAGCCACAGCCATAATGATGTGACCTTGTTTCACAGCAAGATTCACAACCAAGGAGCATGAATGAAACCCAGAACAATTAGGGCTGCTAGAGAAGTCAAGACAGGGGTACCAGCAAAGATTTATATCACTGATCTAGATACAGGAATCTGATTGCTGTCCTGTGTTTAATTCCTCAAAGAACAGGCTTTCTCTAGTCAAGCCAGAACATTATTAAAGATAGATACACGGAGTTACAACTACAACCTTACCTACATGCACATATTCATGCAACACACATAGATTTATACCCATACATATATAGCTCCTAACCAACTCCTAGGATCGTTTTTAAAGTATCTTCCAGTTTGACTTTCATGCCTAAATAGCTTACCTTTGTAAGAAACTGCAGAAAAAAGACAGATACAAAATACAACAGTAATCTGACCACTGGTTTCATAATTGTGGACATGAACTTGAGACATTTTTAACACAAACTATTTGATTAATTTTGCAACTACAAAATCTAAAATACGGTAATCACCATCTTTTCATAGCATGATTCACAGAACAAAACTATTTGGTCCAATAAAGAAAACTACAAAACAAGATAAAAACCACTTTGAAACCGTTGGGGTTGTTGGTGTTTCCATTAACTTCTCAACTGTTACTGAACTTGCCCAATTTTATCCACATGATTGATTTATGTATAACTTTCACAAACCTTTTGCCAACAAAGGAAACTGCATTTGCATTGCTCACTCCACACAGGAAGTTATTTCTCTTCCTGCTCCATCTTTTCATTTCTTGGTCTTGGTTTAAATTTACACCACTGTATCCTGACAATAATGAGCTCTAAAATTCTAACATCAAAATTAGCTTATTTTAATTCTTCTAATTCCAATTACATATTGTTTGGAAACTTTTCAATTTCATGTCATTGCAATGAAGAAAGCAAAACTTAAAAAAATCTGTGTGTCTTTACTTGAAATTTACTTCACAAACAGATGAAATGGAACAAGTTTATGAGGACACTGAAATTATCTCAAGCCTAGAACAGGTAAATAACAAGCAAACGTTTCAGAGTTTTAGAGTTTAACTAGATTCCTTAATTACCTTAATGTGCCATTTTAGAACAATTCAGAGGCTAAAACAAAAGATTAAAACAGACTAACCAAATTAAAGAGATGAGGAATCAGACAAATGCTTAGCCAAAGAATAACACTATTTAAATAAATCATATGTCAAAGAGATAAAATGTTTATACTTTTAAACTCTTAAATCCAAAAAGAAAATGAAGTCCAAAAATTACCTTTTCTCCTACAAGTAAAAAGGAAAAACTTCTGTCACGTAGAACATAGAATAATTTACACAGATATTAACAGCACACAAAACAGAAGACATTTTCAATGTTTGCTGAAAAACCACTGTTGCTATGGGAATACCCCAATACAAAACACAGCAACCAACAACCAGAAACCCATAACAAATGCGAGTTTCTGGCACTTTCCACAACTAATTCCAACTTGTCACACTGCTTGTCATCATCTGTACTCTTCGGTTGGTGCATAAATTACTCTGGTAATCAGGCCTATTGGTGAGGATCTACAGCACGTTGGCACTGCAACTATACTGCTCAGGAAGAAAAGAAAGAGAAACCCAAATTTCCCGTCAGGTTGGGGATTAAAGCAGGAGTCAGATGTGTCCCAGCATGTTGATATCCCAAGAGTCTCCCCCGAAAAAATACTTGAGATTTACCTTCCCATGGACTTGGATAGCCAAAATAGGTAAGAAGATTCATTCAAAAATATACTTAATTTCAGTGAGCCTGAAAGTTTTTATACTACTTCTCTCTTTTTTATTGCAAATTCTTAATTGAGTGGACTATACCCCACGCCCTTCTTTTTTGCATATTCTTTCTGCCCTTTGACTTCCAAATCCCAACTTAAAAAAAAATAATAAAACTGTTTTCTTCAGGTCCTCTAATTGCTCCCTTCTGATAAAGTATGGAAGTTCCTCAAAAAAATAAAAACAGAAACACCATATGATCCAATAATTCCAGTACTAGGTATTTACCCAAAGAAAATGAAAATACTAACTCAAAAAGATATATGCACCCCTATGTTTACTGCAGCATTATTTACAATAGCCAAGGTATGGAAGCAGCCTAAATGTTCATGCACAAATAGATAAGGAGAATGTGATACAAAAAGAATCTTGCCATTTGCAACAACATGGAGGGACCTCGAAGGTATTATGCTAAGTGAAATAAGTCAGACTGGAAAGACAAACACCATATGATCGCACTCATATATGGAATCTAAAAAACAAAATAAATGAAATAAAGAAACCAAAAGGAGAATTAGACCTATAGAGAGCAAAGTGATGGCTGTGGGGGAGGTGGGGGAAGGATGGAGAAAAATGGGTGAAGGGGAGTGGGAAGTACAGGCTTCTAGTTATGGAATGAATAAGTCATGAGAATAAAAGGTATAGCTCAGGGAATACAGTCAGTGGTATTGTTAATAGCACTATATGGTGACAGATGGTAGCTGCACTTGTGATGAGCACAGTGTAACCTACAGCTTTGTCAACTCACTATGTTGTACACCTGAAACTAATGTAACATTGTGTGGCAACTATACTCAAATTTAAAAATCTTTAAAAAAAATAAATAAATAAAGACCTTTTTCCTTAGTTCTTAACCTCATTAGCACCTAGCATTAGGTATGGTTATCCACCCTTGTCTCCCCACCTCCCCCCCGCCCCCCCCACCGTTTTCTGAGAGGCTCCTTTCCCCTGGCTTTCATCTCACTGTCCTCCCTTTGTTCTTAATCTCTGCTCCTTCTTGGGCTCCCCCCTTCCCCTAACTAAATGTGGGTTTCTACCCCCACACTGCACAGGTCAGCCATCACTCCTCAACAAGTTCCATTTTTTTCCTAGTTTCAAGCATCTTCTTCCAACTGATATCCCTGTTCTACAGCTGTAAACCCACCCAGTTACATTCCATATTACCTGGGCATCTCCATTTGGATATCTAGTCTATTTTATCTGGAAGGCAAGCAAAATTCTTTTTCACTTTGTGACTCCTCAACTCCTGAGAGCCTATTACTTCATACTCAAATTTTTTTGAACGATCTGATCTCACCTACCTGAACAATTTCCTATGACACACCCCTCACCCCCAATTAGGTCCAACTACAGGACTTTGCTCATTTCTCCCCTCCCTAATGTTGATGGTACAAACAAACAAGGCTCACATCAATTCCCATTTTCTCTGGCAAGACTTCCTCAAACACTTTCCCTAACACTTACAAGCCACATCACACAATTAAGGATTTAGCATTACCTTTTCCTTGTTACCTATTACCGAGTTTGTTCTTATGGTCTAGTCTTCTCTTCTTGAGTAGAACATATATGCTCAGGTGGAGAGCAAAACCTATACACCCCGTCTTAGTAATCCCAGTAGCATTCAACGTGTTGCCATTCTAAGCAGATAAGGCCTGCTGGCATGTACTTTGGGGCCCACTAAAAATAGCCTGCTCATCTCATTTTCCTCATTTTTTTATTGAAGTATAGTTGACACACAATGTTACATTAGTTTCAGGTGTACAACACAGTGATTTAACAACCCTATAGGTACTATGCTTACCACAACTATAGTTCCCATCTGTCACCATACAATATCATTACAACACCCTTGACCAAACTCCCTATGCAGTACCTTTCATCTCTGTGACTTATTCATTCCATACCAGTTTCCTTGTGTATGTTTATCCCTTTGAGCTTTATATTCTTGTTGTACACTGCCTCAAATCTTCTTTGGAAAGTAAGTCAGTCAACAAACATACATGTTTCTGGCTTAGAGCAGATACATTGTGAGTATGTTGAATTTTGAAAGTCATTTTTATTTCTATAAAAAAAGGACAGGGGCACCTGGGTGGTTCAGTCAGTTAACCATCCGACTCTTGGTTTCAGCTCAGGTCATGATCTCAGGTGTCATGGGATCAAGCCCCGCATTAGGCTCCATGCTCAGAGGAGAGTCTGCTTGAGATTCTCTCTCTCCCTTTGCCCCTCCCCACTGCCCTGCTCATGAGTGCACATGTGCCCTCTCTCCGTCTCCCTCTCAAATAAATAAATCTTAGGGGGGGGCGGGAAAGGACAGTTTGAATTGAATTGAATAAATTCAATTCACCTCCACACACAGGAACACAAAGTTTTACTGTTCTGCCAGCCTGGTCTCAGAAACACAGACACATCATTATAATGTGGGCCTAAAGAGGTCCTTGTAACCAACCTCATTCAAGCTCACATACCCAGAATAATGGTGGACCATATTTTTCTACTCTACTCTTAACCACCTACTCTAAGAGGAAAAAAGAAGTGGAAACATATAAAACCCTGTATAAATGGGTGGGAGGAAAAAAAAGTTTGTTTTGAAGGGAGTCTTGGTCATGTCATTGTAGCACTAACAGCTGAGAGTCAGCCAAGTTGTCACACTGAACAAACACTCTTCAGAAAATCCAAATTATCATTGTTCTAGCAAGCACAAAAATCACAAGAGCAAAAGCAAATTCCACCCAACAACCATGATATCCATAAGACATTTTAAGATTCTAGGAATAAATCAGGATATCAGAATTGCTATTTTTGGATGGAAGGCTTTCTTTCTAAGCATGTAAAACTATGTGGTCAAATTTTCACCAACTTATATAAGCCTGTGTACTTCCTAAATGGGATCAACAATTTAGCTCAAAAAAAAAAATCCTTTAGAAACTTCCTATCTGCATCTGTGCATAAAATACATTCAGATATTAAGCATCTAGCTTTCTGAAGTTTCTGAGTTTGAGGCAGGATAACTTCCTGATGACTGAAATGAGTTCATATCCCTTCTTAAATTCTGTTGATGTTCCAGCAAATTGAATGAGGATGGTATGTGCCTGTGCCTATTTAAAAAAGGGAAAGGAGAACCAGTGGGAAAACCAATGTTTTCCAACATCATTTCTTTATTTTTAAACAAAATCAGAAAATAGCCATAATTAATCTAACACTTTTTCCTGACATTTTTCGACATCAACACATCTTAATACAACTACAACTGTTTTCATAACTTCCACCATTCACTTTCAACTCCTTTTAATAGGGATAATGAGTATGGATACTTGGCTCACTTTCACAATTTTTCTAACATTTTTAACATTAACATATTTTAATACAACCACTGCTTTCATTACTAGCATTATTCATTCCTATTATTAACCAGGAAAACTTTGAACTCCTTTCTAATGAGAATAATAATTCTAGCACTTGGCTGGCTCTCCCTACACTCTCCAATCCTGCTTTGCTGTACACATCTGGGCAGTCCAAAATACCACTTGTAATTTTATGTTTTCTACCTCCCAGCAGTCACAATATCATATCTAACTTACCAATTTCACCTAGAATAATTAACTTTGTCTTTTGTTAATGTTCTAAACCCTTTATCTCTTAAAAGCACTTTTGATCATTTTTTAAGCCTGTGCTGTATCCTGTAATGTGCCTTGAAGCTTTAGGCTTTGTTGATAAATTAAGGTTCTCTACGTATTGAAATATCTTCTTCAGCCTTCAAAGAGAAACACTTGCTTGGCCAGGCTTAGGGCTTAAGGAAATCACAGCTTTTATCTGAGCTTTGTGTAAATTTTTCTCCCAAGTTCTCATTTGCAAATGCTAAGGGTAAGATTTAAGGTCATTCTTAGTCTCACATTTGTAAAATTTTTTATGTCCTTTATCTGCCTTCGTCTCCAGAGTATAAATATATTTTATAAGTAGGTATGTGAGGGAAGGAGAGGAGATTTGGGAGATTTTGTTTGTTTTGTTGGTAGTGTTTGTTTTTTGGGATTGGTCAAAAGAGCAACATGGTATCATGGGGAAAACAGACTTTGGAATCTGGCCAATCCGAATTAGAATTCCAGTTTTGCCACCTATTAGCTCTGGGAAAGGAGACCGCTTCATCTTGCTGGGTTTTGTGGCAGATTAGCAATGTACAAAGCACCTGGTATGTAGCTGGACAACATAGCTAGAAGAATGGGAGCCACTCTCTAGCAGTGCGACCTTAGCAAGTCACTCAAGTGAGATCTCTGTGCCTCAATGTTTTTACACACAGAAGTGAGACAATAAAAGTGCTCTTATTCATAGAATTGTGGTGAGGTTAAATAAGTTTAATATAGTAGAATGCTTAGAACTCTGCTTTTCATGTGGTAAGCACTACAGGTGTGTAAGCTATTATTAGTACCACTGTCTTTATTACTATTACTATCACTGTTAGTTGTGGCTCTACCCACCAATATCCATGCTGAGAGTGTCAGGAAAATTTCCTAACCTCGCCAAATTTTTTGCACAGAGTAGGTAATCAGTAAATACCTCCTTGAATAATTCTCATTTCCACGTGGCTTATTTGGCAGGGCAGGGAGGGGGTCTCTATGACCACAATCATTTACACTGTTATTCTTGTTTCTGTAACCATTGCACCATCAGCAACTTCTACACCTTCAGTATCATAGATCTGCTAATTTTTTGGTGTGATACTTACTACAAAAGCACCTTATACAACTTTAGCCAATTTTTCAGTATCTTCCTAACATTGCTTTTATCACTATCTTACTCTATCTGATGCTTTATAGGGAATCTATAATTTATTGTGACTACTTGCCCACCACCATGTTAGTTTTAAGAGAAAAAGCCATAGAAAATGTTTAGCACAGGTCCTGGTACATAGTAGGAGATATGTATGTATGCATGTATATTTGCTAGTCTCAGTATTATCAAATATTTTATATAAATTATCTCATTTAATCTTTAATAAATGGTCCTATGAGGAAATACCCTATTTCACAGATGAAATAACTGATGTTCAGAAACAAATTGAGAACACAAGTTAGCAAATGAGAGATAGGATTCAGACTATGGTCTATTTTATCCCAAAACACTCTTTCCACTACATTTGGGGGGACTTTACCAGTTCTCCTTTTATCTTTTTCATAAAAAGTTTCAGTTTATTCCCACTCCTTTTTAGCATTAAAGTAGGAACATTGCTTTTTTAATTATAAGCGTTCCCCCTAAGTTCTATTGAGGTCTCTTCAAATCCACTTCCATTTGGGGTAATATCCTTTAAAGCTGGGCAAGGTTAAGCAAAAGGCACCAGGCTTCCACCTTTCTTACAAACATATTCCATATAGCAAGTGATTTAAAAGCCTTAAGATCAGACATAGATTCAAACACCATCTCTACACAGACTAGCTCATTGGGTCATTGTGTGTTACTCTACTTTAATCCTTAAAATAACTCTATGAAATCGGTACTTGTATCATCCCCAAATTGTAGCTCAATAGACAAGGGCTGAGAATGGCCCCACAGTTCACTATATGGCCAGCCATCCAGTTGGGAGTTCCCAAACCAAGACAGTATCAGCTCTGTCTATTGGGGACCCATGCCCATTTAGGGAGGCCTGCCTCATCGTCTCTGAGCCACAGAAGTGATCAATAGAGCAGGGATACCTGTGCCCCTCTCTGCTCTGCAGCCCTTCTTTCTCAACTCTTGTCTTTCTTGGTTTTGCCAGCTCATAATGGGTTTTGTTCTTTCCTTGAAAGGTTTTCACTTAGAGACCTAACTGCCGTATTCGATCTACTACAGCCATGGAATACTGTTCTACTGTTTTGTTGTTAGGAAGCTCAAGAGAAAACACAGCTGCAGCAACAAATCTGTGTGCTTTTGTTCAATATCAAGCAAGCTCAAGAGAAAACCATCTCTGTATCATTGGTGTAGTACTTTTAAAAGATCTGAAATAATCACGGCCAACTGCTAACATCTATTTAATCTGAGTGGTGGGCATACAGGTGTCATTTCCTATACTGTTCTGTCAGTTTGAAATATTTAATAATCAGGTAAAAATAACTAAGTAGAAAAACCTGTATGGTCTCACAAAGGCAAATAAAGTATGGTTTTCCTTATAGAGTTACTACTCACAGAATGAAAATACTTGTTACACACTGGAAAACAAGTAAACACAGCCAAATACTTAAATACTTAAATGCATAATTACCCCACAGATTACTTATTACTGTTTTCCCCAAGGTCTTAAAATATACACGTCTACTCCTCTGATTTGGGGTTTGATGGTCAAGGCTTTCAAGGGTCATCCTCTACAGTTAAAGGACCACCTGTAGAATGGATAGAAAGGCATGGGGCCAAGTCTGGAGATGACCAGAGGGGCCAAATAACTAGAAGCTGCACAGAGGGGCATTAATCACCATGAGGAAATTTAGTCTCATTCTTTCAGGCTAAGAAACATGTTCATCAACCTCCTAAGAAGGATTCCTTCTGTCAAGGGCGGACTTATGTCAACCAAGCTTACAAGATTAACGAATAAAATCAGAGTTCCAATATATTATTTTATAATGAGAAGTCTGTCATAGAGCCAGTGTACTGATTCCTTGTAGGAAAACTTCCATTGAACAACAAATTACAATTACATGATTAGCACAGTATGAGAAAAAGAGGAATTGTTAGCTACCTTTGTTAAATATTTAATAGTACCGCTATGAATTGTGCAAGACTGTTGAATCACAGATCTGTATCTCTGAAACAAATAATACATTATATGTTAAAAAAAAAGAAGAAGAAGAAGAAGATAGCAGGAGGGGAAGAATGAAAGGGGGAAAATCGGAGGGGGAGATGAACCATGAGAGATGATGGACTCTGAAAAACAAACTGAGGGTTCTAGAGTGGGGGGGTGGTGGGAGGATGGGTTAGCCTGGTGATGGGTGTTAAAGGGGGCACATTCTGCACGGAGCACTGGGTGTTATACACAAATAATGAATCATGGAACACTCCATCAAAAACTAATGATGTAATGTATGGTGATTAACCTAACATAATAATAATAAAAAATATTTAATAGTACCAAGCTACAATAGCCCAATGCATCCATCACCATATATGGGAAAGACCTGCCAATAAGAACAAAATGCTAAAAATTATCCATTGGGCAAAACTCTGTCATCTGGCCAGTGCCTAAATGGATACTGCCAAAGTTCGCCCTGCCTTCATAGTTATCAAAATCATCTTTGAAACCTTCTTTCATGAAATGTGCCGGTGTACTCAATCTTATAACAGGTCTTATAAGCCAAATTCTATCAGTTATCTTTCTTAGAGTTTATAAAAGACTCCATGTAGCAACTTAGGTTGCATCATAGAAAGATAAGAAGAACTTTATGAGGGCCCATCGTGTAATTCATGAAGTTGTTCATCAATGTATCCCAAGTTCCTAGAACAGTGCCAGTCACTTAATAGACAATAAATATTTCTAATGTAAATGAAGAAAATCCTCATTAAAAAATTTTTTAAAGTAGTTCAGCATAAACTTAAAGGCAGTACACTGTACATTTTAACTAATCATTCTTACTTCTCACTTGATAAACACAATCATTCAGGACCTGGGAACTTTGTCCTACATATACGTTTCCACATTCAGCCTGAGTTACTTACAGAAAATCTCCCCAAGCCATTTATCACCCATCAGCCAATACCACCACTTCTATCACCAAGATTTACCATAGAGGCCCATGTTTATTTTTTCCTCTGTATTCTAGTAGCCAAATCAGCACCAAAATGAACTAAGCATCAATTCTTGAGAAAGAAATTTTATCTTCTTCCTATACCAAAGAGCATACCAACCACTCTTACTGCAGGACAAAAGTAAGTATACAAATATTGCTAAAATCTGTATTTATAGAAACATATAGCACCCCTGATACTAAAATGGGCCTAAACAAAGAAAGTTTTTGGTGAAGTCATAAAGTTCTAGAAAGCATGAATTCAACTGTCCTTAAGGTAAAACCCATCCCAGCATGTGTGTACTGTGTATGTTTTACTCACTGCATACTGGAACTTTTCATTATATTCACGGTCATTGGCTTTCACTATCCGTTCCACTTCTAAAGAGAAAGAGAAATCAGGTATGAAACTAAATTTTTGACACAAAGAAACATATAACTCATTAAACTAACATCACTTAGGTTACTTTGATTGTCTCAAGGTTGCAAGAATTCTTTGCTTTGAAATTTGAAGGGCATTGGTTTTTTCCAGCCTAAATGTTGGAACGTGTGTTGGAAAGTCCCAAAATGGAAAGCTACAATGTGTCTCATTGTAATTCTGATGCCAGCCATAAAACAAAACATTATGTGTCTCTAATTTCTACATCCCTTTAGCTCCACAAAGACCCTTTCTTTCTCTTAACTCCAAGTAGTTCCTAAAGGAGAAGGCTGCTGAAAGTCAAATGCCACCCTGGGAAAGGATTTTTTTTTTTGGCTACGAAGTGACAAAATACGATACAGCCAAACAAAACTATTCTGAAGTGGCCAGTGAGGTCACTGACCTTATGGTCAATGAGCAAAGATGATATTTCTAAACAACCCAGGCATACTGAAAGGAACTACACATCACCAGGAGATGGAGACTTGCCCTTTGCTGGAAGTAGCCAAAAAAATATCTTCTGGAAACAAATGCAAACACCAGTGCAAATAACAAAATAGAAGAACAAAAAACTCACAGATTATGATGGTACATAATTAAAATTCGCAGAGGGAAAGAAAAGACAGTCTGGGGTTCGGTACTGTTCTCGGTTTCAGGCATCACTGCGGGTCTTGCAGCGTGTCCCCCCGCTGATAAGGGGGGGCTACTATAGCGATGAGGAAACACCAGCAGAGCACATTTTTGTAGTAAAAGTAGCAAGTTCTTGCTCCATTTTACTGAATTCAGAGTTGACAAAGGAATAATGATGGAATAATGAAAGCTATGGCATGAAGACCAGCAAAATAATCACCAGATATCAATGTTAACACTCATGGTGAGCGACTTCATCATTTCACCTGGAATTCCCTTAATCCCACAGTTCTCCATCTGGGTAAGTGAAAGGTGGTAAAAAGTATAGGGGTAGTGGTAAAAGTCAGAATTTGGAGAAGGTACATACAATTACAGAGATAAAGAAGACTGGAGGGTGGAAAGTAACTTAGTCATATATTAGGGATAGGGGAGGAAGTGTAAGGGGAAAGCAAAGAGAAGAAGAGCTGAAAGTGGAAATGAGAGGAGAAAGAAGAGGGAGATCAAGAGGAGGGGAAGGAAGAAAGGAATATATTTTATCACCACCACCATCCTCCAAACACCAGGCACTATGATTTTAAGAATTGACTACTTTTTCCCAAAAGTCCAAGAGGAATGTAAACAGCCTCTTTGGTTCAAGTCTCAAGTATGACACTGTGTTCACCTCTGAGAACTGCTTCTGACAAATGACACCCTGTCTTTGGTTATGGTTGAGTCTCTACCTTTTGTGGAATGTTTGTCTGTTTGACAACCACCTACATGGCTTTCTTCTTACCTACGTAATAACGTCAGTTCTCTGTGACTGTTCCTGTTTTCAAGGCTAGCTCACCTAATTTCTGGTAAGAACAATATTGGACTGATGTCCACAGCTGACCACACCAAGTGGACCTGCCCCTAACATATATAAGTCTGAAATCCAGAATTCACCAGGAGGCAACCTCTTAAACAACCATCCCCTGAAGGAAACATTTTAAACCCTGACTATAAAGGCACCATCCTCCCCTTCTTACTGGTTCCTTAACAAAGAGCAAAAAATCAAAGCCCAAAATGGCCAAAATGGTGACAGTCCCAGATTAAGTCCACTTAAAGCTTAAAAAGCTTGGATGATTTGTCTAAACATCCCTACCTTAACGCAAGCATAGTAAAACTGCTGACAGGAAAACAACAGATATTATTGGGAGGGTGACCATTGGGGGCTCTCTTCTACAAGGAAAAGGTTAACCTGGACCACCTGGCATCCTGCTTATAATTTAAAGAGTAACTTTAGCTGTAAGTCAAAACTTAGATATGCTAATTTATATATTTAATTGCCTTTAGTTTACATCATACACATTCAGATGATGATCATTTTTAAATTTCACATTTATACAGAGCACATCCAGGGATAGAATTCTATAGTTCTGCAGCTAATTTTACTCCAAATCCAGAATTTTGACTCCTGTCCAGTGTCTCCATGTAACCACCCTCCCCAAGAACTGAGAATAACCCTTTCCCAAAGTGGCCAGAAGAGTAATGTCTGTGCTAGAAAAGTCTGGATGTTCTTCTGGGTATCTACATTGCTCTTGTCGCAGGATACTCTGTTAGAGCCAGGAAGTCCTCTTTTGGCTTCTAAATCATTATTAAATCTTTATCTTTGCTCTGTGCTTCCAGTAGGTATGGTCTTTCTGAACTGAATCTTTATAGATAAACTCTGGCATATTTTCTATCCCTTCACTAAGCTCTGCTAAATTCTGGCTTTGGTTCTATATCCCTACAGTTTTCTGCCTTTAACCTAACTATGCTAGACTAAGAACGGACATTCTTCCATGTGCTAGGACAGTGCATGAAGGGATAGAAACCCCTCTTGGCAATAAGACACATCCTGCAAGAAAAGGAAGCTGAAAACAAATCCTCCATAAACAACTCCCATTGAGAATTGTTCAGAGGTTCAATGAATTAATGTCCAATATTTTGTAGGCATTGCAGGACCCTTCCAGCTGTGACAGTACTGAAAGAAAAGTACACACCGAGAGATTTAGGATCTACTAGGGTAGGCTCACTGCTACATAATCATTATCACTGAATTTGTGTGGTTCCATAAAGGAGTAAAGTGATACACAAGGATGTATAAAATACAGTGAGCCAGTATATGTTTAAAGTGAAGTTCAAAGATCTTCCGGTTCAAGATAGCAAACTAAGTATGTCCTTCTACCTCTCTTCCCATCCAGGTCTCACTGAAATAACAGCAATGTTTTTAAAAATAATTAAAACATAACAGTGCTGGAAAACAAGAGTGGAATCTAGCAGAGGTTCATAAATTTTAAAAATTCCCATTGAAGCCCCACAGAAGGTCCAGATTCAGTCAATAAATACAAAGGCTGAAAATGTGATATAGATAGGGTGACAGTCCCAGTTTATTCTTATTGTCTTGGCAAAATAACTTTTCACTTTCAAAAGTGTCCTGGCTTAGAAGATAAATTATCTGTGCACTCTAGTTTGGGAACATCACCAGAATAATTAAAGAAAAATTGAGCTCAGTGGGCCCCCCATATCCCCCTACTCTTGCTCATTAAAGAGATTAGGCAACATGCCTGGGGAGGAAACCAAGAGAGGGTGTTCAGATCTAAGAGAGAAGCACCTCTGAACCACCACATTGGCTATGGGAGACTTAGGTCCTAGTAAACCCTGCCTTACAGATGCAGCTGTGGGATTTGCCAGACTATAGACTATAGACTGAATGTTTGTGGCCCCCCAAAATCTCTATGTTGGAACATTCCCAATGAGATGGTATTTGAGGGCTTTTGGGAGGTGATTAGGTTATGAGGGTAGAGCCCTCATGAGTAGGATTAGTGCCCTTATAAAAGAGTCCTCAGAGTGTCCCTTGCCCCTTGCATCATGTGACGACACAGGAAGAAGACAGCCATCTATGAACCAGGAAGCAGGCTCTCACCAGACACCAAAGGCACTGACTTCTTGATCTTGGGCTTCCCAATCTCCAGACCATAACAAATAAATTTCTGTTGTTCATAAGCCACCAGTTTATGGTATTCTGCTATAGCAACCAGAAAAAGCTAAGACACACAGAAAAACCTCCCTGTGAGCTGGCTACATCACCAGCCCCTCCAATTTAAAGGAGAGGGCTGGCCAGGGGAAAGACCCTTACAACTGCCCTCTTATGTAAACACAAACCAACAACTGTCTAAGTCACCAGACATCTGAGGAAAATCAATAGTACAAAAGAGAAGGATGCAAGAGGAAGAGATAATGCTGAAAATGGATGGGGAAAAGAGGTTTTTTATGCTAATTAGCACCTTGAAGATATTCAAGAAGACATGGCATCCATGAAGCAAGAACAAGCTGATAGGAACAAAGATAACAGAACAAGAAAGAGTTCCAGGAATTTAAAACTACTTAATGGAAAAACAGGTAGGATAGACTGAAAATAAAATTGAAGAAAGTTCTTAAAATATATAGCAAAATGACAAAGAGGAGGAAGATGTGAAAAGAACACTTAGGAGAAGGGAACATAAACCATGGATAAGTAGAAATAATCAAATAGAGAAGAAAATTTCCCTGCACCAGAGTAAGACCTAACTCTTCAAAGTGAAAAAGCCACCAAGTGCCAATTAGAATGAATGAAAATGGACCCACAGAGCTCCACAAAATTTTGAGCTCCAAAGACAAAATATTTTAAAATTCCAGAAGAGAAAAAAAAAATGGTTAGCCCTAGAGACCTGAGAATTGGACTAACATAAAATTTCTCATCAGCAAAAAAGGATGATAGAAAACATGGAAGTGATGTCTTCTAGTTTTAAGGAAAAATATGCTTGAGCTCAGAATTCTATACTCAGCCAAATAATCAAGTGTGAAGGGGCAATAAGAATACTTTCAGACATGCGAGAATGTTTACATACAAGATCATCTCCAAAACAATGACTCACGAATGTACAACAGGGAAATAGTTTAAATATTAAAAATAAAATGGAGTTAAAGAAGATATAAAAGGATGATGATCAACTATAGTCAACAATGAAAATAAAATTACCTGACATGATCACCCACATACCTGTTCTAAGTGGGCCACAAATTCTACAGAAAAAGGAAAGGCTTGTCTATTTCCATTTATTTCACAGCCTGAATGGCAAAAATAAACCAGTTTCTCAGGAAAAGTACAATTATGTATTAGTTCTTGGCTCGAACAATAATTTCTCTAAGAAATCCTCATAAAGAAGCCATTGTTTGATACAAAGAACATAAAATGAGTTTTTAAGAGCTGTGTTTTGTAACAATTCTAGGGATGTCATTCCAAACACAATTCAGAGGGACCAATGCTAGGGTCTCGTACTCAGCTGGTTAAATTCAGGCATGTATTTTAGGACATTTAGACGAATAAATAAACTGCATGCCCTTCCAAAAAATCATCCTAATTATTATCTCTCAACTGCACTTGTGCTAAATGCTAAATGACTGAGTTTCAGACTGAAATTCCTGAAGAACTGCTATGCTGTGTTGCTAGCTGAGTACAGATTCTTGGGACAGAAAAAACAGTGTTAACATTCTTTTGTGACAGCTGAGGAGCCTAACAAAGACATTTACCTAAATAGGAAGCTATCCTTCATCATTTCAGCAAGCAAGGAGAAGGGCTATTAGCAAAGGCAGAATTATCTTAGACACTTATTTTGAATCTGCTCCAGAATACAGAAAAACAGATATAGTAAAAAAAATAGGTAATTAAACCCACAAAGTCCTACTTCATATAGGATAATGGAAGTAGCCTTCACTTTTTCAAAGTCATAAAGGCCAGTGTAATTTGATGCCTGCCTCAATCAAATAAAAGATCAATGAAGCATTCATAGAATGCTTATCTTTAAGCCATATGCTTCCTGTTACCTTATCCAAGGTAACTAAATAAGGATACCTCATTTATTTTATGAAGTGGTCATTTATAAATCAGTTAAATGTTAGGAAACATTTACTAAAAAGAGTAACCTTAGTTTAGGGATAAATGACCTGTAGTCTACCCCGTCGCTCCCTGCAATAATTACCTGATCGGGCAGATGATAGGTTTCAGATAATAAAACCATATCCACTTATGTATGTACATATGCTTGTCTTTCCATTTGGAAGGAAGAGATGCATCAAGAATATCAAGTGTTGGGGCACCTGGGTAGCTCAGCTGGTTAAGCATCTGTCTTCAGCTCAGGTCAAGATCCCAGGACAAGATCCCTGGGTCCTGGGATCTAGCCCAGGGTCAGACTCCCTGCTCAGCAGGGAGATTGCTTCTCCCTCTCCCTCTGCCCCTCCCCCTGCTCGCTCGCTCTCTCTTTCACTCTCTCACTCTCAGATAAATAAAATCTTTATTTAAAAGTTTTAAAGAAAAAAAAAAGAAGATAGGAGGGGAAGAATGAAGGGGGGAAATCGGAGAGGGAGATGAACCATGAGAGACTATGGACTCTGAAAAACAAACTGAGGGTTCTAGAGGGGATGGGGGTGGGAGGATGGGTTAGCCTGGTGATGGGTATTAAGGAGGGCACGTTCTGCATGGGGCACTGGGTGTTATACGCAAACAATGAATCATGGAACACTCCATCAAAAACTAATGATGTAATGTATGGTGATTAACATAACATAAAAAAAAAAAAGTTTTAAATAAAAGCCAAGTGTTATCCAATCACTAAAACACAACTTTGAAAGATGGGAGGGACATAACACAACCCTGCTGGCAATTTTTAACCTCAGTTGAGATGTTGTTGTTACGACTTTTAGGACCCATAAAAATGAGAGTTTGATGACAGAGCACTCATTCAAGAGGAGGAGGCCTGGATCTTTAAGCCAGAGCCCTGAGATTTTCCTTCTACCAACTATGTGTGTGAGCACGTTTTAACTCATGACCTCTCCTAATCTGTGGTTCCTCAGAAAAATAATGCCTTTGTGTTGACATCATTATATAAGAAAATATATGGAAAGCACTTTGCAAACAGAAAAATAACCGAAAAAAAAAAAACAAAACTATTTTTCTATAAAAAAAAAATAGCAAATAGGTGAGAAAAAGAAATCATCCAAGCTTGGATAGTCAGTCTTAAAGTTGCTTGTATTATTATTTCTCAAAGGGATCTGAAGTAATTTTCTGAATATTCTTAGTGGAAACTGGCAAATACCCATTGATTCTTCCCCAGGTTGTTGGGGGCAACACCCAACCCCTTATCTGGGCTGTTCTTCCTCACACTATATTAAGTTAGACAATATTCAGCTTCTACTTCCAGCAGGCATTTATGTCTTTTTTTCTCTTAGTTTGTCTATGAACAACTCCTAACACCTTAACATTTAAGACTAGTTGGTGAATGCAGTAGCTCTGTTAAAAGACCAAGAGTAAGGAGGAAGATTTAGGAGGCTTCCATTTGACCCATAGTGATTACAGCAACTATGAATTCCTAATTAATGAACACAACTGTCTTTCTTCAATTAACTCCAGAGCATTTTGTCCTTCACCAAATGTGGTTTGGGAGACAGTCTTCAGGCAACTGGCTTTAGATCCCCAAAATCATGAAATGATGAAGCACCACAAAAAAATTGGGGGCTCTGTATAAACCCTGATGACAGGAACTGGTACTTCCTCAACAATGTTGCTCCCAATCCAAAAGCTGAAGAATGTCTCCAAACATGGAGTGTCATCTGGGGCTTGGGGTTGTTGTTGGTTTTTTGGGTTGGATCAGAAGTCTCAGAAAAATACCCTCAAGCCAAATCAATAACTTAAGCTTTTTCCCTTCTGAATTTTCTTTCATTCTTCACAATCTGGTCTTGTGGTTGGGAGCCAAAGCAATTCATTAAAGACATGAGGAAAGAACAATGAGTGGGGAGAGCTTTTAAGAAAAGAGTTCCCCACCCTCCAAGATTTCCTGAGTTGACTCCAAAAGCACATTCTGATACAACTGAAAAATATGTGCCCTAAATCGGGGTTTCCTATTGAAACCCAGTGGTGACCTGCAGCTGCTGGGACTTACTGACATTTGAACAGCAAACTAAGGAGAATTGAGGCAAAAAAGAAAAATCTTCCCACAATTTTTTTTTTATTCTTGTGCTCACAAAAGAGTTTGGAAACAGAGTTAGGGGATTCAAACAAATACTAAAAGGCCCTGGGTTTGTTTTCCTCTTGGCTGAGCCAATTTGCTCATCAGGTCCAGATATTTGGAAAATTTGATTTATTGGAAGCTCTATTCCTCCCATGGCTTGCTATAGCTTCACAAAGAAACATAAAAATTTTTAACCAGTTCATTCTTCTTCCACCATACATGAATTGGATTACACAAGTTACAAGTAAAAATCTATAAAACCTTCATATAAGCCCGTGGCATATTGCTTTCTTTAAGTATAGATTCCACAACTAAAGAGTTAAGAATTACCACAATATAATGATAATAATAACAGCTAACATGTACTGAGCACTGGTTAAAAACTAGATACTATATGAACTGTTTTGCATACATTATTTCATTATTCCTCAAAACAATCCAGGTACCAACAGGTATATGCTATTATTTTACAAATGACAAAAATAAAGGCCTCACAAGATTATGCAGTACAATCAGATTTCAAACACTGAGCTGCCTTTCTTGTAAAAGCAGTGTGGAAGAGATTCTCGGTATAAGGAGATGGCAGACAGCACTGTGCGGAGTTGGCTGGGAAACTGAAAATTGCTGTGTGCCTGCATCCAGAGGTCAAGGAGAGGAAGAAGAGGACTCTGTGATTGAATACTATGTTCCATGGTATACTTCAAACATACACTCCCTCCCAATTAACCTTGCAGCCCTGTGACCTCTCACATTCCACTGCTTCTAGGTTTCTCTGTTTCTGGTGGAGGCTGTCCTAGAGAACCTCTTCTTCTTGGAGCTTTGGGGCAGTCCTTGCTGAGAATATTCTCCCAAACCACTGTTCAAAACGTACTGCTTTTTTGCACCCTTTCTCTTATGGGCCCAGTGCTAGACTGTTGGTTTTTATTTCTATTCTTTTATAATTTGATTATGTATAGCAAAAAAAATATAGCATTTTTATGGACTGGGCCAGGATCAGAGTGTTTTCTGTAAAGATGAAAAATAGCTTTATCTTCCTACAGCATCCCTTTCAAAAAGAAAAATAAAATAAGGATCTACCCCAAAAATCACAAGAGCCTAAAAGAAGCTGGAGGACATTTAATTTTACACTGTGAGACACATTCTGGCCATCCAAGGGAAAGTAAGCCACCTGTCACCAAGAGATTGGAAAGAACCCCAGGTAGAAAAGAAAGACACAGGACAAGGAAATCTAAAGAGGTCTCTTCACTGTTTGATATCTCAGGGGTTGCACAGGAAGCTGTGTTTTTCAAAGCTTACATTTGTTGTTTTGAGATGAATGGGGCTTATAAATTGGGTTTCTTTAGTACATATTGGTTTCTGTGCCTCAGACCCCTGAATACACAGGGCAATGAAAATCTGCTGGAGCCAAGACAAAGTGATTTATTCCAGAAATATTTATTGAGCTCCTTTGAGCAAGGCTCTACTGTAGACAGTAAAGGAAAAACAAGCAAGACAGCAATAGCTCTCAAAGGGTGAACATGCCCACAAATACCTGCACAGCTGGGAAGCAGAGGAGAGGCCTAGAAGCCATGGACACCAGAGAAAAAGAAAGTCAGGTCCAGATGGGTGGTGAAAGGCATCACCACCTGTCTCAAGCAGCTCTGAAGGGAATTCACGCAGCTAGACACACACTGGGGAGTATGGTAGGTTGTTTTGCCAAGCACCTTATCCAAGTCACTTACTGAAAAGAAAGGGAATTTGGTAGAGGTGGTCTGCCACCTAAGATAAAATATGGACTTTTCAAGAGGACATCTCCAGGTGCCCCTCCACTGTCCCTTCTAGCAAAATAGTGGATCACATGTGAAAAGACCAAAAGAAAGGGAGAGGGAGAGGGAGAAGCACACTCCCCACGGAGCAGGGCGATCCCAGGACCCTGACATCATGACCTGAGCTGAAGGCAGACGCTTAACCAACTGAGCCACCCAGGTGTCCCAAGAGAGTAGATCTTAAGAGTGCTCATCACGGGCGCCTGGGTGGTTCAGTTGGTTAAGCAACTGCCTTCGGCTCAGGTCATGATCCTGGAGTCCCGGGATCGAGTCCCGCATCAGGCTCCCTGCTCGGGAGGGAGTCTGCTTCTCCCTCTGACCCTCCTCCCTCTCATGCTCGCTGTCTCTCATTCTCTCTGTCTCAAATAAATAAATAAAATCTTTAAAAAAAAAAAAAAAGAGTGCTCATCACAAGAAAATTTTTCTCCCTTTATTCTCTTTTTTCTTTCTTTTTATTGTATCTACACAAGAAGATGGATGTTAGCTGAGCCTATTGTGGTAATCTTTCACAATATATGTAAATCAAACCATCATGCTATATGCCTTAAACTTACACAGTGATATATGTCAACTATTCCCAATAAAACTGGGAAAAAAATTTTTTAATTAAAAAGTGTTTGTTTTGGGCGCCTGGGTGGCTCAGATGGTTAAGCGTCTGCCTTCGGCTCAGGTCATGATCTCAGAGTCCTGGGATCGAGTCCCGCATCGGGCTCCCTGCTCCTTGGGAGCCTGCTTCTCCCTCTGCCTCTCTCTCTCTCTGTCTCTCATGAATAAATAAAAATAAAAATTAAAAAAAAAAAGTGTTTTGTTTCTGATTTTGATTTGCAAAAGTAAAATATTTTAGTCATGAAGGCTAAGATCATTGTCTCTTCCACTCTAATTTCCCCTATTACACTTTGCCTCATGTCATATAGCACTAGGATCCAGATGTCAAGTTGGAAATACATTGGCTTTGTGTTTACTGGAGTACATGTGATTCATGTCATTTCTGTATAGAGCTAAATCACTGGTAGTCTCCCCCAGGCTAGGAATGGTTCTCAGGAATACTACTTCCGTGGGGACTTGCCCAGTGTTTTAACATGAAGGTGCAGGGCCCAAGGTCATACAGCAACATGACCATGTGCTATAGACCTAGCACCAGAATTACATGGATCATGGAGGACACAGGTTTGCAATACAGACCCAGAAGTTAGCCTGTGCAGAATTCTTCCAGTCATCACACATGTAAAATTGTATGTGAAAGGTTTCATCAACTTAGTTAAAACAGAATTTATCTCCTATTAGGAATTACCAAGTATTGAGTATTTTCCATACTATATATAATAAGCACACCATATATTCTTTTTTCATGGGATTGCATAAAATAAAATTTCTTAGAATTTCTGTGCTTATAGAGCATAAACCCATTTGTAGCTGTACTATGTACAAGTACATCTGTAACAAGTCAGATATGAAGGAAACTTGATAGAGGTTTTCCCAAGGTTAACAATCATAAATTTTTACATGACATTCTGAAGTCATGAAGCTGAAAAACTATTCTAAACTATCATAACTTTAACTATACTAGAGGAAAAATTAAATTATCTTTCTAGTATTTCTATAGAAAATTATGTAGCAGAATAATGGTCATATAAGAAGCAAAAAAAAAATAGTGGGATGAAAGTATAGGAAGAAAAGTACTATAAAGGTATGACAGGCAGTGAATTAATGAAGATCTTAGGGGTTTTTTTTTTTCTGGATTTTGTGATGTGTGTGGTATTTTCAGGTTTTCAAAATTGTAATTTATAGGAATTTATTTTCTTACTCTAAATATTCCTTATTACACCTAATTTTGTATTTTGTCTTAGTTTAGGACTCAAAAAAACTGGATCTAGCCCTGACAACCCTCCCCCCTTGTTCATCCAACTCCAGCCAAAGACAGTCTCTTTGTTAATCCCATGAACACAACCAGGCACACACCCATCTCAAAGCCTTTGCACTTGGTATTCCCTCTGCCTAGGATGGTTCTTCCAGAGATCTACATGGCTCCTCTCTCACTTCCTTCAAATCTTTGCTCAAATATATCTTTCTAAATTCAGCCTTCCCGGATTACCCTTTTCAAAACTGCAGCCCCATACCTGCCTCTTAGTGCACATGATTCTCATAAAATTGCAGCCCCTCAAATGTATAGGATAATTTACTCATTCATTGATTTTGTTTACTGGCTTTCTTCTTCTCCCCCTAGAAAAATGTAAGCTCCATACAGGTTTAAGTTTTTTTTACTTCTTAAAATCTGTTTTGCTCACAGCTGTATCTGAAACCTCTGGAACAATGTCTGGCACATAATAGATGTTCAGTAAATACTTGTGAAATAGTTAGACGGATGGATGGATAAACAAGTAAGTAAATGAATGAACTACCAAAGTTCTGATTATCATAAGACAACCAACACTACCACAGTCAAACAAGATCATTCCAGCTAAAATCATTGAAATGTGATGTTTTAATTAGCTTATCGACCTTACAGAAGGTAAATTTACAATTCACAGTAGACAATTTCTGAGTTATTAAGGGTACTTTACAGAAAATACCATTTGGGGACTACTTCATAAGCTTTACGATTTTATTTCACCATTAAAAGAGTCTAGATTTCAAAGTTAAGCCCAGAAATAAAAATTATTATTTCCTTTAAATTAGGAAGTTCTGTTTGAAAAAAATAGCAAGCAACATTACATGAGAACAAGGTCCACCAGGAGACTCTAATTCAAATATTACTTACTAAAACTACTGAAAATAATAACAATCACAGCTACGATTAAGGGCTTGACATATGCCAGATACTGGCTCAAATACTGAATTAAAGAAGGGTTCTAAGATTTGGGTCTATGGAAGAGATATAAAAGCATTTTTAAAAATAAATGACTAAAACTCTTAGGGATAAAATTAAGGATTTTTCTTTTACTAAACCAAGTATGACAATTAGAATATTATACATTTGGAAATGCTAAATAAAGAAATGGAGAACTGGAACAAATGCATTTACAAATATGTTCTAAGTCCAATAAGTATATATGGCATACAATGTTATTCTAAGTATAATTTTATTATTCACTATAATGAGGTAGTTCAAAAATACTTATTTTTGTGTATATGTCATGGCTAATACTTAAACCTATTCTATCAGAGAATACTGATTAATATAGTCATTAACCATTATTTTCTTACTCAATTCACTATTCATTTCTTTATTCCTTATTCATAGATCCTCCTGATATATTGAAATACTCTTATAACTACTATAGAGTAGTAATATTTAATGTATTCTTCTGGTAAACTTATAAAACATTTTTAAAAATGTGTTTTTAAGCTTCCCACTATAATGGTGTAACTTGTGTCAGGATCAACCCATCTGTTGAGAACTATAAGAGCTAGATGAAATACACAAAATGTTTGAAAATACATAGAACAAAATCAGACAGAACTTGAAGGGCCAAGAACCAACAGAGAAGATAAAGGTATTGAGGTAAACCTGATATTCTGTACATTTCCCCTTAAGGTATTTGCTAATTCCTCAGCTTCCCAGAAGACAATAATTAGAGTTCAGAACCTAGCAGGGAAGAGGAGCCTTGGTAACACTCTAGGTTTCCAGTTGACTTCTAAAGGACTGTATTCTAGGAGTAAGAACTAAAAAATTAGACTAGGCCATATAAATACTGAAACCCAGCCTCATAGTATCTCAGTCCCTGACTGGATCAAGATACTCTGTTCCTTCTCTAACTGCTTGTGACAAGAAAAGTAAATTCTCCTCAACGAAGATAACATTATCCAGATCCCCTACAATTTTTTCATATTCAAGGTCTAGGTTTTTTCATATGCAATTTGTTTAATAATAAATTATCAAGTATGGCAGGAGACAACATCAAACTATTGAAAACCAAGAGAAAAAAATAGAAGATAGAAATTGACCTACAAATTATCTAGATATTGGAACTATCAGACATGGACTTTAAAATAATTGTGATTAACATGTACAGTAGAATTGATGACAAAATTAATAATTTCACTAGAAAACCAAATTACACATAAAAGAAACAAATACAAAGTATAGAATTTAAAAATATAATAATGTAATTAAGCATTCAACATATGAGTTTAACAGCACATTAGACAAAGCAGAAGGGAATAATTATAAACTAGTGATTAGAAAATATAAAAAACTGAACATGGAGGGAAGAAAAAAGTTGAAAATTATCAGAAAAAAGTATAAGTACATTAGAGACATGGTAAAAGGTCTGTCATATGTATAAATGGAGTCCACAAGAGAGAACTGAGAGAATAGGGAGTAGTAACAATATCTGAGGATATTCTGACTGAGAATTTTCCAAAATTCCAAAAGAAATCAAGCTGAAAAACTCAGAATCTCTATAAATTCCAAGCTAGATAAGTACAAAAAAACCATACCTATGCCCAGAATAATAAAAATGCTGAAAAACAAAAAGAAAATTTTTCAAACAGCCTGAAGACATATCACTTCAACAAAAGAATAATGAGAATGTCAGCTTACTTTTTAAAAGAAAAAGTGGAGGCCTGAATGTGATGGAATGGTACCTTTTTAAAGTGCCAGAAGAAAAGACTATAACCTTGAGTTCTATGCTCCATAAAAATATTTATCCAAATATAAATGCAAAATAAGGATTTTTTCCCCTAATAAAAAGTGACTGAACTCACTACCATTAGTTCCACATTTTTTTAAAAAATGAAGTCTTTAGGCAGAAGGAAAATTATTCCAGATAGAATCACAGAAATGCAGAAAAATGAAAAAAAACTGAAATATTGTAGGTAAATCTATACAAATAATGAAAATGTTGACAATAACGCATGTTATTTGTTACTGCTGTCTTGTTAGTATTAAAATATACCAAGAATTAAGTACATGATAACAATGGCACAGACAGTAGTTAAGGAGAGTTAAAATGCTCTAAATTCTTATGTGGCTCACCAAGTAGTAAGAGTACTAAATTAAATAGATATGTTTTAATCTTAAAAATAACCACAAAAAGAATATTAAAGGAATAAGTAACAAGCTAATAGATGCTTAGAAATGGAATAGAAATAGTGCTTATACAAAGGAAGGAAACAAAAAAAGAAATGTAGAATAACAAATAGTAAGATAATT
The DNA here is from genome assembly GCF_054177405.1 of Leptonychotes weddellii. Taxonomy (NCBI): domain Eukaryota; kingdom Metazoa; phylum Chordata; class Mammalia; order Carnivora; family Phocidae; genus Leptonychotes; species Leptonychotes weddellii. Next base: position 80,953,226 of record NC_138377.1, read on the forward strand.
GATTTAGTCATAAATATATCAGTAATTATCTTAACCATAAATGAACTAAATACCTCATTTAAAAGCCAAAGTTTGTCAAACTATATTTTTTAAAACCACAATATGCCACATGTTAAATTTAAACACATTAAAGGGTTAAAAGTAAAAAGATAGAAAAAATATATAACATATAAACATTAATAAAAAGAAATCTGCTAACACTATACTAATCTCAGATAAAGTAGACTTCAATACATAACAATTCCTAGAGATAAATAGAGCCATAGTAATAAAAGATTATTCTTCCAGAAATATATAATTCTAAGTTTGTATACATCTAATAATGTAACCTAAAAATATATAAAGCAAAAACTGACAGAACTAAAGGAGAAATAGACAAATTTAAGAATATCTTGATAAACTAAAATATGGCTGTGATGTAATTTTAATGTGTCAACTTGACTGGGCCATGAGGTGTCTGGATATTCAGTCAAATGATATTCCCCATGTGTCTGTGAGAGTGCTAATATGAAAAAGACCTTTAAACATCTGATAATCTTTAATGTAGGTGGCAGAATAGATATTCTGTTGTTCCAAACTACAGAACAGAGAGTAAACTTAAGGATGTGAAATTCTAGTTAATGTGTAGGAGAATTTACTGTCCAGAGGATGATCCATCTCCTAAATTACATGCTTGAACATGTTAGAGTAAATATTCAAGGAAATATTCAGCAACACTACAGGAATAGATTGTCGAGCTGGAAGAAATTCTGGACAAGATGATTTTGAAGACCCTCCTAATTTCCAGGTTTTATCATTCTATACAACCTAAAGCTATATTAATAGAATTATTAGATTAAAGAGAGTACCAACTGGAAATAAGGTATAACATTTAGGAAAGATGTCACAACGGACACCATAGATTTAAAAGTTATCTCCACAGAGATGAGTAGAAGCCATGATAGAAGAGGAGCCCTCTGAGGAACACATTATACAGACAAAAGAGTATAGAAGACTGAACCAGGGGAAATTCCACCACTGAGGTCCAGTGAAGGAGACAGGGTCATAGCAGTCTGAGAAGCAAGAATTTCCACAAGAGTCATGAAGACCAAGAAAAAAGAGCATTCAAGAAGAGACTATACACCCCACCCCCAAATCCACAGAGAGGTGATAAAGGATGATGTTGAGCAACAACTCCTTTAGAGAATCTCCAGTGACTGGTGGTTTTTTAATAGCAACCCAACCTAGCCTATATCCTGAGTAATAAAACACCAGATTGCTCAAAGCCTATGTAATACCTCAATTAGAGCAGCACACAATTTTTGGAAGTGTATGAGAGCCAGAAGACATCTCTTTTCTACACTTTCTATTTATAACTGTGCACAATAACTATGATGGCAAATTTTTAAGTATATAGTGTACTCTCTGTGGAGAAAAAGACTTCTATCTAAGCACAACATAAAAATCTAGAACATAAGTAGGACTAAGAATATCAATGTTGCCTCTTCCTTCCCTCCTAGTTAAAAAGCTGATGAACCAACGATTGGATAACTTATGCCTTACAATACTTAGGATGAGCAACAAAGATATAGTGCCTGGAATAATTCCTATCGTCTTTTGGCACAGAATATCGTAAAGTGAAATGGAAGGGACTGGGCATTTCTCCCTCATTTCTAGTGGTACCAAATAAAATTTCCCATGTCCTATTCCCTCTAGACACCAAAAAGTTATGAAAATGTGCAGGAGAACTCATTTGAAAATACTAACCCCAGGGGTGCCTGGGTGGCTCAGTTGGTTAAGTGTCTGCCTTCGGCTCAGGTCATGATCCCAAGGTCCTGGGATCAAACCCAGCATCGGGCTCCCTGTTCAGTAGGGAGTCTGCTTCTCCCTCATCCCCGCCCCCACTCATGCTCTCTCTTGCTATCTCTCGCTCTCTCTCTCTCTCTCAAATAAACAAATTTTTAAAATCTTTATTAAAAAAAGAAAGAAAAATACTAACCCCAAAGTTGTAAGAGTTTTTGTAAAACTAGCACTGTCTTAGTATGTCACTGACTGGCCAGTACTGATTATCACTTCATTCTAATGGCCTCATTTTTGGTTAAACTAAGAAAATAGAGGATTTTGAAAAAATTATATCCATTTTTTTCAAACAAATTATTATATTAGAAACCAAGTTCAAGGGCGCCTGGGTGGCTCAGTTGGTTGAGCGACTGCCTTCTGCTCAGGTCATGATCCTGGAGTCCCTTGATCAAGTCCCGCATCGGGCTCCCTGCTCGGCAGGGAGCCTGCTTCTGCCTCTGACCCTCCCCCCTCTCATGTGCTCTCTCTCTCTCATTCTCTCTGTCTCAAATAAATAAATAAAATCTTTAAAAAAAAGAAACCAAGTTCAAACAAAAACTAATACCTTCACAAGTATAACTGCAAAAGTACTTAAAGAACTTTTGGATTTGTTGTTGTTCCATAAGGAATAAACGCAAGCAGAAATAACACTCTTTAAACACATATATTCATATACATGTACTTTTATATGCATTGATATGGTGTCTATAAGGGTAGGTTCCATCTTACATATCTTTTTTATCACCAATCCTCTACTGCAGGACCAACCCACTATCTGATAAGTAATAGAAGCTCACAATGCCTGAGAAGCAGGAATATAAATTCCAACCAAAAAACTACCTCCTTTGTAAGCACAAAAGCTGCATTGCCTAGGGCCCATAATACTTTGAGGGACACAAAAATGTTTAAATTTTTATTTTAAAATTAGAAGAAAAAAATAAATATAATAATGGATTCATAATAATAAACCCAACCTGGATTACATTTGTCTTTATACCCACACAACTGTAAAACATACTTTTTAATATTTTATGGAGGAAGGGGCCAACAGAATGCCAATGATAGACATAACGTGACCTACTCTACACCCCATAAACATACCGAGGGCTTCCCTGTGGAGTGATGCATACTGGCTCCACAACCTCCACATTTTGGAACCAAGAACAGCTTCAGCCAGTTTAAAGAAAACCTCTAATATCTACTTCTTTTCCTTCCCATGTTACCAAACTACATGAAATCTCAAGAATTTTACACAAGAATAATGGTCTTCATATGCCTTAAAATGATTTGTCTTGGGCCTCCCCTAAAGCTACATAGAAAGGGTGAATTACCAAGAACAGAGAACTTTGGAGAAGATGGGGCAGGAGAACCATAGCTCACCTTGTCCCCAGGGATACAAACCAGATAACACCCACATGAGTGTAAATAACCCAGAAACCACCAGAAGTCTGGCAGGACAGACTCTCCACAGCTAAATGTAGAGAAGAGGACACATCAAAGAGGATAGGAAGGGCAGAGATGTGGTCAGAACCTCAAAAGACCTATGCGACTGTTATGGAAGGGGAGGGGCAACATGGGTGCAGGGATTGGAAAGAAACAGACCCTCACAACAGGCACTCTGGGCCCAGAGAATCCCCATAACATTTGGCTTTGAAAACCAGAGGGGCATAATTTCTCAAGTTCTTACAATCAGCAGGGCTTAACACCTGGAACTTCAAAAATCCACCTGTTCCACTCTGGGAAAGCCTGGAGGGAGGGCAATAGGGAACTGAGTCCCTACCCTAAAAGAGACAGCACAATAAATATCCCCAAGGACATACAGCATAGAAGAAGCAGTTTGAAAAACACCTGGAGTTTACAGGAGGGTGACTTGTTTACTGATTCCAAAGAACGTAACGGAGAAGCTGTCGTCCTTGGGAGACTTCTCAAGGAACAGAGGAGCTGATGGACACCATTTCCCTCCCTCTCCCCTCAGCCTAGACACAGGGATCCCTACAGGAACCAGCACAGCACCAACACTTGCTATCTAGCTTGCTAACAACTATGCCCTGCTGCTGCATTCTCCAGGGGCATGTCCCTCCAGTGAGGCCTCACCTCCAGGTTCCCTCTCAAACCAGACCCAGGTACAACCTTTGCTAATACCAGCGCCCCACCCCCAGTGCTTCTGTGGATCCATCCCCTCCAATGCGCCATTGGCCAGAACCCACCCAAAGTGGTGTCACAAACCTGGCAGTGTGCAAGCAGCCCCAGTAGGGGCTGGCAGCACTCCACAGTAATTCCTGCCCTCAGGGAGAGGGGAAGATAACCACACACACCCTTTCAACAATGGCCCAGGATGGGCTGGGGACAGACATGTGGTCTGACTACAGGCCCCACCCACAAACTTTTTGAGGGGACAACACAGGGAAAGTTCCCTGCAGTTTGGTACTATTCCATTTCTGGCAAATGCCTAGTCAACCTAAGCCCAACGCAGCCCCAGACTGGCTCACTAACAACACAGGAACCAAACCCTACCCACAACAAGCAAAGAGGGCCATTGCAGATGACCGGACTGAAGGCAAATGTGGCTCAGCCACAACAGCATGGTGTACACAATACACATAGGAAATATCTCTGAAACACCAAGTGAAGAAGGGACATTGCACTGGAGAGCACTAAAGGACTTCTTCATAATGCCACTACTTTCAAGAGCAGAAGATCTTGCTAATCTTCCTAACACATAGAAACAGACCCAGAGAGTTACATAAAATGAGGAGACAGGGGAATATGCCTCAAATGAAACAGGGCAAAATCACAGCAAGAGACCTAAACAAAATGGAAATAAGTAATATGCCTGATAGAGAATTTAAGGTAATGGTGATAAAGATACTCCCATGACCTGAGAAAAGAATGGAGGACTTCTATTAGACCCTCAACAAAAAGAAAAAGAACTTTAAAAAGAACCAATCAGAGATGAAGAACTCAATAACTAAAATTAAAAATATACTAGATGGAACAAAAAAATACACTATATGAAATAAATGGTAGACTAGAAAAAGAACAGATCATCTACCTAGAGGTCAGAGTAATGGAAAACAATCAAGCTGAACAAGAGAGAGAAAAAATAATTTTAAAAAAATGAAAATAGACGTAGGGAACTCAGTCTCCATCAACCATAACAACATTCGCACTATGGGGACCCCAGAAGGAGAAGAGAGAGAGAAAAGGGGGCAGAAAATTAATTTGAAGAAATAATACCTGAAAACTTCCCAAATCTGGGAAGGAAACAAATCCACCTGGATAGAGAGCCCCCAACAAAATCAACCCAAGGAGGCCCACACCAAGACACATAGTCATTAAAATGGCAAAAAGTAGTGACAAAGAAAAAACCTGAAAAGCAACAAGAGAAAAGAAAACAGTTACATACAAAGGAAATGCCATAAGGCTATCAGCTGATTTTTTGGCAGACACTTTGTAGGACAAAAGGGAGTGGCATGATATATTCAAAGTGATGAAGAAAAAAAAAAAAACTGCAGCTAAGAATTCTATCCAGCAAGACTATTATTCAGAATAGAAGGAGAGATAAAGAATTTCTCAGACAGGGATGCCTGGGTGGTTCAGTTGGTTAAGCATCTGCCTTTGGCTCAGGTCATGATCCCAGGGTCTTGGGATTGAGTCCCACATCAGACTCCTTGATCCACAGGGATCCTGCTTCTCCCTCTGCCTGCCACTCCCCCTGCTTGTGCATACGCGTGCTCTCTCTCTCTCTGACAAATAAATAAATAAAAAATAAAAGGAGTTTCTCAAACAAAAACTAAAGAAATTTATACCACTAAATCAGCCCTACAAGAAATGTTAAAGGGCACTCACTGAGTAGAAAGGAAAAACCACAAGTATGAGTAAAAGTAGGAAACACAAAAGAAATAAAAATAGGTATATTTTTTAAAATTAGTCAAGAGATCACAAAATGAAGATATAAAGTATGACACCATATACCTGAAACGTGGGGGGTTGGGGGGAAGACTAAAGAATGGGTTCAAACTTAAGCAACCATCAACTTATTACAGACCACTATAGGCATAAGATGTCATATATAACCTAACAGTAACCACAAAAAACTGATAATATATATGCAAAAAATAAGAGAAAGGAATCCCAAGTATATTATTAAAGAAAGCCAGCAAACTGTGAGAGAAGAGAGCAAGAGAAGAAAGAAGAATTACAAAAATCACCATAAAACCAACAAAATGGCAATAAGTACATACATATCAATATTTACTTTGAATGTAAATAGAATAAATGTTCCAATCAAAAGACACAGCATGACAGAATGGATAAAAAAGCAAGACCCATATATATGCCACCTACAAGAAACTCATTTCAGACCTAAAGACACATGCAGATTGAAAGTGAAGGGATGGAAAAGAATTTACCATGCAAATGGAAGTAAAAATAAGGCTGAGGTAGCAAAACTTATATCTGACAATATAGACTTTAAAACAAACTGTAAAAGAGACAAAGAAGAACACTATACAATCATAAATGGAACAATCCAACAAGGTATAAAATTGTAAATACTTATGCACCCAACATGGGAGCACCCAAATACATAAAGCCGCTAATAACAAACAAAGGAATGAATACACAGTAATACAATACTAGGGAACTTTAACATCCCACTTACATCAGTGGACAGATCATCGAAGCAGAAAATCAACAAGGAGGCAGTGGCTTTGAATGACACATTGGACCACATGGATATAACAGATCTATTCAGAACATTACATTCTAAAACAGCAGAATACACATTTTTGTCAAGTGCACATAGAACATTCTCCAGAATAGATCACACATTGGACCACAAATCAAGACTCAACAAATTCAAAATGATTGCAGTCATACTATGCATCTTTTCCAACCACAACACTATGAAACTAGAACTCAACCAGACGAAAAAATCTAGAAAGAGAACAAATATATGGAGGCTAAATAACAAGCTACTAAACAATGAATGGGTCAACCAAGAAATCAAAGAGGAGCTCGGAAAAATACATGGAGACAAATGAAAATGAAAACACAACAGTTCAGGGGTGACTGGGTGGCTCAGTCGGTTAAGCATCTGCCTTTGGCTCAGGTCATGATCTCAGGGTCCCAGGATCAAATCCCACATCGGGCTCCCTGCTCATCAGGGAGTCTGTTTCTCCCTCTCCCTCTGTCTCTGCCCCTCTTCCCCATTCATGCATGCTATTTATTTAATTTATTTGAGAGAGAGAATCTCAAACACACACACACACACACACACACACACACACACAAAGGTCCAATATCTCTGGGATGCAGCAAAAGCTGTTCTAAGAGAGAAGTTTATAGCAATACAGGTCTGCTTTAAGAAGCCAAGAAAAATCTCAAAAAAACCTAACCTTACTCCTAAAGCAGCTAGAAGTAGAAGGAAGGAAGTAGAAGGAAGGACATAATAAAGATTAAAGAATAAAATAGAACAGATCAATGAAACCAAGAGTTGGTTCTTTAAAAAGATCAACAAAATTTGTAAACCTTTAGCCAAATACATCAAAAAAAAAAAAGGCTCAAACAAAATCAGAAATGAAAGAGGAGAAATAACAACCAACACCACAGAAATACAAAGGATTATAAGTGAATATTACAAATAATTACAGTCCAACATACTGCACAACTTAGAAGAAATGGATACATTCCTAGAAATGTGTAATCTCCCAAAACTGAAGCAGGAAGAAATAGAAAAGTTGAACAGAACAATTACCAACAAGGAAATTGAATCCATAATCAAAAAAATCCCAACAAACAAAAGTCCAGGACCAGATGGCTTCACAGATGAAGTCTACCAAACATTTAATTTTTTTTAAGATTTATTTATTTATTTGAGAGAGAGAGAGAGAGAGAATGCACAAGCATGGGGAGGGGCAGAGAGAGAGGGAGAGAAACAGACTCCTGCTGAGTGCGGAGCTTGATCCCACAACCCTGAGACCATGACCCAAGCCGAAATCAAGAGTCAGACACTCAACTAAGTCACCAAGGTGCTCCTACCAAACATTTAAAGAGAAGTTAGTACCTATTATTCTCACACTATTCCATAAAATAGAAGAGGAAAGAAAGCTTCCAAATTCATTCTATGAGGCCAGCATTACTCTGATACCAAAACCAGATAAAGACTCTACAAAAAAAAGAGAGAACTACAGGCCAATATCTCTGATGAACACAGATGCAAAAATCCTCAACAAAATATAGCAAACCAAATCTAACAATACATTAAAAAAATCATTCACCATGATCAAGTGGGACTTATTCCCAGGATGCAAGGGTGATTCAATATTTGCAAATCAATCAACATAATATATCACATCAATAAAAGAAATAAAAACCATATGATCATTTCAATAGACGCAGAAAAAGCATTTGACAAAGTACAACATCTACTCATGATAAAAACTTTCAAGTAGATTTAGAGGAAACATACCTCAACATAATAAAGGCCATCTATGAAAAAGCCACAGCTAACATCCATCCTTAATGGGGAAAAACAGAGCTTTTGCTTGTTCCTGATCTATAGTCATGAACTATAAAATGTTCGTGACAAAAACTGTAGACAACACAAACAAATGAAAAGATATTCTATGTTCATGTATTGGAAAAACAAATATTATTAAAATGTCCTACGAATTTAATGCAATCCCTATCAAAACGCCAAGATCAGGAACAAGACAAGGATGTCCATTCTTACCACTTTTATCCAACATAGTACTGCAAGTCCTAGCCACAGCAGTCAGACAACATAAAGAAATAAAAGTCATCCAAATTGGTAAGGAAGAAGTAAAACTTTCATTATTTGCAGATGACATGATACTATATATAGAAAACCCTAAACACTCCACCAAAAAACTACTAGAGACAGAGCACCTGGGTGGGTTAGTGGGTTGAGCATCCAACTCTTGATTTCAGCTTGGGTCATGGTCTCGGGGTTGTGGGATTGAGCTCTGATTCGGGCTCCACATTCAGTCAGTTAAGCGGCTGCCTTTGGCTCATGTCATGATCCCAGGGTCCTGGGATTGAGCCCCACATCTGGCTCCCTGCTCAGCAGGGAGTCTGCTTCTCCCTCTGCCCACCCCCTTCACCTATTCTCATGCTCACTCTCACTCTCTCTCTCTCTCTCAAATAAATAAAATCTTTAAAAAAAAAAAAAAGCTACTAAAACTGATAAATGAACTCAGTAAAGTCACAGGATACAAAATCAATATACAGAAATCCATTACATTTCACTCCACTAATAATAAAGTAGCAGAAAGAGAAATTAAGAAACAGTCCCATTTATAATTGCACCAAAAATAATAAAATACCTAGGAATAAACTTAACCAAGGAGGTGAAAGACCTGTACTCTGAAAACTATAAAATGTTCATGACAAAAGTTGTAGACAGCACAAACAAATGAAAAGATAATCTATGTTCATGTATCGGAAGAACAAATATTGTTAAAATGTCCTACAAATTTAATGCAATCCCTATCAAAATGCCAAGAACATTTTCCACAGAACTAGAATAATCTTAAAATTTGTACTGAAAGACCCTGAGTATTGCATGGAACACTAGGTGTTATACGCAAACAATGAATCATGGAACACTACATCAAAAACTAATGATGTACTGTACGGTGACTAACATAACATAGTAAAAAAAATTATAAAAAAAAGAAAGACCCTGAGTAGCCAAAGCAATCTTGAAAAAGAACAAAACTGGAGGTATCACAACCCCAGATTTCAAGATATACCACAAAGCTATAAAAATCAAAACAGTTTGGTACTGGCACAAAAAATAGACACATAGATCAATGGAACAGAATAGAAAACCCAGAAATAAACCCACAATTATAGGGTCAATTAGTCTTTGACAAAGCAGGAAAGAATATGCAATGGGAAAACGACAGTCTCTTCAACAAGTGGTGTTGGGAAAACTGGACAGCTACAGGCAAAAGAATGAAATTGGACCATTTTCTCACACCATACACAAAAATAAACTCAGAATGGACCAAGTACCTAATTGTAAGACCTGAAACCATAAAAATCCTAGACGAGAGCACAGGCAGTAATTTCTTACATATTAGCTGTAGTAATATTTTTCTAGCTATGTCTCCTGAGGCAAGGGAAATGAAAGCAAAAATAAACTATTGGGATTACATCAAAATAAAAGGCTTCTGCAAATGAAACAATCAACAAAACTAAAAAGACAGCCTACTGAATGGGAGAAGATATTTGCAAATGAAATATCCAATAAAGGGTTAGTATCCAAAATATATAAAGAACTTATATAACTCAATGCCAAAAAAACAAATAATCCAATTTAAAAATGGGCAGAAGACATGAACAGACATTTCTCCAAGGGAAGACATACAGAGGGTCAAAAGACACATGGAAAGATAATCATCACTCATCATCAGGGAAATTCAAATCAAAACCACAATGAGCTGTCACCTTACACCCGTCATAATGGCTAAAATCAAAAACACAAGAAACAACTATTGTTGGTGAGGATGTAGAGAAAAAGGAACCTTTGTGTAGAGTTGGTAGGAATGTAAACTGGTGCAGCCACTGAAGAAAACAATATGGAGGTTCCTCAAAAAATTAAAAATAGAATTATCATATGATCCACTAATTCCACTACTGGGTATTTAACTAAAGAACACAAAAACACTAATTTGAAGGGGTACATGCAACCCCTGTTTATTGCAGCATTATTACATTGCTAAACTGTGGAAGCAGCACAGTGTCCTTTGGTAGGTGACTAGATAAAGAAGTGGTATATATATAGTGTGTGTGTGTATGTGTATGTATACATACACATACACACACACACAATAGAGTATTATTCAGCCATAAAAAAGAGTGAAATCCTGCCATTTGCAGTGACACAGACAGAGCCAGAAAGGATAACGCTAAGTAAAATAAATCAGAAAAAGACAAATACATGATGATTTCACTCATATGTGGAATTTAAGAAACAAAATTAAATGAACAAAAAAAAAGGAGACAAACCAAAAACAGACTCTTAACTATAGAGAACAAACTGATGGTTACCAGAGGGCAGGGGTGGGTGATGGGTGAAACAGATGAAGGAAATTAAGAGTACACTTATGATGAACATTGAGTAATGTATAGAATTGTTGAGTCACTATATTGTACACCCAAAACTAAAATAACACTGTATGTTAACTATACTGGAATTAAAATTTTAAAAAAACAAACAGAAAATAGACTAATAATGTTTGAAATATCTGAGTCAATTAGCTGGAATTTTTTACATCTTGAAGAATATGAGACATATGAATATGGTGACAATAAATAATAAAGCATATATGAGAGAAACATTATTTCCCCACAACACCACGTTTGGCTTGTTATATTTTCATATATATATCATCTATGGCCCAAGCTTCCTGATGATGTTGTGGAAGTTTATATAAATATAAGTACACTTTTGTTGCAGATATTCAATATCTCATTGAGGTAAAATATCATTTCTTCACGACTTTTCCCCCTGACAACCCCAGGCTGATTAGAAGTTCTCCAGTCTGTGGTCCTCTGGCAAATATACCACTTGTAGTAATGTCTAGCAAACTATTTTTAAGTTATCATTGCTACTGTAAACTTAACAACTGTGTGAGGACACATGTATTTTATTGAACTGTAAAAATCTATTTGAAGTCAAGAAAGGTTGGCACTTCCTAGCATATCATAGGGGCTCAAAATGTTGGTTGACTGACTGCATAGCATATGAACAGGTTATAATAGCTCTCCAGTCTATGACGAAATCTGTAGGAACTGATGTAACCCAAAGACATATCATTCCCAATCATGATATTGCTGATGATGGTATCAGCTTTCTCTGATAATCTGTGCCAAAGCAGATATAGACCCAGATATGTGGCCAAAACATTTAGCCTCATTACACAGCAATGACTAGTGGTCTATAAAATAAAATTCTGTGTAAGGAAGATCAGAAAGTTGCATTCCTCATAAAAACACTGTCAATTAATTCATTGCCCATTAAAAATCAAATATTTTTATTCGATTTTTGTGCCAAATCTATTTAGCAGTTGGACTGGACTTTTCCAAAATTCTATATAATGAAAAACTGTTCTAAATATAAAAGAAAATAAAGGGATTAAAAGCCAAACACAATGTCTAAACATCTATTAGATAACTGTACCAAAAAAAAACAGCTCTGAGAGATAAGATGTTTTAGGGACAGATGGAGAAATTGAAAAATGGAATCTATGTTATTTATCAATGTTTTATTTCTAGGGTATAGTGACAATATTGTGGTAATATAGGAGACTATCCTTGTTCTTAGAAGATTCTTCCAGGGATGCAAAGATGATTCAATATCCATGAATCAACCAGTGTTAACACACCACATTAACAAAATGAAGGATAAAAATCATATGATCATATCAACAAATGCAGAAAAAGCATTCAACAAAATTTAACATTCATTAAAACTTCAGCAAAGTAGGTATAAAGGGCACGTATCTCAACATAATAAAGTCTATGTATAACACACCCACAGCTAACATCATCCTCAGTGGTGAAAAGCTGAAAATGTTTCCTCTAAGATCAGGACAAAGACAAGGATGTCCACTCCTGCCACTTTTATTTAACATAGTACTGGAAGTCCTAGCCACAGCAAATAAGGACAAGAAATTAAAGCCACCCAAATTGGTAAAGAAGTAAAATTGTCACTATTTGCAGATGACAATGAAAAACTGGGACTACACCAAACTAAAAGGCTTTTGCCCAGTGAAGAAAATCATCAACAAAATGAAAAGACAGGGTTGTCTGGGTGGCGCAGTCAATTACGCATCTGACTCTTGGTTTTGGCTCAGGTCGTGATCTCAGGGTCATGAGATCAAGCCCTGAATTGGCTCCACACTCAGTGTAGAGTCTGCTAAAGTTTCTCTCTCCCTCTCCCCCTCACCCCTGCTCACTCTAAAATAAATTTTAAAACCTTAAAAAAAAAAAAAAGACAACCTACTGAATGGGAGAAGATATTTGTAAATGATATATCTGGTAAGGAGTTAATATAAAGAATTCATACAACTCAAGATTTCAAAAATCGGATTAAAAATGGGCAAAGACCTGAAGAGACATTGTTCCAAAGAAGATATACAGATGGCCAACAGACACATGACAAGATGCTCAATATCACCAAGCATCAGGGAAATGCAAATCAAAACCACATTGATATCACCTCACAACTGTCAGAATAGAATCAAAAAGACAAGAAATAAGAAGTGTTGGTGAAGATATGGAGAAAAGGGAACTCTCATTCACTGTTTGTGGGAAAGTAAATTGGTACAACCACTATGAAAAACAGTATAGAGGTTTCCCAAAAGATTAAAAATAAAAATACCATACAATCCAGCAATTCCACCTCTGGTTATTTACCCCAAGAAAACAAAAACCCTAATTCAAAAAGATAGATGCACTCCTATGCTTATTGCACTATTATTCATAATAGCCAAGGTGGAAGCAACCTAAGTGTCCACCAATATATGAATGGATAAAGATATGCTACACAAACACACACACACACACAGGAATACTATTCAGCCATTAGAAAGAATGAAATCTTGTCATTTGTGACAACATGAGTGGACCTAGAGGGTAATAAGTTTAGTGAAATAAGTCAGACAGAGGACAAATACCATATGATTTTACTTATATGTGGAATATAAAAAACAAATGAATAAACAAAGCAAAATAGAAACAGACTCATAAATACAGAGAACAAACTGGTGGTTGCCAGACAGAAGTGGGAGGTGAGGAGATGAGCAAAATAGGTGAAAAGGATTAAAAAGTACAAACTTCCAATTATAAAAGATGTAACAAGAATATAAAGTATTGCATAGAGAATACAAGTAATAATATAATAACTCTGCATGATGACAGATGGTAATTATACCTGTGATGAGCATTTCATAATGTATATAAGTATATACATTATGTATATAAATGTATATAAATGTATATAAATCAAATCACTATGTTATACAACTGAAACTAATATAATATTGTATTTCAACTATACTTCAATTAAAAATAATTTTTTAAAGGGCACAAGGAAACTTTCTGGGGTGGTAGAAATTTTTGTATATTGTTTTGGGATGGTAATTAGACAGGTGTATACAACTGTCAAAACTCATCAAACTGAACACTTAAGATTGATGTGGTTTTTTGTATATAAATTACACCTCCACAAAATAAAATGAAGTGAAATTTTAAAAAGTAAAATAAAAATTATGTCATCTTCACTTTATATCAACTGAAGAGCTCAGTACTTACCAAGTGATTTCTTTTTACTGCAGAACATTATTGTAGCTGATTATGTTTCACCAGGTTTCAACAGTTGGCCTACATAGAAAACAAGAAAAGTACACAACATCAGTATTTTTAAAATGCTCACAAACCATAAATTTCCACCTTTTAACTTTCTTCCTAGTCAAATCTAGATGACTAGGAATCATTGGCACAATAATGAATAAGAGATTCCATTTATCAGGTTTAAATCTAACTAGATAAGAATAATACTACACAGGCGGTGGTTGCTTGGCCAGAGTTCGAGGAGTGCGACGATGGGGCTTTCGTGATGAAGGCTCCAGGTTCCTGTGACTGCATAGGAGTCTTTTGGATTATCTTGTTTATCTTTCCCAGTGCCCAAGGAGATTGAAGAAAAGAACAGCAGAAACTGTCTGAACAGAAAAGCGACCACTTTCTGGAAGGTAGGACGTGCAGAGAAGTGAATCCAAGGCGATACTTGGGAGGATAGACAGTGGGTGAGGGGGCCTCCGTTGGCCACTTCTGGCAAGTGACAGAGCAGCAGAGCACAAAATTGGAACATTTAGAAGTCGGCTCCGCTGAGGGATGTCGCTCCAGTGGCTAAGTGGAGGGTGGAACCCTCGTGGGACAGTGTGGACTCAGGACCCTTGGGGTCACAGGAAGACAGAGGGTGCCTGAGTGGGGCAGAGCTCCCAGGTATCAGAGCAGGGAAGCCGGCTGCAGAGACAGAGCCGAGGAGTGGGCTCTCAGCTCGGGGTTGCCATAAACCGTGAGCTGCGGCACAGTGGGGCCACTCCTCCTCCAGCAGGGACCCAACAAGCCACAGATCTGGGGAGACTCCCCTTCCTCCCCCGGGAGGAGCGCTGCGGGAGCGCACGGCAGGGATCTGCTGGGTTTGGAGACTCCACACGGAGTCGGGTGCCAGAGATAGAAACGCTTGGTAATGGGCCGGGTGAGCACAGAAGGCGGCCAGAGACCGCGGAGACAGAAGTGATAGAATGCTTTTCTCTGGGGGCGCACTGAGGAGCGGGCCCCGAGTTCTCAGCTCCTCCAGGGTAGAGATCTGGAGGCCGCCATTTTCACTCTCGGCCTCCAAAGCTGTACGGAAAGCTTGCAGGGAACAAAATCTCCCGAGAGCAAACCGGAGCAGATTACTGAGCCCGAACCAGCAAGGGTGGGGAAATTCTGCCTCCAGCAAAGACATTTGGGAACCACGGCAACAGGCCCCTCCCCCAGAAGATCAGCAAGAACAGCCAGCCAAGACCAAGTTTACCAATTAATGAGAACGGCGGAACTCCAGCAGTAGGGGAATACTGCACATAGAATTCATGGATTTCTTCCCATGATTCATTAGTCTTTCAAATTTAATTTTTTTTTAAACTGTCTTTTTTTCTTTTTCTTTTTCCCTTTTTCAACGAACATCTTATCAATCCCTTTTCAAAAAATCTTTTTTTTTCTTCATTTTTAGAGTCATATTCTATCCCTTCATAGTAGTTACCCTTATTTTTGGTATATATATATATATATATATCTGTGTGTGTGTGTGTATATATATATATATGTATGTTGTTCTCTGTTTAAAATTAAAGATATGTTGATTTCGACTTGGGTAATGTATTTTGACATGTTAGAAGAAACTGAGATAACATATCTTCTAACATATCAAAATATACCCTAAATCTCTAGTGTATGGCTTTGTTCTAGTCTCCTGCCTAATCACAGTCTCTCCCTTTTTTTTTTAAATCCTCTTCTTTGTTTTTCAACCAGCTTCTTATCAATTCCTTTTATAAAATCTTTTATAATTTTCACCTTTACAGTCATATGCCATCCCTTCATCGTATTAACCCTTACTTTTGTACATATCTGTTTTTCTTTCTTTAAAATTTTGGGAAGCACTTTCTTCTAACAGACCAAAATATGCCCAAAATCTAGTGTGTGGCACAGATCTATGCACCAGCCTGATCATATTTGATCATATTCTGGGGTTTTTTTGTTTTTGTTTGTTTTTATCTTTATCTTTTTTTTTTTCTTTTTTCTTTCTTTCCCTTTCTTTTCCCCCAGTTTCAGGTCTCTTCTGATTTGTTTAGTGTATAATTTTCTGGGGTCGTTGTCACCCTGTTAGCATTTTGCTCTCTCATTCATCTATTCTCCTCTGGACAAAATGACAAGACAGAAAAAATCACCTCAAAAAAAAGAACAGAGGCAGTACTGTCTGCCAGGGACCTAATCAATACAGACATTAGTAAGATGTCGGAACTAGAGTTCAGAATGACGATTATAAAGATACTAGCTGGGCTTGAAAAAAGCATGGAAGATATAAGAGAAACGCTTTATGGAAAAAACAAAAGAACTAAAATCTAACCAAGTCGAAATCAAAAAGGCTGTTAATGAGTGCAATCAAAAATGGAGGCTCTAACTGCTAGGATAAATGAGGCAGAAGAGAGACTTAGTGATATAGAAGACCAAATGATAGAAAATAAAGAAGCTGAGAAAAAGAGAGATAAACAACTACTGGATCACGAGGGCAGAA
>NC_138377.1:80970415-80995230 GCF_054177405.1 Leptonychotes weddellii
CCTGGTGATGGGTATTAAAGAGGGCACGTACTGCATGGAGCACTGGGTGTTATACACAAACAATGAAGCATGGAACATTACATCAAAAACTAATGATGTAATGTATGGTGATTAACATAACATAATAAAAAAAAAAGAATAACTCTACACAAAACTAATCTATTTGTATTATATGCTATGTGAAACAACATAAGATAAGCCCAAGTGTGCCATTCAATTTGGCATTAAAATTGAACCCAATTTTCTAATGTATTCCAAACCCTATGAATCAGAATATATCAGGGATGAAGCTACAGTATCTGCTTTTTATCAAGTGTCATTAGATTATTCCTTTCCAGAGCTAGCACTGGGAACCACTGCTAAATTACAGGAGCTACATGTGAGAGGAAATTATTGGCTGGCCAGGCTCATACTTCAAAAATCTTCCTCAGTTCATTCTGTGTATAGTCTTCTCCAGGTAGTTACCCGGAAAGCCAGAATAATGTCATTATTGCCTTTCCATTTTTCCCTACCTATGATCTAATTATGGTAAACTCTATTAGAAGATTGAGAATAAAGAAAGGGGCAAACAAATGATTTCAAACATTTAGAACCTGAACGTCTATAGAAATGAACTCAGGAACCTTTGCAAACACATGATAGGGTAGGCAAAGGTACTGAATACAAGTTCTTTCAGTTTGAAAGAGAAATGACTTATTCGCTTCCTGCTCAAAGAATTGCTGTGGCAGGATGCACATAAAGAAGTAGTTAGTCAGTCATACAGAGAACAGAGGAGAGGAACAGTCAATGCTTATGGTTTAGCAGTTCCAAGAAAAGAGGATGCAGAGGAAATTCATCAACAGCCACTGCTCCACTACAAATCTCTCAGAGTCTAAAAAGCCTGAAACCATCACTATTTCTCCCTGTGGTGGCCCCAGATCCATGAGTGCCTTCTGCCACCCCCAGGAAAAGGAGCAACCTGCTGAGGGCACAGCTACTCCCGAATGTGCCTGACAAACAGGACCCCTGACACCCGGTGACACCCACTGCTTGTCTAGGGACAGGTAACTAAAAATAATGAATCTACACAAGAAAGTGGGGGAAATGCTGCCAGGTGCTGCTAGAAGCAGGAATAAGTCCTTAAATATTATTTTATTTATTAATTATTATTTATTTTAATTATTACTAACTCTTCTATTCTCCCCCCAATACCTTCTACCAACTCTGCTGCCCAAGATGAGCCCCCCCACCGCCCCGACCACCACAGCCCCAGACATCTGCTTGCCTCTAGGAATGCCTGCTGATGAGTGATTGCTTTTCCCTGCATTGCTCATAACAGGTTTCTCTGCTCCTGCCTTAGCCACCTATAGACCAGGGTCCACCCTGAAGCAGAGTCATCTTTACAAAAGGTAAATGGCATCCTGTCACACCCCTGATGAAAACCCTCCAATCACTTCCCATTGGCCTTAGGAAAAAAAGATCAAATTCTAACATGACTCCTTGGACCCTCCACAACCTGGTCCCTGTTCATTTTTCTAGCCTGATTTCCCATCACTCTCCTCACTGCCCCCACTCCTCCTTGTACCCCATCATGTCTATACTCCAGAAATACTCAGCTCAGCTTCTTTCCATCTGGGAGCCCAACACATGCTCTTCCCTCTGCCTATAATCACCTAACCCATCCAACCCCTTAACCTAACTCCTACTTATATTTCCAATATCAATTCATATATCACTTCCTCTACAAGGCCTCTCTGGTCCCCCAGATCAGAGCTAGGGGCACCTGTATGTGCTCTCATATAATCCAGAACTTCCCACGAGAGCCCCTATCACTCCAGAACATATTTGCCTATTACATTATATTGGCTGTGTCCTCATTAGTCTACAAACGCCAGTAGGGCAGGGATCTCATCTGTCTGGTCCACAGCTATATCTCTAGTATCTAATGCATGACTGGCATATAGTAATCCTCAATAAATATTTGCTAAATGAAAGAATGAATGAGGTCTTTAATTTCATTTAGGAAAGGACCAAGGGCTTTCAGACATTAAAAGGAACTTCCCTTTTTAAATTTTTTGTATTGAAGTATAATTAAAGATTTATTTGAGAGAAAGAGAGTGAGTGCGGAGCCTAACACGATCCCATGACCCTGAGATCATGACCTGAGCCGAAATCAAGAGTCAGACACTCAACCGACTGAGTCACCCAAGCGCCCCTGTATTGAAGTATAATTAACATACAATGTTATATTAGCTTCAGGAGTACCACATATGGATTTGACATTCTATACATTACTCAATGCTCACCACAATAAGTGTAAAGCCACTTCCCTTTTAGCAACTATCACTTCCCAGGACCCAACCCCACATGCCAGAATGTCTTAGATCTTCCCAAGCTGGAGGCCACCATGACTTTCTGGTGGCCTTCTGGCCCATCCCCATCCTCTTTTATACCCCCCATCTCCAGCCTAGGGAAAACCTCAAGGATGAACATTTGCTTAGCAATAGGAAGAGTGTTGCAGGCAAACTGAAGACCAACAGAAAGAAGAAAGAAATTTGCAAAGCCTGGAGGAAAACAAAAGGAGGCACTCTAGCTATTTAATAAAAAAATAATAAATTAATTAAATTAAGACAAGACGCACTGAAAGGTTTTTTTTGAGGTAAGGCCTTCCTGCAAGAAATAATAAGGATAGGGGTGCCTGGGTGCCTCAGTCAGTTGTGTCTGCCTTCAGCTCAGGTCATGATCCCAGGGTCCTGGGATCAAGCCCTGCATGGGGCTCCCTGCTCAGCAGGGAGCCTGCTTCTCCCTCTGCCCCCCCCACTTGTGCTCGCTCTCCACATGCTCTCTCTCTCTCTCTCTCTCAAATAAAGTCTTTAAAAATAATAAAACAATAAAATAAATTAAAAAGAATATGGATAAAAGTGTGTTTTCATCCAAGGACTTTGTTCTAAAAAACAGTCACAACAGATACAAAATGGGAGCAGGGAGAAGGATGAATGGATTCAGTGACAATGACATCTGGTTCTGGTGGCCCCATCTGGCCAGACGGTTAAGGCTCATCCACAAGTTCTAACCCAACTTGTTAGGGCTTTAAAATTCTCTCCTGAGACTAAGTCAACATGTTGTGTTTTCATGGGCTCAGAGTCCCAGGAGCAGGTGAAAGGAAGAATGATTCTTTAAGCAAGAGGGCAAAAGGGACTCTACACCCTGACAGGTGGCAATTAGAATGTAGGCAGAAGAAAGAAATTCAATCTCTCAGGAACTTAATAAGGGTACTGGCCACTGGCCAACTTATTCTTTCTTCTTAATGGTTTGCGACATTGCTTTGATGGATTAGTACTAACAAATAACCAGTTCAAAAGATAAATATATTATATAAATGTAACCAAAACATATATATCCATGATATTACCCTTTCCCTCTTATTTTAGATACTTCTGCAAGCACTTCTCATTTTAACAGCTCCTAGGCAAACGAACATAAAGCAATACCACATCCTTCCTAAAACGACCTCTAAGCCATATAGTTATTTCATATTTTTAATTTCCCTAATACCATATTCCAAAATGTCTTCAAAGTCTTTTTTTATTTTAAAGATACTGAATAAATTCATTTTGTGAATTTTAGCTGTTTTGACTCTTGTAGAAAATCTTTTCCACTTTATAATTAATCCAGAGTGATAATATAATCACAATTGTATAAATTAATATTTCTACAAGACATATGAAAGTTTTTTCTTACTAATGATCCTATTCAAGTGTTTTCACTCCCTGAAACATGAAGTTATAACAAAAAATTAAGAATTGACCTTCAGGTCTGTGTTTCCTCCAATCTAGTATTTTCCTTGTAACAGCAGCAAGTCCAGGCATACTTAACAGAGGATTCACACTAATGTAGCAGATTCTAGTTTAACTTTTAGGAAGTGAAATTTAGTGCTTTCATTCTTGGACATTTATCAACTCACCAAAATACCCCAGCTGACACTCTAATTCGAAAAGATGTCAAAGTAAAGAAAAGTCATCTTTTGTTGAACTTTCAGACCAGTTAAGGTCTAAGGAAATAGAATAGACAAATCAGGTGGGAGAAAAGGTTTGCTAATATGTGAAATCTAGCTCTAGAAGTAGGAACTTCTGATTCTGAAATTCAACCATTTCCAAATGCTGAAGCAAAATGTATCTATATGAATATATTGTTTTTGATATTACCCCAAAGGAGAGGAAATAGAAAAAGGAAAGCTGCTGGTAGGTCTTATTTAATTCTTGGTTTCTTCTTATGCAAGGGATTAAAATGGTGGTTTCCTTGTGTGAAAGTCATGGCCGGCTGGATGGGGGAGGGGGGTGGGATGAAATAAGAAAAAGAGGTATAGTGGTGCCTGGGTGGCTCAGTCAGTTAAGCGTTTGCCTTCAGCTCAGGTCATGATCCCAGGGTCCTGGGGTTGAGTCCCGCATTAGGCTCCCTGCTCAGCAGGGAAGTCGGCCTCTCCATCTACCTTTCCCCCTGCTCATGCTCTCTCTCTCTCTCAAATAAATAAATATTTTTAAAAAAAAGGTATGGAAAAAGACGAAGAGAGAAAGGAGTAGCTAATGGTTAAGTAATAGCTAAAGGCTTTTATGTATATTAATTCATTTTTAAAGGCAATGAGTGATTTTTTTGAAAAGATTGAAAGTTATGCTTCCATGAGATTTTTTTTTTTTACATTTCCAATTCAGGTTTTGAATCTTGGTTACAAAATATAATTCTTCTAATGGAAAATATGACAAAGTCAAAGGAAGGCTCTAGTTTGTTCAGGGAAAATAAGGAGATCGTTTCAGACACCTAGAGACTGAGGGTGATAACAAGACATCGAAGTTGGAAATGCTCCTTAAGCAGCTATATGCAGAAGAGAGCATCCTGTCCATAATATGATTTCACAAGGTTTCTACTTATAGAAATGGGTACACCTGAGTGCAGGTGACTCAACATTTTAAACAAATGATTAAAATGGAGATTCCCTTTAATGACCTGAGGCCATTCAACAATCAAGTTATTATAGTTAATTCCCCCTGCTCCAATTCCATGATCACCAAGCAACCTGCTGGTAATAACTTGCTTTCCCACAGAAGTCTGTCTATAGGGAAACAGTGCACTAGTCATGCCTGCCAAAGTGAACATCCTGGTCCTCCTGACAGTTATATTTCACGTTTTAAATTAATAAACTGTCATTCTTATTTTATATTACCAGTCTCCTGAGCTAATAGTAGTATAACTCAGAAAGATAAATCTGTTTTTGGAATGCTGTTGAATTATAGTCCAAAATCTACAGGATAAACAACCCATTCTAGATGCAGTAAATTCACCAAGAGGCCTCCGAGGGAACAGCCAGCCCGCTGACCTGCTCAAAGGGCAGCAGGATGTGGTGGATGGAAGCTTGTCCTTTGGAGCCAAACAGGCTAACCTTGGATTCCTACTTTTTCCACTAATTCATTACAGAATCCAGGGCAAATATACTCAGAACCTACTGGATGGGCTGTTGGGGATGGGGACACAGGATGAAAAGGCTCATTAGATATTAGTTATCTTGAAGGCAGCCTTCTGAACTTTGTCAAAGTACCTACATAAACATTAGAATGAAATGAGGACAGTGAGTCTAACTTCCTTCAAGACATTTTACAATAAAACAAAGGAGATAAGTGTGAATGGATAATGAAACTTTAAAGAGGAGATGTGTTTGCGGTGGGGCACAGCCCTGGGGATAAACTGAGGGGAGGGAAAACAGTGGAAAGAGAAAGACTGAAAAAAGGAGGCAGAGTGACAGAAAGGCAAAGGAATTGGAGGAGATCAGAGAAGAAAGGGGCAAGAAAGGAGCCGATGCAGTTAAGGAAAGGACAGGAGCAGTGGAAGCCAGGAGAGCAACATGGGGGAGATTCCTGGCAGCTTCTCCTTAACCCAGAGTGCTGCCCAGGTGAGCCCATTCCTGCCTGTCTTCAAATCAGAGTCTAGGGAGGAATCAGAGTGTCCCTGTGGGGGGATCCTCTACTCCCTTTGAGCAGTGGGTTCTCTCCAGTTCTCAGGGACAAGATGGGCCAAAGGGGAAAGGATCCATACGGTTTCAGTAAGCCCAACCCCAGACCCACCCGTTGGGAGGACTTCCCATCCTCTTCTCCCTCTCTTCTCCACTCTCTGGTTCTGCTCTGCTTGCCTTCCTCATTCCCCAACTCTGCTTTCTCTTCTTCTTGGAAACACTGTACGTATACAGGAGACACTTTTAGGATAATAGGATTCCAATCCCAGCTCAGCTACTTTCTATCTAGTGTTACTTTGGCCAAGTCACTTCCCCTTCCTAAGGCTCAATCTTCAAATTTGTAAAATAGGGACAATAATGTCTTCCTCCTAGAGTTGCTGTGAGGGTAAATATACATGTATGTATATGGTTCATTCCATAAAAATATGTTCCCTTCCCTCCTCCCATTTGTCTTTTCTTCTACTCCCTCCCTTTTTTCCTCTTTCAATTTCCCAGGTTCCCTTCCCTGTTTTCTTAACGTTCCTTCATGTTTTTCACTCAGGCACTTGCTTCCTAACCCAAGTCACCTTGTCTCTGAGGACTAACCCAACCAAGAATGGAAGGGACGGGGGGCTGATGGTGGGCGGGGGGGAGTTGGCCATCACCAGGGTGGGTATAGGTAAACCTTGAAAAGCCTGCCTGCCTGAGCAATAGTGGCATCTGAGGATGGGAAGCTGGAGGGCAGGATTAGGGACCCAGCCCCTTCTCTCCTCCCTCTTCTGCCCTCCATCTTCTGTGGTCCTACCCTTTTCCCTTTTCTTCCTCTGGCTCCAGGTTCCCAAAGGCAAAAAAGCAAAGCCTGGATAAGTCCTCCCACCCCTGGACAAGAGGACCTTGTGGTCCTATCTGTTGGCAACCTTGCCTACAGGCCCAAGAATATTCCCTGGGTAGGGGCGCCTGGGTGGCTCAGTCGTTAAGCGTCTGCCTTCGGCTCAGGTCATGATCCCAGGGTCCTGGGATCGAGCCCTGCATCGGGCTCCCTGCTCCGCGGGGAGCCTGCTTCTCCCTCTCCCACTCCCCCTGCTTGTGTTCCCTCTCTTGCTGTGTCTCTCTCCGTCAAATTTAAAAAATATATTTAAAAAAAAAAAAAAGAATATTCCCTGGGGCCCTCAGTGCCAGGCCGCTGAGGGATGGGGAGGTGAGGCTGAAGCACAACAATAAGACCCAAGAAAGACACTCTGGTGCAGCAGGGAAATCTCAGCCTTGGAAGGAATGACTGAGCTTCTGTCCTGCATGTGTGCAGTGTTGAATGTGATGTGTGGGTAGGAGATGTAGATAGTGTTTTAATCATATTTAGTGTCAGTAACAGCTGCCAACAGCCATAGCACTTGTCGATTGTCCATAATGGACAAAAGTAGAAGTGAACACAATTTAAGCCTGTGTGTGTGTATGTGTAAGTGATCATTGTACAGCCAAATTTATAAATTGCTTAGCAATTAGATATAATTACCATTCCCTAACAATAAATTATTCTATTTCCCATATAATGTATATTAGATTGATTTTGTTGTGATTTGTCATGTCAATGCTGCAGTCTGTTCATATTGTTAGGCATGCAGCTGTTACCCAGCCACAAGATTCTGAAGTGGTGGGAACCCTGTTTCCCTTCCTCCTCTTGTTTACCCCCTGCTCACTTTCATCCTTGCTCTCATTTCTTTTTCTCTTTCTCTGTTTCGTAGCCTACTCTTGCTGCCCCTCTAGTGTACTTTTGCCCTCATGCTGCCTTTCTCTCCCAAACATGCCTCCCCTGGCTTAGTCATCTTCCTTCCCCTCTCACTTCCCTTTTCCTCCAACATTTCGTGAATCAGGCAGCTGGGCTTGGTCCTGCCAGCTCTGTAACCTCCAGCCAAATTCCCTCTCTTCTAAGCCCTGGGTTTCTCATCTGTAAACAGGGACAATTAGAGTAACCCACAGGATCATTAGGTATGCCTACAAAGAAATTAGCACAGTGCCTCCAGCGACAAAGTTAGGACTCAAGAAAGAAAAGCTATTTTTTTTAATATATGTTTAACTCTCCACAAGTAAAAAAAAAAAAACCTCCTGTCAGGGATGCCTGAGTGGCTCAGTCAGTTGGGCGTCTGTCTTCACGTCAGGTAGTGATCCCAGGACCATGGAATCGAGCCCCGCATCAAGCTCCCTGCTCAGTGGGGAGCCTGCTTTTCCCTCTCCTCGTTCCCCCTGCTTCTGCATGCTCTGTCAAATAAACAAATAAAATCTTTTTAAAAAAACAAAACAAAACAAAACAAAAAACCTCCTGTCAGGCGCCTGGGTGGCTCAGTCGTTAAGCGTCTGCCTTCGGCTCAGGTCATGATCCCAGCGTCCTGGGACTGAGTCCCACATCAGGCTCCCTGCTTGGTGGGAAGCCTGCTTCTCCCTCTCCCACTCTCCCTGCTTGTGTTCCCTCTCTCGCTGTCTCTCTCTCTGTTAAAAAATAAATAAAATCTTTAAAAAATTAAAAAATAAAAATTAAAAAAAACCTGTCAAATTTGAACATCAGTAGGAATGGCTCTCAATCATCAAACACTTATTGGGTACCTATTCTTTGTTTTTTTTAAGATTTTATTTATTTATTTATTTATTTATTTATTTATTTATTTATTTATTTATTTGAGAGGGAGAGAATGTGAGTGAGGCGGAGGGGGGAGATGGGGGGCAGGTGGTAGATAATCACAAGCAGACTCAGTGTGCTGCGTGCAGAGCCCGATGCAGGGCTCATTGTCACGACCCTGAGATCATGACCTGAGCCAAAACCAAGAGTCAGACTCTTAACTGACTGAGACACCCACTTGCCCCAACTGGGTGCCTATTCTATGTCAAACCTGGGCTGGGTAGAGGGAGGTAAGTATCATTAGGTCCTACCTCTGTCACTCAAAAGCCTGTAGTCTGGGTAAGATAAGAACAAAGTACATAGATCATTTGAATGGCTATCATGGAAGCAAGGACTGAGTACAATGGAGGCAGAGGGAAGGGAGTCACCAAGCCTGCTTTGCAGAGTCAGCTAAGAGGTCACAGACAGTGATTCTGAGTTGAATCCTTCCGAAAAGGAAAGAAGAGTTTGCTCGTAAAATGAGGTAAGGACAGACAAAAGGAACAGCTTGTGGAAAGACCAAGTGTTGTGAAAGGGAAGGGAAGGTTTGGGGAGCAGTGACAGTCATGGCAACAAGATTATAGGGGGCATGGAGCTGGCAAGGTAGATTAGACATGGATTCTGAAAGAAGTGATCCTCTTCATCGTTATCATCATCACTATCATTCACTGGATATTTGGCCTTGTGCTAAGTACTTGACATGTATCATCTCATTTAATCCTCACCAAAACTCTATAAGCGAGGACTATCATTATCCCCATTTGATAGATGAGGTGACACAGGGCAGGGCTGTGTTCAAGACCCATGGTTAATCCTGCAGGTAATGGGGAAGTGGAAGAGCTCTCTCAGAGAAGGATATGGTTAGAATCCAGCCCCCCTTGTCCACTGTCATTGCACTCTGTGTCTCTCTATGCAAGCACATGATAATCAGCACTTTTAGGAAGGTTACTCTGACAGCATGGCCTGGCATGGAAAGAGATGGGGGAGCAATGACAACAGGCAAGAGCAACTGGATTCTAGAAATGTTTCTGCAGTTGAATTGACAGTTTATAAATGGTCCATATAATGGGGTGCAGGACAAGGAGGAATCTAGTGTGACTTCTAGGTTTTTGGCTCAGAACAATGAGGAGACAAGAGGTGCCATGAACTAAAATGACAAGTACAGCAGGGAAGGGAGAAGGAAGAGAAAGCAGAAGGGCAGGAACTGGGATGGGAGAATAATAAATTTAGTTTGAACACATCAGTCTTGAAATTTCTCTTGATAGTTGAAAATATCCTTAGCACGAAAGAGAAAAGATGTATTTTTAGACTTGGAATCATCAACATATATGCAAGCATTGAAGTCATGGGAAATGAATGATCTCACTCAGGAAGAACAAGAATAAAAAGAAGTGAGGAGAGGACAGAGGGTGAGGATGAGTCAATAAAAGGTTGAGGAGGCCCTAGGGAACACTCAACTTCAAAGGACACGTCAGACAAGGATATATTGAAATGAAATGTTCAGGCTTTCCTACTGTAGTATCTTCCTCTGGGCACCTAGCATAGAGCCTGACATGGGTAGGTGCTCAACAAGCTGGAGCTGACCAAAGAAATGGAGAGAGAGAAAGGAAAAAAAATTTCCAAAAATGCAATGACCAATATTTAATATTTACATTTAATATTTAATCAGAAATTAATATTTGAAAAATATTTAATATTTCTAAGAAGTCAAATAAGATTTTAGGCATGAGGAACACTTGGAGGTTACTATTTTCTTGGCCACCTTTTTGTGAGAAATCCTGAAAATACCAGCATCTATTTCTTGTATATGCAATACAAGCATCTAGAATCATACATTAAAAAGAGTTTTAGGAGAGCTACAATTTCTAATTCACTTTTAAACAAAAGGTTAAGTCTTTTCCAACTAAATGAGAAGTTCCAATTTACCAGGTAAGAACAAAATAAAATCCTCCTGTGCACAAAAAAAAAAAAAAAAAAATTCTCGAGGGGCACAAAAAAAATTATTTGATCCCTCATTTTTAAAGATGCATGCATGATGAAACAATATAAAAGCACAAGATAGATAAATACAGGTTTTAAAATATCACTCTGAATTTACATTTTGCATTAAAGGTTAGCATAGAACAACACCTGAGCAAAGGTGACCATTCAGGGACACATGTTGATAACTCCACATACAGTCCTATATTTCCTCCTCTCCTTTCTAATAAGCCTTCAGCTCCCAATTATAATTTCTTACCAATTTCCTTTCTTTTCAAAACAGCTAATTGTTAACCAGGGACCTGAGACACTCTCATATTTATCAACCAAATAGCTAGAAGTATCGATTTCTCAGTTCAGACAAATCTCAGCACTAAAAACATACCACTCCAGCCTCAGAGAGTAATTTAGTAACAAACTGTTCATGTTTAAAGCATGAATTGGTCATAGAATAAACAAGACCTGAATAGAGGAGCTAGATACAAATCCCTTGGGGGAAAAAAAAAAATGAAATCAACTACTCCCAAAGGAAGTGACCAATACCCACAAGCCAAAAAAAATGAACCTCGATGCTACCCCCATTGGCCATTTAATAGGTGATGCTGGGTGCCTGGGTGGCTCAGTCATTAAGCATCTGCCTTTGGCTCAGGTCATGATCCCGGGGTCCTGGGATCCAGCCCCACATCAGCCTCCCTGCTCAGCGGGGAGCCTGCTTCTCCCTCTCCCTCTCCCCCTGCTTGTGCTCTCTCTCTCAAATAAATAAAATCTTTAAAAAAAAATAGATGATGCTAACAGAATAAAAATTTGAAAAAGGAAATAAAGAAAATGTTCTATTTCTCAAACCCAACTAGTTTCTAATTATTTTTTAGTTAAGAGAATAATAAAGATTGTTGGCTAAACCTCAACCATACCAGAAGGTGAAAAGAGCAAAACAAAAGAGCAACCTAGAAAAGAGAAACAGAAAGCTCCAGACAGCCCTGAGCTGACTCTCCTCTTGGTCTCAGCAACCCTTGAATGCTCCCCACAGACTCACCTCAGCCTGGACCTAACCCTCTCTCCCAAAAGGAAGGATTCAGGGAGATCAAACAGGTACCCATTCCATGACCATGTCCATGAGAACAATGAGAAAAGCAAGGCTATTCTGAAAGCTCTAGCAATGACATAGAAAACAAACTGGGTCTCTAGGGGACATTCTTGAAAACCTGAGATCAACTCCCGGAAAAACACTCTTGACCACTTACCGCTACCGGAAGCTGCTAGGTGGCAGATCAGAATCAGCATCTCATCAGAAAAAGAAGGCGGCTTTGTAGGAAAGCAATTACACTACCAGTGAGGAACTGGGGAAGAAAAACACTCCTTGGAAAAATACCAAAAGCCCAGAAGAGTCTCTCCTTCTAGAGTTGCCTGCTACAGCTGCCACGGCAGAACTGGTTAATCTTGAAGAAACAAAAGGAAGCTCCCTAGAGGCTGGCTTCAGCAGGATGGCTTCCTCTGTGGGAACCAAGAGTTCAGAAGGATGGAAGCAGACAACAGAAGGAGTCACAGTTACCACTTCTGCTTACCAAACTTTCATAAGGAAAGTAAGCAAACATCTTTAGAGTTCCCACCTGTTTTTCCCAGAGATGAAGGAATTTGCATTTTTTAAAAAATCATTGCAAGGGGAGTTTTACTATCTCATGGATGAAAGCTAAGCACACTCAAGCAACATTTAAATAGGAAGAATGAAGACACTTTTTCCAAACATCCTTAATTTCAACTCAGAGTAAAGCAAACAATTAACCCTTGAGGATGCCAAAAAATAAATGCACATTAGGAAATGGATTTAAACTTCTTAGTTCAGAGTCACTTTGGCGGGGAGGTTCTTATTTTTAAGATGAGATTAGATGAAAACAAAATATTTTGGTTTGGTCTATTTTTAAAAGAAAAGATTATGTCTTAAGTATGTCTAAACCTATTTATGGGTTTTCCAGAAGTTGCATCAGATTTGCAGTTAAGTACTGAAACCAAATACATCTATTTTTTTCACATGTTTATTTTTTTAATGTTCAGTTAGCCAGCATATAGTACATTAGTTTTTGACGTAGTGTTCAACGATTTATTCGTTGCATATAACACCCAGTGCTCATCACAACACGTGCCCTCCTTAATACCCATCAGTGGGAGGGGGGTGGGGGATGGGGAAACCAAATACATTTTAATCATGTCTCTATAACCAGAGCAAGTTGCCTCTGCACATACCAACTTCACTCTCCTGGAAAATCCTGGTACTGAGCCCTCACACCTCCAGAGAGAGCCAGATCAGAGAGAAAGGAAGGACTTTCCCTTCCAAGCCTCCCAGTCACAAGAAACTGCAGATTTCTTGAAACGAGAGTGATGGCTTTCTTCCTTGCATGATAAAAAGAACCAGTAACAGACTATAAGAAGAAACAATCATTTCTTTAAGACATTTCAAATGAAAAACTCTGTAAAAAATTTTTTTAACTATAATTTCTGTATCACTTTTTAACCTACTATATTATCAACTACTGTAAGTTTGGTGATTCCCTTTGTTGAAGAAGATATAAAGAAATCAGCACCTTCTCCTACACTATTAGTGTAGAAGTTGGTAAAATATTTTTTTAAATTTTTTAAAAGATTTTATTTACTTGACAGAGAGAAAGAGAGACAGAGAGAACAAGCAGGAGGAATGGCAGAGGGAAAGGGAGAAGCAGAGTCCCTGCTGAGCAGGGAGCCTGATGCGGGGTTCAATCCCAGGACCATGACCTGAGCCGAAGGCAGACACTCAAGCAACTGAGCCACGCAGCTGCCCTGAAGTTGGTAAAATATTTTTAAAGGTAAACTAAGTAGTGTCTATCAAATATAGAAATGTGTATGTTTCCATATCTTAGGAATTTACCTCACAGATAATCAAACATGTATGTAGAAATGTTCATTATAGCACTGTCTATGACAGGAAAAAACTAAAAATGGCTTGAAAATAGAGGACTGGCCAAATAAGTGAAGGTACATCCATGTAAAGGAGTACTATGCAGCCATCAAGAGGGAGTAGAACTGGAGTGAAGGATCAGGTGGTCTGGGTTCAGATCTGGCTTCAGCAGAGACTAGCCAGGGGACTCTGAGCAAGTTCCCAAACCTCTCTGGGCCTCAGTCCTTCCTCTGTAATAAGATGAAAATTACAGTACTTACCATAGAGAATTACTGTGACTAAGACAGTGCCTGAAGCACAGCAGATGCTCAAAAACTATTAGTGAGTACCAATTAGAGATAGGCCTCTTTAGACAGACATGGAAAGATATCCAAGGTATACTGTCAAGTGAAAAGAGCAAGTTGCAAGAGTATGTATAGGATAATTCCATTTGGTAAAATATTTTAAATGTGCTTGCTGTTGACTGCCTGCTTCTTCCCAGTAAAATACAAGCTCCTTGACAGCAGGGACTTCTGTTCACTGTTGTATCCCGTTTCCATAATAGGCATTCAATAAACATTTGTTGACTGAATGAATAAAATCAGGAAGGATAAGCAGAAAGAAATTTTTAACAGTAGTCACCTCCAAAAAATGGTATGAGGGTGGAAGGGCTGGTGGGCCCTGGGAGAAATATTTCACTGGTTCTTAGAAAAGTACCACTTTAACTTTTTTTACAGTGAGTTTGTATGCCAACCAATAAAAATGGAGCTCTTAGAAGATAATATTTTTGTTTACAGGGTGCATCTTAAGATCTATGGGTGTCCTCCCTAACAGTAGACCAGTGAGGGAGCAAGAGATGATCTCCCTATTACCTGATAAGTTAATGAGTCAGAAAGCAACTTATAAAAGAAGCATGGAGCTCTCCTTTTCTTCTTGGCCTTATATTGATCTTTCCAAAGTTAACCCTACAATCTCCAAGCCAGATCCTCTGTCCTAATCCATCAGGACCCCTCTCCTTTACCTAAACATCAATCGCACATCCCCATAGTGGCATCTCTGCCCAGATCATCCTCTCCCCCTGGGAGACCTTTTCCTTCATCTTCTCACTTCCAAACCTGTCCATAAAGGACCGTTTTCTGAGTCCCAGCATCTCTGGCCCCTCCCTCTTGGACACTGCTAGAGACTAGGCTTGATACCACCCACTGGCACTTACTCTACAATATCTGCTATCTCCCCTCTGTTTGAAATGAGGTCTATATGGACTGAATCTTCAGTTCTGCAACCCCTTCTTTCTTGCGCACATGCACTCTCTCCCTCCCTCGCATGCAGGCAGTTCTTCACTATAAAAAAAAAAAAAATACTGCCACATTAAGGAGCTATGTGTTGTGATTTTGTTCCATTTGCCCAAAAGTTTCTGACACCAGAAAAAAAATTCACCAGCCCTGTCATTCTCCCTGAAATTTTGACACTAGGGATATCTTTCTTTGGCTTCTTCAGTATATTCTTGTTAAATGCTTCTAAAAGTTCTAAATTGATTTAAAATGCTCTAGTTCTTCATGTACTAACTAGTCAAAACTGATTTAATCATATTTTATTCCTAATCAACAACAGTGATGGGATGAGGAATCCTAATAGCAGAAGAACATGAGACAGAAGGGCTTACCACACTCACAGTAAAACCACAGAATGACTACCTCACATTCACCTCATGCACAGAAGCTCTCATAATGCACACACATGCATGGGCGGGGAGGGACACAAAGATTTCATATCATTTTGAAATATTCATTTTAAAATGCAATTATCTTGCCATTAAATGCTCCCTTGCAGATAGATCTTTGGGTGCTTAAAAAATGATTTTACAGTGTCATAGAATTATGTACTTAAAAACACAGAGCATCAGATTTATTTGCACCATTACTTTAAGTCCCAAAGCTCTTTACCCATCTCTGAAATATAACATTACAGTAGGTGCTGCTACTCCTTTGCCAGGCTGTCTTATCGCCCACATGTCACCTTGACTCACTCCCTCACTTCATTCGGATCTGTGCTCAATGTCACCAACTCTGAGAGGCCCACCTGGTCAGCCTACCTAAAGCAACACACACACCCCTGTGCCTCTCCATCCCTTATCTTGCTTCATTCTTCTCCATAGGAAAATACATAGCTATTATACTGTATATTTCCTTATTTATTGCCCAGTTCCCCCCACCAGAAAGTCAGCTTTAGGAGAGCAGGGAATTTATCTTTGGATATACACCCAGGGCCTAGAACAGTATGTAGCAGGTGTTTGAGGGATGTTGAAGAAACCAGTGAATAGTAATAGCATTGTTGTATAGTTTTTGTTGCTTACTAAATATGTATGGATCTTCCTCCAGAATAGGAGCTGCTTGAAACCAGAGCTCTTGTCTCGTTCCCTGTCATCACCAACAGCACCCAGCAGATAGTAATTTATCAAATGAACTGAAGCTGAAGTCTAAAGTATACTTCTCTGTATGACACTTTCCATTTCTACTAGATTTCCATTTATAATGTGCCCTCAAGTTAATTTTTCTTAGCTCATCTTAATCTGTCAGTCCCCAAAGTGGTGCCAGTTGATGGGCCTAATTTGAATAGACCTTGTTACCGGCACAGAGAGGTTAGGGTCAGATTTCAGACTCCTTTGTAACTACCTCTTGAAATATGAGATTCAGAGGAGGAAGAGAAGGCTATGGGAAAGGATGGAGGCCTATAGCACATTGAAGATGAAGAAAGCAACTGCTCACTCTTTACAGCATGAACAGAGGAGATACACTTGCTCTGGATAACCTAGAAAGTATAGGGGGAAAGGAGGGTTTAAAAGCTCTGCTTTATTAGCAGATGTCCATCAACAGATGAATGGATAAAGATGTGGTGTGTATACACACACATACACACACACACACACACACACACACAATGGAATATTATGCAGCCATCAAAAATAATGAAATCTTGCCATTTGCAACAACACAGAAGGAACTAGAGGGTATTATGCTATGCAAAATAAGTCAGAGAAAGACAATTATCATATGATCTCATTGATATGAGGAATTTGAGAAACAAGACAGAAGATCATAGGGGAAGGGAGGGAAAAATGAAACAAGATGAAACCAGAGAGGGAGACAAACCATAAGAGACTCTTAATCTCAGGAAACAAACTGAGGGTTGCTGGAGTGGTGGGGGGCAGGAGGGATGGGGTGGCTGGGTGATGGACACTGGGAAGGGTAAGTACTATGGTGAGTGCTGTGAATTGTGTAAGACTGATGAATCACAGACTTGTACCTCTGAAACAAATAATACATCATATGTTAATTAAAAATTTAAAAGAAAATAAAAATAAAATTATAAAGTCTAATATTTTTTATTATAAAATATAACCATTTTATCTTTTGTACTGATTTGGCCTTAAATCTATTTCATCTAGTTACAATAAAGCTATACTAGCTTTCCTTTGGTTAAAAATAAATAAAATTTAAAAAATAAAAGCTCTATTTTTTCCACTTGTAGGTATATACCCAAAAGAACTGAAGCCAGGGACTCAAACAGATACTTGTACACCAATATTCATAGCAGTATTATCCACAATAGCCAAAAGGTGAAAACAACCCAAATGTCCATCAATGGGTAAAGGGATACATAAAATATGATATACATATACAATTTAATATTACTCAGCCTTAAAAAGGAATGAAATTCGGGGCACCTGGGTGGCTCAGTTGGCTACATGTCTGCCTTCAGCTCAGGTCATGATCCTGGAGTTCCTGGATCGAGCCCCACATCAGGCTCCCTGCTCAGCAGGGAGTCTGCTTCTCCCTCTACCCCTCACCCCACCTCAGCACTCTCACGCATGTGAACTCTCTCTCTCCCTCTCAAATAAAATCTTAAAAAAAAAAAAAAGGAATGAAATTCTCATACATGATGCAACATGGATAAACTCTGAACACATTATGCTAAGTGAAATAAGCCAGACACAAAAGGAAAGTATTTTAATAATTCCACTTTTATGAGGTACCTACCACAGGCAAAGGTTGCGAGGGACTGGGAGGAGGGGAAATGGGAGGGTATTTACTGAGTACAGAGTTTCAGATTGGGATGAAAACATTCCAGAGATCAACAGTGGTCTGATAGTTACACAGCACTGTGAATGTGTTTAATGTCACTGAACTGTACACTTAAAAATAGCTAAAATGGTAAATGGTATATATTCCCACTAGACTATATTACCTGACCAGGGCTTAATTTTTAATCTTCATTAGGTAGCATTTACATTGTCAGAACACTAAAAGTTCTGTTTTCGAAAAACCTTCTTTTGCTTTAAAAATCCTACTTTTAAGAAATGTCCCTGTCTGTAATCTAGAGTTCCCAAAGATTTTTCTCAATGATCACCTCAGTTTGTCCTCACAACAATCCAGTGAATTATGTTAAAGGAATTTTTTTTTAAAGATTTTATTTTTCCCTCGCCCATCACGCAACGCACGTTCGTGGGGAACCTGGTGCTAAACCATTCGTAGACGACCTGCTTCTGGGTCAGGGTTTCG
Source organism: Leptonychotes weddellii (assembly GCF_054177405.1). Taxonomy (NCBI): domain Eukaryota; kingdom Metazoa; phylum Chordata; class Mammalia; order Carnivora; family Phocidae; genus Leptonychotes; species Leptonychotes weddellii. The sequence goes on from NC_138377.1 coordinate 80,988,466, forward strand.
TACGTAGCAGAGCAGCTCCCTCGCTGCGATCTATTGAAAGTCAGCCCTCGACACAAGGGTTTGGAAAAAAAAAAAAAAAGATTTTATTTTTATTTTTCGACAGAGAGAGAAAGAGACAGCGAGAGAGGGAATGCAAGCAGGGGGAGTGGGAGAAGCAGGCTTCCCGCCGAGCAGGGAGCCCGATGTGGGGCTCAATCCCAGGACCCTGGGATCATGACCTGAGCCAAAGGCAGATGCTTACCGACTGAGCCACCCAGGTGCCCTGTTAAAGGAATTTTGATTAAACATCTGAGCACTTGAGAGAAATGTTTTTCTAATTTATTCACCCTCTTACCTTATCCTCCAACTTTGCATATATTTCAACAAAATGAAGAGATGGAAATTTTTACACTTAAGAATATGAAGTCGGGGCGCCTGGGTGGCTCAGTCGTTAAGCGTCTGCCTTCGGCTCAGGTCATGATCTCAGGGTCCTGGGATCGAGCCCCGCATCGGGCTCCCTGCTTAGCGGGAAGCCTGCTTCTCCCTCTCCCTCTGCCTGCCGCTCTGCCTACTTGTGCTCTCTCTCTGTCAAATAAATAAATAAAATCTTTAAAAAAAAAAAAAAAAAAAAGAATATGAAGTCATGCAGCTTTTCTCAAAAGAATAAATAGCATATGTTTCTCAAAACATGTAAATAAGTCTAGTTCTGCCAAGGCAGCTAAGAAAGCCAACAAATTACCATTTTAAGTAAACAGATAAACCACCTATAGCAACCAGGATGCCTGATCCAATATTTTTATTCAACAAGTGCACATACTTTGCTAGGCACTTTGTGGGACATAGATAGATGAACAAAATGTGATTCCTGCTCATGAGACACTTATCATGTGTTGGGAAGGGTCAGACATGCAGATGAGGGGATTCTACAATAAAAGGTGGAAAACAGGCTCTGCTATTGAGAACGGGACCACCAAACAGATTTAGTTCCTTTGTGTCAATTCAATCTAATCACAATGAAATGAACTAATTAAGATTTCATCAATTCCCTGAAATTTAGTCATTACAAGAGTTTCAGGTTTTTTTTGTTTGCTTGCTTGCTTGCTTTTAATGTCAAGAAAGGAAGGTTGAGCTGACTGAATATCAAACCAAATCTTAGTGTCAGCCTGAATGGCAGAGAAGTAACTCTGGCCTAAAATTATAATTTGGACATACATAATAAAAAAGAAAAGAAAACCAGAACAAAGTATTCCCTGATTCTGTAAACACTTTCTTCAGCAATCCACCTGCTGTGAGCAGACTAGAGGCCAGTTTGAACCTACTGAAGAAGCATCTCTTTGAGAGGAGCCCTTGAGTATACATTATGCACTAAAGCATGAGAATTGCAGGTGTATAAATCATGCAATGTTGTGCAAATTACTTAACTGCTTTAAACTTTAGCTTCCTGAGCAACCTAAGTATCCATCGATAGATGAATGTATAAAGATGTGGTGTGTGTATGTATGTGTGTGTGTGTGTGTGTGTATGTAAAATAATGGAATACTACTCAACCATAAAAAAGAATAAAATCTTGACATTTCCAACAATATGGATAGACCTAGATGTTATTATGATAAGTAAGTCAGACAGAGAAAGAAAAATACTGTGATTCCACTTATGGAAATGTGGAATCTAAAAAACAAAAATGAACTGGCAAAACAAAACAGACTCAAATACAAAATACAAACTGGTGGTTGCTGGGGGTAGAGGAGTATGCACAAAATAGGTGAAGGTGATTAAGAGGTATAAACTTCCAGTTATAAAATAAATAAGTCATGAAAATGTAAAGTATAGGATAGGGAATACAGTCAATAATATTGTAATAACTTTTTATGGTGGCAGATGATAACTAGAGTTATTGTGGCGATCATTTCTTAATGTATACAAATGTTGAATCTCTATGTTATACATCTAAAATTAACATCATATAATAGGTCAACTATACTTCAATAAAAAATAAAACAAACATTAGCTCCCTGGTTGTAAAATTGGGAAAATTAAAACCTGTTTCTCAAGCTATTTGTGAAGATTAAATGAGATATTCACTAAATGAATATTAAATTAATAAAGTAAGTGTATGTATAAGTTATATATGCATTGATACAACAAGAATATATAACCTAAAGCCTGTAATACAATCATTGCCCAACAAAGGTCAATGTCCTCCCTGCTGTCTCCAGAATCTTCCCAAATGGCTACCACATTTCTTTTATCAGAAGAGAAGGAAGACCTCTGAATTCTGAGCTATTCCACCTCTCCAGTTCTTTCCATCTTGATACAACCATCTGCCTTCTCTTCTAAGACAGTGGTTCCCAGGAATATCCTTTCTATACACCATAAAACAGCACAAGAAATAGACAGTTTTAAAGGATGAAATCAATCAGGATAAATTGAAGTTTTAGTATTTCCTTCCTGCACCGAGGATTATTTAAGAACCACTGTTCCAGGACAAGGTTCAGCCAGTGAGAGAAGTACACTAAAAATGTTCCTACCCACCATGCCCTCTTCTCTTCAGTGACTGAAACCTACTCACTTTCCATTCAGAAACAGTTTCACCAAACCTTGAAATCATACATACCTTCATGGTCCTCAATACCTAGAAACAAAGTAGAGTTTTTCAACCTCTTCTGATTTCATGTACTATCTGGCACTTTCCGTGGTGTGTTTGGCTGAAGTTCACCAAGAGAAGGTAACCCAACTCCTCCCCCAATCCCCAACATTACTTCCTCTTGGTTGGTTAAGCTTTTGTGTAAGAAAGTAGGTTTCCTTACACTGGCCAACATAAATGATTAACTCATTGCCATTGGTACCATTTCCTATGTGGGACTTTCCATCCTTAATGAAAAGACTCACAGTTGAGTTAGTTATTACTCAACTAACTCACAAAAAGAACAAAAAGAAAGTCAGAAAATGCAAGAAGAAAGACATTTCTTTAGAAATTAAGCCCCAGATAGGGATGTAGACCTAGGAATAGAGGAGTTTCCTGCTGTACTGTTAAAATTTCAGGAATTAAAAGTAAATTAAAAATAATATAAACCTACCACTACATTAAAAGTAAGCAGGTATGATTTCAAAAATGAAAAAAGATAGCTAAATTCCTGGGTCCTAAAAGTCACCTCTGGGGACTTGCTCCCTCCAGCAATTTGGATTATCCCATAAAGGCTCTCCTGCATACCCCTTTCAGTCCCAACATTCAAACACAAAGCAGAACAGTGAGATCCAGAAAGTTTTTTGTATCCAAGCCACTGCACCCAAACCAGGTGACTTGCATTTAACTTGCCCTTTTAAATTCCTTCTGAACCATGTGTTCCAGAACTAGATGACCCAGCTCTAAACCAAACAGCCTAACTTCAAGCCAGACAATTAGAATGACTTTTATAACTAGGGATACCAACAGTTCATTTCCAAATGATGAATGCTCCACAGCCAAAAATAGATCCTGGCACTGACTGTTGGCACCAGTGAGAGAAACACTCCCCTAAATGATCTCTTGCTATCAAGAAGGCACAGTGTATTCTTTGCATATAACAAGTGTCCAGGAAATATTTTGGGGCTCCACTTTTTCATAGATTGGCATCATAAGAAGTCCTTAGGACAATAGTAGGTGTCCACCAGAAAGAAGGAGTTGATCTGCATCAGTGTCAGGGTTCCAGTGGTTCTTGCTGTCTCAGAACCTTCAAGACACAGGAGGAGCCAAACACTCAGGATCTTCTAACACTCACTCCTGCCCCACTTTCTCCTTAACAGGCTGTCCTCTCAACAGAGGGAAGGACCAGGGCCACAAGGCTTTAAAGAAGTTCTTGCCTTTATCTCTTTACTCTTTAGACTGTCCTGTGCAACAATAGGTGTGAAAACTCCCTACCCCTTACGTGTCATTTGGAAAGGGCAGGGTCCAAGACCAAAGGAGTTCAGGCTCCTAATCAGGACTATCTCTAAGACATTTCATACATTCATCACCATGAATGTATGATACAGTATGATAAGAACTCTAATAGAGGTATCCCTGTCCAAATATGCCTTGGAACTATAGGAGAAGGCATACTTATTTCTATGTGGTGTGGAGATATCACAGAAAAACATCAGGATTTGAAGCTGAATCCTAAGAGATGAATAGGAGATGAATAGGGACGACCTGGTTAGTTCCACAAGCTAACAGTCCATGAGAATAAATATCACTGATAGTTTTTATCTCCTCCCCTCAGCTACTACTCCATCCCACCTAAGAGAATAGCAGCCCTCCACTACCACTTGAGTTTCCATTCCAGATGGCAGGAGTGAGTCACAAACCCACATCCTACAGCATTCATGAATGTGGAGGGCAAAAGGGAGTTCATCATCACTTCAGTACATCAGTGAAGGTAATTACTAGGTCATAGCAGATCAAAGGCCAGGCAAGGGTTAGACAGGAATTGAGTTCTGAATGCGTCAAGCACTGCCTTGGGCACACCACCTCTGAGGAAAGCATGCATTCTTTCCTGCATAAGGTACTAAAGCTGTGTTGTACTGTAGGTTGTAAGAAAATCCACCCTACTATGAAGCTGGAAGACTGCACTGGGATGTGGTATAGGAGGCAAAAGCACAAGATGGCAGGAGGGAGGCAAAACTGTCTCAGGTGGTTCGAGAGTCATCCTGCCCTCTAGAGGTATCCCATATCTAATGGAGAGTAACAGATCCCATTAAATGCTTTCTTTGAGTAAATATTAATTCCAGATGAACAATTACAAAGTGTGCATCACTCCAGTTCTGGACACATCCCCACTAACGCTGAGCCACCTTTAGGTAGAACATGCTCCAATCTCAAGGCTTGGGACCCACGGAGGCTGAGTGGATGATAAAGCTATGTCTGGTGCATTCACACATTCTTATGCATCCTTGGGTAAGGAAGGTGTTTTTCAGATTTTCCCTTATTGGTAAGCTAGTGTTTCATCTTGTATCCAGTCTATCAAAGGGAAGGGGCATAAATATCTTCCCAGGAAAGGAGGTGAGACATGGGGTTAAGTCATGCCAGAGACAGAGAGAAAAGGGGAACAATGGATACAGACACCAGAACCCTGGTTTTTCCTACCTTGGGACCTAAGCTCCAGAGGGTGCTGTCTATAGAAGCATCCAGAAAGATGTGGAGGCACCCAAGTTAGTGGCCTCTTTCCTCCAGCTCTAAAGGGCACCCTTGTCCACCATGGCATCAAATTCAGCAAGGCTAGAAGCAATAGGAGAGCAGTGGAGGAAGAGGGTGACTCCAGACACTTGAGGCTGTGTTCCTGCCTCCTTGTGATTGACAAAGAGCAAGGCCCAGGTCAGATGAAGAGATCTCCTTGAGCAAAGAGAAACCAGAAGACCTGGCATGGACACAAGGCTCCTACATGTCACAGAGTTAAATGAGTCCTCTATTTACCCAGATGCCTCCCATCTTGGAGAGAAACAGGGGTAGGAGGACACCCAAAGGCTCTAAAAAGACTAAATCATCAAAAGGAGCCTATTTGAACTCGAAAAGACTATGATACCTAAGTTAGCTAGTTCAAGGTTTGTTTGGTGGGGGGCGGGGCGGTGGTTAGATTTTTTTAATTATTTTTAGAGAGAGCGATGCACATGTGAGAGACAGAGAGAACAGGGGGAGGGGCAGAGGGAGAGGGAAAGAATCTCCAGCAGACTCCACACTGAATGTGGAGCCTGATGTGGGGCTCGATCTCACGAACCTGACATCATGACCTGAGCCAAAACCAAGAGCCGGATGCTTAACTGACTTAGCCACCCAGGTGCCCCTAGCTCAAGGTTTGTTAGAGATTATTTTTCCCATCAGGCTGTGTGGGTTAGTGAAAAAAAAAAAAGATCCTTTATAAAAAATTAAACAGCCATTTTTTTTTAAGGCATATAAGCAATAGAGTGAGTAAACTGTGACCCGCTACACTCATTTCCATCACTGAAGACATCTATGTATGCCTTGTCACCTAGAAGAGTCAAACTTACCAAGAATGCTATATTGGTTTGCTAAGACTGTGACAATAAATTACTACAAACTAGGTGGCTTAAAACAACAGAATTGTTTTTTTCATCACAGTTCAGGATGGTAAAGTCTGAAATCAAGGTATTGGCAAGGTTGGGTCCTTCCGGAGTTACTCACGGAGAATCTGTTTTATACCTTCTTCTAGCTTCTGAGAGTTGCTGACAATCCTTGATATTCCTTGGTTTATAGATGCATCCCTCCACACTCTCCATGTGAGATGGTGTTCTTTGTGTGTCTCCTCTGGATCTTTGTGTCTTCACATGGCTTTCTTATAAAGATACAAGGCCCTGAATTTAGTGTCCACTTTAATCCAATATCTCATTTTAACTTTATTACATCTGGAAATATTCTATTTATGTATAAGGCTATATTCTAAGATTCTGGGTAGACATGAATTTGGGGGGTACGCACATTATTGAACCCAGCACAAATATAATAGGGAGTTTTAATAAACAGCCAGTATTAAAATTACAGGGTAGAGTCTAGGAAAATTTTCATTTACTACAAAGAAAGAGGTCTCCAGTCTTTGGCCAGACTGGACATTTTTTGCTTCTCTACATACATTACATGCATGTTGGGGCATTTGTACACACTGTCCACATGCCCTCCCCACCTCCATTTACATAGCTAAATCTTCTACATCTGCTATGTATCCTTCTAAAATTCATATGCTGTAACCCTTACCTTCTTCCCCCCCCCCCCCCCCCACACACACACTCCAAGCGATGGTATTAGGAGGTAGGGCCTTT
>NC_138377.1:80995330-81027043 GCF_054177405.1 Leptonychotes weddellii
GCCACTCAGTCTATGGTAATTTATAACAGCAGATCAAATAGACTAAGGCAACATCTTTAAGGTTTTACCTTGTATCATTTCCCCTGGGAACCCCGTTGGAGACTCTAAGAAATCTAGATCTCCTCTGAGCTCCTGTAAGATGCTGCACTTCATCATGGCACATTACTTGCCTTACTGTAACCTCCACCTGTCTACTTCTCTGGGCTTCCAATACCTGAGGGTGGCAACTCAATGTCCCACACCAGGACCTAGACAGAATATAAGAGCACACAACCCCTGTGATGAGATTACCCAGGCTCTGAGGAGCATCTGGATGCTCTTACAAGTCACTCAACCTCTTTGGGTCTCAGCTTCTTCATCTGGAAGAATCTCAGACTAATAATGTCCAACAGCCCATAAAAATAATGATGAATAAGAACTCCTAATAGTTTAACAGTACTTACTTAGTTGGAGTGTAGAAGAAATAAAGCATGACAAATTATGCAGTGATAAGTGCCCCTATAAAGGTAAAAATAAAATTGTAATGGGAAAGGAAAAAGAGCAAGAAGAAAAGAGGCTCATGATCAGGGCAGACTTTAGGGACCAGAAAGCATTTGCACTGGGCCATGAAGAGCTTGTATGACTTATGTATACAACAACAAGGAGTGAAAGCCATTCAGGGAGCAAGAAAGCAGTAGCACGCAGTAGCACAGTCAGAGAAGTCAAAAAAACACACACACAAAAAAAACCAGTATCTGCAAGAATCATCTAATGCTATGCATCAGTCTATCTTGCAAAAGGAGATAATGGAAAATAAGGAAGAAAAACATATGTTAGAGGTAAATTACAGCCTCTGCCAATTATCTTGGCAATTGATAACAATAACGTAAATTAAGTCAACATCACTGGGAATGGCAAACAAAGTACAGATTCAAGAAGTATTCCCAAGATAGAATCAATAACATTTGGCAATAGGAAGGGAAACGAGAGGGCAAAAGTCAAAGATGATGCCAAGTTCTGAGCCCAGATGGCTGGGGGAATGTTGGAGACATTGGAAAAGGTGAAACAAGTTCTGGGTCATCTATGTGAGCTCCTTGCACCAGTCTCAGCTAGCACATCACCAAGCAGGAGGAGAGAACATCTCAAGTCGAACAGTCGCTCTATGATTCACCAGATGTGAGGGTAAAGTTATTTTTACTCTCACAGCAGTAAAACAAAGCCTACACATCATTAACCAGATCCTTCAAGATGCCTGAATGTTCAGGTAGGAGGTCTACAATGACTAAGTCTTAACTCAGAACCTCAAAATCTAACCTTAGAGAAAGTTTTAAAGGTTTTATGTTCCCGCTCTTCAGCCCTCAGCTGGTTGAAATCTGAAAGCTATATTTTCTCTTTTTGAGGTATAGTAGTGACATATTCATTTCCAAACTATCTTTGTTTCATCTGCATTCAATATTTAGTGTGACAAATTCTCAACTTGTAAGTCAATCAAGGAGGCACTCTAGAGTTCATCATTTCGATTTTACTTTCTATCAATATTCTGAAGAGTCTTTCCCTATTGCTAGCAATCTCTAATCATTGCACCATCACTTGATGGTGTCACACTTCAGAAAACCTTTAATTTTAACCCTGTTTCCATGAATCATTTTCACTGTAGTTTGTGGGAATCATTGGAACACCCAGAACATTTGACATGTCACATCTGTCCAACAACATTGCTTTGGGTACCCTTTGCAGTGCATACTTATCTAAGCTCCTAGACATTCTTTCAAATTTAAAACAAACTGGTTACAACTTGTATAATTTTACAAAAGTGTGGGGAGCAAACCAACTGAATATCCAAGTGCAAGAATTCTGCATGGGACTTCAACTAGCAGCACAGTAAGTAGATACTTCTGCTAAGTAATGAATTGGGGTCTACATCCTAGACATATTCATCATAATTGAAACCTGACATACATAAAACTGTAACTAAATACTGGTGCAACTGGAGCAGAGCACCACAAAGAGAAATGTCCTAGGCTCCTCTTGTATCCGACTGGGAAACTTTTGATCCAATTATGGGAACACAGATGTAACTTCAAAGGGCCTCCAAAAAAGTGCAAATTCTCACTGATAAATCCTTATCTTCCCACAAATAAACTGTCAAGTCCCCAGACATTTAATAATTCTCTCATGGACATTTCAACGAAAGGTGAAGCTGCTTTGTTTTTTTTTTTAATCCAACCTTAAGTGTGGAGACTTTCTTCTTCTGAATTGACATAAGCATGGCATTTAAATGCGCACAACAAGTAGCAGCAAATCTGTTTGGATTCCTGATTGTGTCAATTACCGTGATGATAACCATGCCCCTACCATCCTGGAGTTTAAGTAAACAGGACCACCACTCTCTGCTCTTAGCTGAGGATTTATAGGGGCTGTGTGTCTGGCACTCGAGGAGATGTTGGCTTGCTCTCACCCGTGATTACATATACAACATTGTCATATAATTTTCAAAGACTTCAAAGCTCACAACCTTCTGTGAACTTGCTATCTGGGCATGTTTATCATGGCAAGGAATAAAGGGAGGAGTGCTATGCAGAAACTTCAAATTAAAAGCACTTCAAAAATGCATTCTGTATGTCTATAAAATCTCAAAATGTCCAGGAGAAAAATGAAAAAGGTCAATCAGTCTACCACCCATACAGGGCTAAAGCCAGGCTGGAGCAAATGTGGCTTAAATGTTGGTTTGGAAGGGCTGTTTGATTTTTCCATGATTAAGATATTTTATCCTAATTGTTTCCTTTGCTAAATGAGTAGTCCTTAATTGGTAAGTAGTAATGAGTTCACTTCCTCCCCTCTCTCTTTTTTGAAGGTGACTAGATGTCTCATTTGGGGGAATTATCCTTGTGACATGGTACTGAGAATATAGAACAGGCCTGTGTGTCTAAAGAGACCATGTCACGTGAGTGTGAGAGTAGGGCCTCTGGAGTTCAGCTTGCCTGTAGACAAAGCCTGGCTCCACCACCCTGTAGTTGAAAACCACTGGATAATTTCCCTATGTGTCTCAGTTGTCACATCTGTGAAATGGGGTAATAATAACAGAACCTACCTCATCAAGCTATGAGGATGAAATAATATGTGCCTAGTACATGGAAAGTTATTCACTAAATATTATTTTATTATTATATTGAAACATTGGACAGGAGAAACAAAAGTACTTCTTTTTAGCTCAGGGATTAACCCCTGAAGAACCAATAAAAATTTTCTTGTTGGGGTTCTGAATTCTGTATCCCCAAAGCTTTTGTTCATACTTTACTGGAGCACTTATAATACTGATGTTCTCCTCTGCATCAGGCATTGTGCAAGAGGCTTCTCATACTTATTACAGCCACAGAATCAAGCAATGTGTTAGCACTGATAAAATGTCAATCTTCCCTGAATAATTTTCCATTCATTCTCTCATTACATTTCATTCATCAAATGAAGGACCTATCACATGCCAGCCAATGGGCTACACAAATGCAATGCCCCAAATCCCTGGCTCTTACCAATCAATGAGTAAACTTTTCTAAAAAAAAAAAGGCAACATTTTGGGAGATGTCTAGATTCCCTATGTTAGCCAGAATTTTCTGGGAGGACTCATCCCAAGGGATCACAAGTTACGCGTCTATCTTTCTGTACAGTGCTGGCTGAGGAGAGCCATTGTGTCCTTTAAATGCTGGGCATCATAGTGCGTCATCATGACTCACGAGTAATCAATCACCAAGTGACATTTAAACATCTTGATTAACTACCAGCCACATTTTCGTGCAGTTATTGGAAGCTTCTCAAACTGAATGTACCCTTGGGATAAGATCTGAATCACTGTCTCTGAGGGCAACAATGCAGATTGCCAGGACATGCCTAACAACTGGGGCACAGGAAGAGTCTCATTTGTGTCATTCCTCACCATGAGGCATCTGCTGTCTCACCCTCATGAACAATACTCACCACACTTCTTTTATGAAGTGACTACACAGACTCTTTTAGCTATATACAGGGTTAGAGGTGGGAGGAACACCATCTTAGACACAAATGATAGTCAAAGAGGGGAGTGGACAGAATCCAACATTTATTAATTCCACAACCCAGGCCTCCTAATTGCCACTTTAATGATCTTTCTACTTTACCACACCTGGTGACAAGATTTCAAGATTTTCTGCTCAGCTTCTTTTTCACCAGAGTCCCACTGATAACTCAATTAACAATATTTGGTAAAAGATGTGAGCACAGCCTGCCAACCGTAATGATCATCTCAGTATCACTCTAGCAGCCGGCTGAGAGAATCTATCACATTTTCATCCTTCCACAATCTGTAAGCCACACTGGGACAGTGTCTCTCATACATTGGTAGAGAGAGGGTAGACTGACACAGCCTTTCTGGAGCTCAGTCTGGCAGTTTATCAAACACTTCATACATGTGCATACCTTGAGATTCAATCCTTCCATTGCTGGGAATGTACATTTAGAAATGATCAGAGATGCAGAGTTTTATATGTATAAATACATGTAAAACTGAATGAAATATACTCAGTCCTCAGTTAGCTATACCTGGACCTAAAAGGGTGTCAGATACTGAAATTGAAGGCACAATGCCAAGAATGAACTCTCAAATAAAAGTGTATCTTGTAAAGTGGACCAAATTTCACTAACTGCAATATCCCTTCAAACCAGAAATTAAAAACGATTTTAATAAAAAACATCACTTTCTAGTCACTTTTTATTTATCCTTTTCTCCTGCTGCTGCTTTTACACCCACCCATACTGCCACCATCACCTTCATCTACCAAGAAGTCTGTTTGCATTGTAAATCCTTCCCCCCTTTTTTTTTTTTAAAGGCAAAGTAACAGGGGCGCCTGGGTGGCTCTATCAGTTAAACATCTGCCTTCAGCTCAGGTCATGATCCCGGAGTCCTGGGATTGAGCTCTGCATGGGTTCCCTGCTCAGCAGGGAGTCTGCTTCTCCCTCCCCCTCCCCGCTCCCAATCCCGATTCCTCCCCCCGTCTGCCCCTCCCCCCACTTGTGCTTGCACACTCATGCTTACTCACCCTTGCTCTCTCCCAAATAAATAAAATCTTAAAAAAAAAAAGCCAAAGTACAGATGAACAGGACTCAATTGCTGGTATGGGGGAAACTGTGTGAATAAATAAGGTAATTAAATGTGTCCATTCTATAGATGACTTGGAGTGACTTTGATATATCAGACTGAACCTAATAGTTCCAGTACTAGGTAGTTCTCACTGTTAAACATCTTCTTACAAAATTTCAAATTTATACTTGAGGAAATCCACTGATTATCATAGACTACACATATTAGGGAAAGTGACTTCATTAATTGACTATGTTCTAAATAAAGCTTTTTTGTTAGAAATCACATTTTATCTTGAGTCTGGAAGTTTATCTGCACAGCAGGATGTTTTCTGTTTGATAGACAGAAATTAAACCTGGACAAGCACAGTAGGTAGCTTTATAAAGAGAAGATAATACAACAGTAGGAAGAGATTATCACACAGGGGTTCTGAGAGAGAGTACCTAGAAATATAAAACCAAGTTCCCACTGTCCAGGGCTGCTTTACCAGCCTCCTCCACCCATAGGCTCTTCAATGTGACCCCCACCTACAAGATCCAAGGACTAATCTAGTCCTTTTCTGATCCTGCACTCCTTCGTCTTACTGAAACTAAGCCTGAGGGCTCTTACATTTCTGCAGCATCCTGTACACTTGTAACTCTTTAATTACTTGTTTTTTGTTTAATGATATTTGTCTTCTCCTTAAAACTCTAAACTTCCTGAGAACAGAAACTGCATCTATCTCATTCAGGATTTTATCCCCAGTGCCTAGCACAATGCCTAGCATATTGTTGGTGCTCAATAAATTTTGTACCCATGAGATTGTGATTTATATTAAAAAAAAAAAATCTTCATCCTCATACCTAGCATAGAACTTCTAAAACCCTCGGAATTTCCAAAGTGGAGAGAGAAATGGAGGTGTCATTTTTTATGCTAACGAGGCAATTTTTGGAAAGCATTTAAGCATGGGACTGATTGCCAGTGGAGGGTTGGAACTTTCAGTCTCACTCCCTGACCTCTAGGTATCTGAGAAGTCAGGTAACTTTCTCTCCCATACTCAGCCTCTTGTGCAAGCCTCTGCCTGGAACATAGCCACTGAAGACCAGGAGCAGGGGCAAGGCTCCACCTTGTTCTTACCAGGGAATTCCCCCTCCTCCAGGTAATGAAGTGCAGTCCCTGAATGTCCTCAGGCTTCTGAATCATGCTGATTTCCTCCCTCCTAGTTCCACTCTCTCCACTCCCTGCCGCTGGATCTTCCTCCAGGTGAGGGTCCCATCCCTTCACAGGCTGTATCTATCTGCCGGGTCCTGGCTCCTCCTTTTCTGGCCCCTCCTGGTCTGGCCTCTTTTCATACCAACAGAGCTCCAGTTCTGAGTGTGGGGACCTAAAGAGAGCTAATAGGCCCTCAAAGTACTTCCAAATTCAAGACCTGAGACAGTGTGGAGAAAAATATTATGATGAGTTATCAATGTAAACGAAGTTACGTTGAGTCACCCACTATATACTGAACTGTCCTAAACTCCAATAAAAGGCAAAAAAGAGCATTTAAAACACAGCCTACTTGAGAACGTGATTTATTCACAAATATGAACTGAAATATTTTTAAAATTCACAAAGCAAATTATATGCATGTTAAAACAATGCAAATGGAAAACGTGAAAAAAATTACCAATTACTACTTTGTCCAGGGAGGGACTCAGGAGAGAGGAATGACTGCTAGTTGCTCTTAGTGTAGCATTAATAATACTAGCAGTAGCTAGCCTTAATCTGTTTCCACTGTGGGCTAGTCATTGCACAGTTACCTTACATAATTTATCTCAGATCTTCACCATAAACTTGCAAAAGAGGGGATATCCTCCTTTTAAAGATGAGAAAATGGAGGTTAGTAGCTCTCCCCATGTAACATAGCTTGTCAAAAGTGGGAGAAATATCTAAACCAGCGTCCATCTGAGACTAAAAGCTATGCCTCATCTCAACTCCGCATTGCTTTCAGGAGAGGAGTTTGCTGCTGGGTGACATCACTCAGCAAGTAAGAAGAAGGAACTTCTGCATAAAGTGGGTGTCATGGCAGAAAGAATCAAATCTATTCATCTGGCAGGGGTGGGAAGGTTGCTTGAGAGCGTTGCAAGCCCTGAACTCGGTGAATAAGAGGACCACCATTTGAGGGTATTGACAATCAAAAAGTTACAATTTAGACCTAATAGCACAGGCTTTTTTAAAGAGTTTATGCAGCCTTTTGAATTGGACAGTGACCAGGTGAAGAGAATTCTTCATTGGAAACTGTGTAGAGCGGGGCTGAACAAGAATAGACGCAGCCCCCCACACCCCCCAACACAAAGTCCTTGTGGGCAGGATGAATACAGAAACTGAGAGAATAGGAAGGAAAAAGAGGAGCTGAAGAAAGATGGGAGGTTTGGAGGGCAGGCAGAGTGCAGCTGTGGGGAAAGAAGAGTGTGAAGAAAGTAGGATTCTGATTAACTGTGCAGGGGATTTGTGTGACCTAACAGAGTTATTTGGGTGAAGAGGAGAGGAAAGAAAGAGACTATAAAGACTGAGAGAAAGTTGAGGCTGCAGTCAGCTGTTACAGATCATTTGTTCTAAAAGCCTAGAAGGAAAATGAGATGAGCCGGTAGCTGGTTGGAAAAATTTTGGGTGTTTTGTTTTGTTTTGTTTCCTGTGTAATTGAGAGCTTGAATACAACAGAAAGAGAACAAAGGGGTAAGAAAGATGAATACACTGAGTCTTAACTGATCTCCAGGAGATGACCCAGGATGACCATGGCAACACCAGAGCAAGGCAAACACACAAGCTTCCAAGCAGCAAAGTCCTGTATGTGATGAGTCAGGCTGGGTCACTGCAGGTCCTGCCTCCTGACTCTTCTAACCATTGACCTTAGGACATTGGTTAAGTCACCTACAACTCATTTCCTAATGTGTAATGTGGGAGCAATAATAATTTCCCTATCTACCCAGCACTGTTCCCAGTCAACACTAGGAGCTCATTAAATATTCCTTGGTTGATTATCTTGTGGAGCAGTTATGAGGATATAGATAAGAAAGCATGTGGGAAGATTTAAAAGTGCTATAAATGTCATTATTCAGTAAATGTTATTTGCCACGGTAGATCAATATTCATCATGTGTTAAAGTCATAACATGATTTCATTTACTCTAATTACTAAATTTCAAATATAACACCCTGTTCTCTGGGGGGGGATTATTTACACATAAATTTTAACATGTTTAGAGCAGTGGTTTCTAAATATCCACCTGAATAAATTGCCAGAGAATCAAAAGGGGAATTTTTCAAAATATAGAGACATTTGCAGCCCCTTCCTGGAGATTCTGATTCTGTAGTTCTGGAGACAGACTGGGGGATCTGTACTAAAGTTCCTGAGGTGTTTCTAACATGCAGGCAGCTTTGGGAAGTACTAACTGAGAATGTTTTACAAAAGTACTGATCTCTCTCAAACAATTATTAGACTGTCCTCCAAAGAGCAAAAAGCCACCAGTACCTTCTAGAACCCTACCACAGAAGCACCTGTGGGTCAGATATCCCACCCCACTATCTGTGAGCCCTGAAATACTATTGCCCACACCTGCTCCCTGGGCCCACTTCATTCTGTTCCTCTTTTCTTTTTTTTTTTTTTTTTAAAGCTTCCTCCACCTACCCCAACCCTTGTGGTTCTCCCCTCTTTCCCAAGACCTTTTCTTCTTCTTGCTTTGCTGTCCCTCTAGATAAGCACACCAGCCCTTTCCGTTTTAAGGGATGTTAACCAACGATTACTACAAAGGAGAAGGAAAACAAGAGGCAACAAACCTGGGGGGAAAGATAAAGGTCCCAGACTCTCCAAGATCTTACCGGCATGATGCTGGGCCACAGCTCTTGATTCCCATCAGAGAGTGAGGCAGGTGGCAACTTTGAGGGAAAAGATCTTAGAGGAAGGTTCCAAATCAAGATGGTGGTGTTGGAGGATCCTGGGTTCACCTTCCCCCACAGTCACACTGGATATGCAGCTACATAGAGAACAACTTTCTCTGAAAAAAACCTACAAACTGAGGGACCCCTTCACATCAGGCAGACGACAGAAAGCCCCACAGCAAAGCAGGTAGGAGAGGCTGAACACAATCTCGCCAGGAAGTCCATCCCCCGCAGCGTGAGGCACAATCAGGAGGGAACTCAAAACCCGGAGCTTCTCCCTGAGGAGTGAAGGGTTTGGGAACCCTACATCAGACACCCCAGCTTTTAAGACCTGCACCTGAAAGGCAAGCCCCTAAAACATAGACTCTGAAAAGGCACAGGGCTTGACCCAGGAAACACACAAGGGTCTAACCACTTGAGAGACGCTCTTAAATAGCCACGCCCTCGGACTCACCTGCTCTGACTCAGAGCAGAGGCTGTGAATGAGGCTCACGTGCTTTCAGAAGCCTGAGAGGCCGGCATCTCATTTAGCAGCATCTAAGGGCCTGCTGGTTGGCCCATGCTCCACCTCTGCTTTGCTCTAGCCAATGGGTGCCATCTTCTTTTTTTTTAATGCCAGACATTTTTTGTCATTGTTCTTCCCCCTCCCCCCCTCCTTTCCTGCAGGGGCCGTCTAGATACTCTCCCTCGGCTACTCCAGAGTGCCAGTATTTCCTGGAGGGGAGCTTTTGCACACATCTTGTTGCCTTAAAAGCAGCAAGAAAAAACGACTTATTAGTCCCAAAGGACTATTAGAAGATTTTTCAGCAGAAACTTTACAGGCCAGGAAGGGAGGAGCACAATATATCCAAAGTGTTGAAAGAAAAACTTCCTACCGTGAATACCTCTGTCCAGCAAGTTATTCGGAATGGAAGGAGAGATGAAGATTTTTCCAGACAAACAAAAGGACTCATCACCACTAAACTGACCTTACAAGAAATGTGAAAGTGACTAAGCTGAAAAGAAAAGGTGCTAATTGGTAACAAGAAAATACATGAAAGTATAAATCTTACTGGTAAAGGTAAAAATATAGTAAAGGTAGTGGATGAATCACTTATACAGCTAATAGGAAAGCCTGTAATATGATGTTGCTGGTAGAAAGACAAAGGAGGGAAAGAAAAGTGGAAGATTCTCAAATAATTCTCGTGAACATGATAGATTTTTGCATTTAGAATTAAGTCATGGTTTCCTTCATTCCATCACAGAAGAATGGTATGATGGAAATGGCGTGATTTGCAATTATCCATATTTTCTTACATATTTCCCCCTATCCACCCTGTCTACCTTTTCCCAGCTACCAACTCAGGTACACTTTTCCTTCATCAATTTCTCAAAGCTCCCCTACTCCTGGAAGCCCTGACTAGTCCCAGTGGATGCGATCAGTCCTCTCCTCTACACCTATGAAAACAGTTTGCTTCATGTCATATTAAACTAGTGAATGTTCTGCTTAGCCTGTACGGTCACTTCTGGATATTGTATTATTACTTCTTCAAATTAGGATCTCTCATGTCCCAGCCCAGCCCAGTGCTATCATAAATCCATGTGTGTACCTCAGCAACCAGCGAAAAAGTGGGAGACAGCAAAAGAACAGGATGAAGAGCAGGGAATCCTGCAGCACCTGGCTTGCAGGTTCCAACCTTCTTCTCATGCCCACAAATATGTGGCTTTTGGCAGGAAGACTGATTATAGACCTGCCTAGCTGCTGGGGTGAGCCTGCAAATGGAAGAGACTTAGTATCTCTATCCTAACAGGACCATGAATGCCACAACTGGTATTAAATAGTATTTTTTGCAAGATCTGCTGAATTAATCAGGGGTATGATGTTACCTCTATAATTTCTAAAAATAACTGCCAGTTCCTAATCTGAGAATAAATTTTGCTATTTAATTTACTTTTCAATTTTGTCTATTTTTTTTTACTTATTTTTAAAATCAGGATCAGACAAAATTGAACTAAGAATAAAGAAGTTAGGATACTTTTAATAAAGAATGCTTAACTAACTTTAGGTTTAAAAACACATTTTACTGAATCCTAGAATTATTTTTAATATTTGCTGTTCATAGCATCTTATCTGATTTGAGATCATATATAGATTGATTCAGGGTCAGAGTCCCATTACTGAGGGATAAACAGTGTTGAGAATTAGATTTTAAAAGTTAAATTGGTATGATCTGAAGAGTAAATCCATTTAAAAGATTCTGCCGGAGAAGAGAGATTGTACTTGGGCATACCCCTTCTAGTAGGTTTATCCCATTCCCAGAACGCTTAGGGACCTTATTCCTGGGATGTTACTGCCATCTAGTGGAAACTTCACTAAACGTAAAATAAATGCTTTTCCAAGGCCAATTTTTCTCCCCATCTTCTCCCCCACCGCTCTCCTCACCCATTCTTTTCTGTTTCTCTTTCTTTCTATCATAGGTACCCTCAGGCACCTCATTGGTATCCCAGAATAGAAAATGGTCAGTCATTGAGAACTTCCTTGAAATTTGGGGCTTTCTGCCAACAGGACAATATTTCTATTCGGCCAAAACTGATCTGCCAGAACCATAATAAGAGAAAAGAGAAATTAAAATGTTTTTTGTATAAATGAAAAAAAGCAAGGTAAAAAATGAAAAGTATGCTTTTCAAAAAATGAAAAGGTATGCTACCTTCTGTAAGAAAGAAGGTGAAATAAGAAAATACGTTATATGTCAAGTGAATCTCAATACAACTGGGGGAAAAAATACAGGCGTATTTATGCAAAATGAAATGCAGGGAAGATAAACCAGAAACCTAAAGGGAAAACATGAGAATAAGTGGGAAAGATAGGGAAAACGATGGAATGACTCTGATCAAATTTTTATCATATTTTTTATAGAATTTTGACTTTTGAACCATGTAAATGTTTTTATTTTCAAAATATAAAATTAAACCCCCAGGTTGGATTAACTCTAAACTGAACAGAAACAGAAACAAATCAGCATAAGTGTGATCAGATCAATAGCATGACCACTTGAAATAAGAAAAATACCAAGTAATTTTTTAATGCAAAATTCCAATTTTCCATCATCAGGGGGTGTTCTAAGGGTAATAAGAACTCCAAGAAACCCTTGAATGCAATTCTGTAAGTTTGTTGTTGGCAGTGATATCAATCTGGTAATTCTGAAACCAGTTTTGTGTGTATTTTAGAATTCCAAATAAATAGATATATTGATATTGGGAACCAGTTTTCCCCACTGTGAGAGATTTTTATTTAAGATACGGAATAAGGGAAGAAGCAGCAAACCCTATGGCATTGGATTAAGGCATTAGAAGTATCACTAAAATTCAAAGACTCTTCTGTAGCAAAGAGTACACCTTGTACCCTGATCTCAGCATCTAAATGCCAAAGTTCAACAGAAGGAAGCAGGGTCTCGTAGAAAAAACGGCTGATTCCAGGGCTAGGTCAGGGGAAATACAATGTGACTTGGAACATATTCTTTTCTCAGAACTAACAGCATGCTCAAAAGCTGATAGGGAAATGCAAAAGAACACAGGAGCCAGCAAAAATAAACAACCGAAAAGAACTATAATATGAACTTTTTAAAAATCCATGAGTCAAAAAAAAAAAAATCCATGAGTCTATATCCATCCTTAAAAAGAGAGGAAAAGAAAAAGAAAGGATGCCAATAAATGCATGTGGAAGGAGTGATCTGCAGCCAAGAAGACTCTATCCAGCAAGGCTATCATTCAGAATAGAAGGAGAGATGAACAGTTTCCCAAACAAAAACTAAAGGAGTTCATGACTACTAACCCAGCTCTTCAAGAAATCTTAAAGGAGACTCTTTGAGTGCAAAGGAGACACCAAAACTGACAGACAAGAAAGATCGGAGAAAATCTCCAGAAACAATGACAAAAGTAATAAAATGGCACTAAATACATATGTATCAATAATTACTTTGAATGTAAATGAAATAAAGTCTCCAATTAAAAGACATAAGGTGTCAGAATGGATTTAAAAAAAAAAAAGATCCATCTATATGCTGCCTACTAGAGACTCATTTTAGACCCAAAGACACTTACAGACTGAATAAGTAAAGGGGTAGAAAAATATTTATCACGCAAATGGCTGTCAAAAAAAGAGTAGCGATACTTATGTTGGACAAACTAGACTTTTTTGTTCTTGTATTGTTTTTATCCTGCTTGGGTATCAGATTAGTACTGGTCTCCTAGAATGATTTTGAATGTGTTCCCTCTATTCCATTATTTGTACGATTTTGACAAAGATTGTCATTAATTGTTCATTTAAATGTTCGGTAGAATTCACCAATAAACTCTGAGAAACAAACTGAGGGTTCTGGAGGGGAGGGGGGTGGGGGGATGGGTTAGCCTGGTGATGGGTATTAAAGAGGGCATGTACTGCATGGAGCACTGGGTGTTATACACAAACAATGAATCATGGAACACTACATCAAAAACTAATGATGTAATGTATGGTGATTAACATAACATAATAAAATAAAATTTTTTTAAAAAAAAGAATTCACCAGTGAAACCCTGTGGCCCTGGGCTTTTCTGTGCTGGGAGATTTTTGATTCCTAATCCAACTTTCATGTTTGTTATTGGTCTAAGAAGATTTCCTACTTCTTGGATTCAAGATGCATGATTCAATCATGGTAACTTGTACGTTTTTAGGAATTATCTGGTTTTTTTCCTAAGTTATCTGATTTGTTAGTATGTAATTGTTTATAGTAACCTGTTAGCACACTATGTATTTCTGTGGTTATCTGTTGTAATGTTTTCTCTTCCATTTCTCATTTTGGTTTTTTAGCTATCTTTTTTTTTTTCTTAGTTAATGTAGTTAAAGCATTGTCAAAAAAATTTTTTTTAAACTGGTCATTACTTTCAATGTTATGTTATTGTTTAATCTGGTCCCTATTCCATTTATTTCTGATTTTTCTTTGTTATTTTCTTTCTCTACTAAATTTCAGCTAAGTTTCTTCTTTTTCTAGTTCCTCATGGTGTAATATTGTCTGTTTGAACTTTTTTCTTTTTTTTTTTTTAAGATTTTATTTATTTATTTGAGACAGAATGAGATAGAGAGAGAGAGCGAGCATGAGAGGGGGGAGGGTCAGAGGGAGAAGCAGACTCCCTGCCGAGCAGGGAGCCCGATGCGGGACTCGATCCTGGGACTCCAGGATCATGACCTGAGCCGAAGGCAGTCGCTTAACCAACTGAGCCACCCAGGCGCCCTGAACTTTTTTCTTAATACAAGTATTTATGACATAAATTTCACTCCAACATCTGCTTTTGCTATATCCCATAAGTTTTGGAATATTGTGTTTTCTTTTTCTTTTGTTCTGAGACACATTTTGACTTGTTGTTTGATTTCTTATTTGGCCCATTGCTTGTGCAGTAGTGTGTTGTTTAATTTTTATGTATTAATTACTTAATATTCATAGATTTTCCAGCTTTGTGTTATTAATCTTCAGTTTTGCGCCATTGTGCGTGGAAAAGATATTTGGAATGATGTCAGTCTTCATAAATTTGTAATATTTATTATATCTCTTTTTATATAATTTAACCAGGGGATTCTTCTGTGTGTACTTGAAG
The DNA here is from genome assembly GCF_054177405.1 of Leptonychotes weddellii. Taxonomy (NCBI): domain Eukaryota; kingdom Metazoa; phylum Chordata; class Mammalia; order Carnivora; family Phocidae; genus Leptonychotes; species Leptonychotes weddellii. The sequence goes on from NC_138377.1 coordinate 81,009,929, forward strand.
AAAATGTGCATTTCATTTTCTTGGGTGGAATATTTTTTTAAGATTTTATTTATTTGACAGAGATAGAGCAAGACAGCAGAAGCAGGGGCAGAGGGAGAGGAGAGGGAAAAGCAGGCTTCCCGCCGAGCAGGGAGCCCGATGCGGGGCTCGATCCCAGGACTGTGGGATCATGACCTGAGCTGAATGCAGACGCTTAACGACTGAGCCACCAGGTGCCCCTGCAATGTTTTATATATATCTTTAGAACCATGTATTCTGAAGTATGTTTCCAGTAAAAATGTTCTTGTTGGGAAAAAAAATAGTAACTGTAACTGAGGGTATGTGTTTAAAATATAGCATATCAGAGGGGAAGTGGGGAAGAATGGATGAAATAGGTAAAGGGGATTTAAGAGTACATTTAACATGATGAGCACTGAATAATGTATAGAATTATTGAATCACTATATTGTACACCTGAAAGTAATATAACACTGTATGTTAACTCTACTGGAATTAAAGTAAAAAACTTTAAAAAAAAGGAAGAAGAAAGAAAATACTAGACACCAAAAAATAAATAAATAAATAATTGAAATCCATGAGTCTATACCCATCCTTAAAAAGAGAGGAAAAGAAAAAGAAAGGATTCCAACAAATGCTTGTGAAAGGAATGATAGAAATAGAAAATCATCATTTTAGAACCACCAGAGGAATAATAGATTCAGGCAAGAATCATCAAAGTGTGCTAAAATCATTCTGTAAAAAATTGGGGCATAAAAGAATATTTATGCAGTCTGAAAGTATCGCTCCACAGAATATGTATGAATTACAAACAAAAATATAGCTTTACAATGAATCTGGTAGTTAGCACTTTGACTAAGTGATCAAACTTAATATAAGCAATAATGGGACAATCTGACAGCAGGTGCCTCTTGATATGACACACTGAGGATACAAATCACTTCTATGGTATTCCTGCCAAAACTGCATGACCTGAGTCTAGTCTTGAGGAGACATCAAGTAAACCCAAAACAAAGAGGATTCCACAAAATACCTGGCCTTGGGGCGCCTGGGTGGCTCAGTCGTTACGCATCTGCCTTCGGCTCAGGTCATCATCTCAGGGTCCTGGGATCGAGCCCCGCATCGGACTCTCTGCTCGGCGGAGAGCCTGCTTCTCCCTCTCCCACTCCCCCTGCTTGTGTTTCCTCTCTCACTGTGTCTCTCTCTGTCAAATAAATAAAATCTTTAAAAAAAAAAAAAATACCTGGCCTGGACTCCAAAAATGTCAATGTCATAAAAGACTAAAGAAGGCTGGAGAGCTGCTCTTGATTAAAGTTAACAAAAGAGAGAGATAATTAACTACAATGTGTGTAATCCTTAATTGTCTCTTAGATGATTAAAAAATTCCATAAAAGATATTACTGAGATAATTTGGGATATTTGAATAAAGTCTCATATTAGGTGATAATATTAAACATATTAGATAATAGAATTGTATCAATTTTAAATTTCCCAAGTGTTATAACTCTATTTTAGCTAGAGAATGCCCTTGCTTTTATAAGATACAGGCTGAAGTATTTGGGAAGAAAATATCACAATGTCTACAACTATCTCTGAAATGGTTCAACATGATCTCTCCCATAAATATTTTAGTGTGTATCTCAAAAATATAAGAGCATCTTAAAAAATAACAATATGGCATGCAATTTTTAAAGCTTCCCTGGTAATTCTATTGTCCAACTACAGATCAATACTACAGAGATGATAAGCAAAACTAAATCTCAGAAGTCAAATCTGATAATTTGGTTGTGGTAACTTAGAGCACTGTGTTAAAAAAAAAAAAAAGATTCTGATATATGCTTAGGCTCAAACAGAGAGAATGCTATGCTTGATTGGCTAGGTCTGTCTTGGTATTCAGAAGGTCCCTATATATTATCTGGGTCACATTACAAGCATGAAACAGGGTTAACACGGAAGAGCAAGCTACAGGCTAGAAGATAAAAAGGAGATTCTAGCATCATCAGTGGAGTCTGAACTTATCTTAGATAACTGACCTCCTCAGTCTTGAAGAAATCAGGATAGGACTTATTTTCCTAGTTAATATGACTAACATTATAATGAAACAAAAGTCAGTTGTGGGGTGGGGAGGGGTACGTGTGTATGCATTAAGCTTTGAAGAACTCAGAGTCCACGCATGTGGGTAGGAAAGAACTATAGGGAGGAGCTCTTTAGAGTAACAGCCATTTTTTTTTAAATGTATGAGCAGATGGGGAATATCAGTGAAATGAAAACGATAAGGAAGAGTCAATGGAAGTGCTAGAAATAAAAAACACCATACCAGAAATGAAGAATTATTTAGATAGACTTATTACAGCTGAGGAAAAAAAACTCAGTAAAATTTGAAGATAGGTCAAGAAATTACCCAAACTGAAACACAAAGAGAAAAAGAGTGAATAAAAAACTGTTCATCCAAAAACTGTTAGACAATATCAAATGACCCAATATATGAATAATTGGAGTCATAGGAAAGAAGGAAGGCAGGAAGGCAGGAAGGGGAAATAGGGCAGAAGAAATATTTGAAGAGATAATGACCAAGAAATTTTCCAAAATTATGAAAGACATAAAGCCATAGACCCAGAAGTTCATAGAATCCCAGACAGGATAAATTAAACACAGCCACACACACACACACACACACACACACCTAGTCTAACTGCTGAAAACCAAAAATAAAGAGAAAATCTTGAAGATATCCAGAAAAAAAAAGTAAAAAGCATACGAAGATACGAATTTACAGCAGTCAGAAACGATGCAAGCCAGAAAACAGGAAAGCGACATCTTGAAAGTACCAGAGAATAAAACTATCATACCAGCATTCTTTACCCAGGGAAAACACCATTCAAAAATGAAGGTTAAATAAAGACTTTTTCAGAAAAACTAAAGCTGAAATAATTCATTGCCAGTTTATCCACAATTCAAGAAATATTAGAGGAAGCTCTTCAGGCAGAAGGACTGTGACATCAGACAAAAGCCTGAATCTACATGAATAATCTCGCCATGTAAGTAAACGCTAAATTATGAATTATAATTTATTAGTTAAAAGAAGTTAGTTTTCCACAACTATTTTATGTAGGAGTCAGAAGAACTCAATGGAGATATTACAATCTGAAATAAACAGAAGAGAAAGATAAGACAAGCTAATTAATGTGTTTAACATGCTTGTAGTCCCTTTAGAGGAAAACTGCCAAGTCTCTACTATTGAGTAAGACTTATGTACAGTGACCATGACTCCATCCCCCTCTCTATTCCCCTCTCCACGCATCCCCACAAATACACACAGCTAATTGGGCCGGGACTGTGCACCTTACTCAAATGCAGTAATCTATAGGCTGGAGAGCAGACCCTGGATATTTAAGAATTCTATATAGTCATGTTTATGGGCAATTTGTTTGGGATACCAGATCTGCTCAAGAATATGAGCTAGAAAATTGGGAATATAATTGAGCAAGAAGGGAGCCAATGGTGAAAGATTTGCAAGGAGAAGGGAGTAATCACATGTCATTAGGCAACAGAGGACAAGATTTTAAACAGAATCCATGCGACAGGCAGGAGAAATGATTTACAGAACTGGGGAAAATTTGTGGCAGGAACTACAAAACAGGGATAGAGAAGAGTTGAATCACCATGATAGCAAATGATCCATGAGTTTTAGGTTCTGGAGTCAATAAAATGACCCTAGACTGCGTGGGAAACCAGACTCCCAGATCACAATTTTACTGTCCATGAGGCCTACTACATGAAGATTCTTTTTTTTTTTTTTAAGATTTTATTTATTTATTTGACAGAGAGAGAGATAGCGAGAGCAGGAACACAAGCAGGGGGAGTGAGAGAGGGAGAAGCAGGCTTCCCGCTGAGCAGGGAGCCCGACGTGGGACTCGATCCCAGGACCCTGGGATCATGACCTGAGCCGAAGGCAGACGCTTAACAACTGAGCCACCCAGGTGCCCCTACATGAAGATTCTTATTGTTCCAGTAGACTCAGTAGGACTTACTTCAGATATTCATACTTTTTTCTCTTTTGTCAACTGCTGGACTTTTTGACCCACTGTGCCACCCAGTCCTGAGGTAGGAATCCTAATTTATGTGAAACACAATGTGGCTTAGTATATTAGTTTCCTGGAGCTACATAACAAATTACCACAAACTCATTGGCTAAAACAGAAATTTATTCTCTCACAGTTCTGGAGGACAGAAGTTCAGAACCAAGGCATTGGTAGGACTGGTTCCTTCTGAAGGCTCTGGGAGAGAATCCATTCCAGCCCTCTCTGTCACCCAGTGGCTGCCCACAATCTTTGGCAGTCCTTGGATTATACCAGCATCACTCCCATCTCTGCCTCCATTTTCACATCCCCCTCTCTTCCGTGTGTCTTCCCCCCTTCCTTTCTCTTCTAAAGACACTTGTCATTGGATTTAAGGCCCATGCTAATGCAGGATAATCTCATCTCGAGATCCTTAAGTTAATTACATCTGAAAGATCCTTTTTCCCAATATGGTCACGTTCACAGATTCTGCAGTTCTACGGAGTAAATATTTTTTGGGGGGATGGAGGAGGAGGCATCATTCACCCATGACACCTAACCATGAATTGAAAAATGGGTTTTAGTCCTTGCTCCACAATTAACTTACTTGCTGTGCGTGACCTTCGACATATTGGTTAACTTCCCTGAATCTTAATTCACTCATCTGAAAATGAGAATATTATCCGCCCTGTGAAGTAGTGTGTATCTAGTGTACTTTAAATAAACATTAAATGAATAAATTAATAAATGAGTGATTGAATAAATGAATTCATCCGGAGGTGTTCAGTTTGCCATTATCAAACAAGATCTGGCACTCAGGGGAGAGGTTAGGGCTGCATACTCAGACTCGGGAGTCTTCAGCATCAGCAGGAACAAGGGAGACCACCTAGAGAGAAAGACAGAAGAAAGGTGAAGATACAACCCTAAGAACTTTAACATTTAAGAATCAGACAAGAAGATACACCCGAAACTAATATAATATGGTATATCAACTATACTTCAATTTAAAAAAAAAGAACTGGACGGGGCGCCTGGGTGGCTCAGTCGTTAAGCGGCTGCCTTCGGCTCGGGTCGTGATCCCAGAGTCCTGGGATCGAGTCCCACATCGGGCTCCCTGCTCAGCGGGAAGCCTGCTTCTCCCACTCCCCCTGCTGTGTTCCTGCTCTCACTGTCTCTGTCTCTGTCAAATAAATAAATAAAATCTTTAAAAAAAAAAAAAAAAGAACTGGACAAGAAGATAATTCAAGAGAAGGTAAAATAAGAGCAAAGGAACCAAAAAGTAAAGAATTAGGATTTTTCCCTGTTAGAATTCCACCCCAAATCAAAGGCATTCTGGTCAGAACTAGTGAGAACAAACACCTTTTTTTTAAATTGTATTTTGTCTTGATTATGTAGTTAGCAAGCCCAACTGGGATGCCAAAAAAAAAATAGAGGAGGAGCCCTCTGCTCCCTCACGTCTAATACCAACAACCCATTGTCCCCAGGCTCTCCTCTCCTTCGTTTCTCCAAAAGAAGGGCCAATCTCAGCATATGCCATCCCTGCTGACCTCTTACCATGTCCCTCTCTGAATACTACACATTCTGTACACCCCTATCCAAACGCCACCATGCTGGCTATTCCACAGGATAGTAGGCACCCCTCATTTCAAGAAATGTGATTGATTCCTGGAAGACAACACAGTGGCAGCCTTTCTCATAAGCCATTGAATGAGTCAATCACAAGATTCCTATTTGTACTAAGTAATGTCACAAAATGGCAGGCTTCATAATGTATACATCTTTGCCAACTATCGCCCCTGTGCATGCACTACCTCAAGGCCTACAGAATTAATACAAGGTAACTGCTCAGCATTTCCTAGTAACCTTGAGGTGAGTTATGTCAGCCAATATGTGATGGACGAGGACTTGAACCCATGTTCTCTGACTTTAAGTCTCATGCTCTTTACCGTGACTTCATTCTGGAAAGCTGAATTCTATTTGGGAAAGGCAAAACTAACAGACACAAAATCAAAAGCCAAGCTGTGTGGTGGGTTTATAAGTTCAGGACAAGAGATAGATCCTCATGGGCTAGAGGATTTAAAAGAAGATGTTTTTGGAAAACTTTGCTCATGGGAGGTCTACGTGGAAGTCCAATTTGTAAAAGAGACATATATGGAGCTGCTCTGATGAGCTAGTGTAGGATTCCAGAACCCCTTTCCCAGGTTCAGCAAGGAATTCTCCTCAGTGGCTCTTCAGCAGTCCCAGGGCTCTGCTGAGCACGTGGGAAACAACTGAGCTAAATATGTGGTTTTCAAAGTGTAGTCCCTGGACCAGCAGCATCAGTATTTTCTGGGAACTTCTTCAAAACATTAATTCTTTGGCCCCATGCAAGATTTATTGAATCAGAAAATTTAGCAAGTGGAAAAAAAAAAAAGAAAAATTTAGCAAGCTATATTTTAGCATGCTTTCTGGGTAATTTTGATGGCCATTTAGTTTGAGAACCAGTGGGCTACTTCATCTCCATAAAGTAGGAGGGGTGACCACCCACTTTGAAAGAACAGTTGTGGCTGGGTTTGGGGACTTTGAAGGGAGTTGGGAACTGTCACTGAGAGGCCTTCTCCAGGACACCAGCAGAGATGGATGAATGGGATTGAAGGAGCAGACAAGTCCTGACCAAGGCTAGAAGGTGCCAGCATGCACTCACAGGAATCACGTCTATCCCCTGACTTCCTCCAGCAATGTCACAGAATAAGATAGAAGAGAGTGGACCTTTGAGGTGACCTAGCACTCTGGGCAGAAAGTTTAAGGAAACAAGGAGTCTAGGAGGCTGCACTCAAGTGCTTGGCCATGAAAGGACTAGACTTGAAAATCTAGATCCCAGGGAAGGTAGCAGACAGGCTCAGCGGGTGTAGGGGCATGGGAGAGGTGGGGAGTAGACAGCCTTACTAAGGACACTGGGGTGGAGAGGCTCTGGGTTTGAGGTCTGGTCTCAGTGCTGAAACAATCCTAAGTTATATCAAAGCCCAAGATTTGGTTCTACTTCATGCTTCACTGTTGAGTTTATATTTCCAAATGGATAAACTTGCATAGAAACTATTTGTATATGATATAATAAACCAAATAAAAGTCTTTTTCTATATTCGAAAATATTTTAATCTCTATCTTTTTTATATGTTGGTGCGTTATTGTTATCCGTTCTTGAAAAGGACTGAATTCCTCTTTTTCTGTGTGTTTTTCCCTGTTTTGTATATTTCTGTGGCAAAAGATACATAATGTAAAATTAGCCATTTCTGAGTGTCTGGTTCAGTTATACTTTCCTTTTTAGTGCTAAAGAAGTCATTCTTTTATGAAATAATAATAAAAACAGACCGTAGTTGGTGGGCAGGGAGCTGTTTTTACTTGAAAAATGTAAAAGTTGGTATTTTATTTGGGGTTCTTAACTTTGTTTTGAAATGCTACTGGACTGAGAAAGCCAGACATCTATGAACCGCTACCTTAAAGGAGAGTTAGGATTTAGAGGGGAGAGTTCAGGGGTGTTTGAAAGAAGCCAGAACAAAGCCATAGAGAGAGGAATGTGCAGGGCCTTTTTTTTTTTGAGGTTGTAGACCAGATTTACTAAAATAAGATGTTTTTGAAAAGGAATAGTTGGAATTAAGTTTTGGTCCATTTCAAAATATTTAATGCCTGGTGATGTTCTGCTTATAGTGGAAACTCAATAAATAGTTATTGAGTACAGTGAAAGTTCAAGTCAGATTCAGAAGAGTCAGAAAATAAAGTCTGAACTTCATTTATTAACCAGAGTTTCCCAGCAGATGTTCCTATAATGGGTAACCAATGTGCTAAGTTACTGATCTCTTCTACCCCCAAGAGAACCAGGCAGGACCCAGAGCATACGGTCAGCTCCAGCCCAGGTATATTTAAGCATGCTGTTCATATATAACAATTTGAGAAGACAGGAAGCAAATGGGGAGCCACTGAAGATGACTAGGCAGTCATAAGATGATAGCAGTATTTCCAGGAAGACATTAGCCTGGTGGTAGAGTGCAAGGTGGAGCCCAGGCTTGAAGCTAGAATCATTGGGAAAAAGAGTTCCAAGATATGTAGGATTAACTCTACCCCAGCTCCACGGGTGAGCCTTGTTTGGCTTAAAGCAATCAACATTTCTGTTCCCTAGGCCACAAAGACTGCTCTGGGGATGGGCCCATAACCCAATCAGAGATTTCTTTTTTTCTTTAAATAAGAACTAAGAAAAAGATTCTTATATTTCTGTCTGAAGTTGACGTGGGAAGCATATAACCCTAAAACGCTGGTTGGCAGTCATCTTTGGATGATGAGGGGGAGCCTACATGAGAACAGAGGAGGTGGAGCAAAGAAATGGTGGAAGGGAAACGGGGTCCAGGTCCTAGCACTTAAGCCACCAATGAAGGCTCATCCGAAGCCTGTCCTACCCCTGGACTCTGCGGTAGCTGCTTAAACTCCTATTTCTACGTAAGCAAGTTTGGATCTTGTCTTCTTTCACTTGGAACTGAAAAACTGCTGAGGCACAAGGATAAAGTGATCCTCAAAATAAGAGGGAAGAAAGGGAGCATTTGCAACAGTCTAGCACTCTGGAAAGTAGCTATTCAAAGGCATGACAAGGGGGGGTCTAGGAGGCTACTGAAGTGACTAGCCGTGAAGGGACAGGGGTGGCACTGGGATGTCAAGGGAGGGCTGCTCTGAGCTTCAACATGAAAGAAAAGGTGCCTACAAGAATGGTTTCTGTCCTGATCCCTCCTTTGGTTAACACTACAGTCAACTCCTCAGGGATAATCAAGGCCCCCAACGCATGCCAGAGAAATGATGTAAACCCATCACTCCAGGGTAGTGGGATCTGCCGTGAAAGATTCAGGAAAAGGCAAAGGAAGGGTTGCTTGAGCAGGTCCCAGGAATAAAATGAGGGGGCTAAAAAAAAAAAAAAATGGAGGGGGGAAGATTGTGAAAAAGAAAATTAAAGAAGATTGCTGAAAAGAACATGGATAGAAACCTAGAGAATAAGAGGGCAGTGAACGGTGGTTGCTAAGGAAGGGCCCCAGGGCCAAACAGATACCAGTTTCAAAACTCATGAGTCACATACTAGCTCTCTTAATTTACCGAAGTGTCCCTTTCCTGTCTGTAAATGAGCATGAAAGTGCCCCCTTTAGATGACTGTGAGGCTCCCAAAAAATATATTACAGGGAAGCCCCTAGCAGTGTCCGGCAGGAGTAGGCATTCATTAGGTGTGGCTATCTCATAAGAATAAGATGATGAATGCAGGAAGACAGGAGGGGAAGAAAGAACACTGCTTTACTTAGATCCTGACCCTCTTCGGCAGCAAGCAGCAAGTATTCACTTTATTTATAGAAGCAGCACTAAGGGAAATTAAAAGAGAGGATCACACTAAAAAAAAAAAAAATTGGCTTTTGAGAGATGCGAATGTTTACTTAATGTCCTCTGTGTTGTAATGTTCTCTGATAGAACCCCTTAGTAAATGTCTGTTGAATTAGGCTAACACTAGTTGAAAATCTTCAACATACAAGAGAGAAAAATCACTTAGGACAAAATATTAAAAGTCAAACAAGCATACAAACGAATGAAAGTCTAAAATCGCCGGAGCTTGATTTCAGCAGGCAAGAGTGTGGCCCTACCTCACGCCCCATCTGGACTGGCTGCGCCGGCCGAGGCCCGACTCCGACCAGTGTCCTGTCCTTACCGACAGCCCAGGGACTGGGAGGAGACAGAGGTGACAACGGCTGGTGCTTCTGTTCAACCTTGAAATCCTCGCCACAGGAGACCGCCCGGCACTTGGGCGGGGCGGGGGGGCGGGGTGCCAATCTGAAGACCAGAGACGAGGTGGAAAGCCTCTGGGACCAGGAAGGGACAGGCGGGAATCCGATGTGGCAGTGGCACCTGGTACCCATTACTAATTAATAACCGGACTCTCACATTTATAAAGCGCTTTACTGATACTAACATTAAATCACTTCTGTAAGGCACTCACTCCGCTGGTGGTAGCAATAAATAACAACCCTATGCCTACACTCTCTCTTCTAAACTTCTCCACGTCCGCTAAGTGCGTCTTGTCATCAGCATTTTGACAGGGAAACTGTGGCTCGGAGGTGTAAAGTACATCGGTCACAAGACAGATCCCTGCTTCGCGCCAAGCGGCGGTCGAAACCCGGGCGAGCCGCAGTGCAGCCTTGCCGGCCCAGGTAGCTGCACACCCACAAGGGGGCGGGCTCAGCCGTCCTCTCCCGCCCCGCACCCGCGCAGTCCACACACCGCTCCACCTCCCCGGGAGCCGGCATTGGTGCCCGCAGCCCAGGCGCCCCGCGGTCGCCCCAGCCTCGCCCCGCGCCCCCGCGCAGCCCGCCTGCCGTCCGTCCGGAGCCCTCCCGGCCGCCGCGCTGCACGCCTGGAGCGCACCCACTGTCCTCGCGGGGACAGGGGGCCCCGCCACCGTCATGCTGCCCGCCATCTACACGGCCCTGGCGGGGCTGCTGCTCCTGCCGCTGCTGGTGAACCTCTGCTGCCCCTACTTGTTCCAGGACATGCGTTACTTCCTGCGGCTGGCCCGCGTGGCCCGGCAGGTGCGCAGCTACCGGCAGAGGCGGCCGGTGCGCACCCTCCTGCACCTCTTTCTGCAGAAAGCGCGCAAGAGCCCGCACAAGCCCTTCCTGCTTTTCCGCGACGAGACGCTCACCTACGCGCAGGTGGACCGGCGCAGCAACCAAGTGGCGCGGGCGCTGCGGGCCCACCTCGGCCTGCGCCAGGGGGACTGCGTGGCGATCTTCATGGGCAACGACCCAGCCTACGTGTGGCTGTGGCTGGGGCTGGTCAAAATGGGCTGTGCCATGGCGTGCCTCAACTACAACATCCGCGCGAAGTCCCTGTTGCACTGCTTCCAGTGCTGCGGCGCGAAGGTGCTACTGGCCTCGTCAGGTGAGCCCCGGGGAGCGCCCGCCCTGGCTGCGGGCTCCTCGGCCCCGTGACACGCTCGCTCCTGCATGCCGTAGAGGGTTGCAAAGGGAAGTCCAGATCCGAACTGGAAGGGTAGAGGAACGCTAATGATCGTTAGGACAACCTGTTGTGGAAGCCGAGCCAGGCACTGCGTCAAGCACTAAGTGTTGCCTTTAATCCTAACAACAGGTAGGGTTTACTACCCGGCTTTGTAGATGAGACCACTGAGACCAGAGGGGTGACGCCTTATGCCCCAGGTCACAGAGCTGGGAGGAGAGGGGTTAACCAGAGCTATCCACCTCCAGAGTCCAAGCTCTGAACCTATACTGACAATATTTGCGTTAAGATGCAGAGAGCCTTTGAGTGAGAACTCTAGAGGATCCAGAATGTTCTTTTTTTTTTTTTTTCATTTTTATTTTTTTTATTCTGTCTCCACTGAGGATCCAGAATGTTCTTATCTCTGCTGTTTGATTGGCTATGTGAGCATGAGAAAGTCACTTTCCCTCCCTGTCCCTTGGTTTCCTCCTCTAATAGAGGGTCTTGATGGTTGCTTCCAGCCCTCAAATGCTGTTAGCCTTTCTAGATTCTCACTGCAGAGAGAAGGTTACTCCACCTGCTCCCCAAGAAGAAGATTTTAGGGATCTGCTGCTGTGCCCTTGTCAGCCCCCATTACATCTGTAGCCCAAGTGACCTTTGGTTCTGGAGTTACCTCTTGCCACGCTTCAACAAACCTGAAATGGTAACTTCATGCTCCAGAGGTGACCGGGCCAGGAAGAAACCAAGAACCTGTTTCCCACAGGACTGTTGGTCTTCCTTCCTAGAGCGGGAATAAGGACTAGGAGTTGCTTCTCACTCTGTCAGTAAAGGGAGGCCCAACCAGATGTGAGCTGAAAGACGAAGAAATAGGGAGCCAGGACGCCTCACCTTTCTGAATGCCTTTCTGTGCCAACCCCTATGCTGAGTGCTTTTATTACCCTGAGAGATAGCATGTCATTACCCCCTGTTAGACAGTTGAGAAAACTAAGCTTAAAATTCTAGCCCAGGTCCATCCAACTTCAAAGCCCATGAATTCCCCCATATCATGCTACCTTCTTCTACATGGATGTAGTGCTAGAGCTCGAATGGATTAAGCATCCTCTGCTCTTCCCCTACATTTCACAACTAAGGAAACTGATGCAAGCTAAGCATCTTGCCTAGTGTTGCAGAAAGATGTCTGTTAGCTTGCGGGAAACCAAGAAAGTTACCCACCTGTTTCATGTGGCATAAAATAATACAAAAAATGAAGACTTTGTATAAATGTTTAAAAACAGGGGTTCAACTTAAAGACAGCCAAGTTGTGTGAAGGGGATGGTCCCTTCAAGAAAATTCCCAACAATTTCTAGTTGCCTGAGAAAAGAGACAACTTAACCTCTTAGTAACTGGAAGACTCTTAAACCTATTAGTTTACCTTTTGGTTCCAAAGAAAGTTATCATCACAGTGATCTTTTTACCCCTCTAGGGGGGTACTTAAATACTGTTTACTTGCGTAGCACCTCAGGCTCCCTGTGAGGGAGGTCAGGAACTGCAGAGATTGGTTCTGTAATCAAGTCAGAAACACAGCCAGATATCTCCTTCCCCACTCAGGCAACAGTCCCCTGCCATTAAGCATTACATTTAGGTCAGTGTATGTGGAGAGTATGTGAAGTTTGGGCACTCACATCCAATTTGAACCAGACTTTCCAGTGCACCTAACAGCACTCTGGCAGTAAACTGACCTTTGAGAAAGGCCACACATTTGGAAAACATTCCACTTTTCCAAATCACTAAGAAACCATTGTATGCCATGCAGAATTACACTCTGACCTGCAAAGGAGATAACAGGGAGTCCAAAGCTGGCTGCTTAGTAGAGGTACCCATTTGTAAATGTGTTGAATGGACTGCTTCTAAAAAGAATTATTTTCTTTAAGATTTATTTATTTATTTGAGAGAGGGAGAGGGAGGAAGTGGGAGGAGGGGCACAGGGAGAGAATCTTCAAGCAGACTCCCCGCTGAACACAGAGCCCAACGTGGGGCTTGATCTCACGACCCTGAGATCAGGACCTGAGTCAAAACCAAGAATCAGACGCCCAACCAACTGAGCCACCCAGGCACCCCTAGAATTCTTTAAAGTTGGAAGGAATCTGAGAGAAATTCTAATCCTATAATCCTCCAACTTTAATGAGTGTGTTATCCTTCAAAAAAAAATAAAAGTTTAGAAAAGAAACTTTAATGTGCACAAGAATCACCTGGGAAGCTTATTTTAAAAAACAGATTCCTGACCCCATTCCCCAAAAACACTGAATCAGTAGGACTGTGGCGGGACGCAGTAATGTGAATTTTTATAGCAAGTCCCATCCCACGCCCAGATGAATTGGTCTGAGGACAAGGCTTTGAGAAACAGTCTAATTTCTGCTTGTTTTATATCGTTGAACAAAGGCCCTGAATATCAATTGCCCAGAGTCACATAGCTGGTTAGCAATAGAGAGCTGGGGACAAAACCCACATGTTTGGTTTTGTTTCACTTCCAAGGCACTTGTTCTACTACACCACCTGAACATAGTACATAAAAGTGTGACGTCTTAGGGGCGCCTGGGTGGCTCAGTGGTTAAGTGTCTGCCTTCAGCTCAGGTCATGATCCCAGGGTCCTGGGATCAAGCCCCGCATCGGGCTCCCTGCTCGGCGGGAAGCCTGCTTCTCCCTCTCCCACTCCCCCTGCTTGTGCGCGCTCTCTTGCTCTGTCTCTCTCTGTCAAATAAATAAATAAATAAATCTTAACAAAAAAAAAAGTGAGACGTCTTTAGAAATATTAGAGTGGCTACAATTCAACAGGGTTTGATTCTGTACTTTGAACTTCAGCCTTACGGCTTGTGGACTAGTAAGAGCTCTTGAATTCCAACTAGCTGTCAGATTCTGGAGTCTATGCAAAAGACCAGCACAGTGGCATTTATCATGAAGATTGATCCAGTTGCCATGAATTTTGGTGAATCTTCATAAAGCTTAACAGGGCTCCACCCTGTCAGGAATTTCAGTACCCAATTATTGCTTCAGAATTTACTCTACAGAAGCACCCATCACTCAGAGAACATGATGTTCTCTATGGTACATTTCACGGTCCTTCTCCATAGAAGGGTATGATGTAAATAATTACATGAAAAAATTGCCTTCAACTATTTGATCCCGTATCAATTTCGTCATTGATAGAAACCAGCTCTTTGGGTTGGTAGTTTTTCAAGTAACTTCCCAAACATAGAATATGGGTAAGATAAGAAAACATGCAGGAGGACCCCCAAAATAGTAAATTTGCTTTGTTGCCATTTATGCTCGCATTCAGATCATTGCTAAACTAGCTCTTCTACTGGAAGGCTATCCTAGGTCTCCTTCATCAGCTCACTGGCCAGGTATACACTGTATGGGTCAGCATAACCATGCAAGGCTCCCATAGGTACTACTCTTTCACAGGCTTTAATAACAGTTAAAGATACTCTCTATTGCAAGACTGAGATCCAGAGAAATCATAAAATATTCCAGATTATTTTTGACCTGGTTTTGCAAGGTTGCAAAAAATAAAATTGGACCTCCTTTGAACAATGGGATGAAGGAAAATGCTTTCAATAACTTTCAAAAGTATTGCATCATTGCAGTGATGGAGCATTTCATTATAAAACTAGTGTCAGGACCAAGGAGAACTCTTGTCATACAAACTTGAGGTCAGGTTGAGAAAAACAGATGGACCAACAACTTAATTTGACATCAAGAAACATTTAGAGAGTCCTCACAAGGTACAAGCTAGTTGCCATGATAGGACAGGGAGAAAAGAAGATGAATTAGTTCAAGGATCTAACAGCCCGGTAAAAGAACTAAGCCACATACACAAATGACTGTGACATCCAGGAGGATATAAAAAGTATGATAAGTCTGCTGAGAGAGGTACAAAGTGCTGTGGTGGGGGGTGGTGAGCAGAGGGTGAATGCTTCTGGGGGCATTAACCACTGAGCTTGGCAAGTGCAGTTGGGGAGAGAGCATTCCAGGCAAGAGGAGCCCAGGGGCGATTTTCATCAGGTTCATAACACAGATGCTTCATTAGAGTTTTACTATGTGAGGGCAACAGCAGGCTGGACTTAAATAATGGTAATTTTTAAAAGCTATTTACTGAAGGTACTCTACTGTAGAGAAAATAAGGACTCAGAGAATTCAAAGAATGGCCAACAGCAGTGGCCTCACTTCCATGGAGGGAGATGAATTTCCAGTGCCAACTTTAGTCAAGGGTCAAGACATAGAGATACTCTTATCTTCACTCCTCTCCTCTCTCTGGGCTGTGCAAGGAATAACTTAGATGAGTTGCCTCAGTGCACTTTGTCTCAAAGGCTGGAATTCTCTCATATATCTTTGAAGAAGTGCTAGTAATATCTAGCACATAGTAGTCACTCAACAAATGTTTGTCAAATTAATGAGTTCCATTATTCTGGTTGGTTGTGACAGGTTTTCATTTCTGAAGCATGAGAACCATTGGGTCAGGCATGAGGGCATGAAAAATGATGTAAAAAAGTTAAATATATTTGACTATTTGAGAAAATCCATTTAGATCCAATCTCCCCCAAGCCCAGCCTCATCCTACCAGACTTGTTTACGTCCCAGTTTACCTCTGGCAGTAGGCTGTAGGAGAGAGGTATTCTCCTGGGGTCTCATTGCCAGAGAGGAAGCTGGTCATGAGTATAGGATGGGCTGAGACCGTCGTCACTAGGGTCTCTACATAGGCTGGTGGAGGACAAAAGCCTAGGCATCAAATGAGTAATGTACTTAGGGTCTGGGATCCCAAGAAGCCCAAGGTCTGAACAGAGAGCTAGCTTAAAGAGGCTCTCTAAAATTTTTCTTCTTAGCCTGCTCATAACTAAAGGTTGCAAGGGGGGTTGTACATCTCCATTCAAAATAAACTAGCACTTTGCTAGTATATTTGGGAACACTTAGAGTTATTTTTCTTTAGAAACAAGGAGGGAGGGAAGAGGTGAAAACAAACACCGCTTTAAATCAGGTGTTAATGTTATTGAAACTGAAGAAGGATAGGGTTCAGATTATTCTGCACGTTGAGTGTAAGTGGCCAGTATTTGAAAAGGACCTTCCCACAGCCTCTGACCGAAAATAGGGAAGTAGATAGCTGGTAGATAGGTAACAGGTTGCTTATGGATATCAAATGATAACAATTATGTAAGGGGCGCCTGGGTGGCTCAGTTGGTTAAGCAACTGCCTTCGGCTCAGGTCATGATCCTGGAGTCCCGGGATCGAGTCCCGCATCAGGCTCCCCGCTCGGCAGGGAGTCTGCTTCTCCCTCTGACCCTCCTCCCTCTCACGCTCTCTGTCTCTCGTTCTCTCTCTCTCAAATAAATAAATAAAATTAAAAAAAAAAAAGAACAATTATGTAAGTCCTGATATGACCTGGTAGCCTCATGACAAAGAATTAACCTTGATTCCAGGGCTATTTAGAAAGCAAGGGTTCCCATAAGTAAGAACTTTAAGAGAAATGAAAAATAGTATTAAGAAGCTATATAAGTGCATAAAGGTAAGATGAGTATGTATTTCCCTGTTAAAGATTTACTTATTCCAGGTGGGACTTAACCTTGATTAAACATCTTTCTGACCTCAGGGTGATTTGTTCTGTGTGGGAAGGGGGAGGCGTGAATGCATGCCTCTATCTGCAGGGTGTCCTAACACATATCATGTTGATGTACAGACCAGACAGTAGGTTATTAAATGCTATACTTCCAAACTGCCAATGTTAAAAATGCAAAATCACAGTTACAAATGGCATTTGAAAAACTGCTTTCAGACTGTCTCCAAAGACTGTTAAGAACCAGTTTTTTTTTAGTTGCCTTTCGAGTTGAGTGAAGAAAAGATAAGCCTTCAATCCTGACTTGTCCACCTACCAAGCATTTCACAATCATCCTGAAATTTTGATCAAAACACATTTCCTTTCACTGCCTCCTTTTCAGATCCAGCTTTATTGATAAATATTTCTGGGGTGTTTTATTTAACTCAGTCAGATACCCATTCAATGAGACAATCCAGTAGCAGAACAAGCTGCTAGAGTGAATGC
>NC_138377.1:81027143-81092156 GCF_054177405.1 Leptonychotes weddellii
ATTTTAAGGGAGGGAAAATGTAATCTCAATATTCCCTCACTCAAGTATGAACTGGTTTCTCTGAGGTTCTATTTCAATCCTCAACTTAAACGTAAACTAATGAGGAACCAACAGATCTACTCTACACCATTCAGGCCACTTTCTGTGAATACTGTTTTTCATACCCAAGCTTAAATAAAGCTCAAGGTTATGCTTTTCAAAGAAGATGAACAAGAGATTGTCAATATTACCCTCCAAAGGTAGATCCACATGCTTCATTTAACAAGAACTGAGCAGGTCAAGGAGACAGCATCTTCTAAAAAGTAAGGCACTCTTTCAATAATTGAACCTGAATGGCTAGTATAAGGATGCAGCAGGAATCCCATAAACCCAATATATTTCTGTTTATTTTGTATGTATCCTTCCAAACATAGGCTCACTGAGCCTCTGTCTTCATTTGTAGAAACAGGATGACTGTAACTGTATCATAGGGTTCTCGTGAAAATTATGTGATGTGATATATGTAAAGCTACTATACAAATTGTTCTATACAAATGGAAACATTAAGGCTTTATTATCAGTAAGGATGCAAGGTGTAGTGGATGCTGTGATGGACTACCCATATGCCCCCTTCAGGACTGAGATGCTCATTCCTCAGCTGCTGGGAGCATTGGCAGTTGAAACTCTTAGCCAAGACCCTCTCCAGGACTCACCCTTGCTTACAGAGAGCCACTGTGCCCAAGGTCAAGCGCTACCACCCCCAGCCTGCATCCAATGACTGGTTCATGGGCAGGGGTGAAGGTTCAGCCCACTTCCCTTAGTTTGGGACAATCCTGAAGGGCCATCCCAGGCCCAGAGTTCCCATAGGATCAGAGAATCAGTTGAGTGATGTCACTGTGTGGCTACATCACTGTTCAACCTTGCCCTCTATCTAGTCTGCTTCTCTTGCAACCTGACAGATGTCATTACCAAGTGCACTCCTGCATGTAAATCTCAGAACATAGAGCTCCCAGGAGCTCAACCTCTGCCGAATAGAGCTTACGTGTCCTGGTTGATTGCCACTTTTAAGTAAGCAGACTTTACAGTAAGAATTAACACACACACACTAGACAAAATTTGTGAAGGAGAAAACATGTAGGTCCAGTTGTATTTATAAAGGGCTTAAGGAAAGACACTACATATCAAATAGATGGTTAATAGAAATCCAGAATTTCCTTTCAAATTTCAGTTTTTATATCAGCATCTCTAGTTTAAAGGAAGAAAGCCTGCTACCATCAGGCATATGAGGTGTGTCCTAATATGGTTGGTGAGTCCCTGGAACCTCAAGTCAATGCCCAAATGCAAATTCTACACCAGCAGCCCAGAGGACATGTAAGGAAATTGTGTTGGGCAGGGTCAATGGCCTTCCCTTCAGATGAGATGACTTCTACAAAGGTTATCACAAACAAAATGCCTACGGAGAGCTAGGTAGGAACATGAATGCAGTAGAAGACACATAATGCCAAATTGCTTGAACTACGATCCAGCATGACACCTGCTTAATTACATTTTCTTTTACCTTTTTTTTTAAAAAAATGGAATGTAAATTTCATGCTGAAAAATGTATCATGGCCTTGCCTGCAATCCATTTGCCCTGACTTACACCAGGGACTTGGTCCCTACCTACATTCTAGCTTCTTCTCCCAACCTTCTTTCCCCCAGTCAACTTTAGCCTCTTTTAGTTACTTTAACACCATGCTGTTTGCCTCTGGGCCTTTGCATAAGCTGTTCCCTCTGCTAGAAACAGGTTCAGTCAATCTCAGTTGGTCTTCAACTTGCCAACTCCTGTTCATCTTTCAGGTCTCCACTCAGATGATACTGCCTCTAGGTTGTATTTGTGCCCCTCCCAAAATACCATATCCCCTGTTGTGACACCTAGGACACCTTACTTTAATGGATGATATCTTCGTTTCCTCCCCCATTAGGCTCTATAGAAACAGGGACAGTATCTCTTTTGGTCACCGTTATACCCACTGCTTAGAACCATGCCTGGCCCATAGGGAGCACTGTTTAAATAGATGTTGGATAAGTGTTGGGAAAGAGGGAGGCAGAGAGGAAAGACTAATCAAGGTAACTTACACCACAGTATTTAAGTGTGTAGCTTCAGGGGAGGGAGAGAGGGAGGTGATTTCTTAATTCTTGAGCCTTCATCTCAACGTTTTCACTAATAAAGGAGAAAAAGAACAAGCAAGTTGCACCGTGTACTAATACTCTGACAGAAGTATATGCAGGCCCCTGTGGGAGCACCCCACTTTGCAGGGGGAAGGAAGGAAACAGAGAGAAATGTCGCCAAGGCTGAGTCTTGAAAGATAAGCTGGAGTTTTCCAGGGGACCAGGGTGGAGGACGGCACTCAAAGCAGATGAAACCATCTGGACAAAGGTCATGAGATGTGAGAGTATGGGTACATTCAGTTCACATAGATCGGTGTGGTTAGAGGAAAGGGGATAAGAGATGGTACGAGGAGATGACATCAGAAAAGTCCCCAGGGGTTAAAGTGTGAATGAGCTCAGGACCTCACGGGCTGCCTAAGGAGAGTAGACTGCCACAAGGGATTAGCAGCCACTGAAAGATTTTAAGCAGGGCAGTAACAAGAAAGCATAGTAGTATAGCTAGCGCTAAGTTGGCAGCAGGGAGAGGTTAGAGGCAAGGAGATTGGTCTGGAGGCTACTGGGAAGATCAAGGTAGGAAATAATGAGGACCTGAAGCAAGGCAGTGGCAAGGGATGGGGTGTTACCATTGCAGTTTTTATAACAGGAGTATTTTTTGGTGAATATTTTGAAGTGCTCCCGGACTAGAGAGCAATCTGATCTGGTGAAGGTGGAAGACAACTGAAGCAAATAAAATCTTAGAGGTTGATAGCCAAAAGAAACTCAAGGAGAAAACTCTTCATGAGTCGAGGCACCTGGGTGGCTCAGATGGTTAAGCGTCTGCCTTCGGCTCAGGTCATGATCCCAGGGTGCTGGGATCGAGCCCCGCGTCGGGCTCCCTGCTGGGCGGGGGAGCCTGCTTCTCCCTCCTCCTACTTCTCCCCCCTGCGTGTGCTCTCTCGCTCTCTCTGTCAAATAAATAAATAAAATCTTTAAAAAGAAAACAAAAGAAAACTCTTCACGAATGGAAATACGATTATAGTGTGTTACTCTGCTCTGCAGTGAATAATATTTACATAGTCTTAATCTTGTTGATCCTGATTATTGGTGCTCACTTCTAGAGCCAACCCGTAAACAAAGCTGGGAGGATGGAATTATAGTCTCAGAAAAGATGTAAATACTATGAACCTAGACAACATAAAGTGGGGATAGTGACTTTTGGGAGTAGATAGGGGAAGAACAAGGGTGGGGATCAAAATTGATAGGTCAGGAGGTAGCAGGAAAAGCACATTATTTGGTGATAGAGAGGCGACTGTTAGAAGAAACAGATTTCAAAAACTTGAAAGTGATCGCCTCCAGGCGGCAGGTTTAGTTGTGAAGAGGGAAGGGGAGCAGAACTGTTGATTTTCATTATAAACTCTTTTGTATTATTTGATTTCTTTTTCTCAGGTGCATGAGTCCTCTGGTTAAAATGTTTTAAAATTTTTTTAAATGCATCTGTCCAGATGATATTTCTGTTTTGGTAGAGACATCATACACAAAATCTGAAAAACAAAGCCTGTAAGATGAATTAGGGATAGCCTCCCCAAGGTAATTCCCTGGGGTATTGGGTCACTTTCCTATTAAGAATAAGTATATTCAGTTCAGTTATCACAAGTTTAAGACAAGTAAGCTTAAAGGCCATCTCATCTTGTGATTGAAGGGCACAGAAATCAAGCAGCAAACATGAAATGTGGTTTGCATATTAAATCAGTGCCTTTTAAATTTTTTGACATTGGAGATGCCTGGGTGGCTCAGTCGGTTAAGCTCCTGCCTTCGGCTCAGGTCATGATCCCAGGGTCCTGGGATGGAGTCCTGCATCAGGTTCCGTGCTCAGCAGGGAGCCTGCTTCTGCAGCTCCTGCTGCTTATGCTCTCTTTCTCTCTCTCTCTGGCAAATAAATAAATAAAATATTTTTTTTTAAAAATTTTTTGATGTTGGTCTACAGTACAAAAATATATTCGTGACTCAGTACCCACACACCCACATAACTGACACAAAACTTTAAAAAAAATAATACTTACCTCTTACTATGTGTGATATACTCTGAAAACTTATATTTCATTCTACTTTAATTTTTTAAAATGTTGGTCACTTCAAATGATTTTAACAACCCACTACTGTATTGTGACCTACAGTTGGAAAAACATGCTAATCAGTCCTGTTTTTTCTCAGAGCAGAAAATGTGCTTACAAAATTTGGAGCTTCCTTCTCAGATGAGCTGAACTGTCCTAGGGGAACTATTTGTTCCTGTTGTGTTAAAATATATATACGTACGTGTATATATAAAGTTGCCTTCTATCATCATTGTTAGTTAGCATGGCTACCTTGCTTTTGTTTCTTGGCTCCTACCTTAAAATTTTCTTTTTTTATTTTTCATCACTGGGACACATATATTGGGAATAACCAAATTCATTTCTGGAGTATTTTGAGATGTATACCAGACCCGCATGTAAGTAACGCACTTACATATCTTGGTTTTTATCCACGTGTCCATTTGTTTGTACAGATTTCAACCAACCTTTTGTTGCTAGGAAACCATTAACACCCAGCCTTCCCTCAGATCTTGGAATCTTGTGATATTTTCAAATCTAGAAAATTCCATGTTTAAAATTGTGTAACTGTAAGCATGTCTACGCATTTCAGCAAAATTTATACTGAAAACAAAATTAATATAAAGTCTACTGTACTAATAGAACTTTACTGGACTAATTTAATTCATTTGGACTTTCTTTCCTTATTAAGAACTACAAGATGCTATTGAAGAGGTGCTGCCAAGCCTGAAAAAAGATAATGTGTCCATCTATTATGTGAGCAGAACTTCTAACACGGATGGGGTCGACTCTTTACTAGACAAAGTAGATGAAGTGTCAACAGAAGCTATTCCAGAGTCATGGAGGTCTGAAGTCACTTTTTCCACTCCTGCCTTATACATTTATACTTCTGGAACCACAGGTAAAAATAAAGAAAGGATTCTCAAAGAAATGGACTTATCCTGAAGCAGTTAAATGTTAGGTTAGGTTTTCAAATGTTCTTTTCCTTTGGCAAAACTTATCAGATAACTAATACTTTAGAGGATTTAGCTCTTTGCCTGTGGGAACTGGTCTTATTTCATAGCACATGATCCCATTTGGGTTTCTCCAAGCTATGCATATTTCCCCCTAGTTGGTATATAGAACAGAGAAAGAAGTTAACCAAGAAATACAAAAATAGTTATGATAATGGATGAAATTTGGCACTGAATAGGCTTTTGGAATTTTTTAAATGATTGTTGGATTTTGATTATCTTATATCCCAAGTCCATACATAATGTATAACCAATTAAAAGTGAGACACCAAAGAAGATGATAGGACAATAACGGAGTTATATTTACATTAATGTTTTGACTGCTATCTTCCCAAGCAACGCTGACTTGGAGCTGTTTGGTGCTGTGGGTATAGGATGGCTCTAGCCCAGGGCCTGAAATACTGTATTTCACCAAATCTAGGATACCTTCAACTGTAAGCTGCAGCATAATTTTATGAGCCACTAAGAAAAAACACTGCCAATTAATAGTGTTATTGGAACAGCTATATGGGACAGGCAATATTAAAGATAAAATTACTAGGCACGCTCCTATAAGCTTTATGGTCTTGTGTTCATACAATTCTCCCACCATCCATAAGATGGGTACCATTCTTATTCCCATTTTACAGATCTAGAAACTGATGCTTAGAGAGGTTAAGAACTTCTCAAGGTAACTTGTCAGGATTCACCTTGGTAGGCTGACTCCACAGCTCATACATCTGACCTCTCTGCCACAATATTGCCCAATTCTTCCACTTAACAGATATGTGGTGTCTGCCTACTCTAGGCCAGGGAAAACATTATCAAAATGTAATAATATGAGGCCTTAGGGATATATTTAAAAGTAGGGCAGGAAGCCAGCACCAGCATGCTGATCATTATTATTAGTATTGGAAAATTGAACATGTGAATCTTTTCTCTTTTGATTAAAATTTTAATTTAATTTAAGCAGGTAATGCATGCACGCATTCCCTTGTAAAACAAACATTATAGATAAGGCTAAAGGTTCCTTTGAGCCTTTTATCTCAACACCAGCCTATAGACACTCCTTCCTTTACCTCGACAGATCCTCAGCACCCATCTGCTCTCCCAGTTCCTGGACCTGAGTTTAATCTCAGTGTTGACTTCCTTTCATACAATTACTTTCACTGAGTATTTTCTTTAAGTAAATGAGGATGGGAGACTGGGAATGACATGTTAAATAATATGTCTATCCTCTTTCTATCTGTCAGAAGTTATATATTGCCATGCCAACAAAATGTTGGAATGACATAGTTAACCAAATGCTTCCCCTACATACAGACACTACCTTAATATATGGGACCTTTATCCTTATTTCATAATAGAATGGTAAAATTAAGTTGTAAACTTTGGGAAATAATTGAGAAAAAATCAGCCCTTGGTTAGTTACAGGGAGTCCTAGTCTTAATGCTACATGAGTATAGAACTTCACCATGAAGGGGCGTCTGGATGGCTCAGATGGTTAAGCGTCTGCCTTCGGCTCAGGTCAGGTCCAGGAATCGAGCCCCATGTCTCGCTCCCAGCTCAGTGGGGAGTCTGCTTTCTCCTTCTCGCTCTGCCTCTCCCCCTGCTTGAGTTCTCTGTCTCTCTCTCTCTCTCGAATAAATAAAATCTTAAAAAAAAAAAAAAAAGAACTTCACAATGTAGGCTTTGACAGTCAAATATAAAACCCACTTTAGGGGAAAAAAGAGACTGAACACTCCTTAATTTAATCCCACAGTTCAGAATTTATATTTAATTGGAAGATAACTGGGTGGATGTTTATTTTGCTTCTCTCCTTATCTCTGAATAAAATATTTGCTAAGTTACTCTTGTAAAGGTTAATTAAAAGAACTTGGGGTGCCTGGGTGGCTCAGTCAGTTAAGCATCTGACTCTTGGTTTCAGTTCAGGTCAATCTCAGGATCCTGACTGAGATCGAGCCCCACCCTGGACTCCACACTCAGCGAAGAGCCTGCTTGAGATTCTCCCTCTCCCTCTGTCCAACAGTTGAGAGCATACCTAGGCAAGGCTATGAGGAACAGGTTCACTCAGATATTGCTGGTGGGAGAGTGGAATGGAACAGCCCTTATAACTGGCAATGTGGCGGTACCTATCAAAATTACAAAGACATGTATCTTTTGACCCTACAATCTCACTTCAGCAAATTTATCCTACAAATACAGCATCATCTATAGTGTAAAATACCATGTGGACCAGGTTGAAATAGCAAAATAGTTAAAGAAATTATAACACACAAATACAGAGGACTTGATGCAACTGAGAGAGAGAGAGCAAGAGAGAGAATAAATGAATGAATAAATAAGGGAAATTTCTTTGTTAAATATGGACAGTTCTCCACTATACACTGTTAAGCAGAGAGGGAAAAGTGTAGAAAGGTCCTCTTTTTTTTTTTTTAATGGAGGAAAGGGCAAGAACAAATAAGCAACTCTATATTTGTTTGTATTTATATGAAGAAACTCTAGGAGTTAAGAAATTCATAAAAGTGGTTATGAAAGAAAGTGATAGGAATGGAAAAATCTATTTAATCTCTCTGAATCTCAGCCTTCTCATCTGTGGATTAAAAAATATAATTCTACTGATCCTGTTTATTATGAGAATTAAATGAAATTTTGAAAATACCTTGCAAGGTGGTAGGCACAGAGCAAAAATTCGATAGACATTCATGCCTTTCTCTTCAAATTACTACTGTAGTAACCATCTAATTCAGGGGTCAGCAAGCTAGGTCCATGGGCCAAATATAGCCCCCCCGACCTGTTTTGGTAAATAAAGCTTTATCAGAACATAGCCACATTCATTCCTTTATATGGCTGGCTGCTATCAGCTACAATAGCAGAGTTGACTATTTGTAACAGAAACTGTATGACCCTGCAAAGTCTAAAACATTGACTCTCGGGTCTTTTACAGAAAAAATTTGCTGACTCTTGGTGTAACTGAATATGGTCCTCCCCTATGCAATTCTCGAACCACTGCGTGATGGATCTTCCTAAGCCAGATCTCTCTCCCAGACCATGTGTCTGCAAATGGCCAATCTTGGCTCACTCATGCTTTCTCTTGTATCTTTGCAAAGGTCTCCCGAAAGCTGCGATGATCAATCACCAACGCCTGTGGTATGCAACTGGCTTTATCAATGCAGTTGGGGTTAAGGAAGACGATGTCATCTATACCACCCTCCCCTTGTACCACAGTGCTGCGCTGATGATTGGCGTCCACGGATGTATCCTGACTGGTAAGCTTTTTCCTCTCAACAAGGCACTGGAGTCCAGTACACAGTCACATGTGCTCCACGGGGAAAGTAATACAAAAGTTGGCTACTCTCCTATCGGCCAGGAACAGCATTTAATTCTATGTTAGTAACAAGGCTTTTTGGCTCACACATCACCAGCAAGTATCTAGAATAATTTATATTTTCTCATGCCTGCTTATCTGATAATATAATGCTACAGTTGTTCAGGATGTCAAGGAGGAAACGGCTTTAAAATATTTTGGATGTTCATCCAGGTTAAGACACTTGATTCTAATTAGATCCCATAATTAATTCCCCTCTGTCA
The DNA here is from genome assembly GCF_054177405.1 of Leptonychotes weddellii. Classification (NCBI taxonomy): domain Eukaryota; kingdom Metazoa; phylum Chordata; class Mammalia; order Carnivora; family Phocidae; genus Leptonychotes; species Leptonychotes weddellii. Next base: position 81,035,926 of record NC_138377.1, read on the forward strand.
TTTCCATCCTCAGAAATCCGCATGTGGATCTCCATCAGCATCTGATTTAAACTTCCCCCTTAGTTGTCCCCATCCTACTTTGTTCTTCCCTGCTCCCACAGCTCCCCAGCTCTGGTCAGAGTACCTGGCTTTCCATCCCTTCTCTTTCCTTCCAAAATTTTACCATTCAAGTTAGAGTTGCCATCTTTTCTCCTTTCAGTAGGCTTTATGCCCCTTGTATACATCAAGGCTCAGTCTAATATTCTTCTCTCCCAGAAAGCCATCTCTAACTCTCTAAGCTAAAAAAAACAAAAAACAAAAAACAAACAAAAACCTTAATTTTTTCTTCCATGTGACATTTCATTTTAATATACAATGTATATCAAATATAATAATATATTAATATATTAACATATATACACATATGTATATACACATATATAATAACACATATTTTATATATACATGATAACATATATACACATACATATATATATATATATATGCATGTGTGATGGCCCAAGCCTCTGTGTCTTTCCCTCATCAACCTATTGATCAGCTATAAAATACTTACCCCAGCATCAGTACCCACCTCCACATTGGCCGGGAATGACTGACAGGGCCTGATCATATAGCGGGGCTCTTCAAGGCCAGAGGGACTCTGAGGCTCCCAAAGAGAAAACTTCATTGCTCACACATTTGCTTAAGCACCACAGATACATTCTAAAGAAGGAAAAAAATAGTGTTTAGAAAAGTGTTTCCTCTTCTAAAACATCGGACTTTTGTATAATTAGGAGTAAAGCTAAACTAATAGCATGAAAAAATACTTGTGAGTTTTTTTATTTCACTTTACTACATTTCATGCCTAGAATTAGGTTGGGTCTGATATATATTATTTTTACCCATTATATTCATTTCCTATCACTATTGTAACAGATTTTTATTCTGTTTTGAAGGTCAGAAATCTTAAAATCAAGGTGCCTGCCTTGTGGCTTGTGGCCACTTCTTCCATCTTCAAAACACATCATTCCAACCTTTTGTTTCCATCATCCCATGTCCTTCTGCCCTTGATCTGCTTGCCTTCCTGTTATAAGGACATTTATGATTTCATTGGGCCCACCCAGGTAATCCAGGATGATCTTCCCATCTCAAAATCCTGAAATTAATTACATCTACACAGGTCTTTTTGCCATGGTAAGGGACCATATTCACAGGTCCTATGGATTAGAACAGGGACATCTTTGGGAACCATTATGTCTACCTCACTCATCAACGAACAATTTTCCCGCTTGCTCAAGACCCTGGTTCTCCACTGCCTGGAGAGTTAAGTCTCACTCTTCCATCTGGCACTTCCAAGTTCTCCATGATGGCACCCTCAGCTGCTTCTCCAGGTTCCGCTCCCATGACTCACCCACTCTTCACCACTCCAGTCACAGGCCAACTGAGTCTTGGCTATCTTCCCACACCTTCTGAACTGCCCTGTCTTTATGTTTCACATGGTTTCCTCTGCCTGGAATTCTCTCATCTTTCTTCATAATCATTGCTCAAGACATAATTCACATCCTACCTCTTCCAAAATATGCCTTTCTCAGCCATTACCCCAAGTAGAATTAATACACACACATGCACACATCTTCATTCACATTCCCTTAGGGATTCATTTGAACTTCCTATTTATTGCACACTGAATTTTATTAGAAAGATATCAGCATGTGTCTCTCCCCCACTAGATTGAAAGCCTCTGTAGGATAAAACCATGTCTTATTGATTTTTGTTTTGAAGATAAGCAATATTCAGACTTGTTTGTGAATATAATTCATATTTAAATTTCTACCTTTCAAAAATGACAAATATAACCAAAGAGTTTTTTAATAGCCTTTCTTCCTTAACACTTTATATACAACTTCTCTGTAGGTGCTACTCTTGTTTTGCGGAACAAATTTTCAGCCAGCCAGTTTTGGGATGACTGCAGAAAATATAATGTCACTGTCATTCAGTATATTGGTGAACTTCTTCGGTATTTATGCAACTCACCCCAGGTAACACTCCCTGTGTTTCATTCTTTTTGAGATGGGTAAGATTGGAATTCACGTTACTTTGGGTGATGCTAGGCTTCAGCTGGTACTTACATGTCTATCAGTTTTCAGGTTAGACTACAATTGTGTGTCATGATAAAGTGCTTGGCACCACACCTATCATACAAGAGGGGATCTACTAGGTGTCAGTTGCTATTAATATTATTATTCCCAATCTTTTTACCTGTTTTCACATCTCACCCTCTACCTAGCAGATCTTCTCCTTCCCTCTCTGTCTAAAGCCTACTTACTGTCAAAGCCCAGTTCAAATGATACTTCGTATGTTAAACCTGTTTGGGTCACGCCAACATTATCTGATTTCTTTCCCTTACATCATCTGATTTCTACCCATTGTGGCCTTGTCACATTGCAGGTATTTGTCTTCATACCTTCCATCCTCCCTAGGCTATAAAGTCTTTGATGGCAGGGACCACATCTTGTATCCTTACTTTCTCTTAAACCATAGGCATACAGGAAACATTTATTTAATGTTGCTTGAATAAATACCTGGGTGGCTTTGAAACCATCTGACTAAGTCTGTCAACAAGCTTGGAGCAGATGCCCCAAGGTTACTCCAGAGGCCTTGGATCTACCCTGTTTGCAGATATCCAGATGTCTTGATGAGGTTCTTTGAAAGAACTTCTCCTGCCCTCAAGTCTTATCAGAGGCCTGGCATCCTGCCTGGGGACCAAATCAAGGTTTCTCAACAGCGGCACTGCTGACATTTTGGGCACATTCATTCTTTGCTGTATGGAGTTATTCCATGCACTGTAGGATATTTAGTATCATCTTTGGCCTTTATGCAGGACATACCAGTAGTACCCTCTCCCTCCCCCCTCCCCAGGTTACGATAATCAAAATGTCTTCAGACATTGCCAGATGTCCCCTGGCAGGCAAAATCACCCCAGTTGAGAACCACTAGACTAGATAATGCAGTAAACTCACCAGATTCTACTTCCTTTAGTCCTTTCAATCATCGTAAAACAAATTCAGAGGATCACTAAGTTGATAAATTGCTATTTATAAGCACCTGTTATCCTCAACTTACATAACATCTGCTGTGACATAGGAAGAAGTATAGGATGCTCTTGCCCCAGCTCTTCCCCTCCTCACTTCATTCAGTCTCTGCCCACATGTCAGCTCATCAGAGAGGCCCCTCCTACTAATCAACAAATGTATCACCTCGCCCCCTTACCATCCATCTCGTGGGTGACTGCTTTTCACAGTACTGCCCCTCGTGACATAGGACAGGTTTATACAACTATTGTCTATCTCCTCCAATTACATGAAAGTTCCACGCACCAGGGGCTTCGTTCACTGCCAGATCTCTAGCCCTGAGATCTGTGTGTGGCTCATTCGAGGCGTCAACAAACTTCGTTGAATGAACCTCTAAATTCTGGCCCCTGAAAGAAGTATGATTAACTTCAGAGAGGTAATATGTTTCCCTGGAATGTTTAGGCTTAGCACATAATATTCTGATCTGGGCAGCAGATTCACCAGCTTACTGAGAATCATAATTAGCTGTGAGCTGGATTAGGACCTTTCCCACAGCAATTTCTGTTGAAGTCATTATTGAATTTTTTTCACATTAGTATCCCATCTGGCCCTCAAGATTGCATGGCTCTCTATTAAAACCCAGAAATCCATATGGGTCCCTTCTGTTTGGCTTTTCTTCTCTGCCTTAAAAGTCCCCTTTGTTAGTTAGAAGTCTCCTGGGAGAGGGTGTGTTGACTTGAGGAAAATAAACATGTTTGTGTAGCTCTTTCAGGCTTATACACTCTCACACATATAAACACTTCCACCTTTCTCCTTCCTCATAATGTTGTCTCAGATGCTGAAAACCAAAATTTGATTGGGGTTTTAGATCTTCAAAATATATTATGATTTGTTGTATAATTCATGGATGATCTCAAATCTAGAAGATAGGGAGTTTCTGTTAGGTCTTGCTTCCCCCACACCCCTGAGTTCTGGTTTGTCTTCAAAATTCTTATGAGAGTTGTAATGAATGATCAAATTTACCTAAAAAAACCTTCAGTTAAAGACTTTTTAAAAATGATATGAGCTTAAAAAAGTGACATAAGCTTATATATAGAAAATCCTTAAGGCAAAAAAAAAAACTGTTAGTACTAATAAATGAATTCAGCAAAGTAGCGGGATACAGAGTCAACACATGATAATCGGTTGTATTTCTATACACTAACAATGAACAACCTGAAAAGATAATTACAAAAACAATAACATCAAAAAGAATAAAATACTTAGGAATTAACTTAACCAAGGAGGTGAAAGACACGTATAATGAAAACTAGAAAACATGGATGAAAGAAATTAAAGAAGACATAAATAAATGAAGTCATACCCCATGTTCATGGATTGGAGGATTTAATGTTTTTAAAATATTGCTACTACCCAAAGAGACCTATAGATTTAATGCAATCCCTATCAAAATCCCAATGACACTTTTTTGTGAAAACAGAAAAAAACGTATCTAAAATTCATATGGAGTCTCAAGGGACCCAAATAGCTAAAGCAATCTTGAAAAAGAAGAACAAAACTGGGGGATTTATACTTCCTAACTTTTAAACTTACTACAAAGCTATAGTAATCAAAATAATATGGTACTAACATAAAGACAGACATATAGACCGGTGGAATAGAATAGAGAGCCCAGAAATAAGCCCTCGTATATATTGTCAAATGATTTTTGACAAGGGTGCCAAGACCATTCAGTGGGGAAAGGACACAGTCTTTTCAACAAATGGTCCTGGGAAAACTGAATATCCACATGCAAAAGAATGAAGTTGGACCCTTATCTAACATGCTTATACAAAAATTATCTCAAAATGGAAAAAAGACCTAGGGGCGCCTGGGTGGCTCAGTCGGTTAAGCGGCTGCCTTCGGCTCAGGTCATGATCCCAGGGTCCTGGGATCGAGCCCCGCATCGGACTCCCTGCTCGGCGGGGAGCCTGCTTGTCCCTCTCCCTCTGTCTGCCACTTTGCCTACTTACGCTTTCTATCTCTGTTAAATAAATTTAAAAAAAATCTTTAAAAAAAAAAAGAGAGAGTAAAAAAGGCAGCATACAGAATGGGAGAAAATATTTGCAAATTATATGTCTTAGAAGAGGTTCATATTCAGAATGTATAGAGAATTCCTAAACTCACTAACAAAAAAACAGCCTGATTCAAATATAAAGGACTTGAATAGACATTTCTCCAAAGAAGATATACAAATGGCCAATAAGCACATGAAAAAAAAAAAGTGCTCAGCATCACTAATCATTAGGGAAATGCAAATCAAAACTATAGTAAAATGCCACTTCATACTCATTAGGATGGCTACTATTAAAAAAAAAAAAAAAACAGCAAACAACAAGCATTGGTGAGGATGTGAAGAAATTAGAACCCGCATGCACTGTGGGTGGGATGTAACTTGTTCAGCCACTGTGGACACAGTATGGCAGTTCCTCAAAACATGAAAAATAAAATTACTATGTGACCCATCAATTCCATTTCTGGGTACCATGCCCAAAAGAATTGAAAACAGGTTATCAAAGAGATATTTGTATATTCATGTTCATAACAGCATTATTCATAATAGCTAAAATGTGGAAGCAACCCAAGTGTCCAAGAATGGATGAATGGATAAGCAAAATGTGGTATGTACACATTCAGCCTTAAAAAGGAAGGGAATTCTGCACTATGCTATAACATGAATGAACCTTGAGGACACTGGAGGGTGAAAGACCTCTTTGTAGAGCAGAGAAATGGAGACTCTTCCTTTCATTCCTGTCACTGGGGGCTTTCTTTTGTCTTAAGGGAGCCAGGCAGAAGTGTAGCATATTAGTTGTTAAGATCAGGGACGCTGGTGGGGCGCCTGAGTGGCTCAGTCAATTAAGCATCTGCCTTTAGCTCAGGTCATGATCTCAGGATCCTGGGATCGAGCCCCATCTCCGGCTCCCTGCTCAGCAGTGAGTCTGCTTCTCCTCTATCCCTCCCTCTGTGTAAAAAATAGCTAGACATCTCCTCCCCTCTCCCACCTTTGTAGAAGACCAGAGGTTTATTCTCTGGAGAAGACCTAGAAGAGCTTTGAACTAAAGGACCCCACAAGTGGAGGAGGGCAGGGGTGAAACACTGAAAATAGAGATTGAGTAAATATCTGCTTATTAACCAGAGAGACCAGCAGTGCCTTTCCCTTGCACAGCTTCTAGAACTCCAGAGTCAGTTTATGCTTGTAGGCAAGAGAATCTAGAAGTCTAATTCTCAGGTAGAACTACCCTGTCACGGGACAGTGCAGAGCCCACTTGCCAAGAGCACTTCCCCTGCTTACAAAGCTACTCAAACATCTTTTAGTTGCCTTACTTCTGAATATGAACAGACATCAGGGATCAGCAGACAGCTGAGGAAAGCCTCCGATAGGAAATATCATCAAAAGAATAGAAGAGACAGCATCAGTTCAAAAAGTGAGAGAAAACTTCCAAAAACTTATAATTAATTTCCTTAGAGCTGTTAGAGAAGATATTCCCTCCATAAAACAAGAATAGTATGCTATAAAAAAAACTAACAGAATCTCCCAAAAATAAAAATATGATTTAAAGTGTTTAATTCATAGAAAGTTTGGAAGATAAACCTGAGAAATCTTAGAGAAAGTTGGAGAAAAGATAAAGTGATGGATGTGAGGGAAACAAAATTAAAAGATCAATCCAAGAGGTCCAACATCTAATTAATAGAAAATTGGGAAAATAGAACAGAAAATGGAGAGGAGGATATTATCAAAGAAGTATTACAAGGAAACTTCATAAATGGATGAAGAAGATGTGGTATATATACACAATGGAATATTACTCAGCCATAACGAAGAATGAGATATTGCCATTTGCAATGACGTGGATGGAGCTAGAGGGTATGATGCTGAGTGAAGTAAGTCGTCAGGGAAAGACAAATACCATATGATCTCACTCATGTGTGGAATCTAAAAAGCAAAATGAACAAACAAGCAAAAAAACAGAATCATAAATACAGAGACCGAACTGGTGGTTGCCAGAAGGGAGGGGGATGAGGGGATGAGTGAAATGGGTGAAGGGGATTAAGAAATTCAAACTTCCAGTTATAAAAAGTCATGGGGTAAAAAGTTCCACATAAGGAATATAGTCAATAATATAGAAATAACATTGTATGCTGACATTAATCACGGTAAGCACTAAGTAATGTATAGATTGTTAAATCACTCTGTTGTACACCTGAAACTAACAACATTATATGTCAACTACACTTTAATTAAAAAAATAAACAAAACTTTAAAAATAATATTTTTAGGGGCACCTGGGTGCCTCAGTCGGTTAAGCCTCCAACTCTTGATCCTTCAGCTCAGGTCTTGATCTCAGGGTCATGAGTTCAAACCCCATATTTAGGGCTCCATGCTGGGTATGGAACCTACTTAAAAAAAATAAAATAATAATAATAATAACAACAAAAACAATAATTTTTTTTAAGATTATTTATTTATTTATTTAACAGAGAGAGACAGCGAGAGAGGGAACACAAGCAGGGGGAGTGAGAGAGGGAGAAACAGGCCTCCCGCTGAGCAGGGAGCCTGATGCGGGGCTCGATCCCAGGACCCTGGGACCATGACCTGAACCAAAGGCAGACGCTCAAAGACTGAGCCACCCAGGCGCCCCAACAATAATATTTTTTAAAAGTGAAATGAAAACAATAATGGTCAGCCTGTCTGAAAAAAAAAACAATGCTGAAGAGAAATAGCTTTTTAAAATTTAAAAAAAATTAAAAAGGAAAGAAAACTTCCCCAGAGCTGAAGGACAAATTGAAAGAGCCAAGTGAGTACCCAATAAAATGGGTGGAATTTAAATTTTTAAATACACCAGGATGAAACATAAGACTACCAAACAAAGAGAGAGAGAGAGAGAGAGGAAAGAGTCTGTAAGAATAATATTTGACTTGGCAACAGCAACACTGCAAGCTGGAGGACAAAAGATCAGTGCCTTCAAAATTCTTAGTAAAAAGTATTGCCTCTCTAGAACTCTATATACGATCAAATTATCACTCAAGTGTACAGTAAGAATATTTTCAGACATTCAAAGTCTCAAAATAACTTACCTCCTATACACCCTCCTTTGTGAAGTTACTAGAGAAAGTGTTCCATGCAAACAGGAGAGTGAGCAGAGACAGCTGAGGACCCAGGATCCAGAAGAGAGAGGTAAAGGGAATCCCCAGGCCTGGAGAGCAACCAGTACAGACTGGAGCAGGGGGCTAAAAGGAAGCACAAAGGGACAAAGGAAATTAGAGCATCTGGTGGGTTTCACCGTGAAGAACATTGTATTTCGAGGCTGTTGGACGGTGAAGAAACACCTGTGAGTAGAAACTAAGAAAACAAAGCAAATGGGCAGGTGGCAGTGAATTCCAGGGGGAAAAAAACTGCCTCAAGAATTTGATCAGAGGGCGCCTGGGTGGCTCAGTGGGTTAAGCGACTGCCTTCGGCTCAGGTCATGATCCTGGAGTCCCGGGATCCAGTCCCACATCGGGCTCCCTGCTCAGCTGGGGGTCTGCTTCTCCCTCTGACCCTCTTCCCTCTCGTGCTCTCTGTCTCTCATTCTCTCTCTCTCAAATAAATAAATAAAAAATAAAAAAAAAAGAATTTGATCAGAGTATATTCCTTGGCTCCTCAGTAGTGTATGATGAGCAAAATAATGTGAGCACCGAACATTGACTTAACCAAAAATTGGGATATTGGAAAAATTGAAGAGAATGATAGAGAGCTTCAACTTCCTCCAGCACAATAGAAAATCAACAAATAACATCTACAATTGATGAATCAAAAGAGAATAGTCTAAGCATGTAATTTAGAAACCGGAGAGAAGAGGAAGGAGCTACAAGAGTGGACAGTGTCTGCCTCCAGGTGGTAGAGCGGAGGCAGAGGATGGAGCAGGCAAGTGGGGTGACGGCATCGGCCATTTAAAAGCCTTTCAGTGCTTTGACTGTTAGAACGTTAGACTTCACATGTGCCACTCTTTTTTTTTTTTTTAACTAAGGGGGAAAGAATTCTCTTTGCATTCACATAGATTTGGATTTGAATCTTGGAGAACTATGTTGCTACCTGTGTGATCTCCAGCAAATTATTTTAATCTTTTTGAGACTCTGATTCCTCAATTGTAATTGAGGCCAATATATATATTTTTTTTAAGTAGGCTTCACAGCCAGCATGGAGCCTAATGCGGGGCTTGAACTCATGACCCTGAGATCAAGACCTGAGCTGAGATCAAGAGTCCCACCACCCTTAACCGACGAAGCCATCCAGGCACCCCTGAGGCAAATATTTTCATTACCTATCACATTTTGGTAGGATTCTATAGAAACTTGAGTAAGATAATAAAGGTCAAATGCCTGGCACGTAGTAGGAAAGCCCTCGATAAAAGTTTTCTGTTTACTTATTTACCTGGTACTTTCCATTCCTCTCTGGACACCCTGACCTCTCACCTTTCAGTCATCAAATCCTAGTGCGGATTTAAGTCCCCCGGGTGTGTTTGCATGTGACCTCACCTCTCTCACATGGAATCAAAGGTTTGATCTTTGTTAAAGAAAAACAAGCGGGTGATTCTTGACCTAAAATACAGCTCCCTTGAGGAGTGAATTTGGTGATGAGGAAACACACTTTCTCCTACGGGCAAGGAAAACTCAAGTCACACCAGGTACTGTCAGCCAGTGGTGAGCAAAACTTGGGTGAGAACCAGACATCGCAGAAGGTTGCAGGATCTCCCAGTTTGTGTGCACAAACACTTCCAGCTTACAGCCTTAATCCCTTCTGCTGGTGTAATAAGATCCCTCAGTTCATGATGAAAACCGAGCTCATGGTATTGTGACTCTCAGCCCAGCTAACTGCCACCCCCAGGTGAGAGCTGCACCTGGGAGGCTGGCCTGTGGCCCAGGCACCCGAGGCACCTGCCGCCTCCTGTGCCCTAGGCCCTGCCCTTGGGCTGATGTCCGGGCCATTAACTGTCGAACAGGGAACTTGAGGGCTCCCTGGTGGAGGTTACTCCTTCTTTTATTGAAGCTATTGCTCGGTATGCAAAGCCAGGTGCAGGCACTGCAGATGACAGAGAGATCTATTTGGCCTCAAAGGAGTTTACAATCTCATGGGGGAGATAGATGTTCGCCACACATTAGAAAAGGAAATGATCTAAGAGGGTGATTACGGGCTGCATACGGATTAGTAAAGTCTTGGGTTTACACACTGGAATGCTACTTTGGAGCTTCTCACACAGGCCTGGGAGCAGGTAAGCCCCAGGTCAGGAGGTTATTTTTAAGCGAAAGTCCGTATTCTTCAAATATTTATGACGTTTTATTCCTGGAGGGGCAGTGAGGGACAGCAGTGTGGGAGGCGAGGATGGTCTCTGAAAAGCTGACAATCCTTAACTGAGAATAGTGCCTTATGGAAGGGTGACCCTACAATTCACTGTCTAAACGGGGACACTTGAGAGTGAAAGGAGTGTAATTAATAAGCACATCAGGACCACGGGCATAAACCAGGACTGGCCCTGACCAACCAGACACATGGCCTCCCTACTTCTAGGTACTTTGTAATTCTAAAAAGGAATACAGATAGTCCCCAACTTATGATGGTTCCACCTATGATTTTTTGACTTTACCATGGTGTGAAAGTGATACGCACTCAGTAGAAGCCATACACTGAGTTTTGAATTTTGATCTTTATCCGTCTAGCAATAGATACTCTGATCCTCTCTCATGATGCTGGGCAGGCGCAGTGACCCACGGCTCCCAGTCAGCCGCACGATCATGAGGGTGAACAGCCGAGACCCAGACAACCATTCTATTTCTCACTTTCAGTACAGTATTCCATCAATTACATGACATATTCAATACTGTATTATAAAATAGGTTTTGTGCTGGATGATTTTGCCCAGCTGTAGGCTTATGTACGTGTTCTAAACACACTTAAGGTATGCTAGGTTAAGCTCTAATGTTCGGTAGATTAGGTGAATTAAAAGCGTTTTTGACTTATGACATTTTTAATTTATGGTGGGTATATTGGGATGTAATGCCATCAGAAATCGAGGAAGATCTATAGATTCAGTGACCTGTGGACCTAGGTTGCTGATTAAGAGAATAGGTTCCCACTCAGAATGTCGAGGTTCATGCAGATTTAAAAGGCTGCTCAGGTAACTCTGCTGAACACCCTGGTTAAGAACTACTGGCAGGAGACCCCTGGGCCCTACACATTTCCTCCTCAGAAAGGCCACACCAGGGACCCAGTTTTTACGAGTGACCAGTATCTGTTCTCCTCATTGGTTAGGACTCCTGAAGAAGCTTCACCCCCTGAGTTTTGACCAAGGATCTACTCAAAAATGAAATGCATCTACACTACTCCCCTGACCCGCTGCCTCCTCTCGCACGGAACTCAATTCAAGCTTTGTTTTGGCTGGGTTTTCACCTGTCCTATCAAAGGCCCTCCCCTTACCAGAGAACCACCAGTCTCTCTATGCCAACAGCTCTTTTCCAAGAGGAACTCTAGCTCCAAAATAACGTCACAATGACTTCACAGAAGAGGAAATAATGGAGCAAATGCTCTGAAGAACATTTGTAAGCCAAATGTTGTCCGATCCAAGAAATTAACACTTGATGTGAGAGTCCTATTTGAAAAAGAGTAAGTGTGAGAAAGAGCATGAGCAGGGGGAGGGGGAGAAGCAGACTCCTCCTGCTCAGTGGGGAGCCCAATGCAGGGCTCGATCCTCATGACCTGAGCTGAAAGCAGTCGCTTAACCAACTGAGCCACCCAGGTGCCCCAATGTGAGAATCCTAGTTACCAAGCACTTTCACCCATTCCATTCCATTTCCTGTTAAAGGTCATAGAATTACAGAATCTGCAGGTTAAAATTATACTTGTTTATCTTTCTCTCCCACCAAACTGTGATCTCCTGGAGGATATAAATTGCCTTATTAATATAAAATATCATCGAAATTACTATAGATTTGGACATATTTGTAGGGGCCTCACAACTGATTGTGGTTGAATGGAAAGCAACCTGGTCCTAACTCCACCTCTCCTGCTGATACAAGGTCTCCTTTCAGTTCTTACACTCAAGACAATTTTTCCTTTGTGATTTTTATTTATAGCAAAGTATATTCCTCCCAGGCCACCTGAGGCAACTGAGAGCCAGCTTCCTCTCTCTCTTCCTCTTCCCAATCCCATTGGGATAGTTTCATTGTCATGGTTCAGCTTTACCTGGCTTTGTGACCTCTGGGTCTGTGAAATGAGGACATGATCATGAGTCTTCTCTCCAGGGACACCTGGCTGGCTCAGTCGGTTAAGCGTCTGCCTTCGGCTTGGGTCATGATCCCAGAGTCCTGGGATCGAGCCCCGCATCAAGCCCCTCATCCAGCTCCCTGCTCAGTGGGGAGTCTGCTTCTCCCTCTCCCTCTGCCCTTCCCCCCACTCATGCTCTCTGTCTCTCAAATAAACGAATAAAATCTTTTTTTAAAAAAAAGTCTTCTCTCCAGTCCCCTGAGACCCTAACATTAATGACTGTAGAAAATCATTCTCTCTCTCCTTACACTGTGTTCCCAGTTTTCTTCTTCCTTGTCAAGTGAAGACTATTGCTTCAGATTGTCAGTCTTTGATAGATCTTTCCCATGTGACCCCTCCTTTCTGGCAGTTGAGATTCACCAGCCCCATCAAGAAAACAATCAATACCTTATTCTAGCTTCCAGATTGGATATGGATTAAATGTTGGCCTCACTTAGTTCTATCAAATCATCTCACCTTGCCTTTTAAAAATCAAAATGGGAAGAGCCAAGTCTTTTGGTTATTAAATCAGAGTTCTAGCTGTCGGCCCAAACCGCGTGGGTTGGCGGGGAGGAGGCGTGATGTGTGTGAGTAACAGAGAAGGTGTGCACTGCGAGGTGAATCCACAACCAACGTAAATATGTAGAAACATAAAGGCAATTACAAGTATATAGGTACAGTCTCCGGAGAGGTTTTAATTTGGTCTCTCCTCCTCCTACCACAGAAACCAAATGATCACGTCCATAAAGTGAGACTAGCAATAGGAAATGGCTTGCGAGGAGATGTGTGGAGGGAATTCACCAGGAGATTTGGGGACATTTGCATTTATGAGTTCTACGCTGCCACTGAAGGCAATATTGCCTTTGTGAATTATACAAGAAAAATCGGTGCTATTGGGAGAGTAAACTACCTACAGAAAGTAAGTACATTGAAAGATGAAAGTGTACGTAGCTGACTTTCAGAATACAGAGACTTCTTAAAAGCTGTGTCATGATGATGTTCTTAGAATTTCATACCTCATCAGAGCCATGGCCGATCCGTGTTCACCAAGACAGAGGATCTGCTCATTCTCTGTGATGATGAGCGCAAAGTGACAGGGCCCTTTAATTTTAAAATCTCAATTTCTCTTCATAACAACCTCTGCTACCTGCAACTTAACGCGCAGTCTTCCTGATGCCGTTTATACGTGTAGATGTCAAAACACCAGAAGCCTGCTGGTTCAGTAAGTTTACCACACGCCCTGAAATGGGGTGTTTCTCGCTCATGGTCCTGTGCGTCACAGTGACCGGGGGCCCTCTGTATGTCTACAGGTGCAGGGTGCCACCCCCTGAGCTCCGGGTCCCATGGTTCTGAGACAGGGCACCCACATCGGTGTTTTTCGAAAGCTGTGCCGCCAGGGTTAGGAACCACCGTTTGCGTTTAGACCTTCAAGAGAACTGGACTGCGCGGCAGCTCTGGGATCTCACAGACATTTGAATTTGCCTGATCACTCCACCAGAAAGATAGTTCTTATTTTTCAGCCAGCTCACATAGCAGTCTCTGTTCCCTCACAGGCATTTAATGGCCCGGGCTCTCCAGACAGTCTCTTCGCCTTTTTTGTGTTTGAGCAGTCAGTCTTCTGGGTGACCCCCTGTTTTTCAACCATCCCAGGAATATTTAGCGAAGGCTGAGCCTCCACTGGCTTGAGGAGTCCCTGCAGGCACTATGCATCTGGCAGCCCCTCCTGCCTGGCCCTGAACAGTCACACCAGAGCTCCCCCGCAGCATGTGTCCCTGGGGACTGATGGGCAGAGTACAAAGGACAGCAGTTTGTGCGCATAAGAGATCTGCCCTGAGAAATCAACTTTCAGCACCTTGCATACCAGCTGGGTGACCTCGAGCAAGTCACTCGTGTTCCTTAGGCCACCATTTCATTGTTTGTAAAACGGAGATAAAAAGAGAAAATGTAGAACCTAGTGTGCCTGGCCCAAACTCTGTATTTATAATAAGGGGGAAGGGTTATTGAAAGAATTAAATAACTTGGGGAAAAAAATCCTTAGAGGATATAACCCAATGCCTGGCATATAATAGCCGTGAGTAATTATTAGCTGTAGTGCTTATTATCATCCCATTCCTCACACTGTAGCCTTATCTCAAGGCCTTCTCAAGCCCCAGGAACCTCTGGGACGCTGACAGCCACACCTATGTGACGCAGGTCCCGCCACCGTCCTCCACACCTGTGCCATCCGGCGGGGCGGCCGCTAGCTACATGTGACCATTTCCACTTAAATGATGTGAATGACATTTTTAATTCAGTTCTTCATTCACGCTAGCCATATTTCACATGCTCGGTAGCCACGTGTGTTTCATGACTACCGTGTTGGGCAGTACAGAGGTAGAACATTTCCATCATCACAGAAAATTCTACCGGGCGGCACTGCTTACAGGGCTGCGAATCCATTTCTGACTCCCCACTGCAGCTGCACCCGATAAGGTCAGTCTTCTCTAGCTAGCTTCAGTTCAACCTGCAGCAGCCCGAACCTCAGGGACCCGGGTCGAATGCAGCTCAGAACAAGAAAGAATAGGAAGCTGAGTTGATTGGGACATGGTACGAGATGTCTATGTCATTGCTATTGACCCTGAAAAAGACGAGAGGCAAGGAAACATTTGTTTTCAACCAGACCTGAGGACCTTAAAAGTGGGTGCCATATACTACTAGTTCTTGGCTTCTCAGTGGTTGATCACCATGTTTTATTGTCCGTTTTTCGGCTTTAAACAAGAAGATATTTTTTTAACTGAAAAAAAGGAAGAAGATGCCCCTGCAACTGATGTGGAAAGAAGCATTAGCACCCCCAAATTTTTTACACCTTTGCAAATAAACAAGATCTAACACTGGCTGACTATGAATGCTACTTGATTGTAATGGTCATCTGCTACGATTAAAGCATCTGATTGGCTAACTTATCATAGAGACTTAAATATAAACTTGAAATGGACACAGTCTTCCTGGCTAATAATTTACTTCCAAATACCGTCCTATTTAGTAGAGAAAATAAGAGTATATTAGTAGAGAAAAATATACTTATTACTCTTACCGAACTACATAAATTGAAATTCTTATGCCTTTGAAATGTGTATGTGAAATATAAAATTAATCATTTTATAGCCACAGGCATGAAATAATTATGCCACTGAGCCTTAAATATATTGGAAAATGTGTGGAAACATGAAACTTCTAACACTGGCATACGGGTTTTTAAAACCCACTTGTGACATGTCTACCAAAACACATGTATGAGAGTGTTCATAACAGCATCATTTGTAAAAGTCTAAAACTAAAAACAGTCCAAATGCCAGTTAACGGGAGGATAGATCAATTGTGGTATATTCATACAAGGAAAATTCCATGGCAATAAAAAATGAACTATTGGGAAAAAAGCCATTAGCATGGCTAGACGAGTAACAGACATTATACAGCGGGAAAACAGCAACACAAAGACACATACTTCATCCCCTTATCTCATTTATTTGAAGTGTAAGACTAATTGATGGTGATAAGTTAGAATAGCGGTGGATTTGACAGAAAGGGGCAAGAGGAGACTTTTGACAGTATTTGGAAATGTTTTATCTCTTGGTCTGGGTGGTAGTGACATGGATGTGTCTATATGTCATTTTATCAAGCTGGGCATTTAAGATATATGCACTTTTTGTACTTAATGTATGCTATACCACAATAAAAAGGAAAAGATGTGAAGAAATTTGTATTTAAAACAATATATTTTGGGGTGTCTGGGTGGCTCAGTCAGCTAAGTGTCTGCCTTCAGCTCAGGTCATGATCCCGGAGTCCTGGGATGAGCCCTGTGTCCAGCTTCCTGCTCAGCAGGGAACCTGCTGCTCCCTCTGCCTCTGCCCCTCCCCATGCTTGTGTTCGTGCGCGCTCTCTCTCCTTCTAACCTCCCTCAAATAAATAAAATCTTTAAAAATAAATAAAATAAAATGATATATTTTCATTTTGCTAGAAAGTCATATCTTACGATCTGATTAAATATGATGTGGAGAAAGATGAGCCTGTGCGAGATGGAAATGGATATTGCATCAGAGTTCCCAAAGGTACGGGAGAGTTTTGTTCAGTTAACCTGGGTTTTTTCTTACCTTTATCAAGTGACTATTAAGAACTAACATATCATTGTTAAAATGAATACGTGGTAAAATTTTTTAGAGTGGGGGAATAAAAGAGATTTATTTAAGTACCCTCAGAAATAGTTACAGAAATTCCAAAAGGTACTAATTTACCACTACATGTAACATAATTATACTTTGAAACCTAGCTTAACAACTTCCTGACTATGGGGTATTTTGTGGAAAGGAATATGTAAGTACGGTTGCAAAATATAGTTTGCTTTAGATCTTTACCTTCAAGCTTAACATACTGTGCATTTGTCTAATGCTGTGTGTAAATCATTATTCAGTAAAATACTAGCATTTTTAGAATTACAAATGCGTGGCCACATAGAATTCTGTATTTCGTGTGTACAGTGTCTATATGCGTGTATCTGATGTGTATGGATACACATGTACATGGGCATGGAAAGTGACACTTCTTACAGCCAGCGTGTTGCCAATGGATTGTATGGCAACAGTTGTTTGGTTTGGTTGGTTGTTTTTTGGGGTTTCTTTGTTTTTTGTTCTTTAGCATTCACCACTTCTTAGCATTGTGTTATTTTGCTCCAAAGCTAGGCATTTTTTCATGTTTCTATCAAGGAATGAAAAAAGCAAAGTTGCTAAGGGAAAATTCTCATGACCTGTCACTCTCACTCTAGGCATACCCTACATGTTCCAAAACCCCCTGTTAAAGCCAGGCTTCACACACTTAAATTTATATATGGCAGGGAAGGATAGGTTTTTAAAAGAATTTTCTTAGTTTGGTGTTATTTAGATTTTATTTTTTTAAGCCATGGGTTAGCCACTTTAATATAAAATGTGATCAAAACCCAGTTATAAGAGTTCAGAAAGGCATAGGAAAACCAATGAGTTTCAACTTTATTACAAATTTGAAAATCTGGGAGTAGTCTGAAAAAAAAAAAACACATATGCTAATTTCAGCCCAGGGTTAATTTAATAACTGGGGCAATGTCCATTGGCAGGACTTAGGGTTATGCATATGAGGGATATGCATATCTTCTGTAAAATGAGATAAAAATTATTTTGAACATAGTCGCTTTTCAGAGAATTTTAAGATCCACTTGCAGAACAAATATATATGGCGCTTCAAGATCTAGAATTTGGAAAATCTGTGCATTTGGTCAATCAAAACAGATTGAAAGAGAATTTTATAAGTTTATGTCTTGGAAATGCTGTAAAATTAAGATGGAATGATGGGGATATTTCACTTGTGAGTTGTATTAGGTTGTGGAAAATTAAAGGTTGAGGTAGAGGAGAAGATATCTTCCATTGTAAGTTCAAAAACTGATTCCTAATAATATATGCAAATTATTGAAATGATAAGCATCTGAATGTTGCCACTGTACATAGAAAATGAGATCAGCTTTGTAAATGATTTCTAATAAAGGTAACTGAAAATGCAACTTGAACAACATTGCACTACATTTTTCTGAGGGTATTTTAATTATAAAAAAAGTCCGTCTTTAATTTTTTCATTGTTGAAGATAGGCTTAGTACCAGCCCCTGTAAGGTTAAAAATGGTATTTGAAAAAAAATAAAACAAATTAAAATAAATTAAAAATGGTATTTGTAGCAGGTTTAAGGGCCATGTGTGAAGATGTCCATTTTTGAGTGTATGGCAACAGTTTTAAGAGAATGTTAATCATAAAATTTGCCTACTGCTTGCACATAAAATGACAATTTACTTTCTTCCGTCTTAGGTGAGGTTGGACTCCTTGTTTGCAGAATCACACAACTTACGCCCTTTAGTGGTTATGCTGGAGGAACTACTCAGACAGAGAAGAAAAAACTGAGAGACGTCTTTAAGAAAGGAGACCTCTATTTCAACAGTGGCGATCTCTTACTGATTGACCATGAAAATTTCATCTACTTTCATGACCGAGTTGGAGATACTTTCCGGTTGGTTTCTTTGAATTACTGAGCCAAAAAACAAACACATGCACAATTTGGCTGACTCCTAAATTGGAATTGCATCCTACTTTGGCTACGATGCTCTATTTCCTTCTATCTCTTGGCGTGTCAGGTCGACCTTCTGTATTCCCAGAAAATAAGGAACAAAACACAGGAAGTGTCACTCTGCAATGCACAGACAGATAACTTGCTTGAGCAACACCAGATGAGAAAAAGGCAGAAAACCTGTGCCCGATTTTTGGAGCCTAATAGTCCATCCAATTTCTCTCATTTATCCTCAGTTATTACCAGACACTCGTAGGACAGCCAGGAATTTTCACACTGTTTCCAATCATGGGGCCTTTCTTCAAATAAAATCAAATGTAAGCTAATGTGGAGCTGATCTAGCTGAAGAGGAGGTGAAGGGTTCTGAGCCCCGCCTGTTTCCTTCCCTCCCACGCTCCAGCCCTAACCAGGTGGTTTCCCACAGAAACCCGAGTCAGCACCATGAAGTTTGAAAGTCATTACAATAAGACCATGAAACTAATTCCTAAGTGCAGCATGGTCCTCCAGCCTCATGACATTTTGGTTTAATCAGCTTCCTTCCTATGTAAGCTCCCTGAGGCCAGGCCCTGTGTCTGCTGGTTCACTCCCAGCACCGAGCACAGTGCTTAACACACATGATTACTTTTTGCATGAATGAATGAGGAAGGGATGGAAGGTGTCTGGCTGCAGTAGGAAGAGCAAGAATGTGAATGAAGAGAACCAAGCTCCTAAGCTCACCTCTACTCCAGACCAGCTGTGCTCTCAAGGCAGGTAGCCTTTCTCAACCCATTCCTTCCCCCACGAAATGAGGGTCCCAGTGATCCTTCCATCTCTAGTATTCCAGGACTCAGGATCCATACCGTGATTTTATGCCAACTTCATGTTGATCCAAAGAATTTTTAAATGTAAGACAAAACTTAACTCTTTATTAAGTGGACAAGTAGCACCTGATTGGGCACTAACATTATAACCTCCCTGCACATAAAGTATATCTTCTATTCAAAGCTTTCCCTTTGCCATGAGACCCTAAAATACAAGGACGAAATTCTATTAAATTGAATTAAATAGCAACCGAAGTTAGTAAGAAAAGTGAGAGAACTAAACACAACAAAAAGTCATTGAGACTTATTTTTTATTTCCTGGGCCTTTCTTAGGCCAAACCTGTATTTCAACATTAGAACAACATCATTCTTTGTATCGTGTTTCATGTGGTGAGATTGGAATTTCACATTTTATTATTTAGTCCTATGCCTTTGTCTTTTGTGTCCCGAGCAGGATGCCTTCCCATGACTGAGTTGTGGGGATTTGGGGAAAGAGATGGGAAAACGGGTGCAGACACCCTCCAGAGGTCTGGGGATACCACCTGCCCTGTCATGGCAGCCTGGCCAGGGCCCACCGGTAACCTCTGCTAACCTTGCCTTTTCTTCCAGCTGGAAAGGGGAAAATGTGGCCACCACTGAAGTCGCTGATACAGTAGGACTAGTCGATTTTGTCCAAGAAGTAACTGTTTACGGAGTGTCTGTGCCAGGTACGCACAGAATATTTTAAGTCTAAACCTTATGCCTAAACCCGTACAGTAACTGAACAGAATTTTAACCCCAGAGCAAAGTTTGTCAGCCCTTTTGCCTGCCAGCTGGAGAGTCAAACAACTCTTTCAGCCACCTGGGAGTAAGGGGCTGATGTCTGCTTTATATTCCATTGTAAATCAGCCAGGTCAGTACATCTGAACCTGGCCTCCTTCTGTGGGTTCAGCTCCCCAGCTGTTCTTGGGCTCTCGGGCAAGCCAATCTCTCCAAGATACATGGTCCCACACTGCATTTGGCACACCTCGGGAAAAGATGTTCCAGGCTTGATAGCTGGGAAATGGTCCCTTGGCCTCCGAACTGGGAATCACAAATAAAAACAAGTAGAGTTGCTAGGAGAAAAAACTGCAAAGGAGCTGACTTTGTCCAGACTTCTTTTAAAACAGGTCCTGGACCTCAGCCCACCCCATGAGTTTCAGAATCATCACACAGAGTGGGGTCACCACGCCTTCATCTGCAGATCTGCTTCTGCGAGCAGAGTGGGGAGTGCTGAGGTCTGACCTCGGGTCCTGGGCTCCAGTACCTGCTGGCCATTGGACTTCGGGCAAATCACTAAAATTAGGGGTAATACCAGCCCTGCTGTTGAGATTGTCAAGAGAACTCATTCATTTCAACTACATAAATACTAAACACCTATTTACCAGATGTACACATGAGTATTGTCATGAGAAGAAATCATTTTAATTATAGATGACAGGTGTGCAATACCAGGGAGCAAAATTTAGCCTGAGACGCCTCCTAGAACCCAAGACGGACGACAGAAAAGCCTATCTCCTGAGGTGGGGAATGCCCCACCGACTGGGGCATGTAAAGGAGCTGGATGTCCTATGAGAATTCTTGCAGCATTGAAAGATTAGAGATGAACTGAGAAGTAGGGTCTCTCAGCTTTCAGAGTCTGATTCTCAGTGCCATGCCTGTGGCTGGCTGGACTGCCAGGCACACAGCCAGCCCCATTCCAGCCTAGAAATGTGGCAGGGCTATCTAGAATAAGCCAGTCCACCAGAGTGATTCTCAGCAGCAGAGAGCTCGGCAAGACCTTCCCACATCTCAGCTTTGGACCAGGAAGGTACTCCAAAGTTTGGGTCCAGTGGACATTTTTTTAGGTGTCACACCAGAACTTCCCAGCTACTCTCTAGAACTTTTTGTTCTCAATAGAACTTTCTGCAATGATGAAAATGTTCTATGTCTGCACTGTCTAGTATGGTAGCCAATAACTATCACATGGCTGCTAAGTACTCCAAATGTGGCTGGTACAACTGAGGAATTGAATTTTTTATTGGATTTTATTATAATTAATTTTAATAGCCAGATGTAACCAGTGGCTACCACATTGGACAGTGCAGCTCTAGAGAGACTCTGGCCAGAACAGCTGTAAACTGGAGTTGAACTGGCCCTAAACCAACCCCTGGGAGCCAGGGCAGAGACCTGAGACCCAATAGGACTATTCGAGTCTCAGTTGGGCATTGCCTCTGTCAGAGCGAGAGGCAAGGAGGCAGTCAGTGCTCAAGATTTCTGTTGCATCAGCCTCTGCCTTGATTCTAAAAGAAGCTTATTTGAGACATTCGAGATTCCGGAGATGGGTGCTCTCAAGACAGAGCTACCCGGGACCCCTAGAGAAGGAGGGTCCGGTGCCCTTCCTCCCTCCTTCAGCTAAGAGGCAAATTGTATAGGGGTGCATTTCCTTTCTTTTAATGTTTCCTCTTGTTTCCTACCTTCTTTAGAGCCACAGATAAACACACAATCACCATGGGAGAGGTTTCGAAAGCTGGGGCCCAGGTGACGAAGGATGGCTCCTTCCCCTCTCTGATGACAGCTAAGTAGTTCAGGGAAGTGGACCTAGACTCCCGCTGGGTCTGCTGGATCAGGTAGAAGACGTACTAAGACCTAATTACCACTGTCCTCACAAGAAAACAGTATAGTAATTGTTCTAAACTCCTCTCCACTTACGTTGCTGCCTGACAGGGAGGAAAGAGCTGCTGGATCTGCTGTCTCTGTGGAGACACGGCCTCTTTGGGAATAAAGCTTATCAACGGGAGGGCCCACAGCAGCTCACCCTTGCGCCTCCTGTCACCCTTCTGACCCACAGCTTCTCTGGAATGCAGAGAGGCAGAGCTATTAAGTATCTTGATTAAATAAGTAAGTCTCAAAGGTGGTGTTTGTGCCCAAGCACAGCGGACCTGACACTGCACCCCGAGCCCAGTGGTTCATGACAGCAGAGCAAGGACTTTTCACGGGAGTCCAAAAAACGAAATTCCCTGAGCCACAAGTGGGACCTGGCTCCCATTCAGGTGTTTTCATGTAGGCCACTAAGAAGGATGACCAGTACAAGCACTGTCTGACTCTGCCTATTATTTGCTGTGTGAACTTGAACAAATCCCTTAATGTCTTTAAGCCCCAGGTTTTTTCATCTGTAAAGTGGAGATAACATTTCCACTTCTTCGGAAGGCTGTGGTGAGGGTTAAATGGGGTAGTCCATAAAACACACTTAGTATAGGGTCTGGCATATGATAAAGATTTAATGGGGGCCCCTGGGCAGCGCAGTCCACTGGGCGTCCGACTCTTGGTTCCAGCTGAGGTTATGATCTCACGGTCTTGAGATCGAGCCCCGCGTCAGGCTCCGAGCTCAATGAGGAGTCTGCTGAAGTTTCTCTCTCCCTCTCCTTCTGCCCCTCCCCACTCTCTCTCTCTAAAATCTTTAGAAAGAAGATTTAATCAGTGTATAGCTCTTGTTGTTGTATTCACCTTAGAATAACTTCAACATATATCTGAAATAGAAATTCCAACTATCCAAAAGAAACCCATGTTGTAATGTTCTCAGTCCCTAGTTCTCAGTTTCCTAGTTCTTTGAACTAGGAAAGCATCATAAACAGGACAACACATCTAATATTTTCTCACTTTATTTCTAGGTCATGAGGGTCGAATTGGCATGGCCACGATCAAAATGAAGGAAAACTATGAATTTGATGGAAAGAAACTCTTTAACCATGTTGCCGATTACCTGCCCACTTATGCAAGGCCCCGGTTTCTTAGAATACAGGTGAGAACTCTTGCTCTCGAGTTCAATTATCCTCTCTCTTGGAGACCACTGTCTCTTAGGGAAAAACTGCCTTCTACCATGGCGACCCTATTAGCCATATTTTCACTAACCTTGACCTGGAAGCTCAACAAGGAAGCAGAAATATCAGGAAATAGAACTAGCAGAAGCCAAATCCTGATCCCTTTTCCCCTAAAATGACAGACCAGTTCACTCAGTGGCAGTATTAGCAGATAACTCACAAAGTCTGTGTTTGACAAGGCATGACAGACACTTAAAATAGAAATGCTCCGACCCTCCTGTTTGTTGTTTCCAGTTTTAAAGAGTGGAAAAATCCACTGAAGTTCTACACCTTTCTAGGGTGTGAAATTTCATTGGGCATCATTAGCCGTTTTGGAACTATCAAAAGCTTAACTATCACCATCAGAGGGATTTTTTTTTTTCTTTCCAAGCATCAACCCATTGGTTAGCTTAACACTTCACTTTTGGACTATGAGCTCTATGATTCTATAGCTGAAGACTTGAGAAAAGAAATATTAGATTACCTGCTACTGCGGAAGTTACAGGGTTATTTCTGTTGATGTTCATAAAGCACTGACATTTGCTTTACGACGAGAATGGTTGAGAGACATGAACATTGAAATACCCTCAGATCAGCCATCACCTATCAATTGAAGAAAAAAAATCATCTGTGTGTAGATGATCCCTAGCCCCACCCCACCATAAATCAGGATATTCTAGTAACGCCTGGAGCTCAATAAGCAGCTCTGCTCTGCCTTTCACCTCCACAGGCCCTCATGCCCCACAGGTGATTTTAAAGCCCCAGAGGAATGAAAACAAGCCACCCCCCCTCCCCCGCCCCGTGGAGTTTCTGTAAACAGGAGGTATTGATACGCGGAACTGCCTCTCACAGCTTCCACCTGAGCCCGAGATGCCTGTGGGTTGCCAGCCCTCTGGCCCCACCTCTGCCCCTTGCCCTGAATCCTCATCTATTTACACAACACTCCAACAATGTGGACTGTTTGCTGTTTTTCAGGACACCATTGAGATTACTGGAACTTTTAAGCACCGCAAAGTGACCCTCGTGGAGGAGGGCTTTAACCCTGCAGTCATCAAAGATGCCTTATATTTCTTGGATGACAAAGCAGAAATGTATGTGCCGATGACTGAGGACATTTACAATGCCATAAATAATAAAGCTCTGAAACTCTGAATATTTCTTAGAGGCTAACTCACATTTCCAGAAAGAAACTGAATGAACCTAGTACAGCCACTTGATGTAATCCAACCTTAATTTGATTGAAGATTGTGAGATGTAATTTTTTTATGCATTCCAATAAGGGGAGGCTTTTTAAAATTACACCTGAACCTTTACATGTGAAAATATTTAGAGATAAGTATTTTTCAATTTGCACCTTCCGTTCATATTTGCAGATCAAGCTTGTTAGAGGGTGCATTATTTTTTTAAATATATAATAAATTAGATGAATGCCAACAGATGCGATGGCATTGTCTCCTTCCTGACTACTCTAAATGCAAACCCTGAGCCTAACAGCCTCATTGGTAACTTTTTACACGTGTCCTAACTCATAATGATAATGGCATTCTAGGTAAAAAAAAAAAAAAAATGGCAAGAAGTTGAAAGGTGAGGGGGCTGGGTCACTAATGAACAGTCCAGTGGAAATCCAGCTCCAGTGTGAGGCCAACTCTCCCCTCCTAATAGCATCAGGCCCCTGTCTACAAACTGCTTTCTCCAGCAGGTGAGAACGCCACCTAGAGTCTTTGAAGGAGCCTAAGCCAACAGCATCAGAATTATATACATAGAAGGTGTTAGTAGATATTTTTTAACTTCACCAAGGATTGTACACTCAAGTGTCTTCGGGATTCACATTAGTAATGGGGACGAGAGAAACAGGTCACGAACGTGGCAAACATGAGGATAGCCACTACTTAGCTTCAGTTGGCTGATTACTGTCATGTGGGAATACAGCTCAGGTACTTCTAAGATCCGATTATTCAGAAAACAGAAACCCAGCTATTCATGGGAACCCCCTAATTTTTTAAATGTGAAGGCTCAGATTTTATAAGACTTCCACGTGCCTGAACAAAATGTATCTGTGGACCAGATAAGTCCCAGATCTCCAGTTAGTACCTCCCAGTCCCACGTGCTCCTCAGACCTGAGCTGGTTTCACTCCATAGCCAGTCTCCTGCCAAGCAGCCTGTTGAAGCACCTAAGCCCCTTGGGCATGATGCAGGAGGGGTTGGAAACTTCGAGGAGCTCTTGCAGACAGGCTCTTTCTCCTTATACTCAGCCGGCTCCCTTCCTGAGGAGAACTCCTTACCCTCTGTCTGTGTCGGTCATACAGGGTCTTAGGAGCAGGTCCCTGGTAGTGCCAATCAAGACGACATGGTCTTTCCCAGAGCTTATCCTAGGAAACAGGAACATCGTGGTAACTCAGTCCATGTCCAAAAAGTGTAATCCAAGTTCACTCCAGCCTCCCTAAAAGAAGTGGAGTTTCCTTCCCTAGAGGACATCTTCAGATGACCAGGAGCTGGCAAGGAGCCCCAATTCTCCCCCAGTTTAACCCTCATAAGGCCCCAGGAAAACATACTCGGGGATCCTCAATGACAGATGACAAGAGAGGTCACCACCCCCACCCCCAACACAGTTCTAGAAATATTGATTAAACTCTCTCCATGGTTTTTTTTTTTAATATTTTTTTTAAAGATTTTATTTATTTATTTGAGACAGAATGAGAGAGAGCACATGAGAGGGGGGAGGGTCAGAGGCAGAAGCAGACTCCCCGCCGAGCAGGGAGCCCGATGCGGGACTCGATCCAGGGACTCCAGGATCATGACCTGAGCCAAAGGCAGTCGCTTAACCAACTGAGCCACCCCGGCGCCCTTTTTTTTTTTTTTTTTAAGATTTTATTTATTTGACAGACAGAGACAGCGAGAGCAGGAACACAAGCAGGGGGAGTGGGAGAGGGAGAAGCAGGCCTCCCGCCGAGCAGGGAGCCCGATGTGGGACTCGATCCCGGGACCCCAGGATCATGACCTGAGCCGAAGGCAGACGCTTAACGACTGAGCCACCCAGGCACCCCTCTCCATGTTTTTAAGTGACTAAGAAGACTCGTGACCAGAATCCCTGCACCCACTCATTATGCCCAATGATGAGTAATGCCTGAGCATTTAATATGCCTTAGAGACTTGAGGATGGCCTCGGAAAAACTCCCGATACTCCTGCATCTTTGTGAATTTTGCCAACAGTAACGTTGTTGCTTGTATGTCAGCACTTAGGAATTTTTGCAAAATTCTAAATATCTCTGCCTTTGCTGTACTGACCTCCCAGGGACAATTTGAACCCAAATGATGGGAGAGAACATGACTTTTGTTTTTGAAAATATCACATTGTGCAATTATGTGACTTCTGATCTTGTTAAAGTAGATCTGGTTGCAAGCAGAGGTTATGTCAAAGGGTGTGTTCTCAGATAAGGGTCAGCATTTACACTGTTAGCCAGAACATTAGTTTGCCTGTAACCAGAGGCTACTGGGGCCTGACCACCTTTGAGCCATGTTTTAGACTTTCCAGTTAGATACTCAGAAACTCTCCCTCCCAGCCTGATGGCTTTCTCAGCCTCCCACTTCCCCAAAGCTCTGTGGTTCTGGCCAGGTACCACAGGTCCACTGTGATGGATACAGACACCAGCAGAGTAGCCTCAACACCTGGGTTCGCGTGTATGTACATCAAAGTAAGCCATTACCTGTGACAGATAATCAATTTTAAAGACCAGTATTTCTCTTTTAGAAAGGTCACAAATTGTGCCTGTAAAAATATCTGCACAAATCATCATTTTAAAGTACAAATGGATATTTTTTAAAACATAAGCTGATATCCATGTGTATCAATCGACAGGTCTCCAATTTCAAACATATTGTTTGGAAACCCATAGTCAGTGCATAGATAGGATGTTCCAGCCCCAAAAATAATTTGGGGATAAAACTAGGAAATGTCAGCATGAAAAATGGAAGCAAATGAGAATCACTATAAAAATGGATAAGATTGGCCAAGTGAAGTGACAAACTCAAGAGATGATTTGTTCACATATTGCTCATTTGCACATCCACTCAAGCATTTTGTGGGTGCCTGCTATGGACCAAGAGATGAGCTGAGCACTAGTGTGATAGTTCTCCAAGCGTCTAGGAGGAAGGAAATCAGGTCAGACCTTCAAGGAATGCTGACCGGAAAGACCTTTAGAAGGAAGTGTCAACATGAAACTTTATGCTCTTGATAAAAACTCTCTCCTTGACCAAACTCTAGCCACGCTCCTCCAAGCCATCTTGTTGACCACTCCTCAACTTTGGCCTATAAAGACTTGAACAAACACTAACATAGGCTCTAACAGCTCAAGGCCACAACCCTAGGATGACCCTGGCTCCCCTTAAAGTAACTGCCTGTGAAAAATCAAGGCTGATAAAAGGTATTTACTGTTGGTTCCACCCAACACTTGAAGATGGGCCTGTTTCCCAGCCCCTGTGGGGGGGATAGGAGTCTAACTTCAATAAGCACCAGTTAGCAAACCCAGATGGATTTCACATGGACCTGTGCTCTCTTCCTGCTTTTTGTCATTTTGCACTTCCCTGACTCTACCAAGACCCTGCTTGCCTCCTTCCCTACCCCCTCATCCTCCCTGTAAAGTGCCCGCTCACCTCCAAGTCAAAGTTGAGTCTACTTTATCCTGGACCCTTGTCCCTACTGCAACAATATATTACTGAGTAAAATCTGTCCTTACCACTTCAACTAGCATCCAGCTTTGTTTACCTTTGACAATGTTAATATAACCCATTTCAGAGCCATCTCAAATAGGAAGAAAACAGGTTTTGACCTATGAATTAACTGGGCAAGCTGCCTGGGAGCACAGCTTTTATTTGACGACAGGGTCCAGAAAGAGAGAAAATGTACAAG
This sequence comes from Leptonychotes weddellii, assembly GCF_054177405.1. NCBI lineage: Eukaryota > Metazoa > Chordata > Mammalia > Carnivora > Phocidae > Leptonychotes > Leptonychotes weddellii. Next base: position 81,063,971 of record NC_138377.1, read on the forward strand.
TTCTAAATCTAGGGAGGGAAACTTGAAATGGACTGAAGGACTGGGGCGGGGGCGGGGGTGGGCCGTACCGTGAGCTTCTGATCAAGTACGGCACGGTGGAAATAGCATGAGCTTTATCAAAGACAAGGAGACCTGGCTTTGCCCACTTACAAGCTTTTGTGACCTGGGGCCTTGGTCTCCTCATTTATAAACTGTGAGTCACAGTGCCTGCCTCAAACTGCCTGCCTTCTTCATACCAAGGGCTCCTCCAAAGTCATTCTTTCAGAGTTAAATCCACATCTTCAACATCCCGAAAAGTAGAATCCATAAGTACATACATTTAGGCTCCAGGATATGCTCTGATGAATTAGTCAGTGTCTCAGTGGTCAATTAAGTCACACAAGATATTTTTTCAGGGACAAGTACAATTTATTTCTATAATATATTTCACATCACAAGCTGAACCATAGAAGCTGCCTGTCAGTACACTTCCTGGGGTCCTTTCTCTCTGACCAGAGAGAAACACGGCTGGGACCTTCTGTACCATGCTGCCTTAAGCTCCCCATTTGTATCTTGTCATGGGTCATGAACCTCTGTGAGAATCTGATACAGTGATGGGCTCTCTCTTAAGAAAAATGCACATACACATAAGCACACTAATTCAGCATACAATTCTGAGGGGCTCAGCAACTCCCTGAAACACATTCTTGGATTCTGGCTGAAACCCCTGGTCTAAACCATCGCCTGCAGAGGGCAACAGGGCAACTGGAGCCCACACTGAGAGCTACATTCTGGAAAGCTTGGGACGCTGTAAAACTTGATGAGTTTTTTGAAGGCACTTTTCTTTAACATCATCATCTCTTCTGGGAACCTAGAGAAGATTCTGGCCCTGGAGGAGCCATCATTCTTCACGGAGCCATCCACAGGCAGTGGCTTCTGAGCACTCACAGGCATGCTGTTGCAACTGAAGGAACGCACGGTCTTCTTCTTATTTTGCACAGACAAATAACTGAACAGGAAGGAGGATAGCTTGTGCTTGGCGACGTCTGGGGCCTCTTCTGAAAAGCAGTCATCATCAAGTGGGTCAAAGAGGGTTTCAAGATGGCAGCTGTCTTCCCTTTTCATAGGACTGGCTCCCACACACTGAGGCTGCTTGATGATCTTCCTGGCCTGGGCTTGGTCATAGCCTGCCCCATTGGCAGACTGAAGGGACATCCCACTGGCCAAGGCTCTGGGGCCCGTGGTTAGGGGGATGAGGTTCCCAACCTGAGAGCTAGGTTGGGAAGTACAGTGCTGACTCAGGATGAGAGTAGCAGCATCTCGAATGAGATTCCAGTCTCTCAGGATGTCCCCTCTGGTGGTGAACTGGGATGTCACAGTGAAACGGATGATCAGTTTGTCCTGGATAGTGGCCGGGATGAGGAAGAGACGGCCAGCTTTAGCTAATTCCTTTAATACACTTTCTGTGAGACAATTAGGACCCTGTTTGAAGAATAAAGAGAAATGATGTCTATGTCACATCCCCCCCTAAGCATCCCCAGAAGCCCAGTATTTATAGATCCAAGAGGCTGAACAACCACCAAATAACATAATTATAAGCCATGGAAGATGGCATTACCTTTAGGCGAAAAACCACCAGGCCAAGGTGCCTCTTGGCAGGGATTTCAAAGAAAGGGTCATTTCTGACCAGAGACTCAAAATATTTTGCCATTTCAGTGCCCTAAAATTGTAAATATAGAGAGAACTGAGATTAATAATCGGCAAGGGACAATTCTGCATAAAGTTTCACACTGCTAAATGGGTTTAAACGTGACACCTTTGAACCACAGAGTTCTGAATGGCTTCTGCCTGATTTTCTTCTCCATTTGATGTAGCTCATATTCCAAGCTGGAAAACCTCCCGTGAGCAATGTCCTATTGCTTGTCACATCAGATCCTCCTCAGGAACTCATTTCTGAGGGCTCTCTTTCAACTCAGCCCCAGAGCCAGAATGCATGTGCTTTGCAATCAATGCATCTGGCCTCAAATCTTGGCTTCACAGCTTTCTTACTGGTCCAGGTGGCAAGCGAGGGCCAAAACCCAGCCAGCCCAATCTCTGCATTCCCAGCCAGATAATTTGTACAGGCTGGATCTGCCCAGAGGAAGAAATTCTTGTTTTCACAGTATGTAGAGGCACCATGTGGGCTGTCAACAGCCCTGTCCATCTCCTAAGCCTACATCTTTCCCTTGCCTCTCAAACCTTTTCATACCTTATACCTCACATGTTGTTTCATTACCTCCTCTTTTTTTTCATTCCACAGAGAATATATTTTTATACATCCTCCCCACGTACATTATAGAAAACTCTCAGGGTGCCTGGGTGGCTCAGTTGAGCACCTGCCTTCAGCTCAGGTCATGATCTCAGGGTCCTGGGATGGAGCCCTACGTCAGGCTCCCTGCTCAGTCTCCCTCTGTGTTCTCTCTCTCTCTCTCTCTCAAATAAATAAATAAAATCTTGGAAGGAAGGAAGGAAGGAAGGAAGGAAGGAAGGAAGGAAGGAAGGAAGGAAGGAAGGAAGGGGAAAGAAAGAAAAGAGAAAGGAAGAAAGAAAAAGAAAGAAAGGAAGGAAGAATGAAAGAAAGAAAGAAAACTGCACAAGTTTAACAAGTACAACATTTCTGTTTGGGACGATGGGAAAAGTTCTGGAAATAGTAATGATGGTTGCACATATTGGGAGTGTACACAATGTCACTGAATTTTACACTTAAAAATGGTTAAAGTGGTCAAGTTTACATTATAGATATTTTCCCACAATAAAAAAATTTAAAGCTTTGTACCATATTAATCTTTCACTGAAGTTTATGTCATTTTTTAAAATTTCCTTTTTTTTTAAAACCTAAGATTATTAACTAAACAAGGACAGGACTTACCTTTTCTTTCATTTCTAAAAAATTTCTTTAAGCATCCAGAAGGATCTCAATAAAATATTTGCTAAGTAATTATTCTCCCGTAGTTCTCATTGAATCACCTGGTTCTCCGACTTGATACTCAATTTCAAGAGAACTCAAAGGATTTTAGCTAATCATACCACTTTTGCCCCAGTTTCTCAATTTTGGCCATTACACAGTCAGTTATACAAGGGATACACGTGGCATACAGACAGTCCATCATTGACTATACTAGGTCAAGTTTGGTTTTAATGGAAAAGTTGATGAAGTTGGTATCAAGCAGGATGTGGTCAGGTGGGCCCAGCTGTTATACCACAAGAATAAGCAGGAAGGATGTTGGGGGACCTCTCTTTCCTTGAGTACACTGGGATCTTTCTTTTCTTTCTTTTTAGGTGTTGATCTATCCTGCTCTTTAAGCCTCTGATCTCAGACTTAGCATTCCCTTCATGGTTGCATACTTTCTTGCTTTCTTTTCCTTCCCCGTGTTCACGCCACACTCCCGTTTCTTCTGTCTTAACCTCCTAATTTCCTCAGCGGGGCTCAAGGAAAGTGACTTCCCTGAGGTACAGGTGGCACAATGCAGGTCTCCTGGTCACCAAGTACATGCTCCTCCCACCATGCTCTGCTGCTTCCTACAACGTAAGCTGATTGTGACAAGGTAGAAGCAGGGGCCAGGGGAGAGGGGAAAATGGCTCAGCATCCCTGCCACCTTCATGAGTAAGGAAAGCATTGCTGCTACCCATGCCCTGAACCAATCTAGGTCGAGGGTGGGCAGACTACAGCCCCAAGGCCAAACACAGCGCCTTCCTGGAACATAGCCATGCCCATTTGTTTATGTATTGTCTACGGTGGCTTTTGTGCTGCAACGTCGGAATCGAATAGTTGCAACAGAAACAGTATGGCTCACAAAGCCAGAAACAGTTACTGTCTGTCTTTTACAGAAAAAGTTTACCAATCCCAATTGTAGGTGACAGAAAATGATGAATGATGATGATGATGCTGATGAGGGGAGTCATCTGTTATCATTAGAAGAAGGGAAAGAAAATGGAGGATGGGGAAGGGGAGGAAGAAGAAGAAGCAGCAGAAGGAGAAGGAGGAGGAAAGGAAAGAAAAAATATTCATTGAATACTTAGGTGAGTATTAGGTCCTGTACTAAGTAAGGGCTTTATATGTATTATCTCATTTAATCACCACCCTTAACCTTTGAGACGTATTATCATTCTCCCATCTTATAAATCAGGAAGCCAAACACAAAAGTTTAAGTAATTTGTCCAAGGTCACCAAACAGTAAAGGGTAGAACAGAAAAACCAAACCCAGATTCCATGCTCTAAAGCATTACTGTATTACAGAGAGATACACATCTTGGTTTTACATAACCTTCAAGAGCTCACATAGTAGAAGACAGCCCAAAATTGTGAAGAGAGAAGGCTTTCCACTCTTCAGCAGCGCAATTACCATCTTTGAGCCTTGCTTCTGATATGGGGCTGGTCAGGGTGACTATCCCAAGCATTGTTGTTAGAATCTAATGAAACACTATAAGGTATTTTTAAAACTTAAGACCCTATGCAAGTAATAATTATGATCTCAGTCAAGTTGAAGAAATAAAATTAACTCACAACAACTCTGTTTTGGTTCCACCCCTTACTGTTGTGGGACATTGGTCCCCTGTGAGCTCAGTTTTATAAGTGTGCTTGAGTAGGTGATCTTAGGAATGCCAAGGAAGCAGTGACCAGGACTAGGGCAGATGGAATAGTCAGGGAAGCTCCTGGGAGAAATGAAACGTAATCCTTTAACAACATTTGGAGAAGAGAAAGAAATCCAGAAGGACAAAACACAGGTGAAGGTGCAGAGGCAGACTGAGGATACAGCTGTAACGGGTCAGTGGGAAGCCTGAGCTAAAATAAAGGCTGATACCCAGGTCCTTGAAAGCCAGGCCCAGAAGTGTGGGCCTAGTGTAGGGAGTGGGGGAACTGATGGGAATTCGGAGCTTTGACTTGCAAGAGGAGCATTAGGGAGTCGGCCAGCACCTACACGCTGCCTATCCAGTCCTCAGTTGCACACAAAAGAGCTTTCTTGGTGACTTGTAACCTCCACTGTCTCATTTCCCGGCCCACTACCTCCAATCTTGAGTCTGAGGATCTTGAGAGAGCACAAAGTGCCTGATGTCCCTACTACATGCCTACTACAGCCACTCACTGATAAACATTCGGTTGCCAAATACCTTGATGTTTATTACAAATGTAAAATTCCCAACAGTAAACCGGTCATAGTTACTGCTTCAACCATTTCATTTGGTTTTGTGTTTATTTCATATAGAAGAAATTCCCTAAAGAGAAGGTAGAAGGGGAAAGACACACAGAATAATAACGGACAATGTCTTCGGACTTATCCACGGCTTTTATCAATGGTTTTGCCTTATTCATAGGTGCTCAGAGAAATGGACGAAAAATGCTGCTAGCCAAAATTCTGTCAAGTCCTGCCCGTTTCATGAAGAATATGACAGAGGGGCATTGCCTGTCTCACTTACTTCTGGGTCTTATTTCTAGCACAATGATGTTGTTGTTGTTGCTGTTGAGTTCAGTTAAAATAAATTGTACCAGGGCGCCTGGGTGGCTCAGTTGGTTGGGCGACTGCCTTCGGCTCAGGTCATGATCCTGGAGTCCCGGGATCGAGTCCCGCATCGGGCTCCCTGCTCGGCGGGGAGTCTGCTTCTCCCTCTGACCCTCCCCCCTCTCATGCTCTCTCTCTCTGTCTCAGTCTCTCTCTCAAATAAATAAATAAAATCTTTAAAAAATAAAAAAAATAAATTGTACCAAATATTTACCTTCGGTAAATAGGTATTGATACAAAGCAGAGAGGCTTGTTCCAGACTTGGTAGGTTTACATGTCCAAGCCAGAAGAGCCATGTCTCAGGCATAACCATGAATGACTCAAATTTTCAGGCAGCTGTGATAATCAGAGTAATTCTTAGAAAGATATGTTCCTACCCCAGACACACACACTGCCCTTTGGTCTATTTTCTTTCTCTCTCTGCAAAATAGGCTCTCAGGCCATCGCTCCCCGGTGCTTGACAACTAACAGAAGGCATAATGAGACCCTCCTGCAGGGGAACAGACAGCAGATAGCCCCCCGGTGCCATGTTCTGCTCAGGATCCCTCGAGCTAACAAAGAAATGGCTACCCTGAATAATCAAGTCCCAGGAGCCCAAGAACAGGTCCAGACACCTGAGCCATACACCGCAGGTCCCCAGTCTTCCTCCCCCACAAGGACACACAGCAAGACTACATACATGTCTGACGTGCGCTTGAAGATTCTTCACGCCAAAGGACCGAATCACGAACCAGAGTTTGATAGAGCGAAACCGCCGGCTCAGGGGGATCTGCCAGTGCTAGAACAAAGGTACACAGGGCTGATGGTTAGAGGCAAGGGCGCTGCTCCCTCACACACTCCTTGGCGTTGTCATACCCTGCCTGCCCTGCCCTCCAGGGATAGACGGTGTCACCATGACTCCGGAAGCTGTTGCTAAGGAGAAAAAGCCAAGGCAAGTTACCAAAGGCTGCCCTGTCACGTGGGAAGGTGGCCAAGAGTCACCCTTGCCCAAGAGCATGACAAGTGGAAACCAAGCCCATGACCCTGAACCAAGGAGAAGCCATTTTGCTTCAAATGCTGCTTTAAACATTTCAAACTGATATTCAAGATGGTGCAATACATTTTTTTTTCTTGAAAAGAATCTAAGTTCCTCAAATTGCAGAGAATAGTATTTCTATTCCCCCCAAAATGTAAAGAAGAGTGGTCAAGAGCTGGGACGCTACCAGCCCCGCAGACGTGGGTTTCCCCTCCGGCTCTGCCACTTCCTGGGTGATGCCACCCACTGGCTCCTCGTGAGACCGAGAGCGAGCAGCACCTCCGAGGGAAGTGGCGCGAAGAGAACAAAGGCAAAGAGCTTCACAGGAAGTCGTCAGCAAGCGGTGGCTATTTAGGTGATAAAAATGTGAGCTACAAATCACAGCAGTCTTTCTGCCTAGAGCCAAGATGATCATTATTTAATGTCACGGTCTGGTCCTGACTTCTTCCTGTGACATTCCTGTGACATTCCCGTGCTCTCAGGAGCCATGACTCCAGCTTTCAGGTTTCAAATGAGCATCCACATCTGGGCCTCTATGAAACTAAAATTGACCCTCTGTTCCTGGTAGCCAAATCAACAGAGCTTAAAGTTCAAGGCCGTGGGCACCCTAGATCGAAACATTTTCAAACCAATTTCAAACCAGTTTCACACATCTGAAAACAGACCAAAGGCTTTGGAAAACACTGACAGTTACCCTGATGTGGTAATGTGGTTTCTAATGACCTCTTCTTCAAATGTCAGAAAGCTTCACCACAATTTCTGTTGACCAAAAATAAATATTTGTTCCACTGATATTCATGTACTCGTCCACAGGATTACCAAATCCTCAAAAATGTGCTCACCTTCACCCTTCACACTCACTTCCTGACCTGGCATGGGCACTCTCCCTTTGGGGACACTGTCCCGTTGTGGATGGACAATGTTTCTCCTATGTCAAGTACTAAGCCTTTGTTCTCCAGCTTGGGGACTTTCGTTTACCAGCAGAGGGCATCAAAACCTGGACACAGGACAAAATCCCTGTGACAGGGAAAGCAGTCAGCTTCATCCCTTAGTAGATGGACACTTTGGGAGAATAATGAATGGATAATAAGAGCCTTCTCTAGAAACATGGCTTCCCAAATGGTTATGGCTAATTGGCTGCTTTATCTCACCAGCAAATTAAAACGAGAGGCAGAGATGATTTTATTTTTTATTTCTTCACACTATGTTCGTATGCCCAGTTGTTCCTCTTGTCACTATTCCAAAACCAATCCATGCTGACCCAGCTAGCTGATATTCTCGGTTAGAGCAGGAAATTTGGACTTAGAAAGGGGGACGTGGCTCTTCTTTAAATCCAGACATTCCCCAAGTCTCCTCTGTGTCCTTCCAAGGTTTTGCAGGTCTCCCCTGCCAAAGGCAAGACAATGCCCCATCTGCTAGTGGGAGCTTGAGGTCAGAAAATCTAGCCCTGATTTTAGGTGGTGCCAGAGCCCAGGGATGAAGTCCGTAAGTCTTCTCTCCCAGGATGCTGCTTATTTCTGGCTCCTCTCAAACATGGCTGGGCTTCTATTTATAGCTACAGCCACCTGGGGGAGAAAGAGCTTGGGTCAGAGCAGCGTGAAGACTCCCAGGATCACAACAGATAGAAGCTTCCATTTTCTAGAAGTTTCTTTTAGACTTGAAAATGGAATCCATAGAATTAGAGGTGGGGGAAGGAAACGCATAAAGCACACCTTCTGGATGTGGAAATATAAATAATAAGGTTTCCCTGGACCAGTGCTACGAAAAGTATAATTCAATATTTTGTATAAAAAGTTATCTAGAAGAGAGAGAGTACCATAAAATGTCCAAACTGATGGGAACAAACCACAGAAAGATCTCATGACACTGGTGGGAACACACAAGCAAACAAAAAGGTAACACGAGATCCAAAATGGGCAAAGGTAAGATAATGCTCTTAAGTTATGATGATCCAAATACACTTATGGAAGAATGGGTACCATTTCCCATTTCACACTCAAGAAAGAAACTTAGAATTATCCCTGAAGAGCTCTGCCCCTTGGGATGCTGTGGAAATGTTTTTTTAATTAAAAAGTTGCTGAAAACCTACCAGACAGGGCAGTGAAAATGCAAGAACCATTATTCGTCTATTTTTAGCAACCTCTCGAGGGTCTGTAAGCTGAGTATCTACAATTCCAATCAAAAATCTAAAGGAAGTGTGAGCTGGTCTGAGGGAGAATAAGCAATACAATCAAGAGATGACAGAGCTATTATTTTAGGACTAAAAGGCCAAGACATTTCAGTTGCCCAAGGAGATAAGACAGAACCATCTCTTTACAAACTGAGTCACAGACACCAGGCATGGCTCTCTCTGCCTCACGGCATGAACTCATTTAATCTCACGACAAGCCTAAGAAGCCAATATTATTATCATCATCCTCATTTTACAGATGAGGAAACCAAGACACAGAGGTTAAGTCATTTGACCAAGGCACAAAAGGTTAATGAATGGAGGAACAAGGATTCAAACACAGGCCATCCGGCTTTAGCACCTCAACGCTTAACCGCTTTGCTATAGCGAATCTCTGCAGCTTAAAAGAACTTTTAGCAATATTAGCCCTACCGTTAATTGAGCATTTGCCACATTCCCAAGACTGCATTAAGTGATCTATATGTATGTTCCCATCTCAGCCTCTGTGAATCAGGGCCTGTGAAATCAGGATCACTGTGCCCATTTTACAGATGAGGAAGCCACAGCTCAGAGAGAGCCACTAAGTTTCCCAAAGGCCCACTGCTGGGGTAGCATTTCAAACCAAGCTCGTCTACTCTGCTCTGATGCCTCCCATTGGCCACGGGTATAACTGGTTTACATCTCTGTCTCCCCTACAATTAAAGAAAAGGCTCCTCTTCAAACTGAGGAGTAAATCTGAAGAATTCATTTCCCCAGGAGATAGTACAGGCTGAAAACGTGGGCAGGTGCAACTAGCTGAGAAGGCCAGGACTAGTTGGCAGCATCCAGAAACTCAGGAAGGGTACCTGTGCCCCCACCCCCTCCCGTGGAGCCTCCCACCGTGCCTCCACCGCCCTGGGGACAAAAGATGAAAGCAATTCAAGCAAGAAGCGTCTTTCCCTACCCACGGAGATTCTCCACCCTTCCCTGCTGCTGGGCACTAAGCAGAAAAGATTATCCAAGATGGAGACAGAAGGGAATCGATTCACTCATGGTAGAAAAGGCATCTCTGGAAATTAAGGAATGCCACACATATTCAGGAAATGGGCATATTGCCTCAGAGGTTGGCCTCATTTTCTAGGCTTTTTAACAGTTTTCTGGGTTTCATTCGATATGCTTAGAAACCAAAGGCATACAGCAACATATTATGGGATGGGTTCACAATATGCCAATTTCGGATGGAAGCCAACATCAAGGAGACCTTCTGGGGTCAGGTGCAGTGAGCTTCCATCCCAGAGGCCGTCTCTGGCCACTCACCATGAAGTCAGTTGCTGTGCCTGAGTCGGCATGCCTGAGGTAGATGGGGTTCACGCTGAAGGTCTGCTGCAGCTTGTACTTGTCCTTGACCCTGTGGGTTTCCAAACAGGCATTAGTGGCTGAGGCCTCTCCAGAGGAAGCAAGGCTTTCCCATGGGCTGGAAGCTTGGCTGCCTCACTCACCAGAAGCCAGTACAGTCAAAGTGCACCATCATCCACTTGGAGGGATTAAAGGTGAAGGAATCGGCGTACTCGATGCCCTTCAGAAACCCCCGGAACTCGGGGCACAGGAAGGCCGTGCCTGCATACGCAGCATCGATGTGGAGCCACAACCCCTCAGTGGCACCTGAGGAGACAAATGTTGCCTGGCTGGGAGGCAGGCCTGGGGGAAGGGCCATGGGGCGGGGGGAGGGGCGGCACATGGACGGGAAGGGTGGGGGCCTCCGGAAGGGAAAATCCACGGAGCTACAACCGGCCTTTTGCTCTCACCGGCCAGAGGGTCGACAGGCTAGAAGTTCCTGGCACAGAAAGCAACTCCCCGCTGGTCCGCTGGTCGGGAGAGCAGGGTTAATGCATCTAACAAATGTTCCAGAAGGGATGTCTCTCTTTCCTAGTGGGTTTCTTGCTTGGGGATTTTAAGCAACCCCATTTGGGTTTCTTCCCTGCCTATATCTTCCCCCATGGTTTCCCCTACCCTACCATTTTCCTTTCCTTGGGCTAGAATAGAAAATATTTGACAGTGCCTCCTTTACCCTGTGTTTCGCATATGGCCTGTTTTAAGTTGATTTTGACATACAAATGAGAGGGCACGAAAACCCGAGACTCTCCCACTGTTGCTTCCTAAAGAGGATGCAAGGCAAGGGCCGGGGGGGGGTGGGGGAGCTCTAAGCCCCGGTCCACTGCTGGGAAAAGCAGTGCCCTGGCTGCCTTGTGACCTTCGGTGGCTCTTCTTAAGCTCTCTGCACTGACCCACGAGGGGGAAGATAATGCCACGGAGCTAGTTTCAGGTTCTTGCTCTAGGGAACAGTCTAAAGTTCGTGACTCTTCCTAGCCAAACAAGGCAGACACTTACAGATGGGGCCCAGCTCTGACAGGCAGTCAAATGCACAGACCCCAGTGGTCCCCAGTGTAGCACACACCTGAAGGAAAATAAAGGAAGTTAATGTGGGAAGGTGGGTTCATGTGACACAGTTGGCCTGAAAAAAAAGATTTAACCACAGCTATTATCTATCCTACCCATCCCACTGGAAGAGCGTGTATTTCACATTACATTTTGCCTTGACCCGCAGTAAGAAATACATTTTATATAGCAATCTAGTACATGTGTGCATTTGAAAGAAAAGTTTCGCCAAACCATACAATTCTGGCTATAGGAATGCACTCTGATGGTTTGTATTCTTAATTGTTTCTTATACGGATTATGACCCACAAAATTTATTTCCTAACACACCAACAAATAGCAACTCATAAACATCGTATTTGACAATTGTTCTGCTTTTTTTTTTCAGCATGTTACTTGCCTAAATTCTGCCCAAATTCCTTCCTTGCCTCCAGGTCCTATCATTCTAAGCCGAGAACCGTTCTGACTTACAAAAACAGGCACCAAGCCCCGTTCCTTGTCCTCCTTGATGGCTTTCTGAAGAGCCTCCCCTCGGAGTGAGAAGTTGTCGTCCACAGGCAGAAACTTCATCTTCACCAGGGAAATCAAACCAGCTTTTTCCACTGAGGAGTGAGCCTAGAAGGACCATGGAAACTTGTCAGCAGAGTCCACCCGGGATGAGCACCCCCCAGAAACTGCTGAAGCCAGACTAGGGGAATCAAAAATAACATTTGCTGTGTGTCTCCCCCACCATGGTCCCTGGAGAGAGCTTCTGAGGCCTGTGCCGCCCTGAGCTCCAGCATACTCATGTCTAGAAAAAAATTACTCAAGAACGAAGATTCCAGAAGCCAAGCCCTGACCCCAGGGTTTGGCCTGTACTGGGCAACTCACCTGGTCAGAGGCATAGGCAATGAGCCGGGCGTTCAGGGAGGACTCATCTGCCCCGGGTTCAGATGCTTTCATTTCCAGGATTTTGTCCTTCCTTGCTGCCAGCAAGGCGATCAAGGTGGACTCGCTGACTGTGCTCTGTAGTGGAAGAAGGATTACCGGTGGCAGCCTCTTCCTCTGGTCCCTTGGCATATTCCCCTGGCCCCTGCCTAAAGGGTTGTCCTTTCTCCTGACTCACAGGTCTATCCCACATTCTCCGTTCACAACACCCTATGCATTCCTGGGACACCAGCCTCTCTTCCAATTGCCCCGGGAAGTCATGAAAGCAAATTTGCACCCAATACCAACATCTTTGAGAGGCCACAGACCAAAAAGAGACTGCTCAGCCTCTGCTAGATACAAATTTGCCTATAGATATGTTTGTTCCCCATATAAAGCTTGCTAAAAATAAAGAACTTCTCATTTATTCAGTTTAGACATGGAAATGGAGTTTGTTTCTAAAGGGACATTCCCGAGAGAGTGGGTTCTGGCTTAATGTGAGAGGCTGGTCACTTTGGCCTTGGTTCTGTTACCAGTGGCTCCCGTGACCTTTGGCTACCGTTACCCCTCCGGGGACTCTTTTCTGTTTATAAAATGAAAAGCACCCCTTCGGCTGCCTCCCAGAGTGGGTGTACTAATTAATTATCCAAATGAAGGCTGGACAGGACTTTGTTTTGGCCATGACTGTGGGAATCCGGTGGGCCCCTCAGCAACCTCAGAGAATTCTTAAAGGTTTCTCATCATTCATTCACTTGGTCTTTGGTGTCTTTGCTTCTTGAACTCTTCCTACGGATATAGCTCCCTGCTCTCCCTGCTAAAAAGCCTGGCAGATAGCGGTATAGATCAGGTCCCACTAGATACTCAGCATCTGGATATCACTCTGCAACAAGGATGCCAGCAGAATAGTAATAATAATAATTCGTAGTTTACAAAACGTTCTATCATCCCACTGGCTCCTCATAAAACCTCTCTGAGGTACTTGTGATTCCCGTCTACAGATGAGCATAGCAATGCTCAGAGATGTTACAGGACTGAACATGGCTGATGAATACAGGAGGAAGCGCCATTTGGATGTAGATGAGCGTGTGTTTAAATCCTTTCTTCCACTTACCAGCGGGGCAACTGGGGCATTTTTAAACTCTCTGAGCTCCAGTGCTCTAATCTCAAAAATTGGTGATGATACTATTTACCTACAGAGTCCGTGAGATAATTAAATGAAAAGCAAGATCCCGTACGGCAGACATTTAGCATGTCTCCCAGATATACTATCTGAAGTTGTAACTACAGCATGCAGTAATTTGCCTTCCTTGGGAGGATTTTAATCTCATTGCAAGACTGGAGAGAGAGGGGGAGTCATTCAGCTAGCAAATGAGCCTAGCAAAATTTCCAGGCCTCATCTCAGGGGAGCATGGCTATTTTTATTTTAAAGAAGGGCTCATTCAGGGGCACCTGGGTGGCTCAGTTGGTTAAGCTTCTGCCTTTGGCTCAGGTCATGATCCCAGGGTGCTGGGATTGAATCTTACATCGGGCTCTCTGCTCAGGGGGCAGCCTGCTTCTCCCTCTCCCACTTCCTCTGCTTGTGTTCCCTCCCTGTCAAATAAATAAATAAAATCTTAAAAAAAAAAAAGAAGAAGAAGAAGAAGAAGGGCTCATTGAATGTTCATATCCACTCTCTGAGGAAAACACTGTTGCTCTATTATTAGTTATTATCATGTCTATCTTAGAGGTTGTAAAACCAGGAAAATTATGTATTAGAGTAGAATTCAAGAATCTGGGGGTCCTCAAAGGTCTCAGAACCAAGCCCTCATAAATGTCAAGGTTTATAGATGCAAAAGTACACATCAGTCTGCACAGTCAACGCGAGGCGCCCAGCAAGCTCCACTATGCCGATGGCTCTTAACAACACAAGAAATCTTTGAGAAACTATCATTTGACAGATATCCAAATGACAGTGTTGTAGGATAAAATAAATCAAATGATGGGGTTCGTTTTTCTCACCGCCCAGGGTCTCCTGGACCCAGGAGGGAGGGCAAGAAGTCTCTCCTTGTCTTGTCTTTTCCTTTTACCGTAAGGTGTTAAATGATTCAAGGCAGGGGAGGGGTCGGGTAAGAAACAAAGAAACTGAATCGAGCAGTGCTGGAAATGTGACCATGGGTGGACTTCTTAATCTTTTTCAAAGAAAAAGGAGAAAAAGAAGAGTGGCGGTGGCAGCCACAGGGGGAGTAGTGGTAGCGGCCGAGGCAGTGGCTCCGAGGGCCGCATCGGCCATCATGGTGACCACCAGGATAATGACGATGGCCAATGGCAAGAGGATGACGGCAGTGACAGTGGCGGAGAGGGTGACGCAGTGGCGGAGGGGGGAGCCTCCGTGGACAACAGGAGAATGGCCTGCGCCAGGGTTCAGCTCATCTTTCACTACTCAGCCCCCAAGCTGGGAGGAGCTTTGCCAAGGTAGGCACCTGCAGGACGCCTCCTCCCTGGCTGCCAGGGTGGTGGTGCAGGAAGTGCTCTGGGAGTCCCAGCATTTTCGCCAGCCAGTCCATGACATTCATCTCCAGCTCCGTGCATGCAGGGCTGGAGGCCTGGAAGAGGGAAAGCAACTTCATCCAGACAGCCCCCAGGACACCAAGATATCCCCCCACCAGCCCCAGAAACACATCTGTCTCTGCCCTGGCCCTCCCTGCATCCCCACGCTATCAATGGGAACCTGGCCTATCTCCCCCCTCCCAGAGAAGGGGTCCGTGTCAGGCCCTGTGCCCCATTCCCACCCCATCCCCCATCCTCTGCCACAACAGAGAGGGAAAAGGATGTAGGGCTTTGGATTGATGCCCCACCCTCCGTGGGGTGGAGTCTTTCCTAACTCCCAAAGTTCCATGGAGAAAAAAAAAAAAAAAAAAAAAAACTTTCCCAAAGTTCCGTGGAGAAACAGCCCTAGAAATGATCGCTTCCATTTGGCTTCCCTAGTCCCTAAAATACCCAGGTGAGCAGCATCCTGAAGGCCAAGGGCAAGTTTTAGGACTAAGAAAGAAAGCACTCCTTCCTAGAAAAGGTAGCAACTCTCCCCCCTCCCCCCTTGAAGCCCTCCCCGCTCCCTGACACACCCTGTAACAGTTCAGGCTTAAAATATAAAGCTGTTCTCGGAGGCTTCTGGCACAATTTAAAGCAGCTCGGTCCTTAGGGGGTGATTAAGGGGAGTCTGAGGATATATCCCTAACCCCTCACAGACAAGAGCCCAGGGGAAGTTATACCCATAGGCACCAAAGTGCTTAGTTAGGATCACAAACTGTAGCAATGACCAGATCTCAGTCCAAATGTCACCTCGGTCTCTACGAGCTGTGTGATCCTGGAGACGTAAGTTACCAAGCCTCCATTTCTTTATCTGAAACGGGCCAATACTCATGATTCCATAGGGTTAAAGGATAAGATGAGATCGTTTCTATGAAGTTCAAGCTCAAAGAATGTAGCCGTTGTTAATGTTTAACTTAGAACCCCCGTTCGGAGATCGGGACAGAATGTGCCTGCCCCAGGATGACACTTTCTGCTCTGGGTCCAGCTGCCACCAGTTACAGCTACGGCCACGGTTACTCACCCAGGTGAATCCCAAGCAGTTGATGGCATCGGCCAGCATGTCTCCCAGCAGCGACGGCCAAGAGGTGAGGGCTGGGTAGTAGGCGTGCATGTGGGGACTCTGCCAGTGCACCACCTAGAGGAACAGCGTGTCCATGTGTGGCACCAGGAAGCAGGTCTGGGAGGCTTTCCTCTAGCAGAGGCCCTCCCTGGCCACTCTAGAGGTGGGCTGACCCTTGTAAGACAGTCCAGGAAATGACACAACTCCATAAAAACATAAAACATATTCCTGGTGTTCCTGCCACCCACATGTCTCATCTTCTAGGCTACCTCATCAGTGGGGCACTTGTATGTATGCAAAGACCAGAAGGGCATATGCAAAACGAAAACTGGCATAGTAATTAGGGTTGTGGGTTCCGGATAGGGTTCACCTCAGTCTCCCATGCTTATCCCCATGCCACCGCTGCCCAGTAATAAAAGGAAGAGGAGACTATGAGCTCCAGAAGAAGAGGTTGCTTGTCCCATCCAGTTTCTTGCAAAAAGCATCTTTTGTTTTATGGGTCGCCGAGCTCTCTGGGCACACAGCTCCCACAGAGGGTCAGTGTGAATGGATTCAAAGCCATCCTTCGTTTCCCAGTGAGGATGGAGAAAGGAGAGAAAAGGGCGGGCGAAGCGCCAGCCCTCGGGCCTGGGACCCCTACCTCCAAGTTAAGCCCTGAGCCCACAGTCAGACTGAAGAACCGGATGTAAGCAGGAGCCAGGTGGATAGACAGGGCCCCACCATAACAGGCTCACTGGCCTCTTTAATTATCTAATCCGGCTTCATCTCCTTGTTGATGAAGATGCCCTGTACATTTCTGCATTTGTGCTTTTGAGCAATGCTGTGTCTCCTGACAAGCAGGCACGTCCCACACTAACAGAACCTTCCAAAACCTGCCAATTCCTAGAAAGCTACAAAACACTCACTTCCTCCACAAACCCTTTCCCAGTTCCCCAGCCCCCTCTGATCCTTTCCCTGAACCCATGGAACCCTCTCATTCTAGATGTCCCACCCTACTGAGAACTCGTTAGTCAACATCTTAGTGTACCGATACTTAGTGTACAGAAATTCTTGTAATCCCTCACTAGCAAGGACATTGTCCTAGACAATGTGTGTGGTAGAAGGAGTATACGATTCAAGTCCAAGGACACAGGTTCCAGTCCTACCTTTGTCCCTAACCACCAGTGTGACTTTGTAGGTTTATTGTGAAGCTGATGAACTTAAGCTCCAAGGTCCCGTGTTTGCATGGGTCTTTTTTGAGAAAGACACTTAATTTTATTTTCTTACAAGGGATCTCAAAATTTATATATGATGCAGACCCCATAAAAACAGGGTACTCCTCTGCACCTTAATTTCCCAGCATAAAATAAATCCTGTTTCCTGGGGTTGTCATGTGGATTGATCTGGGAGGAAACTGGCAAAATGTAAAGCACTAACGTTAATGATGAGTTAATCACATGGTGATAGACACATCATATAATCTGACTTGACTCTTAGATAATCAGACCTCTTCCTCTGGTTTTTGCCAGGCGAAATATGTGGAAGGCAACAATGATATCTTCCATTTCCCCATGCTTCATCTCATTTAATTCTCAGAGTAGCCCTATGAGATAGGTTCTCCCGTTAACCCGTTTTACAGATAAGAATCGGGGCCGGCTAGTGTCAAGCAGCATCCCTGTGATCACCCACACCTCACAGAGACAGATGACAGTGCCAAGACAGAAACCCAAGGCTCTCTGACCCCAGGGCCCAAGCTCCTGAACAAGGTGGCACCCTGCCTTCTCTCCCTCAGCGGCTCTCTCTCTCTACCCCCATGAAGCGCAGAGGAGGTCTTTCTAACCAGACTGGGAATTAAAGCAGAAGAGCAGTTAATCTCTTTGTGTCTAGGAGATGGCAGGGAGGGAAAAATGAATCCAGTCTTCACTGCGGTGTTGGTCAACGTGAGAAAGCGAAGGGCCAATCGCTTTCAGGCCATCTCTCAGAGGCGTTGGAAGACTGGGCCCTCATTATCAGTGTCCTTAGTGGCAGTATTTTGGAAACCCCAAAGAAGGGCTTCCATCCCCTAACCCTATCAAGAGGCAATTATCTGTTCTTGCAAGATAAATATGATAAGATAAGCCAGAGGAACCCTTATCAAGAACAGACAGACCTCTGTTCCAGAAATGAGCCTCTCTGACCACACCCTCAGCAGCTGTTGGAATTACAATCAACAAATCAGCTCATTTCCACCCCCTCTGACAGTTGCTCTCAGTCTCACTACCAAATTACAGTTGGTCCCTCAGCAGATTACATTTTACAGAATGAAATCCATGAGATAATCTTATCGGGGTGCTAGCTTTACGATAAAGCGTAACGATACAGAAATTTTGCAAAAGATGCTTGTGAAATAGGCTGAGTGGTCAGAGAGAGATGACTAATTGGTTTTGTACAAGACTGCCGACCACTACGTTTGTACAGACTTACTCTGAGTTTGGATAATTTGTCATCCCTGCCTCCGGGCATATTTCTGTCCCATCTAAAGCTTTTAGGGGATGATGGAAGCAAATCCCAAGTCAGCCTCGGGAGGTGTCTGGACACATGCCGTTCAGGACACCAGTGCCCCAAGCAGACAGAGTGAGGAGAACAGCCAGCGTGTTGGGGTCCCACTGAAGGGCGGCGCCTGGGTGCGCAGGCTCAGGCTGGAGCACTCAGTCATACACGAGAGGAGGTATCAGTGTAGGAGAAAGAGCCTGTGGAATAAGACTGGCCCAGGGCTAAAATCTTGGATCTGCCACCCTACAAACTCTGTAACTTTGAGAAAACAATTAACATCCCTGAGCCTCAGTTTCCTCATTTGTAAAACAGGGATTGTAGGGTCACTGTAGGATAGAACCAGCCAGCCTGTAACGGGGCTCATCCAGGGCCTGGCATGTGACATGGAGCTCAGTAAAAGGCAGCCCTTCTGTGGGAGGAAGACTGGTGCTCTCACTTTTAGCCTGAGCACCTTGGCACAGCTCCTCGCCCATGGTGGCCAGGGACAGCATCACAGCCCACAGAGGCGGGCCCCAGCCCAAGCACCAGCCAGCCTCTGTCTGCTCCCTGGCCCTGCCAGTGCTGTCACCAGGCTGTGCTCTTTGTTGCCGGGAATATATGATCCAGGGAAGATCCCTCTCTACTCCTGAAAAGCAGCTCAATCGTGAGACCTCCCCTTGGTAGTGGAGGACACCATTCCCACCTCCAGGAGGAGAAACGAGGGGGCTGCCAGGGTCTCATTCAGCTCCCAGGACCTCTCTATGTGACTATCGGGGTGCCCTAAGGTAGGGTATCTTCTCGGCCTCCTTCCTTCCCGTCAGCCAGTCTCCGCATTCTGTGGGAAAGTCCCTGGCTCTGCCATCTGGGACTTCGGGGACTGTCTCCAGCCTCCTCTCTCTGTCGTGCTCTCCACATTGGCCTTTCCCCTCAGACCCGATGTTCATCCTTACCTCATCCCATTCGACTGTCGTGCATCCATCAGACTAGGCCCGGGGGTGAGGTGCTAACGCCCTCCGGCCTCCCACCCAGCACCACAGGGCAGCCCTGGCTTCAGAATCCTAATTTCAAAGTCCTGGCCCTCTACATGCCCACACGACAGGCTGGCATTTTGGTGCCCAGGTGGCAGGCTTACCCAAGGCAGGCCTCTCTTCAGGCCTACTGCCCGCCCTCCAATGCCCCGAAACCCAGGGTCACCCTTGTGGTGACTGTAGCTCACCCCAGGCATGATGATTCGCTCGATGTCCCCAAAGATGCTGTCCCAGCTGTCAGGTTCCTGGGGAGCACTCTCCGGCAGCTGGGCTCGCAGGTAACCGGGCCGGATGTCCGGAGTCACACGCCGCTCCCGCACAGTGCTCAGGTACTGGCAAATGTACTCCACCATCTCCTTTCCTACGCGGGAGGAGGAGATACCAGCCTCATGTCCGCCAACTGGGCCTGGCCAATCCATGCCTGACCCCCCTAGGTCAGGGCCAAGAGACTTGGTGAAGAAGGGGATGGACCCGTGGGCTGATGCGGAGACGGTCTGATGCCCAGCATCAGCCGTGTCTTCAGAATTTAAAAATAAGTGAGGGTGGGGGCGCCTGGCTGGCTCAGTCAGTAGACCACGCACCTTTTAATCTCAAGGTCGTGGGTTTGAGTCCTGAGTTGGGGGAAGAGATTACTCAAAATAAAAAAGGGGGGGCGTCAGTTAGGTGACCAGCTCTTGGTTTCAGCTTGGGTGATGATCTCAGGGTCATGTGATCAAGCCCTGCGTCAGGTTCCAAGCATGGCACAGTCTGCTTGGGACTCTCTCTCCCTCTCCCCATCCCCCTCCACCCCATCTCACCCCACCCCTGGTTCCCTCTCTCTCTCTTAAATAATTAAATAAATATTTTTTTAAAAATGAATGGAAAAATAAGTAAGGGAATGAATGACCAGTGGAGGGAGTGTGTGAGTGAACAAACGAACAAGACAGAAAATCATGAAATATAAAACTCAAGCACTGAAGTAAAATATTTATTTTTCCTCCCCTTTCCCTTATCCATATCAACCTTGATTGTCTCTTCTACCTTTCCTTTCTTCTCAAAAACAGAACATCTAATTAATTCACTACCTTACAGGTTTATCAGAATCTCTGTGGCTCTTTCTACACACACACACACACACACACACACACACACACACACACCCTATACTCTTTGTTAGCATAGATGGCAAACTCCCCTGCCAGGTCCTGATACAAGTTGAAAAATCTACTTGCTCACTGTTCCCATTGGACCAGTAATTCTCACTTTTGGACCCCATGGACTTCTTTGAGAATCTGATGAAAACTATGGGCTTGCACGCACAGAAAAGTGCTGTATAATTTCTGAGGCTCATGGCATCCCCAAAGCACAGCCATAGACCCAGACCAAGAATGCTGCACTAGCCTTAAGTCTTGGGAAAATGCAAAACCGTGTCTTTCTGTTTGTTTGTGTCAGGTTTTTATTTAAATTCTTGTTAGTTAACATATAGTGTAATATTAGTTTCAGGAGTATGCAAAACCAGGTCTTAATCACTCAGTTTCTTTCCCTCTGCTTGCGCCAACACCTCAATGCTTAGGACATTTCTTAGATGCTCAAAAAAAAAAAAAAAATCAAATGAATGAATGAATAAATAAGGAAGAAAAATAGCCAATTCAAATACTCTGAAGTGAGTATAAATTATTTTTTTCTCCCCTTTCATTTCTCCAGGACAGGGCTTCAGTCTTCAGTGCCTTTGTCTCTCGCTCCCTCTGAGTCTCCCTCTCTGCTTCTCTCCCTTTCTGTGTCTGTGTGCTCATCTCCCTCTCTCTGTCTCTCTCAATATCTATAATTCCTCCTTAGTACTCCTTAGGCTTTTCTTCCCCCTGCAAAAATAATAATAATAATAATAAGATAAGATAAAACAGAGAGAAGGAGAAGGAACCTGATTTCTTGCCTCTGCACCAGCTCATGGAAGATTCTCATAAGCAGGACCAATCCCAGAAAAAAACCATGAAAGAGAAAGAGAGGGATTTTGACACCCTTCGCTCTCCTCCAACCCTCCCACAGTTGGTGCTTCTCGTTACTGCAGTGGCACCCCAGCAGGGCTCTGAGAGCACTGGACCTGGCCCTGCACTTGCCCAGAGGCAACAAGGAATGTATTCGTGTTCTACACACAGGATGGATGTCCTCGGGAACCTGCTTGAGGCTCTTGGGAAGCCCGGAAATAAGCAAGTGCAGACTTGAGTTGTAAAGCCGCTAGCTACTTAGGTCTGGGTGGAGGGGAGAGGAAAAGTTGGATTTAACGCGGGACAATACCTTACGGCAAAGAAATCTTAGGCAGCATAACTTACCGGTGGGGAGGAAGATATAAAAAGTCACAAAGAGAAAAATTAGAAGCAACTATCTCCTGTCCCTCTTAAGGAGCCATGCGGGGCAACAGGCTAACCGTTTGGCTTCTCTCATTCCACAAGGCTTGGAGATACAGTAGCTGCTCACTAAATACGTAGGAAATGAAGGACTAAGTGAAAGAACAGCACGGACAGATTCACACATACAGAAATGAATACATAGAAAGGATTTGCAGTGACTACAGAATACTCGAGGAAAATTTTTTTCTGCTTCAGAATATGAATAATCCCCTTTTCCCATTGAGTGGCTGAGGAATCCAAATCCTCTCTTCGTGAGAAAGGGGACAGGAAAAGGGAGACACAGGAGAGTGGGAGAGGGAGGATGAAAAAGAGGTTGAGAAAGTTTTAAATTCCAGGGTCCCACATTCCTTCCTCAGGAAAAAGTTTGTGGAAACCAACTCTCGGAGGGCAATTCTACTCCTCCTGTCAAATGACAACCCCCCCCCCCGAATCTAAGGGCGGAGCCCCAGCACCTGCTCCTGCAGAGAGGGGTGCCCAGCGCTCACCTCTCTCTCTGTACTCCTCGGGCTCCATCCTCTGCCCGGGGCTGCGGCGTCTCACAGGCACGGAGGGCACTGAGGGCGGACTCCTGGGCGGCCCGTGTGGGGCTTTATTTAAAGGGTTCTCCCTTCTTCCACCTTAGCTCCACCCTTCGAAGGCCCTTCCTCTAGGCTTCATGAACTCCACCCCTTCTTCCCCCGATTCTGGTCAAGAGATCCAGGATAAAAGGCCCTTCTAAATTAAACAGTGCACTCAGCAACGCAAACCTGCAGGCAGCCTTTCCGCCCCTGGCCTCGGGCCATAGAGCCCCCGCCTCGGACAGAGCGCCGGCTCCGCAGCCCGGAACAAAGCCAAGGGTGTGCGGAGGCAGTGGCCCGCACGAGTGGTGTTATTCCTGCTATTGCTTCTCTCTCAGCAGCACGGAGGGAGGGACAGGCACTTAGAGAGACGCTGCCCGGCTGGCCACTTGGCGCTCAGGGACGCGCAGATACTATCATCTAACACAACGGATTTTCTAAATGACCACTTAACACTTACTGCTGTAGAGAGATGAGAAAACCCAGATAAGCAAAAAGAATAAAAATGGAAACATCACCCAGGCTTCATCGCTTTTAGCGCTTGAAAGGGTGCGTGTGTGCATGCGTGTGTGCGTGCGTGTGTGTGTGTGTGTGTGAGAGAGAGAGAGAGAGAAAGGGCACGCAGACACTATCGTGAGGAGGGCAACACGACTCTTGGAGCCTCCTTCTGAGGAAAAAGGAATCAAATGCATGCTCTGGTTTCTCTTCAAACGGCATAAAACTCTCACCTTTTACTAAAGATTTCTGTGGAGAGGGAAGAATTGAAAAGTGATCAAATGCAGGGCTCCCGGGGCGGGGGGGGGGGGGGGGTGCAGTCAGGGAAGCGTGGGACTCTTGGTTTGGGCTCAGGTCTGGGCTCAGGTCGTGATCTCAGGGTCGTGAGATGGAGCCGCACCCTCTGGGTTTAGTGGGGAGTCTGCTTGAGATACTATCTCTCCCTCTGCCTCTGCCCCCCCAACCCATGCTCTCTCTCTCAAATTAATAAATAAATCTTTTTTTTTTTTTTTTAAGTGATCAAATGCTTTCAAATTGCCAGATAGAACAGAACTTTTTTGTTTCTGGTCTTCATCTTTCTTGTCCTCTTGGTGGTATTGGACAGCTACTACTTCCTGGTCCTTGAGGCATACAGCCTCTCTGGGCTCCCAGGAAATGGCCTGTCACACTCTCCCTTCTACCTCTCTGCTGTCTGCAGCCTCCGATCAGGCTGTCGATGTTGGCATGCTTCAGGGCATTACCCTGCTCTCATCTTTCTCCTGAGGTGGCCTTATCCATTGTTGTGGCTTAAATGTTACCTATGTGACATCCACATAGATATAGAGCCTGTGTCAAATTTATACCATGAGGCCCTCCCAGTTTCTGAGCTCCAAAATCTCTTATCCAACTGCCTACCTGACAAATCCCTTTGCGTGGTGTCAACAGATTCTGTGTCTGAGGAGAAGCCTCTCCCCAGCGGCCGTCTTGCCGTATCCTCGCATGATGAGGAAAGCGAGCTCTAGTCTCCTCCTCTTCCTATGAGACCCTAATCCCTTTATGAAGACTCCACCCTCCAGAATTTACCTAAACCTAGTTTTCTCCTAATACTATCGCTTTGGGCGTTGGGCTTCAACATATGAATTTGAACATGCAGTCCATAACAGAGTACATCTTAAAACTGGTGAAATCTGAATTAGGCCTAATTAACAGTATTGTACTGATGTCAATTTCCTAGTTTTGACGTTTTACTAAAGTTATGTAAGATATTACCATTGGGAGAAGCTGGTAACAGAATGATTTGTAGACTCCACACTATTTGTGCAACTTCTTCTGGATTTATAATTATTTTAAAATAAAAGATTTTTTTAAATTGCTACTGAAAATTTTACAGTGAGATACCACTTCACACCCACTAGGATGGCTATAATCAGACAGATGGCACCTGGCTGGCTCAGTCAGTAGAGCATGTGACTCTTGATCTCGGGGTGGTGAGTTCAAGCACCACATTGGGTGTAGAAGTTACATTAAAAAGAAAAAGAAAAGGGATAATAACAGATGTTGGTGAGGGTGTGGAGAAATTAGAACCCTCATATGTTGCTGGTGGGAACATAAAAATGATGTAGCCATTTTGGAAAACGGTCCTTCAAAAAGCTAAACATAAAGTTCCTTTACGAATCAACAATTCCACTACTAGGTATACACTTAAGAAAATTTATGTCCACACAAAAATTTATACATGTTGTTCATAGCAGCATTATTCATAATAGCCAAAAAAGGGAAACAACCCAAATGTCCATCCGTGGATGAATGGATAAATAAAATGTGGTATATCCATACAACAGAATATTACTCCATAAGAAAAAGGAATGAAGCATGATCCATGATACAACATGGATGAACCTTGAAAACATGCTAAGTGAAAGAAGCCAGTCACAAAAGACCACATATTGTATGATTCTATTTATATGAAATGTCCAGAATAGTCAGATCTGTAGAAACAGAAAGAAGGTGACTGGTTACCAGGAGCTGGGTCAGAGGGGAAGGAGTCAGAGCTTGACAGCTAAGGGGAACAGGGTTCGTTGGGGGAAAAGGGTGATGAAAATGCTTTAAAATTGATTCTTGTGATGGTTGCACAACTCCATGAATATACGAAAAGCAGTGAATTATTCATTAAGTGGGGGATTTTATAACATGGGAATTATGCCTCAAAAAACAGGGATGCCTGGGTGGCTCAGTCGGTTAAGCATCTGCCTTCGGCTCAGGTCATGGTCCCAGGGTCCTGGGATTGAGCCCCGCATCGGGCTCCCTGCTCAGCGGGGAGCCTGCTTCTCCCTCTGCCTGCCGCTCCCCCTGCTTGTGCTCTCTCTCCCATACTCTCTCTCTGACAAATAAATAAATAAAATCTTAAAAAAAAAAGAAGAAGAACCAGATTAAAAAGAACAAGTATGCCTGGGGAACATAAGGTCTTTGGGGGGAAAAAATGGCCTAGTGGATTTGGACTCCAGCAGTATTGCCAATAGTCTAAATCTTTCATGAGACCAGGGGTGGAGAAGTAATATTGACGGTGATAATAGTTGACATTTATCTAGCACATAAAAAGTAGCAAGCCCCACATTAGGCATTTTAAATAGAAAAGTTTGTTATCTTCTCTTCAAGTGTTGCATCTGTGCATTATCTTTCTTCTATCCTTCTGCAACTCCAGTTATGCTATGTTAGACTTTGTTACCTTATCTCATATATATAATATATATAGTATTTATGTGTGTATTATACATATTATATAAGTTATAAAAATTACATAGATGTATGTTATATATGTATAATATTCTTTTCTTTATTTTCCATCTTATCTCTCTGAATTTCAGATGGAAATTTTTTCTGCCCTATCTTTGAGTTCTCTCTTCAGATGTATCTAATAGGATAATAAACCTGGTTATTGATTTCTTAATATGTTACATTTTTTCAGTTCTAAAGTTTTCATTTAGTTCTTTTTTTTACAGTTTTTAATTTCTTACCAAATCTTTTCATCTTGACTATTATTTCCTTGAACATAATAAACTTTTTTTTAATTGCCACTGAACAATATAAAAGACCCATATAAATGGAAAGACATACCACATCCCCAGAAAGAAGACTCACCATCACAAATATACCATTTTTCCTAAGTTAATTTATACATTTAACACAATCCCAGTGAAAACCCCAGCAAGAATTTTGGGTATTCTGTTTTTTTTTTTTTAAAGGTTTTTTTATTTATTCATTCGAGACACAGAGATACAGAGAGAGAGAGAGAGAGAATATGAGCAGGGGGAGAAGCAGAGGGAGGGGGAGAAGCAGGCCCCCCGCTGAGCAGGAAGCCCAACGCCGGGCTCAATCCCAGGATCCCGGGATCATGACATTAGCCGAAGGCGGACGCTTAACCAGCTGAGCCACCCAGGCACCCCTGGGTATTCTGTTTTGGATTTCATTAGCTACTTTTATAGTTCACAAGGAAAAACAGCAAGGAAAACTCTGTAAAAGAAAAGTAACTAGCAGGTTCTGTTCTCACCAAGAAGGTATTAAAATATGTTATGAATCATCAATAATTAAAAGAATGAGAAACTGATGTATGAACAGACAAAAGGAAAAATAAATTCAAATACATACAGGAATTTAGCATATAATAAAAATGGCATCTCAGACCAGAGGAGAAAAAATGAACTACTTAATAAATAGGAACAAGGAGAGCCGTCTGGAAAAAAGTTGGATTCCTCACACCAAGAACTTAGATAAATTTTTTTTAATCAAAGATTTAAATTTAAAAAAATCACAGCATACAATTATATTAGCACACCATAATCAAGATAATGGTTTCACAGATGTACACATATGTCCAAACTCATCAAATTATATGCATTAAATATGTGCAATTTTTTTTGTATGTCAGTTATTAGAGGCCACTTTTGGCAAACAGGCTTGAGCGATGGAATGTGGAAAGGGCCCTCAGCGACCCTCTGGCTGAACACAGCCGGGCCCATCAGCTGACCCACCTCAAAATCTCCATAGGCTAACTGACCAATGGGCTGTTTACTTAGGCACAGTTGCCAAAAAAGGGGAAATTCTGTACATCTCCATACCTCCTCACACTCCCTCTTTATAAACAGCCCCGCCCCGCCCACTGCCTCGGTTGTCTCTCTTCTCTTGTTCTGTCCCAGCTCCTTGCAGTGTATTCAGTAAACTTCTGTCTCCTTTGTTCTGCCTCTGGTGAGCTCTTTCACTGCCCACCCCCACCCCAGGCTTCCCTCAGATCATCACCCCACATTTGAGGGCCCTCATCTGATCAGGAGATACCCCATTTAGACGCTACAAATCATACCTAAATAAAGCTGTGAAAAAAAAGTAAGATGAAAATTCCATGAAGAAAATTCAGGAGCTCTGCTCCTCAACCTCAAAGTGAAGAATCTATTTTAACTATGGCTCAAAATCCAAAAATCATAAATTCAACCACTTTAAAACACACACACACACACTCAAGTAAAGCCAAAAGATAATGACAAACTGAGAAAAAAAATATTTGTAACTCAGTACGAGGGCAAGAAGAAAAAGATCAGTACCCTAATAAAAAATTAGACAAAGAATAGGTAAGAGCAATGCTTGCGCCTCTCCCTCTCCCTTTCTCACTCTCTCTCTACCCCGCATGTCCAATAAGTAAATAAAATTTTAAAAAAAGAGAGAGAGAGAAATGGGCAGAAAGGGTAATATAGAACCCATAATTGAGAAAATCAACTTAAATCTACAATGAACTACCATTTTTTCCCTTAACAGACTGGCAGAAGAACACTCTGAATGCGAGGCCACAGGGAAACAAGCGTTCTCATACCAAGGTGCCGGCAGGGCATTCTGGAAGTACCTACCAAAACTGCAAATGTACCTGCCTTTTGATCCAGCTATTCTGCTTCAGGATACATTTGGACCTGTGTGACAGGACAAGTGTTTTTCTTTGCCGCAGCACGGTTTTTAATAACTAAAGATTGGAAACCACCCAAACGTCCACAGCTAGGAGACTAAATAAACCAAGGGCACATGCATACAACACAACCACACAAAAGAATGAGCACATTCTGTTAAAAAAGAGACAACAGGCCCAAAATAGTCACTTATGCTAAGCTCCACATCATCTGACTAAGACTTACTACCAAACTTAATTACAGTTTCAGCCTCTGAGAAACTGGGATCTTAAACCAGTCAACCTGGAATTCCTTGGTCAGCACTTGGTAGGTAATCCACAGGGCAGACCTCTGCCATCCCCCAAAGGAAGATGACCTTGCCACAACCAATCCACAACATCCTTGTCCCACTCCCTCCTGTCTATAAAAGTCTTTCATTGTGGGGAGCTCCTCAGAGCTCCTATCTGTCTGCCAGGAGGGATGCTGCCTGATTCATGAATTGTTGAACAAAGCCAGCAAATCTTTAAAATTTCCTCACTTGAATTTTACTTCTTAACAGCTCCAAGGAACATTAAGGAAAATGCCAAGATGCCGAACAGTGTCTACCTTTTGTGTAAAGAAACAGGGAGAGGGGCACGTGGCTCAGTCGGTTAGGCATCCCACTTTTGATTTCAGCTC
>NC_138377.1:81092256-81135666 GCF_054177405.1 Leptonychotes weddellii
TCATAGATGCCTTTTATAACTTTATGTTTTACTGTGTTTATTTACTTACTTAATTTGTTAATTTACTTATTTATTTAATGAGCATTTACTACCTATTAAAAATTGAATCAAACGATTTTTTTATATTGTAATTTTATAAAATCTAACTTTCTTAAAATGGTTTCCAAGGGCTTGCACAGACTGACCCCTGCTCCCCTTGGCTCCTACCCCGACTCCCCTACACACACACCCCTGCTCACTTCGCCACAGCCTTGGACCTGCTTTCACCTTCTCAGATAGGTCAATTTATTTCCCACTTCAAGGACTCTGTCGCCAGGCACAACTCAAAATTCAGCTTTAAAATCTCTCCTCGGTTTTTTTTTTTTACTTCCTCAATCTAAATTTGGTATCACCAACTCCTGCTATTGTCATCCTTTTCTTTTTTTCCCTTTACACTACTTAGTTTAATTTTCAATTAACGATTTGTTTAATGGCTACATCCACATCTTCGAGGCTGTAAATTCTGTAAGAGTGAGGCTCGTATAGATTTTGTTTACCATTTTAGCACCTGTCACCTTGCACAAAGTAGGTGACTAATAAATACTAGTTGAATGGAAATTTTTAAAATCCTGGTTGGAGGTGGAGGATAGAGAATGGGAAGGAGGGCAGGGACAAGGCCAAGAACTGTTATTTCTAGAAAGTAGAGGTCAAATTGGCTTCCCATAGCTCAATCCTTTGTTACGTGATTACTCAGATGTGCCATTTAGTTTCACATAAGAACAATGGAGACCATCAGAAATGGATTTGAGCATTTTTTGAGTAAAAGTGGGAGAGGTTGCAAAAGTCAGCCTCCCATGGAAAATGTCCACCCATCGTCTAAGAGAAATAAATCCTCTCTGTATCTAGATTTAGACTTCCAGAAAGCTAAGCATAGCCGATTTGCTCTTGAATGTGTTAACATTCAGAGTCACCCATGGGCCACAGGGAAGTTTGAGTGGAGGCCTCTGGGGACTGCAGGAAAGAGAGGACCGGAGCAGCCTCCATTCCACCTCACACTGGAGGGAAAGATGTGGAAGAACGAGACTGGCCTGGGTCCAGCTACTTAGTGTGACCCTGGTTATGCCACCTTCGGAGTCTCTGGAGACCGAGCAACCAGACTTTGGGAAATCTGAAGCTATTGAACTATTGGTTGAAATTGCCCTGGAGGAAGCAAACCCACCACTGGGGGTAGAGGATGAGGTTATCCCTGGATGCAGTGGAAATTCTCCTGAAGAAAGGAAATTAGGATTTAGGGAGATAGGTTTTAGACTGGAGGGCATTGAACATGGGTCTGCAGAGCTTGTTGGCTGGCTCAAGGGACATGCTCCCAGGGTGGGGAGGTGGATTGGCTGCACAGGACAGCAGATCAAGAATTCCCGGGACTGGGGTTGGAGGGGTGGGGCACAGCCATGGGAGTCCCTGATATGGTTAAATACAACTGGGGCCACATCTGGTAGCAAGAAATTCTCTGTTTCCTTATCTTGCTCTCTGTCTCTATCTCTGTCTCCCTGCCCCCACCCCCACTCTCTCTCCCTCTCTCCCTACATTGTGCTTTTCTTCTAAAAGCCCTACCCTCCAGAAAAATCTTGTTATACAAGTTACAGCTTGGTTTCAGCTGTGTGGTGGGAAAGAGAGAAGGGCCTATGGAGAGCACGAGAGAGCAGCCTACAAGAAGAAAAACCTGGCCACAGGATGTCATCTAAAGCACTCAGCACTTTGGAGCCAGCAGAAGGTAAGTGATCACCAGCACAGATTTGTGGAATATGAAACTAGAGCATACTCTGGGGGAATTTCCAAAAACATGTGCACACTGGCGGGGGTTGAGGAAAAGAGTCAGGTGAAAGATTGGATTTGGCAGGGGGATGGAGGTTGGGTTGTGTGATCAAGGATGGGGACATAACCCATTTTAACGTGGACATTAAAATTTATGTGTGCAGGGATGGCTGGGTGGCTCAGTCAGTTAAGCATCTGCCTTTGGCTCAGGTCATGATCCCAGTGTCCTAGGATCGAGCCCCGCATGGGGGGAAGGGGGGGGTGGTCCCTGCTCAGCAGGGAGCCTGCTCCTCCCTCGGCCTGCTGCTCCTGCTGTTCTCTCTCTTTCTGATAAATAAGTAAAATCTTAAAAAAAAATTATGTGTGCAGTGAGTAATAGGCATGAGATTATTTATAGTAGCATTGTTTGTAACAGCCAAAAGCTGGGAATAACTTAAAATCTTAGAATGGGCACCATTGTCGATCTCACACGGAGCAATACCCCACAGCAGTGAAATTGAGCCAGAGGTATAAGCAACAACACGGATAAATCTCGAACATGATGTTGAGTCAAATAAGCAAATTACCAAAGAATGGTTCTTTTTAAGTAAAGTTCAGAAAGAGATAAAACGGTTGCTTAGAGGTGACACACATACGCTAAAAATATACAGAAAAAGCAAGGAAATGATTATCACAAAGTCATAAAACTCAGAAGCATATTGGTGGGGGGAGGTAGGCAGAGACATTGCTTCTGGAAGTCTGGGAATCTATTATTTAACTTGGGTGTTAAACTATACATGTATGTACACGATTTTGAAAAAGAAAAAAAAGAGATTAGTTTCGTACCCATAAGTTAGCATACCAACCTGGATATACCAATATATACAGTATATAATATTGTATATTTGTAAACCTGAAGTGTTTACTTAACTATATATATTGAACATCTTTGGCTATCAATGATATTCTTCTAGGGCATCTTTTTTTTTCTTCCAAGATTTTATTTAAATTCAAGTTAGTTAACATAGAGTGTAGTATTAGTCTCGGGAGTAGAATTTAGTGATTCACCAGTTGCATATAACACCTAGTGCTCATCGCAAGTGCCCTGCTTAATGCCCATCACCCATTTAGCCCATGCCCCCCCCACCTCCCCTCCAGCAACCCTCAGTTTGTTTCCAAGAGTTAAGAGTCTCTTATGGTTTGCCTTCCTCTCTGATTTTATCTTTATTTTTTCCTTCCCTTCCCCTAATGTTCATCTGTTTTGTTTTGTAAATTCCACATGTAAGTGAAATCCTATGGTATTTGGCTTCCTCTGACTTATTTTGCTTAGCACAATATACTTAAGGCTCCATCCACGTCATTGAAAATGGCAAGATTTCATTCTTCATAATATATATATACAGGGATGCCTGGGTGGCTCAGATGGTTAGGCGTCTGCCTTTGGCTCTGGTCATGATCCCAGGGTCCTGGGATGGAGTCCCGACTGGACTTCCTGCTCAGTGGGGAGCCTGCTTCTCCTTCTGCCTGTGCTCTCTCTCTCTGACAAATAAATAAAATCTTTAAAAAAATAATAATAATGTATATATACATATACCACATCTTCTTTATCCATTCATCAGTCGATGGACATGTAGTCTCTTTCCATAATTTGGCTATTGTTGATAATGCTGTTACAAACATTGGGGTATATGTATCCCTTCAAATCAGTATTTTTGTATCCTTTGGATAAATACCTAGTAGTGCAATTGCTAGATCATAGGGTAGTTCTATTTTCAACTTTCTGAGGAACCTCCATTCTGTTTTCCAGAGAGGCTGCACCAGCTTGCATTCCCACCAGCAGTGTAGGAAGGTTCCCCTTTCTCCACATCCTCGCCAACATGTTGTTTCCTGACTTGTTAATTTTAGCCATTCTGACAGGTGTGAGGTGGTATCTCATTATGGTTATGATTTGTATTTCCCCGATGATGAGTGCTGTTGAGCATTTTTTCATGTGTCTGTTGGCCATTTGTATGTTTTCTTTGGAGAAATGTTACAGCATGTTTTTTAATAGCCATAATTTATTTAGCCAATCCCTATTTTGAGCATTTAGGTTGTTCCTAGTATTTTACTGCTATAAGTTATGCAGCAGTGAACATCCTTGTAGTTTGATTTTTGCACATATCTTTCAAAATGATGATGAAGAAAAAGCAAAGATTTAGTTTGAGTGTGGCGTTGTGGAAAAGGAAGTTAGAGCAATTATAAGAGACTCCCTGGGCTGTATGTCTGGACACCTGAGTAAGGGGAAGTCAAGTTAGACAGATATGAGCTAATATCTGGAAAGGGCTCAGAACAGGCAAGTACTATGTAATTGTTTGCTACTGTTACTGGTTTTGGTAAGAAATAGAGGCAACTATCTCATGTTTATTATCATTTCAATTCCTGTCACCTCTTTCTTCCCCAGCTTTATAGATATAACTGACATATAATATTGTATTTTGCCCCCTAAATAAGCACTGGGTCCAGATGTGAGCTGGGGTCCGTCTACAAGAGGCTTCATGGTGGGGAGGAAAAGGAAGTCCACCTTCTTTCAGGGAGGAACCAGCTGTACCAAGAGTAATCAGGCTTAGGAGTTCACTTGGGAAAGTAGCAAAAGTATAGAGTTGGTAGACAAATACTGCCTTAGACAGCAGAAAATCACAACTTTTTTGTCCAGAGGGAGAGGGTAAGGCTAGAATAACTGCCCTTTGCATACTTTCAATAGAGCTCTGCCTCTTCTACATATTTCCTCTAAGTAGAGGTAACGAATGTTTACTGTCCTGACCACTATGCCTTGTAGTTTTCATACACACTATTGGATTCGGTCTTCAAAACCACCTGTGAAGGTCATCTTCCAGCTCATCCTAGAGAAACTGTGTCTCAAGGCAATGAAAACATTGGGCTAAAATTACACACAATAATAATTGAAGGGCCAAAATTTGAACCCAGCACTATCTGATGCAATACCCATGTTCTTTCCATCATACCAACATGTCACTCAATTTTGTTATCTATGACTCTTAAGACACCAGACCTCTAGGAGTAGGAGGCTAGTGAAATTCTAATTTTGGGAGGCTCTGTTCAATGCTCCCAAAGGCTTTATTAAACATCATGTGCAATAATCCAAACACTTATTGTCCTTTCAAATATAATTTGAAATAGACAATAAAATATCCAAATATAAATATATAAAATACAAATGATATAAAATATCAAAA
Organism: Leptonychotes weddellii; assembly: GCF_054177405.1. NCBI lineage: Eukaryota > Metazoa > Chordata > Mammalia > Carnivora > Phocidae > Leptonychotes > Leptonychotes weddellii. Next base: position 81,097,260 of record NC_138377.1, read on the forward strand.
GTTAGAGGAAGTATTGAAAAAAAATTATCTTAGGCAATATATTACATCTCTTAAATCTTTCCCTTACTGCATACATTATAAAAAGGAAATCGTATTGAACTAAAAAGAAAAAGGATCAAATTATAAATTAATATTTCATCCCACCTTTAGTTATAGACTCCTTGAGTGTTAAACTCCTATCAAACTTGGGATGCTACCTCAGCCAGGCATTGAGAATCGCATATAGTAGACATCCAGTAAATATGTACTTATCAAGACCATATAAAAAAATTTTAAAAAAAGACAGTGGGAGAAGATATTTACAACTCATACAGCCAGCCAGCAAAAGATCAGTTTCCAGGGGTGCCGGGGTGGCTCAGTCGGTTAGGCATCCAACTCCTGATCTCAGCTCAGGTCTTGATCTCAGGGTCATGAGTTCAAGCCCCACATTGGGCTCCAGGCTGGGTGTGGAGCCTACTCAAAAAAAAAAAAAAAAAAAAAAAAAATCAGCCATTAACTGGCAATTCACAGAAGAATAAACACTAATGGACAAGAAACAACAGGGTAAAAATGTTTAACCTCACTGGTGATAGGAAACTGCAAATAACAAGAACAATTTCATACCAATGAGGGTTGCCAAAAATATTAGAGTGTGACAGAATCAGATGTTGGTAAAATATGGGAAAATGAGAATTTCATCATTCCTCACTATTCACAACCACTTTAGAAAGGAATTCGGTAAAATTGACTACCCTAAACCTAACAATTCCATTTTCTGGGGGAAACTTAGACCATGTATGCATATAGTACAGAGACTACTATTTATAGTAGCAAAAAATTAGAAGTGACACATCTATACATAGAACAAAGAATAAATCAAGTATGGCACATTCTTATTTAATTTTACATAATAGTCAAAATGAGTAAGTATTCAAGTATCAATATGAATAAATGTCTAAAATTCTGATAAATTGAAAAAAATCAAAATGCAGAATGACATATGTATAGAATGACAGCTTTACTAAAGTTTAAAAACCACACAAAACTCTACCATATATGTAAAAAATTCAGTGTGTATTGTAAAAACATGAAAATGTGGATAGACTGAAACATCTCAACCTCAGGATAGTGGCTGTGGGAGGGGGGAGAATGGGATGAGAAAGGGGAAACAAAGGGACTTCAACTACTTCTAGAACATTCTGTCTCTGAAAAGATTTGAAGCAAACAAGATAAACGTTAAGATTTATTAAACTTGGGTAGTAGGCACACGTTTGCTATATTGTTGTTCTGTGCTCTTCTACAGTTTTCGTTAAGCCAACAGCAAAACTAATGAGTATTGAATTGTACCTAACAAAGGTAGTAAGCACACTTAATAATATGCTTCAGTGTTGGATGCCAAAAGTCTCTATGATACTGGACAAAAATATTTGGAAGTAGAGGCAGTTCTCTGGCAGACCAACAATTTTTTTAAAAAGGAGACTAGGCTCACTCAAGAATAAGCTTTCTTGATATATACTATTTTTCTATAGCAAAATAAGTGAATGCAATTTAAATTTGAAATAACTCCTGAGTTATGATAAGGATGGCAAATCTAGAGTTATTATGAAAAATGGTAATACAAAAATGAATGCTTTACTTTTACCTGACACACACAAAAATATGTAAGAAAATTATTTTCTTTAAGAAAAGTCAGACATTTAAGTAATCTAGAAAACATATTACATATCAACTGTGCACATGAGATCTAAGCTACTTAAATGAAAAACTAAGTAAGCAATTAATAAAGCATAGTAGACAGAATCAGAGACCACATCCAAATTTTTCCAGAAAGTGAATCATAGTTTTTTGGAAGTTACAGTATTTATCTAAAAATGAAGGGGTGCCTGATTGGCTCAGTTGGTTAAGTGGCTGACTCTTGATTTCGGCTCGGGTCATGATCTCAAGGTCCTGGGATCGAGCCCGATGTGAGGCTCTGCGCTCAATGGGGAGTCTGCTTGAGATTCTTTCCCTCCGCGCCTCACCCCAACTCCTGCACTCACTCTCTCTCAAATAAATAAACCTTTAAAAAAAATAAAAATGAAGAGCCCTCAGGAAATATACCCAAACTATATTCAATATTTGATTATCATTCAGTTGAAATATTTTTAAAGGTGCTCAGGGTACCAAAATGATAAAAAAAAAAAAAAAAAAAAACTATTAAGACCATCTCTCTGTATATCTCTATATTTGGAAAATAGTTTTAACAAGTCACAAAAATATTGATATAAAAATTTTGATTTGGAACCAGAAGCATATTTCCAGTGATAATACTGTGTTTTCCATCATGAGTTCTACAGAGTAATCTGAGAATGAATTTAGGGAGCTTACTTACGTCAAACTGAATCCACATGCACGGAGATATTCTCATTTAACACAGAGAAAGCAAATAGCAAACATCATTCAAAACTACAACAGGCTAGCTATCTATAATGAATCCAAGTACAGTAAATATTACTTAATGAAATAACAAATTTATTAGTTAGTTCATTCCTAAGTTGATCTGACATGCTGGAGGAGTTATTTATTCAATAGAAGCTAGGTGAATAGAAAAGATTTTTTTTTCTATTTGCTATATAAGCCTGAGTGCTAGTGCCTTGGGAACCCATCCATATGGGTTCCATATGGAACTCATCCACAAGGGTTCCTCCAATTGTTTTGTGTTTCTATCTGAAAAGGTTTTTCTTCTTGATATATTTTGAGTCAGTTCTCAAGGTGTTCCAGGTATTAAAGTGCAAAGACAATTTTATAGATTTTATCAGGAAGAAGCTATGTATAGAGTAAAAGAGAAAAAAATCAGTCATATCAGCACAAAGCACCCATGAATAGGTCTATCAACTCATCAATTCCTGTTATAACAAAGAAAGGCAAGGGTTTCTTCTAATTATCAATAATTAACATCATTAAATAATCATGTTGAAGAAAAATATACTGCATAGGTTTTCATTAGCGATATGTTTTGGATAAAAATATATACAAATCTTTTTGTCATAAACAAAAATGGCATGAGATTTCACATTTATTCCCTCCTCCATTTAACTTTGTTCTTTTGAATGTCACAGAGGAAAGCTCCCTAGCTCCCTCTACCACCATAAAGAAAGAGAGCACTCTAGTCTCAGAGTAAAAGAATAGAGTACTAGCCTGCCATTCACATCGTGAAAGATTATTGACGTAAGAAAATTATTCCTAAAAGCCAATAAAAACAAATGACATCACAAGCCCTTATGGGAAGTAATTAGGATATAAATAAAATAAATAACAATAAATTAAAATTAGTTAAGAAGCACAGTCCCTGCAGATACTACTTGCCAGATGAGGCTTTCCGAGAGCATCACAGATCCAATTTAGAATTTGTAATCCTGGAGTTCCAATGACTATACACAGGGAAGTTAAATCTGAACCAAATCATTAGGTAATCAAGTCATCTAATGAGCCCCATGTCTAGATAGTATGTAAGTATACTAGATGCACAGGAAAGAAGCAAATTCATTATAAGATATTAATTCTTTAGGCCCTAAACTTACGGCATTAGGTCTTGATTCCCTCCCAGAACCCGAGTTGAGTAAGGCTGCTCTAAAAGGTGTTTGTTCACATATCAGTGGAAATAATTAACCATCGATGTGGTAACCAAATGACCTTTAACGACAAAACCATCATTAGGTAGGGGAAATACATTAAGTATGGATTTCTGAAAACTTCTATTTCATTCTGTCACTTCCTTTCAACTTCTGTTCAAAACACCATCAAGAATGAGAATGCAAAGCTTTTCCAGCCCATCTGAAAACAGAAGCTAGAAAGAAAAAAAATAAACCCATTTTAAATTTCTTATAAATTCTTGTCTAACTATTGATTTTGCAGCACACTGGATCAGGTGTAGATGACTGAGGAATTATACAAGTCCAACATAACACTGAAAAAAGTGAACTTCTCCCAAAGACATCTGAGTATTTACCTGAGACTGTCATAGACTTACTCCTTTCAAGTACCAATTTATTTTTTCCCATCTACATCAAATGCTACTATAAATCAAAATTCCTTCTTGGACCAGATAAAGTCTCCAGCACAAGAGGAAACTCGAATCAAAGAGCGTATTAAATCAGCTTTCAGGGGCTCATTTCCAACACTGTCTCAGGGCTCTTTGGGGCCAATCCAGTCTGGAAGCAAAGTCTACAGTGGCTTGCACTCTGGGGTAAACATACTGGTCCTTTTCCACTCCAGCACTGCATATGCCAAAGGCACTCTGCCTAACAAACCCATAAATGCACTAAAGAAAGAAAAGACACACAAAAAGTAGCTTCATGCTACAGAAAATATGGCTTCGCTTTTGTAAAACCTATTCAGATAACTTAAAATATGTGTCAAATTTAGTGGAAAACTGAAAAGGTCTTTTTCTCTTCTTTTTAGAGTTCTTAAATCTGCTCTCAAACCTTTCTAAGTTTCCCAATAGCAAGTATGAAGCTGAGAGTTCACAGATCCTTTTATTACCTTATCAACTATAATAACACCAGTGAGAGAGCGAGCAACTTCCCAAGAAATTATCTCAAGGATTGTAAGACACAGTGTGAAGAATATATATATTCTCATTCTGGTGGAATATGGCTGTAACATACAGAACAGGATTTTTAATGTGTAGTCAAAATATAAGTCTACACTGAATGTATGTGGAAAAGATATTTAATTGTAAAATAGAAAAGTAGGCCAGAGTACAGTTTTAAGGGTAATTGCTTCTTTATACAGATATGTAATCTAGAAGGGTCTTAGGGTTAAACATGTTCATAAAGCATAAGACATTAAAAAATAAAGCAAGAAAAAAGAGCTTGAAGTTATGTTTTACAAAAAAGAATGAAGAGTATGTCAGAGTTTAATGTCCATACATTGTGGAATTCAACGATATTGTGATGAGAGCCAGTCACAGCACAGACATACAGCTTTCACAGGGAAAAGTAAAAGTTATGTTAGACATATCTAGCATCACTGTAGTACAAAAAGTTCTTGTTCTACATACAAAAGCATTTTTTTTTCCATAAGAATAATTTCCTGGGGAGAAATGAGTCCATGAAATATTTCAGAAACCCATATGCTCTGAGTATTCCAAAAACATTATCTTAAAATCCAGTGCCTTAAAGTGCTTTCATGTGGAAATCATGATGGAAGGCACAGAATACAGTTTCACGTCCCCACTATGAAATTTTCAAAAAAGCATAGATTTTGCAGTTTGCAAATTCAAGTTATCTTGTAAGCTGCTCCTTCTAAGAACATTGTCATTCCAATAAAACCAGCTGCTAGCTTACTTAACTTTCAATGACCTACAGAATAAAAGGATTTTTCCCCCTAGTTCACTTTCATCATCTTTGTGGGAAAAATACCTATGCAAGTGATGCATTTTGAAATTATAAAACATGCAGAATATGTACAAACAGAAAGTTTAAAAAATATTTGCTTCATATACATGTAAATCTACTTGGGTATAGCTGAAATTGAACAAATATAAAAATTTGCTTTCTAAAAAATGTTTTCAGAGAATCTGAGACAACTTAAAGCTGTACAAAGATTTCCTGGGAGAAATCTTCTTTTCATATAGAAGTTTATACCTACAGGAGTAATTCCAGCATCAGTCCACCACATAATTATTACATAACATTTGGTCTAATCAACAACGATCACCCTTAAAACTGTTCTGTTTCTGAGAAATTAAGGTCCATACTAAAATCAAAAAGAATTCACAAAAACAGTGGCTTATTGTGTTTTTGGATCTCTTCAACAATCTTTATAACTCATTTGGAACTGTAAAAAAACAAAAACTATTTACAGAATTCAGTTTTAAATACATTTCACAACTTCTAAAGTAGAGTTTTATGTTACAAGGATTCAGAGCTCATGGCTTAAGTCCGATCGTCAATCCGTAGTCTCTTCTGCCTGGCTTCCTGCGGTGTACAGTTCAAGACTGTGTTCTTTCTTAACCAAAAGTAAATTCAAACTATGTGTTCGTAGTTAATTAAACAGCTTCTTTATTAGTCTGAAGACGAGTCATAGCTTCTAATTTTTGTCTGTAGGCCTCTGCTTCCTGTTCTTTCTTTAGAAGCTGCTGTCGATATTTTTGTGCTTCTCGATTTGCTTCATCCAGCTGTTTCTGAAGAGCTTCTCTCTCCTAATTGAAAAAAAAGCTTTTTTCAATGTTTGCATGAATACACGATTAACACATACAAGCATGCATCCTTCAAACAGAAAAATCTGTAGGAGCTAGATGTAGCTAGCCACCTGTTGATATTTCCGAGACGTCTTGCCTTGTCAACCAATTCATTAATAATTAAAGCCCCAAATTTTGTGCTCCACGCTCTGACAGAGATTAGTTTCTGACCTCAAGAAATCATTCCCTAATTAAAAATAAAATTAACATAATGAACCCAGATTGTGGACCTATACTTTCATATGTATGACAAATATACCTCTTCACACCTCTGTGATGTTTTTATGTAAAGGTATAATAAATTATAAAAGTTAATACTTATTGAGCACTCACTGTGTGACTAAATAAGGTGACTGCCAATAACAAGCCTCTAAGACAGCGATTATGCCCATTTTACAGATGAGGAAAACGATGCTCAGAGATGAGGTAGCTTTTCCAGGGTAACACAGTTGGGTTTACGAGATTCTAATATTGCTGCTTTTAACACTATCTTCCTCTCTGGTAACAAGCAAGATTCCTCACCGGTAAAACAGAGTGTTGGTCTAGATTAATGTTTCCTAAATTATCCCATTTTACAAACCAACAAAATACTAATTTCTTTACTGTGATTCATTAAATTATGCAAATATATGTATTAAATTCCTCAATAAATTGAGAGCTAAACATAAACCTAGTCCAATGAAAATGATACCCTTTCTCCTCCCCACTCTGCCCCTATTCAGTTGCCTAAGGGAAAACATTTCAAAGACTCCTTTCTCATGTCTCTAGTATGCACATGGACAAAAGCTCAACCTGCAGAGGCCCAAGCTCAACTTCATTTGAGACGCCCAGGATCTCTTAGTGGGATGGGGGCTCAGGGTAGGACCATGACTGATCATACAAAACGCCAGGGTCACACTGGACAAGACACAACTGAAGGTGAGGATCAGTAGCCTACTGGGGAAGAGGACAGTATGAGGGTCTCTTCCACTACTTCCTTGACTCTTGTCCATTGTGAACACCAAAAGATTCCCTCCCCTTCACTATTCACATGGTCTCCAAGGAGGAGCAAGTGTAATACTTCTTCCTTCCTTCCTTTGATCCCATTCCCTTCCCCATACTGGGAATGAAGCTAAATCCAACATGTGTTTTTCCCCGAGTCCACCAAATGTGGGAATGATTGATCACACAAGTAGTCTCCAAATCTTCCATTTACACAAAATGTACAAGAAGAAACATACGCACCCTTCATCTCCCATTTAAGAAATGCCACACCTTACCCTGCTATCCTTTTCTTACCCCCTTCTTACCCTTTCTCCAGGCAAGATGGCAGAGTAGGAACAAGTCAGAAGACACCTAAGAGTCGAGCCTCAAGTAAACACCACCACTATCTTGGCAGTGAACTCTGGAGAACTTTGAGCAGGCCAATGGAAAGGGTGGGGGAGGGGTGCTGCTTCTCCGGGAGCTTGACCGCCACCTCTGGCAGGAGCACTCATGGCCATGCATAAGTGTTTTAAAATTTTACATGTGTTAAGAAATAAGATCCTTTGATAACGAAAGTTTTGAATTTGGTAGGAAATACTGGAACACATTCTCTAACTCAAAGGTATCTCCTCGTACTAGCTATTCATTAACATTTAGAAACAGCAAGGGAGTCACAATTACTCAGCAGATGAAAGCAAACTGAGTGAGGTAGTCTAACAGTAAATACAGTTTGTTTTCCTTGTTGCATATTTTTATTTCAATTAGAATATATCTTCCTACAAATGAAAAAGACAGCTCCCTTCTGCCTACTAGGCCAAATAAAAGATTCATGTTACACTGCATTTCTTGACTGTATCTGTAAAACCTGAAAGATAAAGGTCATCAGCACTACTCTTTGAGTACACTTAGTCCTCAAGATTGAAAGCATAGTTAACATTATTAAAGTTTCTTTTAAGTGTTTCCATTTTTTACTTCTCAAGAATATAGGTTTTTGAGGAGGGAATCTTCTTGCTATCTCACTTTTCAAAGCAAATAAAAATCTCTAAAAAGTGGAAAATATCACTTATTTTACTGAGATCTTTTGTTTACAAATTTGTTAAATGTTTCCTGAACATATATTATATGCAAGACATTTCCTTAACGTAAACAGTAATTTGGTTGTTTCACACATGAATAGTCCAAAAGACTGACATTTGAGATTTATATTTAAATAGAAATACCAATCATATAGCTTTGACCTTTTGCAATAAAAGCACAGTAAAAAGGACTTTGACATTTGTAAATAAACATACCTTCACCTAATAATATGTCATACTAAAGTATTTTTCCTTTAACAGTCTAACACTGAAGAATTCCAAAAAAGTAAATTCTGATGATAATCTCGATTTGGTAGCAATTGAGAAGATACTTATCTTACACCACAATTCCAAACCCAAGCAATGGAATAACAGGGCAAGGGAAGACTTGAGTTTGCTTTTGTATTTTCAAACAAAATTCGTGAATTCGGCTTCAGCTGGCAGCAATTCTCTCGAAACAATGTTATCATTTTTAATTTTCTACTATACAAATTTATTTTTACCTTAGCTATTATAAGGCAAAAAGTCATTATAGTGGTTTATCTCTTACCATACTTGTATATAAATTTTGGAAGATAATAAAAGCAACTAACACTTAATGAGCACTTATTATATGCCCATGATTGTACTAGTCCTTTACATGGTTCTCATTTAAGCTTTACAACAATCTGATAATGTAGGTGCTGTTATTTCCTCCCTGTTATTTATGGGGAAACGAAGCTTTAAAAGGTTAAATAACCTGACCAAGATAACACAATCAGAAAATTTTAAAATATACCCATATTCTTAACCATTAAATATTTGTTTAAAAAGAGAGAAACTGGGGCATCTGGGTGGCTCAGTCGGTTAAGTGTCTGCCTTCGGCTCAGGTCATGATCCCAGGGTCCTGGGATCGAGCCCTACATCAGGCTCCCTGCTCAGACAGGAGTCTTTTTCTCCCTCTGCCCCTCCCCCCACCACTTGTACTCTCTTTCTCTCAGTCAAATAAATAAATAAAATCTTTAAAAAGAGAGAGAGAGAAACTGGGCAGGGCATGTGAGCTGTTTCCTTGTGTGTAAACATCAATTTTCCAAGTGCCTTGGACCAGATATGATCCTGTTTTTATAAAGTTTTACTGAAATAAGGCATGCCTACTCATTTTCAAAGTGTCTATGGCTACCTTCCCACTACAATGGCAAAAGTGAGTAGTGAAGCACAGACTGGACAGTCCACAAAGCTGAAAGTATTTGCTATTTGGCCCTTTGCCTACTCCAGCCCTAAAGGAAAAACTTCTCAAAAAGAGAGAGGAGGGGCGCCTGAGTGGCTCAGTCGGTTAAGCATCTGCCTTTGGCTCAGATAGTGATCCTGCAGTCCTGGGATCGAGCCCCGAGTAGGGCTCCCTGCTCAGCGGGGAGTCTGCTTCTCCCTTTCCCTCTCTACTCTTCCCCAGCGAGTGCTCTCTCTCCTCTCACTCACTCTCTCTCTCAAATAAATGAACAAAAACCTTTAAAAAAAAGAGATAGGGGGCGCCTGGGTGGCTCAGTTGGTTGGGCGACTGCCTTCGGCTCAGGTCATGATCCTGGAGTCCCTGGATCGAGTCCCGCATCGGGCTCCCTGCTCGGCAGGGAGTCTGCTTCTCCCTCTGACCTTCCCCCCTCTCATGCTCTCTCTCTATCTCATTGTCTCTCAAATGAATAAATAAAATCTTTAAAAAAAAAAAAAAGAGATAGGAATACAGAAAATTTTCAACTTTGATAGATCAAAAGAACATCAATAAAAGGAAAATAGACTGAAAAAATTGCATCAAATAAAACACTGTGTAAGGTTACAGGAAACAATTTTTAAAAGAACACTAAGGATCTCAATCTATCACTGGTTAGAAGACATAAATATTTCATTAAAAATAAACAAACGTGCTAATAAACATACTCATCTCTAACCTCCATAGCAAAGAAAAGGTAAAGGTATTTCCTGAATTCACACAACTAAGTAACAGAAAAAACCTGTTATTCCTAATGCACTAATTATATATTTCTTCCCTCCCACATTACAAAAGAATTCACTGATTCCATATATAGCACACTGCTTCCAAAAATATCTTTAGTGCAAGGGGGTGACATGATATACATTATTGCAATTTGGTGTCTTATTCATACCTCCCCTTCGAAAAACAGATCTATTTCATCTCCTATATTGCTATAATGCACATATAAAAGCTTCAGCATTTATAATACATTTTCTACAATTTAAACCAATTTTGTAGAGAGTATTAATAAACCTCTCCAATGTTAGTTGGGAAACTGTAAATATAAATTCTTAACATTTGATTTATAAACAGTCACTTTGGTAGCTGTGGACACACACATGCAGAGAAAATCCAAACATGTTAGATTCTGTATAATGAGTTGATTTTTTAATTCCCATAGAGCAGAGTTCCTCAATTTCAACATGGATATTTTTGGACCAGATAATTCTTTACTCTGGGGGCTGTCCTGTGCATTGTAGGATGTTTAGCAGCATATCCAGCCTCTATCCCCTATAGGTCAGGGGCACGCCCCTGGTTGTGCAACACAAAATGCCTCCAGACATTGCCAGATGTACCCTGGGGTCAAAAATGCCCCAGTTGAGAATCACTGCCTGCAAGAAATTTTTTTGGTTAATGGTTAAGTTGTCACTTAGAGTATAAAAGTCTGCCCCCAAGACAACTCCATTGGTCATCTAAGGAAGTAAGTTCAAAAGCACCACTTTATGTATTATAAGGAAATGATTACCTGGTTTGATGAAAACATTGGAGGCCTCTCTTCATTCTATATTCCCAGCCCCCCTCTACGATCTAGACTCACTGTATGCTTCAAGGTCTCTCTGTAAGAGCTGCAGAGAGATCGTGCAACACTGGCTTGAACATTTCTGGTGATGGAGAATGAGAGTTCCATGACCAGAAAGCTCTAATTACTAAAAACAAAACAAAACAAACAAAACACTTCTTTAAACCAAGCTAAAACTCCATCTCCCTGAAGTTCTAGCCTTGGTTCTAGTTAATTTATATACCTCAATTCATACTTTCCTGTTACCTGTAATTATTCTTCCTGGTCTCTGAAAGACTAAGAGGGGAATCAGGCTGACCTTTGAGGAAAACAGCAACTCTTACGGGTTATTAGGTAAATAAAGGTGCAGGCTGCACATTCATTGTTTTAAATATATAATTTGAATTTAGTAAGTTTATGTTTAATAAAAATTCAAGTAATTTAAAAATGTTTTATTAAATAGTTAAAGCAAAAAAAAAATAGTTAAAGCAAAGTACAGGACAAATTTTTTTCACCTTATGTGCCAGAAAAGATCATCTGACACACAAAAAAATATTTAAAAGATTACTAAATAATAAGTATATTGATACTGTTCAATGGAATAAATTGCTAGCTTGTAAAGAACTTCTGTGTGCTAAATATCATTTTAAATTTTGAAGGAACAAAACACCTTACCCTCAATAATTAAAGTCATCTTTTACCAAACATTCTGGTTAAGCCATGAATCAGATTCTTGTTAACTCAATAATATATTCTTTGTGATTGTGGCTTAAAGATGTACCAGCATTACACTTAAATGAACTGGAGCAAAGATATATTCTAGTTGTCCTCAGTCAGAGTTTTATACTGCTTTTTAGTGACTTTAAAAAAAATCCTCTTTTCTATGAAACAAGATACTTAAGAATTCCTAGATGTTCACCAACATTATTACTATTTAAGATATTCAGCAACATTTACTGGTTACATATATCAGATATTATGAATATCTGTATAATGAGTATGCTGACTTTTTTAATTCTGACAGAAATCTCCAAAATGCAGATATTGTTATCCAAAACTCCAATTTGAGAGAAAATAGTACTGAAATTCAGAAAGGTAAGGTAACTTGCCTCAAAGCTAATAGGGGCAAGAGGTGGAATTCAAATCCAGCTCATTTAATTTCAAGTCCAGTGTCCTTTACACTGCAATTGATTTTCCAAAGTTATTCAGGAATAATTTTATTTTCACTTTATATGAGTTAATACCAAATTCAGGGAACACAGTTTTGTTTACAGTCATGTGAGAAAAAAACCTGTGAGGCACTATGGTTTGGTTACACTTCCAAACGAGTTTGGGAGGTGGGGAAAAAAGCTGAATCCTATCAACAACTAGTCTAAATTTAAATTCCTTATTAAAGAACTTAATAGTGAAATAAGCAGTTATTTATGGCTTTTTAAAAAATAACCTAGTCAACAAATATCAACCTTTTTTAAAAGGATCCTCCAGACCAAATAGGCATTTACATTTCACTTTCAAAAGAAAAGAATGTTTTTTATCAATATACAGTGACATTTCCTTTAGTGACTTGTGAGAATGATGCATGTAAATTTAACAGAAAATAAAGGATGGAGTGGAAGAACCAAATTCGTTACAATGTTACCACGATGACAGACTTTGTTATAAACAAATTCTTCACTCATTCATTCATTCATTCAATATGTATTTATTGAGGGTTTGCTATACGTATAAGCAAATAATTAGACAAAATAATACTATGTACTTTCATTCTGTATCAAAACAGCACTGTCAGTAATAAATATAAAAGACCAAAAAAAAAAAAATTATAGACAAGCAAACTAAATTTATTTTGGATGACTGCAGCAAAACACACCGGGTAAAAGACTCCTTACTTCTATTTCTGCAGATTCCACCCGGTTTTCAATTATTTCGATACATTGTCTCTTGGCTGGTGGTTCTTCGCTTATAACAGTTTCTTCAGCAATGTCAGTTGCTGGTACTGTTAATACTAAAATTAAAAAAAATGTATACGTTACTTCATTTTCAGATAGGTTTTAGTAGAAATAAAACTAGTCGTGACATTGTTGATGCAACTCATCTAAAATAAAGATGTCCCAAAACAATAATTTAAAAGCATTAATTTTCTTTTTATGAGGATATCCATATTTGGTCTTCAGGGTACATTTTTAATGAATACTGTTTAAAGTACCTATTTTTTAAAAATTTTTACAGATAACATATTCATTATATGGCTGAAAATCAAAACAATAAGCATAATAGAGAATCACTTTTATTGGTTTCTTATTATTGTTCTTGTGTTAATTTATATAAAAACCAACATGAACATACATTCTCGCTTTTCTGTCTTATATAAAAGGCAACACACATACAATAGAGACACTGTTCTGCCTCTGCTTTCTTCACTCCAGGTACCTAGGGTATCTTTCATCAGTACATACAGCGCTTGCTTTTATTTAGCTGCATAATATTCCACTGTGTGGACACACCATTATGAATACTGTCTGTGTATAAACTTCGCTTGTTTTCCTTTTGGGTTGTTGGACTTTGTCCCTAATTTTTAGTAGTTCTTTATACAGATGTAGACATATGTACAGAGAGAGAGAGGCTGTCCTTGCTTTGCATAGCAAGCAGTGTGGGACCATACAAATGACTGTGCAAGCTGGAACCGTGCATAGCAATTTTAATAATCAATGGGGAAAAATTACAATTGTGGTAAAGCCGTTAAAGTTTTTTAATCAAAATATTAAAAACTCCATCATTTATAAATGTAAGCAGAAATGAAAAAAGTAAAATTTTTAGTACACTGTAATTTAAAACAGTGATATTGAGAATTAACGTGTTTTATTTCTTTTAACTCATATTACATCACACTTATAAATTAACCCAAGAACTGAGAACCTTATATGTGCTTCACTGGACTGTCTGCATAGTCTGTATATATTCACATGTCAGTTACACACTTTTGAACTGTGAAGGCTTTAAAAGTTTATCTTAATATTTAGTAAGCTCCTCTCACTGCTCTTCTTTCCCAATTTTCCTTATTCCCAATAATATAAACTTCAGAATCTGTTTGACTAGTTCCAGGAAAAAACCTGTTGGTCTCTGTTATGGGAGGAATTGTGTCCTCCTCAAAATTCAAATGCTTCAGTGCTAACCCCCCCAGTACCTCACAATGTGACCCTACTTGGAGATCAGGCCTTTAAAAAGGTAAATAAGGTAAAACGAGGTCATGTGGGTGGGCCCTAATCCAATATGACTGGTGTCCTTTGAAGAAGCAGAGATTAAGACACAGACAACACAAACAGACTGAGGGACAACCAATGAGGACACAGTGAGAGGGCAGCCATCTGCAAGCCAAGGAGAAAGGCCTCAGAAGAAACCAAATTTGCCAACACCTTGATCTTGGACTTCAAACCTCCAGCACTGTGAGAAGACAAATTTCTGTTGAGTCGTTCAGTCTGTGGTATTTTGTTGTGGCAGCCCTAGCAAACTAAAACAGTCTTTTTTTTTTTTCTTTTTTTCCCATATTACATTACATTTATAAATTAGCTCAGGAAGAATGGAGAGCTTTATGGTAGTGAATCTTCTCAACCAAAAACGTGACATTTCTTTCCATTTATTCCTGGGATGAGATTAGTCTGTCTGTATAATGGTCAGGTATTAGAAACATTATATCTATTTGATACAAACTGTGGAAGTTTTCTTATTTCTATATAATTAGAATTAGTTCTTTGAAGCTTTGTGAAAACATCTGGGCCTGATCCAAATCTTGGACTAGCCATCAGAGATTTCTGCAGAATAGAAGAGAATGGCTTCCCAGGTTTCACAAGTCAAGCGGTTCCTCTTCTGCTATAGAGACAAACTTTTTCCCTGAGCCCCAGTCGCTCTATAGTGCCATACCTCCTCTGTCACTCTAAACCAAACCTCTAGCTCTAGCCCTTCACTTCCCCAATTCCTTCACTAGCCATGAAGGGACACAATCTCTGCAATCCTAATCAATTTCTAAAAGGTTATGCATGTGCACACACATTTTTTTGGGGGGGGGGGGGACTGGGTACATGGCAATGCTTGCTCGGATAGGAATTTTCTGCACCTTCTCTTTCTGCTTCCCCCAGCATTCATGCCCTATTCTACCTCAGCCCTGCTTACAGCACCTCCTACGTAGACTGGGCCCTGTCTTGTTGAGTGTGTATTTATTGAGAATTTTTTAGCTCAATCAATCTCTTTTCTTTTCCTGATGCACCACTGTGAGTTTTCATGAAGGTTCTCTTGCCCTGGCTCTAACAGTCTTAGATGGTTTTGGCAGCACTTAAAATGTGGAATTCTATGGTTTTCTCAGCCTTTTGTTTAATCTATCTTACTACTCTCAGTGGTTTCCAAGAGGGAAAAAATGGGAAAATGACCAACAAAGCTGCTAAAAGTGGCTACCACATTCCTACTACAAGTCCTAAGTCCATCTTCTTTGTAAGGAGCCTTTTCTTACATGGTATTTTTAAAAGACTGTATGATATCTGAATAGCAATAAATGGCATAAGGAATTATTATCTAAAGCAGATTCTGAATTGTTTACTTAAGCTCATTTTCCAACCAGAATACTTGTGAGCCAATTCTTCTTTCCACCTAGTATATACTCAGAAAAAGGAAGTTAATTTCAATACTAATCCAAGCAAATCAAATTAGCCAATCCAATCTGTTGTAAAAGGTTACAAAAATATAATTTAAGGCAAAAATAAATGCTTTGAGAAACATCACAATTTCCCAAGCATTGAGAATAAATTCCAACTTTACGCACATGCCTACTACCAACCTTGTTGTCCATCTGGCATGGTCACAATGATGGGCTGACCTATTCCACTGGTCGGAATGGAGTGCAAATTTCCAAGCTGAATTCCATCTGTGACTATTGTGATGACTTGCTGACCCCCTGAACTAACTACTTGCTGAATGGCACCATCCACAGATTCTGCAGTAACTACTTCCTCTGTAGCCACTACTGGAAAAAAATATATATATGTAAAAATCAGTGAACATACATACAAGTATGACTAGAAGTTTATTTTTGCTTTGCTACTTTTGTTTTCCCTTTTTTTGTGACACAGAAAAGCTTTTACACGGTTTTTATTAAATTCACTCTGCAGTGGTGCTGTACATATCTATGTAAACCATCGACTACAAGTCCCAAAATTTACAATTAAGTGAGTGCTAACTATGCACACATATCTCTTCATTTAGTTATCTGAGGTATAGAATTTATAAAATCTCCTAAGGTAACAGATATAACAAAGGTTACACCTGCTTAATAAAATTCTATAATCCAAAAGAGAATTTTGTATGTGGTTATACTCCATTTATATTCACCTGAGTTCATATGCATTTCCATATTCGATGAAACAAGAAGATTTGTATTTTTTTTAAGTAAGCAGAATAAAGAGTACTCCCTTTTTTGGATTGTATGAGCAAGGGTTGCCGTGATAGTAAGTGGTACACAGATCGAGTACTGTATGATAATGAATAATACAGTATATTAACATTTATATAAATAAAATCCAAAACTGTGTTCTTAATATTTTGTGAGAGGCCCAGAGAGGATTTTGGCAGCTGAAAACAGCACCCCTGGCTTTGCCTAGGTAAAGAAATCACAATTTAATGCTGCCAAAATCCTTTCCCACAGGCAATCCTATGCCCAACCACTGCTCCCAAAAGACATATGTATAGGAACATTCATAGCAGTTTTACTCCTGATAGTAAAAGACTTGAAACCAACCAGATGGCCATCAAAAGGAGGATGGATAAGCAGACTGTGGTAGATTCATACACTGGAATACTACACAGCAATTAAAATGACTAAATATAAAACATGGATAAATCTGACAAAAATCATGCTCAGTGATATAAGTCAGATACAAAATATACACTGTGTTCTTCCCATTTATGAACTAAGCAGTGATTATACAGGAGTAATCACATTGAGATAATTCATTATATTATACACTTATGATCTGTGCACTTTTCTGTATGCGTATTACATACACTTCAACAAAGAAGCATCAAAAGGAATAATGACGGGTATTAAAGAGGGCACGTGATGTGATGAGCACTGGGTGTTATATGCACCTAATGAATCACTGAACACTACATCAAAAACTAATGATGTACTATATATTGGCTAATTGAACTTAATAAAAAAAAAAGGAATAATGACAATAATGGATTATAACACAATGAATCTTTAAAAATCCATTTGTCCATAGTAATACTTCATGAAAAAGGAGAGAAAGGGGGAAAGAGGAAAGATCTTTTTTTTTTAATTTTATTTTGTTATGTTAATCACCATACATCATTAGTTTTTGATGTAGTGTTCCATGATTCATTGTTTGCATATAACACGCAGTACTCCATTCAATACGTGCCCTCTTTAAAGATCTTGATAGAAGAATGACATCTAATTAACAAAATAAAAATTATCATCGTAACCTCCAATGTAATAATCGATTCAAACAAGGGTCACCAATGGATGTTAAAACCACTGAAATGTTTCAAGAAACAAGATATCCATATATTCTCGAAGATTAGTAAGGGGAAAGGTGTCTATAAAGACCTGGCAGTGACCACTCTCACCAAGCGTTCATGATAGGGGTGGCCTTACATGTGCTTCCTGATGTGATGCAACAGGACATTACACAATAGCACTTGTATTCTTCCTGGAAGGGTTTGGCCTGCATCTAATTATTATTAAGCAAATGAATCCAGAACGAAATGATCATGCACACAATGGGCACAGACTCTACAAAGATTTCAATGTCAAAAAGAATAAGGGAAGTGGTAGGGGCTGCCCTAGGCTGGGGGAGACGAAAGAGACACAACCAGATACAATGTGTGAACCTTGGATTCTGGATGAAAAACACTTTCTAAAGGATATTCTGGAGATAACTGGGGAAACTTGAATGTGGACCACATACATGTCAGATACTGTTACTAAGTTAATGTTGATGTTTTTAGGAAATACAATGGAGCTATGAATATGTAACACGCTGTCCTTGTTCTTGGGAGATATATGCTGAAGTATTTAAGGGTGAGATGTCATGATATCTGCAGCCCACTTGCAGATAATTGGGCATAATAAAAGTGTGTGTGTGTGTGTGTGTGTGTAGGTGTGGCAAGATTTTAACAGGTGGTAAGTACAGGTGAAAGGTATAAAGTTTATCCTCCAATTTTTCTATGGGCTTGAAAACTGTCAATCTAAAAAAATGTTTTAATATAACATTTAATATATAATTCTGAAAAATAATTATACAAAATAAAGAACAATTCAATATTAATTCTGAAAAAAGAAATCACATGAAAACTGTTTCTAAATAATATGGGTTTTTTTCATGGATTATCTGAGGTAACACTTTATGAAAAGTGCAATTAAATAAAACCATTCTCTCCTGAGTCCTG
Source organism: Leptonychotes weddellii (assembly GCF_054177405.1). Lineage (NCBI taxonomy): Eukaryota > Metazoa > Chordata > Mammalia > Carnivora > Phocidae > Leptonychotes > Leptonychotes weddellii. The sequence continues at coordinate 81,115,742 of NC_138377.1, forward strand.
TTACCTACCATTCAGATGCACAGGTGCTCTGAAACGTGCTAAGTTGCTACCAACTCCCAACAGAACACCACGGGTATCTATGAGCTCCTTTTAAAGAAAAGACAAGTATGGGGACCCTAGTTTTCAAAGATGTACTCATGGTATCGCAACAGCCCTGGCTGCAACCCTGTGATTCTGTTATTTGGTAATAATCAAGGTCACAGTACAAACTGCAGAAGAGAATACTGAAAATACAAAACACCTTCATGTTTTGAGTTCTCTCATTTTTGTTTCTCTTAAACTATAATTAGGCTTTATCACCAAGCACTTAAGAAAATTTCAGGAAGATAATTATAAAATGAAATGTAGGGCATAAAATAGTAATATATTCAATAGAACAACTACTAAGGTTTTCAAATGCATTAGCTATTGCTTTGATTTTTCTTAAAAATATCCATATGAAAAAGAAATGTTCAGTCTGGTTGAATGCTAACTACAAGTAGTAAATACTTTAAAGCATAATCATATGTAAGAAATTTCTGAGATCACACACAATCAAGGCACAACTCAAGAACTTTCATCTTTGTACTATTCCCAATGACTATCATTAAAATAATAGAGTTCCTCCCTTTCATCTAAAAAGTTTTCTTTTTAAGTTGTGCTATACTAAGGAATTTGAGAAAAAATTATAAGGAAACCAATTATGTAAGAAGACAAAGTGTCCCCCAGAAACCCTAAGAACAATCCAACAGTGAAATGTTGAAACATGTTAAGAATAAAAAAGAAAACCTAAAAACTTTAAAAAGAGTGTTATTTAAAATACACACACACGCACACACACCCCTCTAAATGTAAAACCCCTGGATAAAAAAAATAAATAAGTGTAATACTCACTGATCTAAATCAAAAGTTAGATTGTAATATATAAAGAGAGCCTAGATAGCCTACAGCATCATCGAAAATATCGGAGATCTCTTGTTCAACAAGACTTAATTATAATGCCATAGAATTCAAATAAGACAGAGAAAAAAACTGTCTTTAAGATGATCTGAGGATTGAAAATTCTACATATAAATGTTTCAATGTGAGAAACTGTGTTCACTGAAAACATTTCAAAGGTATTGGGCCTACAATTGAACCTGAAATTAAAAACAAAAAAGCAAAACCAAAACAATCTTATGAAGCCCAGTAATTTATCCCTTAATGCCAATTCACTTTTACTGATCTATTTTAGGAACAGCAGAAAAACAATGTGCAGAGAGGACCTGAATCAAATTTCACTATTAGGAGAAAGGAGGGAAACAACTACCAGATGCATTACTCCTCTAGAAAAACATCGTATCAACAAACAGAAGTTGCCCTAAAGATAAAAAGAAGGGTGGTCACAGATGTCTATTTAATCAAGAGATTATATAGCTGGGCCACAAAAAAAGAATAAGGCTAAGCAAAACAAAATCAATATAGGACTTCAGGCTAGAGCCATAAAATAGTGTTTTATGAAAGAGTTTACTTTAAAGGGCCAGACAAACTATGCTGCAGATGTAAGGCCTACAACTAATCAATTATAACTCCCAATTCTACATCCCACTTCTTGTCTCTTTGCCAAATCCTAATCCATGCCACCACTATCTCTTCCCTGGTTGATTGCATTAAAAGTCCTAACTGAACTCCCTTTCAGGGCCTGCCAAAGTAATCATTTTCATAACCTTACCTTCAACCACTATGAGTTACTCTCCCACTCACTGGGCTCAGCCACATGGGCCTCTGAAGTGCCCTGAAAAGGACAAGCTCTTCCCGACCTCAAAAGCTTTACAAGTGTCCCTCTTCCTCAAATGTTCTTTCTCCAATGTTTGCTCTACTAATTCCTACTTCATCTTTAGTTTAAATGTCTCTTCCTCTAGGAAGATTCTCTGAACCACCAGACTAGGTGAAAAATCCTGCCTTCTTTACAGGTAGCACTGATCACAGTTATTTACCTGGGTAACTGCTGGACATCTTGTTCTACCCAAAGACCACATGTTTGACAAGGGCTGGGATTGAATCTGATTGTTCACCATTTTCTCTCTAACACCAAGCAGAGTAACCAGGTCATAAGAGACATTCAACAAAATCTGTTCAATGCATGAATAAATAATACTTTTCTCATTATAAATGAATAGCTGTTTATAAATAGTAAGTGGAAATTTTAGCACAAAAACAGTCCTGAGTTATTCCTTTAACCCAAAACATGATCTATCCCTCCATGAATTTTTACTGTTTGCACATTTTTGTTTTGTTTTAAAGCAAAACGAAAGGGAGTAAGAGTGTGAGTTTCCTGGAGTTTTGATTTTTCAAAGGGAAAATACCTATAACAGAGTGGCCTGTAAGCTTTGGTAGAAAGAGGATAACATAACTGCCTCTGTTCATTAATACAGTATACCACTACATGGCAGTGGTTTTCCTCGTGAGGAAAAAGCAACTGCAATCTCCCAAAGAAATTTTTTTAACTTTTCTATATCTTCATTTTGGAGTAACTTCCAAAATGGAATGAACTGGAATGAGTTCTCATCTATCTAAATCCCTATGTCCCATCCATTAAAGAAGGACAAAGGAACAAAACATTTATTTCAGCAGATTGCTTCAACAGACACACCTCAGGAGTAAAGGCAAGAATAGTGATGCTTTTGTTTGATAAAAGACAAAATGATAATCACATAAATAGTTATTCCTATCACAAACCAAATTATAAACACTGTGGAAGAGACCAGTCCACTGATCACCAAGAAACTGCAATATATTATAGTGGTCACAGTCACACAACTTGGGACTCAGTCAGACCTTGAGCACAAAACTCCTTTCACCACTTAATGGCCATGCTACTTTGGGCAAAATTATTTAACCTCATAAATCTCAGCTTCATCATATATAAAATGAGAGTACTACTTTATTTCCCAGATCCTAACTAGGATGTCTTTGAAAAAATATATGTAAATATTTTCTAAAATCAGGATGAGCCTGACAATGATGTTAAGAGAAACTGAACAGCCATGAAGCAGAGAAATAATTAGCGTGAGCATGTGGAAATTGAGCTGTGAGAAGATATTTATCTGATTACACACCTCAGCTGAGTTACGTACACTGGTGGCAATGTACTCACCTGAACTTTAACTTAATTCAAGCTCTTAAAATACCTTCAAAAAGATTCCACTATGACATAGCACTGAAATGAAAAATTACTGCGCTCACAAAAGATTGTAAATCACATGCGATAAAAGTCAACTGAAATTCCTGGTCTTTCAGACTAGACCATATATAACATTTTCAAAAGTAGAAGTCAGAGAAGTTGGTATGACTAATTCATGAAGCCAAATACCTAAATGTCAAAATTTCAGCTGACCTTCAAGAAAAGCTGCTTAATTTTCAGAGATCTATCCTTTAATTAAAGACAAAAAAATAGGGAGTTTAATGAAATAGAAACCACCAATAAAATTAATTTTCTTTGCTATGCCTATGCAATAACAAAGATGCTAACGAGATCCGGGCACAGGTTATAGAAGCAGCATATCATAACTGCTAACAGCCAAAAGTGATTCTGAAAAATCTTACAACTCCCAAGTACAAAGGCTTAGATTCCAACATTGATTATGATGCTGAAGAAGCTGGACAACAGATAAATGTTTATTATCACTAGTTAATAATGAAACGAGAGAGAGAGAGAGAGAAGAGAGAAATAGGTACATTTTTCTCCCTGAAAAAAACACATCTTTCAATCAGTAGCAGTTTAAAGAGTCAAATCCAGTAATATAGATCTTCAAGCTTTTTGGTAAGGATTCAGTGAGATCATAAGTAAAACACTTATCACAGGGCACAGCACACAAGTAAGCACTCAATGATCTGTTGTCATTACTGTTATTATTGGGCACAAATTGAAAAAAAACATGAATTTAAATAATGAGTGACAATAAATTATTCTTTTATAAGCACTTTTATAAGCCAAATATAATGGCCTAAACTACAGTAAGAATAATAATTTTGTGAAGTTTTCTAAATTCCCTAAATAAAAAGACATTTACTTACATAATAATTATAGCAAGAACTATTTTGCTTACGTGTCAAAGTAAAACCTGGTCTAAACCAGCTATTGATACTATTTATCATCGTTCACCATCAAGTCATCCTTTAATGGTGGTGCTGGCATGCTACTTCCTAGTTCTGTCAGTCAGTAAGATTCTAGGTCATTCTAATAGAACTGACAAAAATTAAAAGTTATGAAAAAGACAGCAAGTTCATATATGTATTTATCTACTTTATACAAAAAGTCACAGACAAGGCCAATTGGATCAGAGACGTTTTCCTGTGAACCACACAAGTTTGTTTTTAATTTTAATCAGATTTTAATTAATTGACAGGATTTAACATTCTTTTAAAATCCAGATTTTCAGCTTCCCATGAAAAACGGAATCTGGCAACACTGTGCATAGGACCATAATCAGCTAGAGCTAAGTAGTAGATGCCCCCCTGCCCTGGGCCCCTATCTTCGGATGGCCATCATCTGAAATCTGCTCACTTTAGCCTTTTATATTACCTTCCTAGCCTTTGTTACTATTTGAGTCTCCAACTTTTAATGTGCACATTTGCCTTGTTTCTCTAACCTGGCGTTTCTGCAGAGTTGGAGAGTGGAGCAGATGCTTCAGCTAGGGCAGCTAACGTAGCTAATACTGACGTAGACGAGTTTCCAAACTGAACAGCAGATACACCGGTTTCATCTGTGACAAAAGAGAAGACAGATTTACATTTTAAAGGAGCTTAATCTAATGCACTTTTCTGATACTCTATTTCACTTAATTCAACTCTTAAATGAAGCTTGGATCATCGTTTTGTGAAAAACAAGCTTGGGTGTAGCATTAGTTTTTGAAAGATAATATTGCAGTACACTTTGCAATATCACCTTTCTTCAAATTCTTGTGTCTCATAAAAGTCGGTTTTTGCCAATACCAAAGAAAACCAAGGTGACGGATATAATCTTACCCTCATTCTCCAACAGTCCTTTCTTAAAAGGAGGATACCTAGTAAAGCATAAAGTCCCAACAGCTATCCTATATGCATCTCAATACCTGTTGCCTTGGATGAATTTTCTGAAGATACCAGACCTGTTAGGTTCACCACCCCTCCAGGTCCGATGATAAACTGTGGTGTGGCGGCATGTATCGTCACTGTGTCCGGACTCTCCGGGTTTGTGTTGATTTGGTTCTGCATAGCAATCTAGAGCACAAATCAACACGGCGTTTTCAGAATTACAACCGGAACATACAGCACAGATTCTCAATGTAGTACAAACACAAACATAAAGGAAATTCTAAAACTTAAGAAGAATCATATAAAACAAATGGAAATCTTTGTATATGGTCTACTAAGAGTGCAGTGGTAAATCACAGATAGGAATTTACATCCTAATTCCCCTGTTAGGGAAAGCAGCAAAATCCCATGAGAAGAGAAATGGATATCTGGAAGGCTTTTTATAGAACACAGTTGAAAAGACATTTTGCTGCCCTGTGGCTACAGAAATCAAATTACTTAAATATTTCCTCTACCATATTCAGCAATATATATCATTATACATATAAAGCATGTCCTTCCCAATTAACCGTTCTCAATCTTCAACCCTGGCTCCCGAATTGCACTCCTAGGAGTAAAAGAATTGCAAGAGGCATCACAAAATTCATTTTCCTGGACATACAGAATCTTTTAAGTAACTAGCTGAAATTCAATAGAGTAAGATGGTCTTAAAGAAGAGTTCTACTGGGAAGGAGAAGAAGAAGACAGGCAAGAGGCAGTGAGTAAAGAAGATAATTTATATCAAAGTTGTGTAGCTGAAGAAAAGAGAAGCAGTACTGGCTATTAGAAAAACCTGCCCAGGGGGGCCCAGGTGGTGCAGTCAGAGTCATGTGACTCTTGGCTTCAGCTCAGGTCATGATCTCAGGGTCATGAGATCGAGCCCTATGTGGGGCTCCACACTCAGTGCAGACTCTGCTTAAGACTCCCCTCCACCAATAACTAAATAAATTTTTAAAAAAAAGAAAGAAACTTGCCCAAAAACCATAAATAACTATGTTCCCAGATTTTTTTGAGGATGATGAAAAATAAAGGAAACCAATCAGAGTGATAGAGACTATATTACTCACTCAGGGGACACTGTTATAGCTACTAAAGAAAAATTTTAGTGGAAGTTTAACAGACTTTGAAAAACTATACTGCATCCAAATATGCAACAAAAATAATTAATAGAATGAAATGTCTAGAAGGGGAATTCAGGAACTTAAAAACACAGAAAGTAATCACCTTATCTAATCTTCTAATGTTACATGCAAAGACTACAGTCTTACAATCAGAAAAACGAACAGTAAATGAACAAAGAGGAAGTGAAAGAGGAAAAAGACTGTCCAAAATAACCAAGTCCAAAATGAAAAGCTAAAAGCTAAACAGCTCAAATCATCCACAAGACAGAGATCCTTTTATTTTCGCAAATTAAAAGCCAAAAGTTACCTGTAGTATCTCTGCCAAATCTTCATTCCCATTGTCTATTGAAATATCAAATGCAGTTTTACAAAATTTACTTTGCGTGTGTACATCAGCACCATATTTGATTAAAAGTTCCACCACTTCTTGATGATTGTGTTCTGTGGCCCAATGTAGAGCTGTCATCTTCAACATGTCCTTTGCATTAACATCAGCACCATGCTATAAAAATATTACAAAATAAGAGATTTCTAAAATACAAAATATAAAGAATTCCTAATATGAAAATATTAGCCATTAGGCTCTAAAGCAAGAATCTGCTACCAACATGATCAGCTCTCTATTTTTTGTGTTGAATAATCTGTACGAATCTCCACACATCACTTAATCAGCTTTCTATCATGCTAACCTTCCTGTTTTCCTTCTAATTCCTTAGGAGTGCAGCAATGATTTTTTCAGTCACCAAGCTGTGAGCATCATGGGATACAATGGCATAAGAAGTGAAGAAAAGTTGAAGCGCCTGGGTGGCTCAGTCAGTTAAGCATCTGACTCTTGATCTCAGCTCAGGTCATGATCTCAGACTCCTGAGATCAAGCCCCGCGTCGGGCTCTGTGCACTGTGGTCTGCTTGAGGTTCTCTCTCTCTCTCCCTCTGTCCAACCCCCATTTGCGCGTGTGCACACTCTCTCTCTCTCTCAAAAAAAAAAGTGAAGGAGAACTGTGAGCGTTCCTCCAAAACCCTCTTTAATTCTAGTTCCTTATTTATACAAAAATATCCTTTGCTTTCAAAGCCAGTACAATATAAATAATCAAAAGGGAGCTATCAGGGATGCACTGTCCAATATGGTAGCCACTGGGCACATGTGCCTATTAAGCACTTGAAATATGGTTAGTCCCAACAGGGATGTACTGTATATGTAAACACACACTGGAATTCAAAGACTTAACACCAAAAAAAGGATGTAACAGAGCTCATTAATAATTTTTATATTGATTTCATGTTGAAATGATATTTTGTATATACGAGGTTAAATAAAATATAATATTAAAATTAGTTTTTACTTTTTAATGTAGCTAATAGAAAATCTAGAATTACATGTGATTCACATTTGTGGCTTACACTGTATGTCTTCTGGATAGGCTGATCTAAAGGCCAGAATAAAAATCCTTATTTGTATTATTAATTTGTTTGTCAATCATCCAAGCCCTATGTTTCTTTCCATAAGCATTTTAACTGTGTCAAGTAAGACAAAGCTGTAGACCCTCATCATAACGGAAACCAAGGTCTAAGAAATCAACTGTCTGTCTGTCAACTAAGAACATACCTAGAGGAAGTTCTTTTTCTCCCACAAAGGTAAACTTTAAGATAATTTTCATCTGATGGACTTACACACAATAAAATGAGATAACACAGGAAAAAAAAAACGAGACATTCAATAAAAGTAGTTCCCTTCTCCCTCTTATAAAACCGTAAACCCTTCGGGGACTTACTTTCAAAAGCAGAGTGCAAAAAGAGAACACATACCTTAAGCAAAACCTCTACTATGCTGGCATGGCCCTCAGAAGCTGCCATATGTAATGGCGTTCGGTCCACTTTGGTTCTTGCATCCCTACTTACACCAGCTCGGAGGAGTACTTCTGTGGTAGAATAATGCCCATATTGTGCTGCCAGATGAAGTGGAGAGGTTCCCAGCTATCCCGCAAGAAAAATAAAAAAAAACCCCACATTTATAATCATTTTTAACACACTTCTATTACTACCTTCTATACTTTCTTTTTACATGGCAAACAGATTATCTTCATATTATCTGTTTACATAGTAACTCAAAACTCAAGAAAATAATAATGTATGCTTATCACATTCTCTTCATAGAGGCTTTCACGAATTCCCATACACTTGTCAATGACAAAGCAAAGTCGGTATTTCGTTTAATTCAATCTTGCTTTCTTATTTTTTAACAGATAAATAGCCTGAATAAAATTAATTCCATCAGGAATTAGAGATAATTACAGTGTGAGAAATTTTTCTGAGTACTGGAAGGTTTTCCACATATCCATCACACAAAACTTTTCATCTATGAAATTCGTATCAAATAAATGTAATAGTGTAGATTTTTACATTAAAGTGTTTTGTAGGACTTAAAAAATAAATTAAAGCAACTCAGTGATCTTTTTAAATAAGTTTATGTAGTCATTTGTCTTTTTTTTTTTTTTTTAAGATTTTATTTATTTGACAGAGAGAGACACAGCGAGAGAGGGAACACAAGCAGGGGGAGTGGGAGAGGGAGAAGCAGGCTTCCCACTGAGCAGGGAGCCCGACGTGGGGCTCGATCCCAGGACCCTGGGATCATGACCTGAGCCGAAGGCAGACACTTAACGACTGAGCCACCCAGGCGCCCCATATGTAGTCATTTTTCAAGGGAAAAAATCTAATCTGAGGTACACTTGCCAAAGGTGAGTCAGGACAGAACCAAAACAGAGCCCAGTTCTCCTGAAACTGGTTCCATGTGGTGTAGCCACTACATTAACAATACATTCACAATATGCAGGGGAAGTTCTAAAATGTAGAACCTTATCAGAGGCATACAGTTTAACAGGTGAAAATTAGAATTAAAATACAAGCATTTAGAGGCACAGAAAGTCCCTATCAATCTGATTACCAAGGCACTGCTGTTCTAAGAATCAAGATAGTTCACTAGATGGGGAGCCTGGGTGGCGCAGTCAGTTAAGCGGTTAAGCGTCCAACTCTTGGTTTTGGCTCAGTTCATGACCTTGGGGTTGTAAGCCCTGCATCAGGCTCCACACTCAGCAGAGTCTGCCTGAAATTCTTTCCCTTTCCCTCTCCCTCTGCTCTCTCTCTCTCTCTAAAATAAATAAATAGAATCTTTTTTTTTTTAAAGATTTTATTTATTTATTCATGAGAGACAGAGAGAGAGAGAGAAGCAGAGGGAGAAGCAGGCAGGGAGCCCGATGCGGGACTCGATCCCAGGATCCTGGGATCATGACCTGAGCCGAAGGCAGACGCTTAACCGTCTGAGCCACCCAGGCGCCCTAAATAAATAGAATCTTAAAAAAAAAATGGTTCACTAGAACATGAAATTTGGTAAGACCACTACTATAATATTAGCAACTAAGGTTTTTGTTAAAGCACTTTCCGTGGCAAGCACTATTCTAAGACCTTTACACATATTATCTAATTTACTCCCCTCTTAAGGTACTGTTACTATCCTCATTTGGTAGTAAAAGAACCTAAGGCACTAAGAGGTTGCTCTTTTGCCTGAAGTTATACATCAAGTCATACATCTTACTTGATGTATGAATCAAGTATATGAGCAAGAGTTTTTGATTAGATACGTTACATTTTCTCACACTAGCCATACGTTGGGTTTTTGATTAGATACGTTACATTTTCTCACACTAGCCTTCATGACTCCTGAGATCTTAAATTTTCTACCTATTTTTCTCTATAATGCACTCTGGATTTCTTTCCGTATCTTTCAGTTCACTAATTTTCTCCTTAGTTGTTCCTAATCTGCTTAAAATATTATCTAAAATCCTTGTCAGTCTGCTTCTGTTGTTAGTTGTTTCAGTGGGTTATTGTCCAAGTGGCCTTGTGTCCTTGTGCATTTAGTTACTTTTGACTGTTCATTTTCTTTGGAATTTCATTTGTGGATACTGGGGGGATGAAGGTAGGTTCCCTCAGAAAGAAAATTCATTTGCTTCTGCCAGGAACCTGGGGTAACCTCAGTCCAAAGATCACTTTAAATCCATTTTTTAGTGTACAGTTTTGCAGAATGCACAAGTATTTATGAGTTCAGGTCACAAATGTGTGCAAGGGATGGCCTGTGACTCCAAATCCTCATCAATAATTTTTTTTTCTCTCTCCATTTAGTGACTTGTTTCAAGTCAGTTCATTTTTCTTGCAGTACCCTAACAACAGGGGCAGGGGCAGAAGCAGGTAGGAAGAGGGAGGGGGTATTTCTGGTTTACCTTATACAGAATGCACATCTCTTTGGGATTCCTGAATTAAGAGGAGAGGATCTCCTAGGAGACTTCTATGAGCAGTCTTGGGTCTCTGTCTTCAGTAACCCATGCCAGTGAGGTGGGAAAACCAACAGGCAAATTCACCGAGTTAGCAAATATTCTTAGGGTGAAATTTCTTTAGGTTCTGGTGTTCACTTAGTTTTTCAGGTTCATAGTCCCTTATTTTCTTTCTAACTCATCAGTGCACTAAAGATTTTTTTAATTGTTAATCAAAAATTCTTTATCTTTTAAAGACAGATGCTGAAATATTTATGGATGGAATGAAATAGTTCATGGAATTTGCTTTAAAGGGGTGCCTGGGTGGTTAGTTAAGAGTCTGCCTTCAGCTCAGGTCATGATCCCATGATCCTGGTATCGAGCCCCGCATCAGGCTCCCTGCTCAGCAGAGAGCCTGTTTCTACCTCTCCCTTTGCTGCCCCCACTGCTTGTGCTCTCTCTCTGTTTCTCTGTCAAATAAATAAATAAAATCTTTAAAAAAAAAAAAAATCTGCTTTAAAATAATACAGAATAAAAAAAGTGGATGAGGTTACAGTGGAAACAGACTCACCATGATTTGGTAATTTTTGAAGTTGGCTGAAGGGTATGTAGGCATTGATATAGGTTTGAAATCTTCCATAATAAAATTTTTTTTTATTTTGTTTTTAATGAAAAATAAAAAAGAACATAGGACAAGTGTGCCAAAAACAACAAAAGCTAAAATCTGGAATTTTTAGTTGTTACCAGTAGGCAGGTTAATCCACATTCCTCACCCTCCATACTGCCAAGATCATCTCTTTCTTGACTTACCCCAGGAACTAAGTAGAGTTATGGTTTTTGCTGTCCTCACAATTGCCTTCTGTAGTTACTAGGACATGTTCCCACTCCTTTCTTCCTCTTTGGTCATGTTTGCAATAGTGTTACAAGTATCAATTGAAATGCAAACAGTTTTCCTTTTTAGAAGCAATTATAACATTAACTGGGATCTTTATCTGTTATTTTCTGAATTATAAATTCTAGCTGTGCTATTTAGAACCTTTAAATTAAATTCCAAGCAGCTACATTTTATATTCATCCTACAATATTGAACTCCATAGTTTAAAAGAAAAATCCTTTTGTGGACAGAATATTTGAATAAGGTTGCCATATATAGATATCTAGATATCTCTCTATATAGATATAGAGAGATATCTATATATGACTTACAAAGATACAAACCATTCTCTTTAAATGATAGCTATAATTCTAAAACTACAAATTTGCAAAAAAAATGAATTTTTGCCACATATAAACAAAATACTGACTAAATTTTTATCTGGAAAAACTAATAAATGAGAGAAAGAAAAAAAAACAAACCAGCACAACATTAAAATCATTCTTTACCCAGTCTGTAGTAAAAGGAGCTCCATTTGCCATCAAAATACGAACTTCATCATCTTGACCTGCTCGTGCTGCTTCCAAAAGCTTCTTTCCCAAATCTACCAGGGACATCTAAGCAAAACAAAGATGAATTTAACATCTCTACTGATATATTATTTTTTTATTATGTTATGTTAATCACCATACATTACATCATTAGTTTTTGATGTAGTGTTCCACAATTCATTGTTTTCGTATTAACACCCAGTGCTCCATGCAGTACGTACCCTCTTTAATACCCATCACCAGGTTAACCCATCCCCCCACCCTCTATTGATACAGTATTACATGACTTTCTCCCCATGTATCTTTATTACTACCAATTCTCAAATATCCCTCTAAAAGTTTGTGATATGGCTAATCTGAAACTATAGATCACGCAAAAGCAATTTGTATTTGAATTTGGGGAACAGATTATCCTTTCTCATTAAGTTTTTACCTAGGATAATAAAATTAGTTTGAATTCTCCAAATACAGCTGGTAAAGATAATGAGGTAAGTAGCAGAGAAGGCTTGCCTAATATTTAAAACTGGCAAGAAACTGTTTTCACGGGAGGAGCGCAGCAATGAAGTTTTTCATAAAAGTAAACAGAAATAATGTACAAGACACTATCCTCTGTAACTGGTGCAAATTACAATAAATATATAGTAACTGTTTTTTGCAACGGTAAATCAGAGAATTTTCAATTGTTGCACAGTCAATATACACTCAAGTTCTTCCAGAAAAGGGACACAATTCACATTCAATGAAAATACTGAAAAGAAAGTCTAACAGTATTATCAATAGGCTACCTGTCTCACTGAGAAGCTAGAAAGTAAGTATAACTTTGTATCTTGTATTCAAGATACCCGAAAAGACTAATGTCACAGGTCAGGGTGTATGAAAGTGTATGTTTGGAGGTGTGGGGTGTGTGTGTGGGGGGGTGTCTTCTTGATTAAGAAATACTGAAATACGTGTTAGGGAAAGATCATGACAAGAGTACACAGATGAAGAAAGATTTGAATGTATCAGAGATGCTCAAATTCAGGGGATGATGGTTCTGAAATGAAAGGTCCCAAATTCAGAAGGACTATTCACCTGGAAGACTATTCAGTGATGCTACATAGTATCCTGAGCAAAGGCAAAGAGGTAGGGCACCTGGGTGGCTCAGGTGGTTAAGCGACTGCCTTCGGCTCAGGTCATGATCCTGGAGTCCCAGGATTGAGTCCTGCATCGGGCTCCCTGCTCAGTGGGGAGCCTGTTTCTCCCTCTCCCTCTGCTTGCCACTCCCCCTGCTTGTACTCTCTCTCTCTAATAAGTAAATAAAATCTTAAAAAAAAAAAAAAAAGGCAAAGAGGTAGAATTTAAGGCCTGTGAGGAAGGGAAGATATTGAACCCCTGAGACTTATACAAGAAAAAAATGTGCCTGCGGTATGAATTTGCCTCAAAAAGTGAATACCCTTTGAGAGCTGGGTAAGTAGTCAAGGGGAAAGAAGTTTAAAGAAGGGGATGTCAGGTTGATTAGTGTATTCCAATCTTGTATGAACAGATATTACTCAAGAAGGAGAGAGGGGTATGTATGTATGTATGTATGTATGTGAGAAGGGAGTTCAAGCTTAGAGAGGTTAGTGATGCCAGGAAGGATAGACTGCATTACATAATTAGAAGAGATGTTAGGGAATGTAAAAGGGCTGATTAAAAATATATGTCCCTTGAAAGAACAGATTTATATTTACATTACTGTATTTTTTAGTACATTCTACAACATGGGAACAACCAAACACAGGGTAACCAATAACAGGTGCTAATGCTGGGATCCTTGCATGATGATTAAGTGAGATGAGTATGTCCAAAACGGGCATTTGTCACAAGGCAGGAAAGAATTTCTTATAATCACTCCATTTATAAGGATAAAAATAATTCATAATATATCCCATGGCGAAGAAGAAAAACAACCACATGAATTTATGTTTTATGTGGGGTTTTTTACATGTATTTTTGTGTGTGACACAACACTTTCACCCTTTTCTGTTTTCCTCCCGTTCCCTCTCATACCTTGACTGAGTCACTGGAACCCAAGATACTCCTTAATCATGCTAAAGACATTATGATCTAAAGAGATTACTGATCTCTAATGAAGGATTTTTCCTAGGAAATATGTACCAGCTGGATAGTAAAAATTTACATCATACTCAAAAGGTGGAGAACCTACAATCATTTCCTATGAAAGGCAGGATAAGGCAAAAAGAAACTGACCTCTCCTCCACAAAAGTACAGTAAAATTTAAACTGGCCACACTAGCAAACACAGTGACTCCACTTGGATGACCAAAATTTAATATAAATGTGGTTTTACAATGAAATAAATCTTCACCCAAAATACACCCTTTTATGTCTTACACAGGTAATACAAAATCAGTTTGCATTCATTGAGCATACATACTGCCAGATGGCTTAGACATCTGGGTATCTTTTATTAAGTAGTGGTTTAGGGTTTTTCCTTATTTTTAGAAACTGGGTTGTCTGCCTGTTTCTTAATGATTTGTAAGCATTCATAACATACATTCTGGATAGGAGTTCTTTGTCAGATATAATATGTATTATAAGTATCTCCTTGCAGAATCCTGATCTCTTGACTCTCCACCCCTTTCTTTGATATTGCATACTATCTTCTATCGGTAGATAATGGAACTTTAATGTATTAAAAAACAAAAATAAAATCAAAGACAGCAAAGGAATGTCTGCCCAAAAAATGAATGTAAGAAACATTAATAATTTTAATTATGTAAGAGGTCTGACTCAAAATGAGAAGGGAAAACAAATAAACACCATGAACCCATCAGAGCAACAGTCAAAGGACAAAGCAAGAAATAATAATAAAGAGCCTAGGATCCCCTGGGTTTAATTTGCAAGTCTCTGAAACATAATGCGAGGGGGCCTCAGGAAGGCCTCTGGAATTGCACACTGCCTGCTTCTAGAATGAGATCTAAACTCACAAATTTAGAGGAGGGTGGCTGATTGGGTCTATGGGGGCAAGTGACACACCTTCCTCCACAGCTCACTGGGTGTATTTATCCTGATAAAGCAGATTTACTCCCATGACAAATATGCACAACCTGGTGTTTAAAAAAAAATAATAAAACAAACAAAACAACAAGCCCGGGGGTGCGTGGCTCAGTCAACTGGGGGAGGAGCAGAGAGGAGCCTGTGACACTGGAGCTTGAGTTCAGAGGCCCATGGCCCATGTGGAGGGTAGAGATTGCTTAAATAAATAAACTTAAAAAGGAAGAAAGAAAAAAGCAAGCCCAAATAGGAGTCATTTGCTCCCCCACAACAGCAAACCAAGAGTTCACTATAGTTTCAAACTATCCCAGGAATGCGACCTTTTTAGAAGCCAACCTGAAATTTTCTGATCAGCACTAGTGAGGTCATCTGCAAGATTAAAACCCTGCTGTTCCCTCCCCTAGCCAAAAAAGGTGTCTTGGCCGGGAACCATCTTTTCTTTTGCTAATAACTTCCTTGCCCCATCCTCCTTCCTATAAAAACCTTCCATTCTGTACACCTCCTCAGAGCTCCTTTCTACTTGTCCAGTTCATGAATTGCTTAATAAAAGCCAATTCGATTTTCAAAAAAAAAGTCAAAGGACATGACCATATATTTTCCAAAAGAGAAAACAGAAATAATTCACAAACACAAAAAATGTTCAGTGTCACAAAGAGTCAAATAAATGTAAATAATTTAAAAGTTAAATTTTAAAAAGGATGAGTTGAGACTGATACTTTCACATATTGACATCTTATATATATTGATAGCAATATAAATGGATCAGCTGGGGGTTTTTCTGGATCAGCTTTTTTTTAAATGTCAATTTGGCAACACCTAAAAGTTACAAAAATGTTCAAGCCTAATGACCGAATAAATGATCCCACTTCTGAGCTCTATCCTAAAGAAAAAATAAAAATATGTTTAAACAGATTTATCAATATATGTATACACATATATTCACATAAATCTACACATATTATATATAATCATTTGTATCATGTGAACAATCTAGAGGAAGGAAAATGTGGAATCTAATAAGACAATACACAGTAATTTAAAATAACAGTTGAAAGTTATATAACATTAAAAATTTATGCCATGTTAAGTAAAAAGACACAAAATTTTTGAATGTCAAAACATACACAGAGAACAAAACAAAGAAAAATACCAACAACTGTTAGAGTGACAAGATTATAGGAAATTCTGCCTCCATTTTACAAAGTTTCTATAATGTTACTAAATTATCTTCCTAACTTAAAAAGTGGTTTCTTTTTTATAAGGGACAAATTACATTGTATGACTATCAACTAACTAAATGCTGACATTAAAGAAAGCTAAATACTACTGACTTACTAAACAGGAAAAGTGGAAAAAAATAAAGAAAATGCATGGTATTGGGTACTTAAAATAGCAAACTTATTGATCTGATTACAAGAATTGCAACAAAACAATGCACTTAAATCAATTTCTACCACAATTCTGTAACTGCCTTAATTATCCAAAACATATCATATTTAAAGACTCACGATACTTAAGTTATTGTGGTTTTTAAAGTTCCATGAGCAACATAGCTATGTAGTAAATAAATACCTGGGTACTTTTAAATCAGGAGTTCTCAAAATGGTAGCAGTACCGCCCCCTAGAGGGCCCTTTGGATATATATGGAGGCATTTTGGAGACTGATGCAGGGAGGAGTGGGGTGAAGGCTCTACTAGCATTTAATGGGCATGTGTCAGGGATATTAGAGGTCCAGCAATGCAGGGAACAATCCAGTAGGGCAAAGAATTGTCACATGTCCTGGGTGACTTTCAAAGGCTCCACCCAATATATCTAAGGCTAAAACTAATATATAAACAAATGTATTTTTCCATAGATATTAATGTATCCCAAATTTCCCAGGATGCAACCATACTATAAATCTATTTGTTTTGTTCAGAACTTTACTAAGAGTTGTCACCATTTTCAAAAATCATGTCACCAGTGTTGATGCTACTTGGGTATCTGAATCACCAATATAAAACACTGTAACAATCAGCTTTTACAGCTTATCATTTTCACAGTAATTCTATGTATAGGTGCAAGCATTTGATAATCTCTTCTGTCATCTAGGGTAGTCTGCTCGAGGATTTACATACCGAAATATACAATTTATTATAAAGTGCTTTCCTTCAGGGGCCCCTGGGTGGCTCAGTCAGTTAATTGTCTGCCTTCCACTCAGGTCATGATCCTGGAGTCCTGGGATGGAGCCCCATGGCCCTGCTCAGCGGGGAGTCTGCTTCTCCCTCTCCCTCTGTCCTGCTCCTGTGCCTGCTCTCTCTCTCTCAAATAAATAAAATCTTTAAAAAAAACTGCTTTCCTTCCACTTCTCCTTTATATTGTAAGTATTTTAATGACTTTTTGAAATTATGCAGATAGGTAATAATAACCATAATTTTCATTGCAAGTTAGCAAAAGGGGCAATACAAACATTTCTTTCTATAGAAAGACAGCACTGGATCTAATAAGATTGAAAAGTCAATGGAAGAAAATACACGTGAGATCAAGACTGAAATCAAAGGCACTCTTAATTTTTTTGTCAAGATAATTAGTAAAATGTAAAACAATGAAAATACCAAAATGTAGCAATTTCACTTCTGATTCTCACCTAAAGGGAACAGCACACACCACAGAATAATTCTAATCCTCAAAGGAACAACAGCATTAAGACAACAAATTGACTGAGGGGATCAGAGCTCCAGATGGAGCCCCCTCAATCTACTTTGTTCATTATCTATTAACTCCTCAGAGATAAAGTATTAGATTTACATAAAACCATTTAAGGGCCTAGCAATAAATGTTGCTTTTTTGGTAAGTAACTTTTGCCCAAGCAAATAAAGAAGAATAATCCAATTCAATAAATTTTAATGAGTGTTAAATATATTTACTGAAAATACACGATATGTATGGCACTGAATGCCATCCCATTTAATACCCCTTTCCTTAAGAAAAGTAATCTAAAAACTCACTGTAATAAATTCCATCCTGAATTTTTTTTACTACTTCCGAAAAAGTTTATCACAATCTGATACAAACCATTATTTTTTTTAACTTCAATAATATGAATTTTATATCTATAGGGGAACTTCAAAATATCCACAAATTAACTCCTTTTGCTTAAAAGTACATGCTGAGAGAGCCATCTAGTGGTAACAGGAATTACTAACTATAATTACATTTTTTAAAGCTTAGAGTCTATTTTATTTTGAATTTCTATAATTAATAGCTCACAGAGCTGTTTTGAGGATTATAATATCTGCACATGAAAACTCTATAAAACTGTAAAGTATTAATTCCATATAAATTGTTACTAGCACTCCTAAAAAAGAAATATGAATAAAAAGTTAGAAAATATAATCCTATTACAACATACTTAATGAACTTTGATTGCCTCATTAAAAACTTCAGCATAAATTTGCAATATCACTCCTATGCTCAATGAGAACAATTATAAATCCAATAAAATTCCTCTAAAGTTTTTCACCAAGCAACTTAGTACTATTTATGCATCAAAAGCCTTTAAGATGATCATACTTTGACCTAATAATCCCACTCATATAAATCTATCATAAGGGGGACGCCTGGGTGGCTCAGTCGGTTAAGCGGCTGCCTATGGCTCAGGTCATGATCCCAGGGTCCTGGGATCGAGTCCCACATCGGGCTCCTTGCTCAGCGGGGAGTCTGCCTCTCCCTCTGCCTGCCGCTCCCCATGCTTGTGTTCCCTCTCTCTCTCTCTCTGACAAATAAATAAATTTTTAAAAATCTATCACAAGGAAACTATCTGAACCATATTATAAGTAATGTTATTTAAAATAGGGAAAAACTGAAATGGCCTAATACAAGTAATAAAGAAATTAGGGGCGCCTGGGTGGCTCAGTTGATTAAGCGACTGCCTTCGGCTCAGGTCATGATCCCAGGGTCCTGGGATCGAGCCCCGCATCGGGCTCCCTGCTCAGCGGGGAGCCTGCTTCTCCCTCTGCCTCTGCCTGCGCTCCCCCCGCTTGTGCTCGCTCTCTGTCAAATAAATAAAATCTTAAAAAAAAAAAAAGAAATTAAGATAGATCATAATGGAACACTGCAAGCTTTTATTTTATTTTTTATTATGGAAAATTGAGCAAATATAAGAATAGGCACAACAGTATAATGAACTTCCACACAGCTACCAACTAGTTTCAATATTATCAATTTATGGACAGTCCATTTCCCACCCACACATATTTTGAAGCAAATATCGGACATCATTTTATCTGTAAATATTCCACTATGTATGGCTAAAAGATAACCAATACTGTAGTCATTTAAGATTATTTAAAAATAATATGCAACAGTATTAGAATCAAGCCTCTAAACTGAATACACACCATGATCCTAACTATGTAAAAAGTGCACAGAAAAGTACCCAGAAGCAATATACAATATACCATGATAATGAAAATTATAGATTTTTCCCTTTTTTCTATTCTCTATTTCTTAAGTGTTCTATAAGGAGCACATATTACTCCTGTAATTAAAAACAAACTTTTATTAGTTGTTTCTAATAGTAATAGAAAGTTGTTGCATCTAAGTAATGTCATTTCAGTGAAAAAATGTGAACATCTCATAGCCTGCATTTAATAGATCTATAAAAGAGACAAGTAGAATGTTGTAAAGAATAGTAGTTAAAAAAATGAGTAAGCAAAAAAAATAATAAATAAATAAATAAATAAATAATAAAAAAATGAATAAGCACAAAAGCCTTTTATTAAAAAGCTTTTCGGGGCGCCTGGGTGGCTCAGTTGGTTAAGCGACTGCCTTCGGCTCAGGTCATGATCCTGGAGTCCCGGGATCGAGTCCCACATCGGGCTCCCTGCTCGGCAGGGAGTCTGCTTCTCCCTCTGACCCTCTCATGCTCTCTCTGTCTCATTCTCTCTCTCAAATAAATAAATAAATAAAATCTTTAAAAAAAAAAAAAAAG
>NC_138377.1:81135766-81182015 GCF_054177405.1 Leptonychotes weddellii
TCATCAAAACTAGATTACAGATAAAAAAACATTTTTAATATAAGAAATTAGATGCTGAAAGTGATTTTTTAATAGTAAAAGCATGTAAAATGTGACTCTAAAATTAAGCATATGATAACCATGTGTTTAACTGTACATACGAAAATATTCTTGGGCATGAGAATTTAGTTGCCTACATTCTCTTAAGAAAATAGAGGTGCCTGGATGGCTCAGTCGGTTGAGCCTCTGCCTTGGTCTCAGGTCATGATCCCAGGGTCCTGGGATCAAGCCCCATGTTGTGGGGCTCCCTACTCAGCGGGGAGTCTGCTTCTCCCTCTGCCCCTCCCCCTGCTCATGCCCTCTTTCTCTTTCTCTCTCTCTAAAATAAATAAATAAAATCTTTTTCTGAAAGGGGGGAAGACAATAACTTGGATAATAAAAGTAGTACCTGGCATCTTGCTAAATCTTTACCTACATTGTCTCATGTAATCTAAACAGACTTACCATAACAGTTATGGTCTCCATTTTGCAAAGGAGACAAAGAATAAAAGGACTTACCAAAGAGCACTAGTTTTAAAGATAAGACCCATATTCTTAACTCTTCTGTTCTAAATTAGAGAACATTGGGAATCTGCAGGGATATAAAAGAACATGCCCTTCAAGTCTCTCTCTGTGTGATTCCTTTGAAGAAAAAATAATCATATGAACTCTGGTATATTTGGAATTTTCTCCCATTTCCATTTTGTCTAGTGGGCTTTTTTTTAACTTAAAAATGACACTTTCAAATATAAAGTATCTAAAGAAAAATCATCTCCCATAGACCCTTGTTTCAGAAAACCACCAGAAGATGTACTCCTCCAAGACCAGGAATAAACAATAACAAGAATCAAGGGCTTCAGGAAAAAGGGATCCAACATAAACAGAGTGGAAGAGGATCCCCAAGATGGGCTGTATCAGAGACCTAGAAAGCAAATCCAGATTGGAGCTGGAGGACAGAGGTTCCAAAAGGAGGTCTCCAAGGAAAAGATAGGCTGATAAGACTCCCAGGAAAAGAATGAGATTTCCAGTGGGGAATTTGACATGGGTTAATGATGGATACAAGAAAAGTAAGCAAAAGAAAAAAGTACACAATTTCTTTTTCAGAGGGAGGGAAAAAAAACCTACACAAGAAAGAAAATGTAATCCCAACATATATACATGGCATGGGTTAGCGAAGAAGAGTAGTTCCAGGATTGCAATAACCACTGAATACTAATCCAAGCAAAATTTTCGGTGTACTTGTATTAAGAAGATGAAGACTGAGGGGCACGTGGATAGCTCAGTGGGTTGGGTGGCCAACTCTTAGTTTCAGCTCAGGTCATGATCTCATGGGTGGTGGAATCAGGGCCGTGCATTGGGCTCCCCACTCAGTGAGGAGTCTGCTTGGGGATTCTCTACCTCTGCTCTGCTTGGGGATTCTCTACCTCTGCCCTTCCTCCCCACCCCTCAGAACCCAGCTCATGCATGTGCACATTCCCTCTTTCTCTCTAAAATGAATAAATCTTTAGGGGCGCCTGGGTGGCTCAGTCCTTAAGCATCTGCCCTCGGCTCAGGTCATGATCCCAGGGTCCTGGGATCGAGCCCCGCACTGGGCTCCCTGCTCAGCGGGAAGCCTGCTTCGCCCTCTCCCACTCCCCCTGCTTGTATTCCCTCTCTCGCTGTATCCCTCTCTGTCAAATAAATAAATAAAATCTTTTAAAATAAATAAATAAATAAATAGAATGAATAAATCTTAAAAAAAATAAAAATTAAAAAAAGATAAAGAGTACGGGAAAATATGCTTAGAGGTGGTTTGGTTTAAGATGGCCAAAGCTTCATCTTCATAAGTGGGAAGTCAAAGATATCTAATACAGAAAAATCAATAAATAGCATAAGCTTGTTATTTAGAAATATGGAGGGAAGTACTAGGGAAAAATACAGCAAAAAGAGAATGGATGCCTCTGGAAAAGAAGACTCTGGGGTGGGAAGGAATAACATAAGGGACTCCAGGGTTGTTGTTTTTACCATAAACCTTGTATTTTTACTTTTGAATTTTGTACATGTATACTTTCATAAAAATAAAATTACAATAAACAAATACATGTTCACATTATATAAAAAATGTATCATTCAAAGTCATCCCTACACTTCCTGATAGTCTTACTCCCCAGAAATAACCACTATTTAAATGTTTAGTGTGTAGCCTTCTAGATCTTTTCTATGCCTACAGAAATACACACAGGCACAATGCTTCTTTTCAAATAAATAAAAAACACAAGAAGGGATCATATTATAATGGTTTTGCAACTTGCTTCTTTTCACTTAACAGGGATCCCCTTGTTTTATCAGTGACATCTTTCTAAGTGCACACGTAAAAACATACTTTTTACTACCTACACAGTATCATGAACTATGGTAGGCTGAATAATGGTCCCCCAAAGATGTCTAGATCTTAATTCCCGGAATCTGTGAATGGTAGCTTATGTGGCAAAAAGGCTTTCCAGGTGTGATTAAATTAAGGATCCTGAGATAGGAAGATCCTGGATAATCTAGATGGGCCTAATGTAATCACAAGGGTCCTTATAAGGAAGATGTAGGAGGGTGAGGGTCAGAGAGAAGGAGGCAGAGATCAGAGGAGGGAGAGAGAGAGAGATTTGAAGTTCCTATAGTTGCTAGCTTGAAGGTGGGGGCTAGGGGAGTGGGTACTGCACCAGCCAAGAAATGCAGGCAACCTTGAAAAACTAGAAAAGGAAAGAAAACAGATTCTTCCCTGGAACCTCCAAAAGGAATATAACCCTGCTAAAATCTTGATTTTGAGTTTTCTGACCTCCATAACTGTAAAATAATAAATCTGTGTTGTTTTCAGGCACTAAATCTGTGGCAATTTGTTACAGCAAATAGGAAACTACTACACTATAGAAATAGGAAACATATGGAGTATGAGTACATTAATTATTCAATCCCTTTATCTTTATCTTTACAAATAGTGCTGCAACACACCTATACACTTGGGTTAGCACTTTCATGAAAATTATTCTAAGAAGTGTAATTGCTAGATTTTTAAAATCACAGTTTAATTGTGACAGATACTACCAAATTATCTACCAAAAGATTATACCAATTTACACTCCCACCATCGATATACAATGACTGCTTCTCCACAAGGTCCCCAATCCCCAAAGCCAGAACCTTGATTCCAGGTCTAGATCTTCCCAAAGTCAAGGCCAAGGATCCAGTGAACTCACACACAAAGCTGATGAAACACTTCCTTTCAAATAACTTTAAGAAAACGTGACCTGAGGAAATCCCACTACCACACAGGGAGAGCACCACACACAACTGTTTTAACATCTTTAAAGCTTTCTATTAAAAGGACATTCTTTGCCTCCAACTGGGAATCAGGGGGAATGGGGATTCTCCTATCACCTTTTCACCCACTTTACCAGTGAAAGCCTGCTTAAAACCATCTGCTTTCACATTAAGTTTATCATAGAGGGAACATTCCTTCTCTGGGAAACTTTTCCTTCTCTGGGTCCTACCTATCCTGTCCAAAACATGAGCCCTCATTTGACTCACCAATTATTAAATTATGATAATTCCTAACATTTATATAACACTACAATACACAATAGTGGGTATAACATAGTAGGGTATAACATAGCTGTGTGTGTGTGTATGTATGTATGTATGTACACAGAGAGACAGCAAAGAACAAGAGAAAGACTGTGCCAGATACAGTCTAAGAATCTCCACATACTAACTCATTCAATCTCACAACACCATCAAGGCAGAATTATTATCATCATCATTGTACAGTTGAGAAAACTGAGGCACAGAAGGTTACACTGCCCAAGGTCATACTGCTAGTGGAGATCTGAACCAAGGCTGTCTGGCTCCAGGGTCCAAAGTCACAATCACTATGCTATACCCCATGGTCTGAGTCCTCCTAGTGGCTAGATGTCCCCACTGAATGCATGCACTACCAATGCTGCTCCCTGGCCTAAACACTAACCACTATCTCTACATACCTAACTTCATTTCACATAAAATACAAGAGGTGGTACAATGAAACTTGGCACCAACTTAGACTCTGATTTGCAATGGTCACCAAATGATTCATATTTATGTGTCCTACTTAAATTATAAAATGCTTGGAGGCAAGAATGGTAGCTTATGTGTCTTTCAACTGGATCCCTTTTCTCTTCCCCTTAAATACTGGCAGTCCCTCAGTGTTTCATCTTTCAGCCCTCTTTTTCTTTCCCTACATTCTCTCTTCTAGCAAGTTTATCTTTCTTAGCCATGATTACCTGATGACTTCCAAATCTATCTCAGTCCAGGCCTCCCTCTAAGCACTAGACCCTAATATTCAACTGGATAGATACCTCCATCAGTAGATGCCAAGGTACTTCAAAAGTCAAATTGTCCAAGTAGTGGCTTGTTCCATAGTTCAGAAACTTTGGAATCATCCTGGACCCCTTCTTCCACCCACCTCGATTCCAATCAGTCAAGACCTATCACTTTTACCTCCTAAATGTCTCTTAAATCCTTCTACCTCTTTCCAGTGATAGAGAGTAGGTCTTCAATAAATATATGTTGGGGGCGCCTAGGTGGCTCAGTCGGTTAAGTGTCTGCCTTCGGCTCAGGTCATGATCCCAAGGTCCTGAGATCAAGCCCCGCATCAAGCTCTGCATCGAGCTCTCTGCTCAACAGGGAGTCTGCTTCTCCCTCGCCCACTGCCCCTCCCCCACTGCTTGTGCACGCTCAAACTCTCTCTCTCTCCCCCTCCCTCTCTCTCTCCCTCCTTCTCTCTCTCTCTCTGTCTCTCAAAAATAAATAAATAGGGGCACCTGGGTGGCTCAATCGGTTAAGGCTCTGCCTTCAGCTCAGGTTGTGATCCTGGAGTGCTGGGATCCAGCCTTGTGTTGGACTCCCTGCTCCACGGGGATCCTGCTTCTGCCTCTGCCTCTGCCTCTCTGTCTCTCATGAATAAATAAATAAAATCTTTTAAATAAATAAATAAACGCTGACAGTCTTTTCTTCTCTGCCACAAACTTTGTTCATGCCTCCATCCTTTCTCTCCTAGAGCACCTCTAAACTAGTATCTGTGCCTGTCTTGCCTTCCTCTAATCTATTCTCCATTCTACTACTAAATTCTTAGTCATTCTTAAACAGAAATCATGCCCCTTGTCAGTTACCTCGGATAAAGTCGAACTCTTTGCCATTAGATTCAAGGCCTTTCACATTTGGCATCTGTTACCGTCTCCCCATTTATACCACTCACCACTTCTCACACTAAACTCTATACTCCAGACAATGTGCCGTACTCAGCCCTTTTTCTCACCTTTGGGCATCTATACAAAACATTCCCTCTGCCGGGAAGAATGTTCTGCTCTCCATGCCCACTTTTGCCATATTTATTCCTACCTGCCCTTCAGAGTTCAGCTTATCTCCTCAGAGAAGCCTTCCCTGATCCCCGCCCCCCCAAATTAAATGAAGTGTCCTTCCTGTGTGTTCTTCTAGCATCTTAAGTTTCTCTCTACCTTGGCACTTATCAGACCACACTACATGTGCCTGTTTACTTGGCTACATGTTGTCACTGTGCCTGAACTATGGGACCTGGTAAATGGCTCAACAAACACTGACTGAATAAATAAACACTAGACACACAGCAGAAACTCCAGAAATACTTGGGATAACCACCAGTCATATAACATTTGACTTTTTAAATGAAAATTAAGCTGACAGCTTTACAAATTCTAGGAAATGTCACAATTAATAAAATGCTCGCTGAATTCCTAGCAGCCTTGTTGTAACTAAAGGCCTTACAAATGAATGAGATTGGAACTTGCCTGAATATTCTTTTTATTGGCAGCAACTCAAATTGACAGAGTTGATCCAAAAAAATCTGAGGTCAGTTCTATGTTTTCTGAGGCAAAAGGGAAAACTGTGAACATAATCAGTAAATCTGGATAATGGCTTTGTCTGGGACCCTCAAAATCACTTTTGCACATGCACGTTAGTATAAAAAATGTGGACAGGAAGCCAGAATTTATCTAATAACCAGCAACAGGTCTATGAAGCAAGATCAGCTCATGGCCACCCTCAGTGACTGTGGGTCAAATCAGTACCAAACTGAATTCAAAGGTTTCAACTGAGTATGTTCTAGAACTAAGCTGTCCAATACAGTAGCCACTAGCTACTAGGCACTATGCTATTAGGCACTGAAATGTGGCCAGTCCAAATGGAGCCATGCTTTAAGTGTAACACACCAGTATCAAAAAAGAATGTAAAATATCTCATTAATAACTTTGATATTAATTACATGTTAAAATGGTAGTATTTTGGATATATGGGCTTAAATGTTATTAAAATTAATTTTTTTAAGTGTGGCTACTATAAAACTTTAAATATGCAGCTCACATTATATTTCTGTTGGACAGAGCTATTCTAGAACCATTAATCAAAACTTCTTGGGGCACCTGGGTGGCTCAGTCGGTTAAGCATCTGCCTTCAGCTCAGGTCATGGTCCCAGCATCCTGGGATCAAGCCCCACATAGGGCTCCCTGCTCGGCAGGAAGCCTGCTTCTCCCTCTCCCTCTGCCTGCCACTCCCCCTGCTTGTGCTCTCTCTCTGTCAAATAAATAAATAAAATCTTTAAAAAATAAACAAAAACTTCTTGAAGGCACCAACCTTAGAATTTACAAAAAGTTGCAACATTTGAAAATAAGATATCGGACATTCTCTAAGAAAAACTGCATCTGATGAATTATCCCTGTTATAACACTAGATAGACTTTCCCTTTAAAAACTATAGGAAGGTATCTTTTGTCCTTGGAAGACTTCAAAAACTCACTTGGTGATGAAGTTACCCATAAATCCTACCCATACTACTACATAAATTCTTCTCTTCTTTGCAACCCACTGCACCTTTACCCCAGTCAACAACTATTCTCTTTTAATCACACAGATTTATCCCAGGAAGAGACTGAGGCTTAAAAACAATACAAGCAGAAGATGAAGACAAGGCTAGAACTCTGCTGGAACTAGGCCAGTAGATGGTTTTGAATTAATAGGGAAGCATAGCTTACTTACTTACTATAAAATGAAGCCAACAAACTACGGGGTGTTATAAGCCATAACAGTGAATCATCAATATCCTCCCCAACAATAAGAACACATACACTTTGATCCTTTCTCTCCAAACCTTCTCATATTCATCCCTTCCTCTCCACTACCTCTAGTCTTACACATTCATTGCCTCATACCTTAAACATCACAATAGCCTTTTGGCTGACCTAACTCTAATTCCTCCATCCCACTGCCAGGCAATCCCACTACAATACACTTTCATTCAACTCAAACATTTCTGTATGAATCTCTACATGGTCCCTACCCTCAAAGAATTCATCACCTAGTAGAGAAGACATATATCTCATAATTCCCTTTTCTAAAATCCTCCTCAGTACAACCATTTGAAGAACAATTTATCAGTATCTAGTAGAGCTGAAGTATGCCTACCCTTTGATCCAGGAATTCCACTACTAGGAAGCTGCCGTATCTCCTTAACACACACTTACACAAAGAGAGGAAACACATATAGAAACGTTTACAGAAACATTATTTGTAATAGAAAAAAAAAAGAAGAAACCTAAGTGTCCATCAACAGAAAAATATAAGTTTTTATTATAAAATCTTTCAAATATAGAAAAGTGTATGTGTATGCATATAAATGAATATATGTGTGTATACACAAACACACACACCCATATTCCCATCACCCACATTCTAAATTAAAAGTTGGCCATCTTGCTTCATCCTACTCCTTTCTAAAAAAAAATGTACTTTACAGCTGGCACATGCTGCATTTGGTTGTTATATCTCTAGATTAATTATATTCTAGGACAGCTTCCCTTCCCCCCACACCCCACCCTTGTTTTCCTTTCCCATGACATTAAATGGCCAGTTCATCTGTATCTCACATTCTGTATTTTTCTGATTGCTTCATCCAAGGTAGTACTTAATTTCTTTCATCTCCCATATCTCTTATAAACTGAAAGTCAGTCTGAAAAGTTTGATTAAATTCAGATTTTAAATTTGGCACAAAAAACCTTCAGTTGATGCACTATACTTGATACTGAATCACATCAGGAAGCACGTATTTTTTTTTTGGTTCATTTTTAGTGATACTAGGATTAATAACTAGGCTGGTAATAGCCTGATCCTTCCACTATAAAGTTTTATTGTTCTGAGACCAACTAGTACTCTGTGGAGTACTTTGGCACCATGCAAATATCCAATTCCCAATGAACCTTTTGCCTAACAATTTTAGCATCCATTAATGATCCTGGCCCAAGTCAAATATTTCATAAAAGGATGTAACAAATTGTGACTTT
Source organism: Leptonychotes weddellii (assembly GCF_054177405.1). Classification (NCBI taxonomy): domain Eukaryota; kingdom Metazoa; phylum Chordata; class Mammalia; order Carnivora; family Phocidae; genus Leptonychotes; species Leptonychotes weddellii. The sequence goes on from NC_138377.1 coordinate 81,144,156, forward strand.
CTAATTCTATAATTCTTTCTATATTTATTATCTGGCATTCCTCACTAACTGTAATACATTTCTACTAAAAAAGCAGTTCAAATGTGAAATTACCAATTTTCAGAGTAAAGGATAGGTGTAACAGCCATCTCCATTTGTCTGTTTTTTTTTTGTTGTTATATATGGTTTCAAATTGCTCTCCTTATTCTCCTTTATGTTCAAACTGTCCCAATTTCGGCCAACAAGAGCCTCTTCAGGTAGGCTTTAGTTGGGTCTGTGAAAGCTTTCTTGCTTCTGACACAAGATGTTCCAGGTTCACTAGGTATGTTCCCTGCCCCAGTCCTGCAATCAGTCATTTCTTCAAGGAGCCCTGGATTCTAAATGAAAGCACCGAAAGACCAAAATTGGGGTAATACAAATACATCTACCAAAGTAACATACTGTTTCTAGATCCTTTCAGTGTACAGAGCTAAGAAAGAAATATATATATTGGATGGAATTAATATATATATTAAATCCTGAATTCAAACTGACATCTATAATTCAAGTTCATCATTACAAATATTCTTTTTGCTTAGCTTCTTTGATTTTATACTTGTATTTCTATTGGTTTCTAACATATAAGCATAAAAACTTACTGGCTTTAACCAACAACAGGTACCAAATGATATCAAAATAAAAATACCAATATTACAACTAGCAATAAAACGAATGAAGTTTAAGATTTCTTTTAGTTCTTTTTGTCCTTAGCATATATGCCATTTGATATTGAGCTCAAAAGTCACCTGAAATTGTGTTTTCCTCCACGTATTTAAGTAACTATTTTGATATACACATAGGATCATTTGTTTAAGTTTGCTCTCAATTTTAGAGATTTTTATTTTCATTTAATTACAATTTTTGATGTGTGAAATATTTACATAATTCAAAAGTCAAAACTAAATAAACTCAGAAATCTCACTCCCATTCCTGTTTCCTTCACACCTTTCCTACTCACCCTCTCCCCCCACCACAAGGTAACCATTTTATTAGTTTCTGGTCTTTCTCAGTTTTTCTTTCTGCAACAGAAACAAATTGGTGTATGTATTCTTACTCCCATGCACACACTTCTTACACCAAAAGAGCATACTACATACACTGTTCTGTACTTTTTTTTTCCATTTAATATATATCCTGGAAAATTCTCCATATTTACCTCATTCTGTTTTATACCTGTAGAGTACTATGAGAAAATACCAGTCTATTTTTAATTAAAAAAAAAAAAAAAACACTAGTAATCTTTTACTCTCTAGCAATCAAGTCAAAGACCACCTTACAGTTCAAGGCCCTCTATCAACTGCTCCAACCTTGCACCTTCACCTCATCCATTTTTCTCAACTCCCACTTCATAAAGGACCCAACAGCCATCAGATTTTTTTTTTTTTAAGATTTTATTTATCCATTTGACAGAGAGACACAGCAAGAGAGGGAACACAAGCAGGGGGAGTCAGAGAGGGAGAAGCAGGCTTCCCGCCGAGCAGGGAGCCCGATGCGGGGCTCGATCCCAGGACCCTGGGATCATGAACTGAGCCAAAGGCAGACACTTAACGACTGAGCCACCCAGGCGCCCCAGCCATCAGATTTTAAACAATTCTTCCTTATTCGATATGTGCTCACCTTATTCCAGACCCAATACCTTCTTCCCTCGTACTATTTGCCCAGTTTAGATGGCTACATATCTTCTCTCCAAATCTGATACTTTAATCAAAGCCCATTTCAAAAATTACTCTTCTCCAATAAGCCTTCCTTAAATGAGCTAATTCCTCTATAATGCTTCCCTTTAAATTTTCTCAGGGATTTATACCATAATCTATGTTTCCCCTTCATTCATTAAACAAATGTTTACTGAGCATATATGTGCCAACAGAAAGTGAACAAAAAGAAGTCCCTACCCTCACAGAGCTTGTGTTCTTGGGGGGAGCATAGCAATCAATCAATCAATCAATCAATAATAGTAGTACTGGTAAGGATAAATGCTATGAAGAAAATGTAAGGCAGGTTAATAAAAGAGAATACTGGATTAGAGATGGGGAATTGCCATTTTAGACAAAGTCTAGGGAAAGGCCTCTTTGAGGAGAGACATTTGAGTAGAAACGTGAATTAAGAGAGAAAGGAGAGCAAGGTAGGATTCCAAAGAAAAGCATCATGAAGGACAGGTCACTCTTTTGGCTGCTCAGCATCAGAACATCTTCATATGCCCAAGGAATTCCCCTCTGATGAGTCCTGAAAGAAACCAGAACCTCCACCTACTAATGAAGCTAAGTATTTGCTTTCCCAGCCTCCCATGCAGCTAGGGTACAGTCTTATGACCTCCTTCCAACAAAGCATCCATGATGGACTTTAACTTAGAAGATACTGCATAAAAAAGCAGGAAGTATACAGAATCCATTATGGCAAGAGTGGAAGCAGATTCCAATGACAGTAGTGGTAGTGGTTTCTTCTGTGACAACTCCTTTTCTGCTAAATTAACCAGACGTGGTTCCCAGTTTTTAGAATTAAGCACCCCCCCCCTTTTTTTTTAAGAACTAAGAATTCTGACTGTTCCTGGTGATCCAGGGAGATGGAACAATAAGTATAAGGCCCTGGGCTAGAGGGAAAAAAGGAGAGCAGGATATGCAATCACATTACATAGGGCTTTTGGCACTAGTAAGAAGTATGGATTTCATTTACTAGGAAGTTGCTGGAACGTTTTAAACAGGAGAGTGTTGTGATATGATTTATATGTTATATATGTATGTGTGTGTGTGTGTGTGTGTATATTTTGTCCATTGAGGCATTTTATTTGCACATATGTATTACATCCCTAGAAAAAGAATCCCAGGATTTTCCGACCTGCATGTTTTTGTCTTGCTTCTTTGTGGTCCCTGATGCCAGCTTAGTACAATGAAACCACACTGGCAGGATAGGAGCAGATTATTCTGTCATTTTTCTAGATCTTTGAGTTGCACATCAAATCTGGGGCTGATCACTCCACACTTGTTTAACCCACCCATGAGGCTCACAACAATTTTCCCAGCTCTGTCATCATCAATGATTTCAAATTCACCCATGTAACCATGCTTCATCATCACAGTTAGAAACCGGACATGACTTGGGGGCATGGTGTTTGCCTCTCTTTTTGGCATTGTTAATGCTCTTGAGAGAATCTGCCAGGACATTCATGTGCACCATTATGGAAAGATGGTAGAAAGATCTGATTTATATTTTTTAAAAACTACTCCTGTTTTATATAGGTAGTCCATAGAGGAAAGCAAGAATTGAGGCAGGAATACTAGTTGGGAAATTATTCCAGGCAAGAGCTGATAGTGCCTTAGGCTAGGATGATACCTATGTAATCATTTAGACTTTTTATCTTTAATTATTATATATCTAAGCTTAAATCTAGCATCTAATTTTGTGCTCTCTATTCGTTACCTGTTCAGGTTCTTTTCTCTCTTGCCTTCTTTTGGACTGATTCTTTTTTAACATTTTATCTATTTCTTTTACTGATTTGGAAGTTATATTCTCTATTTTTGTTCTTGTAGATGTTCCCTAGAAATTACACCATGCATTAAAGTCCAAAGTTAATGAAAATCTTGTTTTAAAAGACTAAGCAAGCATCAACCAATGACAATGTGTGGACCCTGTTTGGATTCCAATTTGAAGAAACTAAATGTAAATTTTTAAAAAACTTTCTTTAGGGCAGTGAAAATATTTGGTATGATACCATAATGATGGACACATGTCATCATGTATTTGCCCAAACTCAGAGAATGTACACCAATAATGAATCATACTGTAAACTACAGACTTTGGGTGATTACAATGTGCCAGTGTAGGTTCATCAATTGTAACAAATGTACCACTCTGGGGGAGGATATGAGTAAGAATGTCTTAATTGGAATTCCAGAAGAAGAGGAGAGAGAATTCCAAAGAAAAGCATCATGGGAGAGGTTATGCATGTATGGGGGCAGATGGTGTATGGGAAATCTCTGTGCTTTCCCCTCAAGTTTGCTGTGAACCTAAAACTGCCTTAAAAAAATGCTAAAAAAAAAAATTTTGACATCAAAAACTAATGATGTAATACATGGTGATTAACATAATAAAAAAAAAACCATTTTGGATAGTTAAGGAAATACCTGAGAAAGTTCCCAGCTGTTAGATGTTCAGTACTTCCCTTTTTTGGTTCCATAAGACATTTCAATAAAGGTGAATGTTGCATTTATTTAAAAAAAAAAAGTCATTTTGCAGATAATTAAGGAAAGTGAATGCTGCCTAAATATGTAGTGATATTAAGGAATTATGTTTATTTTTTTCTGGATATAATAATTATATTATAGTTTAAGTTTATATATTTTGAGATAAAAACAATATATTTATGGATTAAATAATTGATACTTGAGATCTGTTTTAAAATAATGAGGAATATGTAAGAAACCACTGTAGTCTTGAGTTGATCATTGTTGAAACCGGGTAATGAATACAGGGGAGTTCATTACACTCTTCTTTGCTTTTACATATTTAAAGTTTTCCATACAAAGGGTTTTTTTATTTAATTTTTTTTAAAGATTTTATTTATTTAACAGAGAGAGAGACAGCGAGAGAGGGAACACAAGCAGGGGGAGTGGGAAAAGGAGAAGCAGGCTTCCCACTGAGCAAGGAGCCCAATGTGGGGCTCGATCCCAGGACCCTGAGATCATGACCTGAGCCGAAGGCAGACGTCCAACGACTGAGCCACCCAGGCGCCCTACAAAGGATTTTTTTAAACTTACCCTCCTTCTAGACAATACAAAGACCTTAAAACCTAGACCCCCACTTATTCCTCTTCTGCTATTGCCTTGTCTTTTAATCCATTAGTCTTACTATTATATGCAGTCAAGATTCACTTTCATTTTCCAAATATGTATTACTTTCTTTACTTTTCAGCCCGTCATACATTTCTTTCCTTCCATGTGGTAATCAATTTCATTCTTCCCAAAGTATATCCTACAGAACTGCACTAATACGGTGCATGTGGTTATTTAAATTTAATTAAAACTTCAGTATCTCAATCACACTAGCCGCATTTCAAGTGCTCAACAGCCCTATGTGGCTTATGACTACAATACTGGACAGCACAGATAAAGGAACTTCCATCATCACAGAAACTTCTACTGAACAGTGTTGGTTTAAATTATCTTTAACGAGTGAGATGCTGGTGACAACTGTTTTTCTCCAAAATACCTTTATTTCACCATCATTTTTAAAAGATATTTTCACTGGATATAAAATTCTAGGTTGGCAAGGTTTTTTTCATTTCATATTGCAGGCATCATTTTTACTATCTTTTGACTTCCATTGCTCCTACTGAAAAGTCACCACGTTTGTCTAATTCTCACTCCTTTGGTGGTTATCTTCTTTTTCTCCAGATACTTTTAAGATTTTTCTCTATGTCACTGTTTTTTGCAATTTCTTCATGATGTGTCTAGGTATGGATTTATGGATACAGAATTCTTGTATCCTGGTTTGATATCTTTTGTTGGTTCTGGAAAATATCAGCCATCATGTCTTTAAATGCCCCTTTTCTCTCTCCTCTTCTTCTGGAATTCCAATTAAGACATTCTTACTCTATCCTCCATATCTCTTACACTGTCACTTATATTTTCTATCTTTTTGCCTCTAAATTACATCCTGGATAATTCTGTCTGATCTATATTCCAGTTCAATAATTCTTCTGATGTGCAATCTGCTGTAAATTGCATCGTTAAGTTTTTAATCCAGTTATCATATTTTTTTATTTCCAGCAGTTGGGTTTGGTATTTTCAAATCTATGATGCCACTTTTTTATTTTGTAGTTTCATGTTTCCTGTCTTCGAATTTGCCATTTATTTCTCTGAATACAGTAAGCATGGTTGTTTTATCATGTATCTTTTAATTCTAATATATGATGCCTATGAATATCTGTTTCTGCTGTTGTTTCTGTTCATGTTTCCTTTGTCTCCTTGTATGCCAGCTTATCTTTGACTATGTGCTGGTCAGTGTCCTTAAAAAAATTATTTGTAGAGACGTCTAAAATGAAGAAGTGTTCTTCCAGGGAACATTTTCATTTGCTTCTGCCAAGCATCTAGGGGACACGACCAATCAGGGACTGCCCTAAATTAAGTCATGGTTTAAATTTCCCTTACCTTGCTAGGCTATGGCCACAACTTTATAGAGACTTATTTCTTTTCTCTTTTTTTTTCCTGCTCTGCTCAGTGCCAAGACGACTTGCCTTGAAGTCCCTTGATACTTGGCTGGAAAGTAAGCAATGAAAGGGGAACAGGGATTAGCTCTGATTTATCCTTCTCCCACAGGTATAGACACATGTCCGCATGTTGGGTAGACTTTGAATCTTGGTTTCTGTCCACCTTTCCCCACAAGTGTAATGAAAAGAAACCTAAATTTCTTAAAATCTGCAAACATACTCAGGCCAACAGTGGCTTCAGTTCTCCAGATATTCTGCTAACCTCTCTTGGTTTAGGCTTTCTTCCAGAATTTGGCTTACCAGATTCCCTTATCTTTCCAGTTCTTCAAAACTCTTAAGGTGGTGTTTATAGATCTTATCCAGAATTTGCAATTCTTTTCAAAAAGAGACTGGTCTAAATACTCTAGCCCACCATTACCCAGATGTAACATCTATTTTGAAGTTGAGCTAACAGAACTTCCTCATGTATTAGATATCAGGGTACAAGAAAAAGAGGAGTCAGAAATGACATCCAGGTTTTTGGCCTGAATAACTTGGTGAAAAGTGCCAAAATTAAGATGGCAAAGTGGGATATGGTAGGTCAGGTGTAAAGAGTTTAGTCACAGACATAAGTTTGAGATGCCTTAGCTAGATTATAAGTTTCTTATAGGTATGGACAAGGTTTTCTTTTAGTGCCATTCACACCCATAAGTACTTTATCACAGTGTTGCACACATAGTTGGTATTCAGCAAACTAAAGATTTCTCTACTTCAGTACTACTGCCATATCAGGCCTGACAATTCTTTGTTATAAGAGATTTTTCTATGCATTGTAGGATATTGGCAGCATCCCTGGTCTCCACCCATTAGATGCCAGTGGCACCATCCTGTCCCCCATTTTATGACATCAAAAAAAAATGTCTCTAGATATTGCTGAATGTCCCCTAGGGGTAAAATATCCCTGACTGAGAACCACTAACGCTTCTTAAAGTTAATTTATATACCATCCTTTCACTCAACTGGACACAACAAAGATACACAAGAGGTAAAAATCTATCTAAGCCCAAACTATAGCCCACCCCAAACCAGCAGTTCTCAAATTATGTTTCCCAAAGCACTGGAGGACTGTAGTACTGAGAAAGACAGTGGGTAAATGGGGAAGCATAGGTTGGAGGTGACAAAACAGTTTCACCCTCACTAAAGCAAGACCATCTCCAACTGTTACAGGATTATATATATAACATTATTATAATTTTTAAAAGAAAGCTACTGCCAGCAAAATGTCTTTTCTTCAGATATGAAATGGTTAAAATTTTAAATCTCCAGCAAGAATTACTTAACAGCTTTATTTTATTGCTATTCCACACCCAAATCCTTATTAACATAAACCTAGAAAAGATTTACTAAATTCACCTGCAAGTCCTGGCATGTATGTGCTTTATCTGTGCTCCCCTCCTTTTCTCTTTTTTTTTTTTTAACTCTAGACCAAATAAAAATCAGGTAAAAGTTGTATGGATACATTAAGGCCTCAAAATCAGATTCTGAAATAAAACTCATTCAAATAAATTTTAAATCCCAAACTATATAGCAAGAGCTTGTTTTAGGCAGCACCCAGAATGCTGGGACTCCTCCATTAGGTTAAACTTCCTTATCTTGTATAATATACAGTGACAAGTATATATGAAAAAATAATTTTCATGCTCTACTATAAACTTCTCTAAGCCAGTTTTAATATTGTTTTAAATATTACAATATAATCTCAGCTACCCTAAAGATCACATCCTTATACAAAGCTATTTTTATTTCTTTGAATTTCAGGTACCAAAAGATGTAATTAAATTGGAACCATGCTAATAAATTAAGTTCTTGATCCCCACATAAGCTATGTATTTATCAGATATACACTCTTTATTTCTCTATGTACATTCTGTGTATACCAATGTCCCTATTTAACTGTAAAATTATGACATCATTACAAAGCTGTTCTCCATAAAACCTAGACTATAAATGGCTGTGATCAATAAAAAATATTTATTGATGACTATTTTATATTTTTTATTTGAGAGAGAGAGGGAGACCACGCACATGGGGAGGAGGGGCAGAGGGAGACAGAGAAGCAGACTCCCCACTGAGCAGGGAGCCCAACGTGGGGCTCGATCCCAGGACCCTAGGATCATGACCCAAGCAGAAGGCAGACACTTAACCAACTGAGCCATCCAGGCACCCCTATTGATGACTATTTAACAGTCATGTTTAAAATAATCTCAAGTTCCAGGGTGCCATGCACCTGAGATTGAGCCCCATGTTGGGCTCCCTGCTCAGGGAGGAGTCTGCTTCTCCCTTTCCCTCTGCCCCTATACCTCACTCATGCTCTCTCTCAAAATCTTTTTTTTTTTTTAAAGATTTTATTTATTTATTTGACAGAGAGAGACACAGCAAGAGAGGGAACACAAGCAGGGGGAGTAGAAGAGGGAGAAGCAGGTTTCCTGCAGAGCAGGGAGCCCGATGCGGGGCTCGATCCCAGGACCCTGGGATCATGACCTGAGCCGAAGGCAGACGCTTAATGACTGAGCCACCCAGGCGCCCCAACTCTCTCAAAATCTTTATAAATAAATTAATTAATAAAATAAGCTCAAGTTCCATATCTAAAGCACATAAATTACACACACATATACCTACACACACAAAAACACTAAACAGGGCTAAGGATTCATCAATTAGCACGTCTAGAACTTCCCATGCACCTGCCAAAACTTAATCTTCCTCCTATCCTCCCTGATGTTGCTACCACCCTTCTTACCTCCCAAATTAGAAACCTGAGAGCTATCCTTAACTTTGTCCTCTCCCTGTCTTTACATACAGTTGGTCATCAAATACTGTAAGGTCTACTTCGCATCTCTTTTTATCTTACATTCTTTTTTCTCAATAGGCAATAGTTTTGTATAGCTCAAAAATCCAAACCCAGAAATGCATACACGGAAAAGTCTCAGTGGAAGCATTTACACTATTACCACTCCCCCCAGACACAAGTAATCACCTTTGCTAGTTTCATGGGTAACCTTCCACTATTTCTATTATTACCAAAAGATAGTATTACTACATACACTGTTCTCCATTTGCTTTTCTTAACACATCCTGGAGATCTTTCCTATTAGTTCATAGACAGCTTCCTCATTTTCTGTATAGCTGCTTAGTATGCTACTGTGTAGATAGGTCTTAGTTTATTATGGATGGACACTATCACTATTATATACAACACTGCAACTAATAACTGTGTAAATGTATCATTTTGTTTCATATAACTGTAGGATAAATTCCCTGAAGGACTGCTGAGACAAAAGTAAATAAAATTCTAATTTTGATATATATTGTGAAACTACCCTCATGCCATTTATAAATTAGTCCTCTTCTCACCGCCTTTGCCACTGCATTTTCATGCCTATATTAATGAAGTACCTCCTTACCTGGCTTCCTTCCTTCCCCAACTATTGTCCATCCTATTGTCAACTGGTCATTATTATTTTAATGAATTTGTAAATATACACTATATTCTAATTTTAAAATTCCAAAGATTACTGAAAAAGCCAGTTCCCTCTAATCATCCCTATCTCTGCTCCCAAAACCCAATTCTCTATCCACCACCCAAGAAATGAGCACTATTATCAGTTCAGGATTACCCTACCAGACCATATTCTTTGCATTTGCATGCATGTTTGTGTACCTGCCCCTCCAAAAGACAGCACTGTTCTGGGTTTTTTTCCTTATGTATATAAATAGTATCATACTGTACATACTGCTCTAAGTACTCAAGATACGTCATATTCATTTCTTCGAATTATTACATGTTATTCCATAGTACGAATATACCAATCTACTTGGTCATTTTAGTATTGTGACCAGTTTTACTTATTTTTCCAGGTTTTTTTACTACCATAAATGCTGCAATTAACAGAGTTGTACGTGCCTCCTTATGTACATACACTAGTGTTCCTTTAGTGCAGAAAATGGGCAGATTTGCTGGGAATACCATTTCAAATTAATAGATACTAACAAACTGCCCATGTCAATTTACACCCCCAAAACAATTTATACTCCCAACAACAGTTTATAATGTTTATTATTTCCTCATAATATAGCCAATTTTAATATTAGCAAGCTTTTAAAATTTTGCCTCTATTAACTTTCTGCTTTAATATGTATCTCTCAAATTACTAATGAGATTGCATAACTTATCAAATATTTGTTGGCCACTTACGTTTCCTTGCCTGAAACTACCTGTTTGTATACTTCACTTTTTTTCTGTCACTGTTTCTTTGTAGAAGTACATCATACATATTTCTTATTTGTTATATGTGTTGCAAATATTCCTCCCAGTCTATTTGAAATTTATATATTTTGAACATTGTCATAAAGTCTTACACTGTGGTTTGATATTTTATCAAAATATCTTCCTAAAACATACAATCATGTATTCCAGTCACCTACAGAATACAGAATTTAACCATATGTATATTTAACTTGAAGTGAAAAATAATTTAGTTGGCCCCCTACCATTCTATTTCATAAACATAGATCCCAGAATTACCCTGAAATGTGAATCTCCCATTTCCTCAGTACGTCTCAATTCTCAAATGCTTCTTCTAGAGTAAACTTAACATTGCAATGGGTGAAAGTTTAATGTTTAAAAAACATTTTTTGGTACAACAGAGCCCATAAATGTAAGCCAACTTTCTCTAGGGCACAACTGAGGAAACAGCAATGTATTTCATCACTTGAGGAAAAACTGGCTGTATTGGACTTATTGAGAGATGGTATCTCTACTTCCCATGTAGCAACTTCCTACAATGCATTTCAGACCTTTTTGGATCTGGCCCGTGCCTCCCTCAAGCCTCATCAACTCACCACTTCCCACTTGCATTTATGCTCCAACAATACACAGTTACCTATAATTACCCCTACATACTATTCTGTTTTGTGATACCATTCCTTTATGTGTTATTCTGCCTGAGAAGTCTTCTCCTTACCCCAAGTTACCTCACCACATACTCACATTCTTCCTCCAAAACTCGGTTCAGACATTACCTCCTCCAACAAGCTCCCGCTGACCTTTTCAGCAAAAAGAATTAATGATTTCTCTATTTTCTCATTGTGGCCTGAACCTACTTTCATTAATATGTGGATTCCACTCTGTTACAGAATTGTTTACAAGCTCTCCTCTCCTATAAGCCTCAGGAAGTCAGGCTGAGTTTATCTTATTCTTATGTATTTAGTATTCAGCAGTTTCTAGTATCCAATTCAATAGCTATTTGCCAAATTAAACAAGTCCTCTCTATTCAGCAGTAAACATTAAAAACCTATACCAAAATAATTGAAATCATGATCTTTAACTGAAGATATTTCACAACCTGGAAGAATATGTGGATTATAATAAAAGCAGTCTGTAGTTTTGTTTTTTTTTTTAAGTATTAAGTTTTTAACTGTGAAATCATTTAGTAGGCTAAAGTCAACATTTTTTAAAATATCGGCATATATCAAAGGTATATTGTTTCATGAAACCTTTGTTCCAGTTATACACATGCACATACAAACACACACAACAATGTGTATGTACGTTATTGATGCAAAATAATTTCTTACTGTAGGTCACAATAAAAAATACCTTGAAAGCTACTTCCATTGTTGCTATATGGGTTCAGAGAAGCTTTAAATCAACAAAATGATGTAGTCAAGGAAGGCTTCAATGAAAGACAATATTTGGAGCATACTCTAGCTCCCCACTACCTCTCTAATCTCACCTATTACTCCCCCTTATTCATTCTGCTTGAGGTACACAAGCCTTGGGAATTATTTGAACAAGCCAAAAATGCTTCCACCTCAGGGTCTTCAAAACACGTTTCTTTGGCCCAGAAAGCTCTTCACTTATATAACTTCATTGTTTACTCCCTCATTCCAGGACACCCAAAAAGATCTTTCCCTCACCACCTAAAATAGCAACCACCTCCCACCATCCCAACCCGTTATCCAGTTTTATTCCTTTTCATGCCACTCGTTACCACCTGATATTTACTGTGCGTTTCCTCCCCCCTCATCCTGAATGTCAGCCCCAAGAAAACAGAGACTCTGTCTACTGTATCCCCAGAGATCAGGACAGTGCTGTCACGAAGCAAACACTTCTGAATAGTCTGTGACAGGCCTATCAAGGAAAAGGAAAAGGAAGAAGACAGGGAGTCGTGCCTGAGCATGGTATATTACGGAGGAAACAAGACTGAAGTAAGGTTGAAGAAGCAGAATATGAAAAGGTTTGAAAGTCAGAAAGCAGAGTTTGGACTTTATTCTGCAGACAACTGGAAGTCATTCAATGTTTTGAGCAAACGGTGATCCACTCAAACATTTATTCAGTACAAGTTCAATTCACTTTGCTTGGCATGATGGAGAGCGCAAAGGTCAATATCACATGTTCTCTCCTCCAGCTGTTCAGGTTTAAAAGCAGTGGGTTCAAAAAAAGTTTTAGGAAAATTATTCTGGCAGCCATATGCAGGATGGATTGGAAGAAGAGACTCCAAAGTGAGGATGGAAAATAGGCACTGCAGAGCCTCAGGACAAACTGAGACCCAGTAAAGAGTAATCTGAAGAACTGTGCTGATGGATATAAATAATAAAAGAGAAACATGTATTACAAAAACTTTACTATTTAAATATGACGATTATTACCCAACCATTGTAGATAACGATCAAAGTGATCAGAGAGGAAAAGTAAGTGTGGCAGCAAGATTCCTAGAAAAGCAAAAGAGGGCGCCTGGGTGGCTCAGTTGGTTAAGCAACTGCCTTCGGCTCAGGTCATGATCCTGGAGTCCTGGGATCGAGTCCCGCATCGGGCTCCCTGCTCGGCAGGGAGTCTGCTTCTCCCTCTGACCCTCCCCACTCTCATGTGCTCTCTCTCATTCTCTCTCTCAAATAAATAAATAAAATCTTAAAAAAAAAAGAAAAAGAAAAGCAAAAGAATCCTTTTCCTTCCATTCAATTCACAAAATAAGATGAAAGAATAGACTTGTCGTGGTGACAAAAAAAAAATGTAAGCAAGCTTGTACTCTATTTGCTTTTTCAATTAAGTAGAAATCAATGGCATCTTTTGAGAGAGAGGAAGAAGATACATGAGAAAACAGAAAAATGTGAGATTAATAAAATAATTGCCAAGAGTAGCAAGGGCCCACTGGGAACTGTTCAGCATAAATTCATAATGGCCAAGAAATCTTCTAAATTACCCACCTTCCTCCATAAATATGCTGTGACCTGTGGAAAAAAAACAGGAGATAGATGGTGGAAAGATTTGACAACGGTAAATATGAAAGAAGTGGTGGGTGTCAAAAGTTCCGTCAAGGCTACATCTAATGCATATAGCAATAAACGAAGGGAGAGAAATTGAGTCTATATGAAAGGAATGGCTAAAGGCACAGGTGGAGTAATCACATGGGCAAAGATATAAGAGTTCATCTAAGCCAGTTAGGATGTAAGGGAAATTTTTCAGTTCATTTTAACAACATACTGTTTGCTATGGTCCGAATGCTTGTTGTGTCTCTCCCCAACCCCTCAAATTTGTATGTTGAACTCCTAATGGCCAAAGTGATGGTATTAGGAGGTGGGATATTTGGGAGGTGATTAGGTCATGAGGAAGGATCATTAAGATTTATGCCCTTATAAAAAGAAACCCCAGAGAGTTCCCATGCCCCTTCCTCCATGTGAGGATACAACAGAGAAGTCTGCAACTGGAAGAGGGTCCTCACCAGACCCCAACTATGCTTGCACCTTGATCGTGGACCTCCTAGCCTTCAGAATTGCGAGAAATCGATTTCTGTTGTTTATAAGCTACCAAGCCTCCAGTTTTTTATTATAGCAGCTTGGACTAAGGCACTGTTTAAATTTTTTCCCTCTGTTTGGATACATGGTAAGTGCTATAGACACAAAGGAGTACAGGAATCAGAAGGGCTGCACAGCCCATAATTTTATCATGAGAGGAAGTGACCTAATTCCAATGTTCAGTTCTATAATTAATACTATGACTTAGGATAAATATCCACCTCAGTGCCCACATCTACAGAATGGGAGAGCACATTAAAGAGAGGTACCATAGTAACCTCTACTCACCTCCTATAAAGAACTACTGCTGTAGTAAACCAAGTTACCATACAGCAATGGTACTACTGCATATTTACCCAAAGAATACAAAACACTAATTCAAAAGGATATATGCACCCCTATGTTTATAGCAGCATTATTTACAATAGCCAAATTATGGAAGTATCCATGTCCATGTGTCCATCGATTGATGAATGGATAAAGAAGATGTGTGTGTGTGTATATGCACAATGGAATATTATTCAGCCATAAAAAAAAGAATGAAATCTTGCTATTTGCAATAACATGGATGGAGCTAAAGAGTGTAATACTAAGTGAAATAAGTCAGAGAAAGACAAATACCATACGATTTCACTCATACGTGGAATTTAAGAAACAAAACAAGCAAGCGAAGGGAAAGCGAGAGAGACAAACCAAGAAACAGACTCTTAATTATAGAGAACAATCTGATGGTTACCAGAGGAGAGGCGGATGGGGGGATGGGTTAAATCAGTGATACAGATTAAGGAGCGCATTTGTTTTCATGAGCACAGGGTGATGTATGGAACTATTAAATTACTATTGTACACCCAAAACTATTGTAACACACTGTATGTTAACGGGAATTAAAAACTTAAATAAAATAGAAAAAAACAAGAAATGTCTTATTCCTCAAGTGTAATGAGACAGAAAGAAAGCTAACTGGGTTAGAGGAACTCTCAAGCCTCTTCTAGAAAAGATTCTACACTATGTAACAGAATCAACAATATTGGCAGAGGTTTAGCATATTTTATAATAAAAGGAAACAGAACTGAACATTGTTATTTTTTTAATTTTTAAATTATCATGGATTATAAAGCTATATAACAACATGAAAAGGTATGTGTTGAAACATTAAAATAAAATAGGACTCAAAGCTAAATAAATATTCTACAAGTTCCTTAATTGCAATTCCAAAACACAAAAACTCTTTTGGTGGCAAAACCTTACCTGACATAAAGCTATTTATAGCTTTTATTTACCCCATTTGGTGTAAACCTTCCTATGTTTTGCTGCAGAAATAGTAATGTGTTTGAAGAGGACTGGACTCTGTTGAAAGGTTACATTATTACTTTGCCTATATCCAAAAAATTCTTAATTCCAAAACCTATTAGACCCAAGGGTTTTAGTGGGCTATGATCCTATAATAATAATTGCTAACATTTGCTGAGCTATTAAATGTGTGTCAGACACTGTTCTGACCACTTTATATGCAGTAACTCATCTAATCCTCCCAATCACCGCAACATAGGTATTATAATTATCCCAATTTTACAAAGGAGGAAACTAAGGCAGAGAGATTAAAGTAAATTGCCTAATGTCAGAAAGCCAGAGAGTGACCAAGCTGAGATGAATACAACATTTAAAATATTACACATAAGAGGAAGAAAACACAAAATTGAGAACTGATTATGACAGAATGGTAGGAGTCCACGATTGTTCTCTATGCAATTAACATATTACTTCTAGAATGGTAAGGAATCAAACTTAAAAAAATACAAAACACTTCATGTGCTTACAAATTCTCATTTATGTGCAATTTCTAAGTCAAAGTGCATAAACTGCACAGTATAAAATCCAAGCTCCTCAGTTTATGTTAATCTTTAATTTCTTATTGAAATATGACATTTTAATATGCTTTTAGTTACAAATAATACACAAAAATATATATTCATTGCAGAAGTCAGAAAATTTGGATAAGCAAAGAGAAAATAATCACTTATAAAACTACACTCAGAAATAACCACTTAACAATTTGGCACATACCCTTCCAGAGGTCAATACAATTTTCCCTTGAACAATGCAGGGCTGAGGGGTACAGACACCCCACACACTCCCAGACACACAGTTGAAAATTTTGACTATAACTTTTCTCTCCCCAGAAATTTAACTATTAATAGCCTACTGCCAACTAGAAGCTTTACCAATAACATAAACAGTGGATTAATACATATTTTGTGTGTTATACACTGTATTCTTACAGTAAAGCAAGCTGCAGGAAATGTTGAGAAAATCATAAGAGAAAATACATTTACAGTACTATACTGTATTTGTCAAAAAAAAGCCTGTGTATAAGTGGACCCGTGCAGTTCAAAGCCCTATTGTTCAAGGATCAACTGTATATTTGTTTTTTAACCAAAATGGAATTGTGTTTTTAAAACTACTTTTTTTACTTAACATATACCAAGACATCTCTTCATGTCTTCACGTTCTTCTAACATCATTTTAACAGCTAGGCACGGTTCACCCCACTGTGAATACATATCCTAACAATCACTGTGAAACATTTAGGTTATGTACAGCACAGTGATCAAGAGTTACTGACTCTAGAGTCAAACAGCTTGGATCCAAGTGCTGGCTCTACCACATACTAACTCTGTGCTACCTTAGGCAAGCTACCTCATTTCCCTACGCCTGTTTTCTCTGCTGAAAAATGGAGAATATTATCTACTTCATATGATTAATGTGGGAGTGGGGTCAAATGTTAATACACAGCTTTTACTATCAACAGCACTGCAATCAGGATGCTCACTGCTAAATCTCTGCACACATCCTTATTACATCAAGATAAATTCCCTTAAATGAGAATTTCCATGTGAGAAGATATGCCCATTTTTAAGGCTTTGAGTCTCCCAAATTACAGATGGGTTTATTTATTTATTTTTTTAGATTTTATTTCTTTGAGAGAGTGAGCAAGAGAGAGAGAGAAGGAGCAGGGGGGAGGGGAAAGGGGCAGAGAGAGAGAAGCAGACTCCCTGCCCAGCAGGGAGCCCGACATGGGGCTCGATCCTGGGACTCCGGGATCATGACCTGAGCCGAAGGCAGACATTTAACCGACTGAGCCACCCAGGTGCCCCTACAGCTGGGTTTAAAGCCCTCATCAAACAGCTCTCTCACTTAATACTCATTTCTCTTTATCCAAGAAGGTGAAAACTATGATCCAGTTAAGCTAACCAGCTTGTTTCACTCATGACTTTTGCTCTTCTACTTTTGTACCTGCAAACCTAGACATATATCATAAAGTCTCAAAAGTTTGTAGGGAACTTTAGGACACCTGGCCCAATTCCTCATTCAGCATATCAACTTCTGCACCCTAGAATCCCTAATTTGAACATTATCAGTGAAAGCAGAGCGCCTACCACCCACACAACCCATTACATTTTTACGGTTTTGTAGAAATTTTATCTTGAAAGAATGTTGAAATCCTCCTTCTAACTACTACTCATTGATCCTACCTAGTTCTTTCTAGTCAGATCAAACCTGATCTTTCTGTGTGACAGACCTCTAAATATTTAAAGATAGCTATCATTCCTTAGATGAGCTTCCTTCTCTTCTTTGAGCCAAACAGGTGTCTATCACCTGGGGAACTTGAGAAAAATACAGCAGCCCAGGTCCTATCCTACTTAAGCTTGGGCCTCCGTGTTTTTGCTCTGCAGGTGATTCTGATATAAAGTCTGAGAACTGATCTAAGGGCCCACTCATAATGTGACAGTATGCTACCTAAAAAGCTGACACACTATAAGTATCCCAGGTATAATACAAGTACAAAGTAAAGTGTGGCTAATACCTGCTCTCTCTTTCCAGAGAGAGAGAGAGCGCAAGCAAGGGAGCAGGAGCGGCAGAGGGAGGAGGAGAATCTCAAGCCAACTCCATGATGAGCACAGAGCCAGACCGGTGGCTCCATCTCACGACCCTCAGGTTATGACCTGAGCCGAGATGAAAAGACAAACGCTTAACCGACTGAGCCACCACGCGCCCCAATACCTGTTCTATGTTGTTCTACCAAATTCAAAAGTGACATTTACTTTTTAAAAAATTATACCATAGTGTTGATTCACATTAAATGTACAGTTAAAATGATCGAGTCTTTTGCACATTCTGTATTTGTGCTTTAGCGTCTTGGGCCCTATCTGCCTGCCTTTCCAACTATTCCCATTAAAATGTAAGAGAACCAGGACAAAGAGTTTCAAATTCCTATTTCTAAATATATCAACGGCTCTACATATGATTTACCTTCAGTAGAGAAATCATTTCACGCTTTAGCCTCTACACTTAACCTCATGGACATACTTAGCCTAAATGAAAATATACTTGCCCACCAACAGCTGAACTGACAGGCAACTGCACCAACACATCTTCTCTATGCAAAGCACTGTCGTCCACACAGTGGGGAAACACAGTCCTTAATACTAGTAGACAGACCTTCTAGGAAGCATGATGGAACAAACACCTTCAAAATAGTGTAATACCAAGATAGAGACATCATACTATAGAAACCTACGATTACTAGTTGGAAAGCTCTGGGGCCAAAGAAATGATAGTCATTAGAAAACTAAGTTACCCTCATCTTTAAGGTTTTGTTTCCCTTTGCTTTTTAACGTTTATGAGAGAGGGAGGAGATGGACCCATCAGTGAATTCACCCACACTCAGGCTACTTGCAAAGGGAACTTGCACCCTCAAAAATACACCCTCAAAATAAATTCATGATTCAAAATTTCATGTAATGACTTCTGAATTCCTGACTTGTTTGCTTTACCTGTTACTATTCCTAACTTAGGAGGTACTCAAGACGGGGGGGGGAAAAAGGAGGGGGGCATTCTAAAGATGAGGTCCATCATAAATAAATCTTAGAGTTGCTGGGTCAAAGGGAGACAAGTAAAATTAACCAAGAACCAATCTGATATTTATTTTCATTTACATAGCAAACATCAAAAATATACCTGGCATTTTCAAACAATTATGTCAAGAATGACCAGATGCTTCCTGTTGATGGAACAGTAGAGAACTAGTCTGAGAGAATCAAAGTAGAGTTCACAGAAACAACTGGAAATGAATTTAGCTTCATTTCAAAACCATTAATCCAAAGTAATGGCCTTAACATTTTCACACATTTACAGTATAACTGGCCTCCAACCTAAAATACCCAGATTGACTGAAAGAGAACTCAAACTCTAAGTTAGGAGAGTTAACTCTAAAGGTATGTATATGCATTACAAAAGTATTGTTTGACCAAATGTTTCACTGCAGGATTCCTTTTAAATCTGGAGCTCCTGCAGTGCTTTGACAGTGTCCTATCTTCAAATACTGCTTTTACACACTAGTTTTCACAAGCACATCTAATATGAAATTCACATTTTACTTGCATACATAATTAAGTTGTGGAAATAAAAATTAAGTTTAGTCACTTAAAATATTTGCAAATGTTCCTGAGTCTCCAGGATCATATGCAGATTACACAATCCTTACTTTTCATACTGTTTATGCAACTAAATCCCAAACTGAAAAAAGAGTGCAAGAAAAAAGTATAGAAATCAACGCTCCTATCCATATTTTTTAAATGTGTCTTGTATTATCCTATTTGACTTGTATGGGGAGAGGATGGAAATGACAAATCTCAGTTTAAAAAAAAAAAAATGAACATACAATGGAGTTTTGGGAGTTTTCCAGAGGTTACATGGTGTGATACCACAACAGACTTAATGCAGTAGACTTAAGAATCTAAGTATCTTCTATTAAACCAGACATTTAAAAGACTTGAAGAAATGCAAAACAATGTCATTCTTACCTAGTATGTCACTTGTATTAACGTGTAATGAATTTTTGTTTCCGCTGTTATTTGGGGGGAAATATTTAAAAAGAGAAAAATTAAGAAAAAAGCATAAAGCCATTTTTAATTTCCTTAAATTCAGAGTCTGAACCTGAAAGTGGAAGTGTCAAGGCTGACGGTTATAGGTCAATGCAAAGAAATTTAAATCAAGCTGGGTGGGTCTGTACGTGAAATAACTATCTGCAAAAATAATTTTTGACCACTAACATCTGCATAATAAATTATAATGCATCTTTAATTCTGGAATGTAAAATTACTTTACAAGGATCATTTACTGACTACATCAAAACATTTTCCAGATAAAAATTATACTTCAGAAAGTAACTTGCCTGAATCGAGACAGCAAATCAGTGTTCGGAGAGAGCACTTAAAATATTTCCACATTACCAAGCCCCCTTCAAAAGTACTGTTGTGGTCGCTACCCCTCCTTTGAACAGATGTCTGCTCGCCACAATCCAATCAGGTTTAAAGCAAGAGTATGTGTACTGAAAACAAGCTTAAAGTGGGAAAACACACACAAAGCAGGCCTATATAATTCCTTTAGTTTCAGTTTTCACGATGCACCCGAGGCTATACACGCTGATTCTACACGGCAGGACAGCTTCAACGAAGCACACTAAATACACACTGATTAACTGTGTCCAGGCAGAAATGACCTGGCAAAATTCTCAACTTTTTTCCTAAGCCGTGCACCCGCAGATCCCGGCGGCCAAGTCCCAAGAGCAGAAGTCCCGAGCATCCAGAGCGGCGGGCTTTGTCCCCTCAGGGACCTGAGTCCCCGAGGTCGTGGCAGTAGCCGCGATCGGCCCCGCGCGGGCCAGGCCCGGCCCTCCACTTAACCCTGTCCGGGCCAGTCACTCCCGCCGCGGCCCGAGCGCCTCCCGGCCGCGCAGGCCCCGCAACACAGCGCGCCCCGGGGCGGCCGCCCCCGCCGCCTCTTCACGGTTCCGGCGAGCCCGGTGGGGCCGCCCGGCCGCCCAAACAAAGAGGCCGGCAGTTCCCGGGATGGCGGGCGCCGGGGCCGGGCCGGGCCGCGCCAGCCTGTCTCCCTCCCTCGCCCGCCCACCTCCCGCCTCCCGGCGCCCGCAGAGCCCCCGCCGCCCCTGCTCGACCCCATCCCCGCCCCGGGGCCGCCGCTCGGGCCAGGGCCGGCTCGGAGGCCACGGCGCGCCGGGGCCGAGGAGGGGGCGGCGGCCGCCACCATGTCTGCCCGCCCCTCCCAGAAGCGGGGTGCCCAGCGGACAAAGCGCGGCGGCGGCGCGGGCGGAGCGGGCGCCCAGGCCGACCCCGCCGACCCCCGCGGAATAAGCGGGGCTAGGAGCCCCGGAAACCCGGCGCCTTAATGCAATAAACAGGAAATCGCGGGGATGATCTGGGTTCCGGGGGAAGTGGAATTATTTTTTACCAGCGAAGAGATCAACTTCCACATCCGGTGGTAACAGGGCCCTACACAGACCCGCACTGACCTGGAAAAGCTTCGGGAGCGGCGACGGGGGAGCAGCAGGAGGTGGTGCGGGGACCCGAGGCGCCTCGTACCCGGCCGGGCTGACGCGGCCCCGCTACACACAAAGCGCTTCAGCTGCACAGGGCGCTATTTTCCGAAAATGCCGCGTCTGGTCGGCGCCCAAAATCCCCACCGAAAAGTCCCCCGTGCTGCGCGCGGAGGGACACATGGTGTGCGAGTGAGTCAAAGCTCCCAGCATCCCTCCCGGACCCGGCCCCTGTCAAGCCCGCGCCTGAGCCTTTCCGCCCCTGCCCTCGGCAGCAGATCGCTCTCCCACTCCCTCCCCGACCCCATTCCGGCGAGAGGAAAGGGGCGACAGAATCTGATTTTTGTTTTTAACCGATGGAAAGGAAATATGCCATTTGTAGAGCCTGAGCCACACAAAGAAAGCGGCGGAATGATCCGCTCTCGGCGACCGCAAGTCCCGGCTCGCCCGGCGCCTGCGCGGCACGGGGGTGGGAGCTGCGGCCGGCCATGTGCGCGGCGGAGCAGCCCGGCTGGTGGCCGAGCCTTCCCGCCTATTTCTGCGGGGGCTGGCAGTTGGGAAACTAAAAGTACGTGTTCCTCCGTTCGTGTCTCTGCGACATGACCGCTGAGAGAGGGGGAATCCCAACTCCGAGGTTAAGCTGGGCCGCGTAGCAGATTCCTGGGAGACGGAAGGGCAGCCGGGAAGCTAGGATTTAACTTAAAGTGACCCTAGATTCAACTAGGCCGACTGGGACAGGAGTGGCGGTTGAGGTACAAGGGGAGGAACGAAGGATGGTCCTTCTCTTCGCTGAAACTGAGCAGTCAGGTTCATGACGAAGATGTAGTTACTCCTGTAACCTTTTTTTTCAACATGCCGGTGGTGTCACAGGTGTCTCATACTTAATAGACCCTAGTAACTGCTCGCTGAATTGCCTTGGATTTCTGTCACCTCAGAGGTGGAGGTCTGTTTCTTCGTGGCTGCAATGTCAAGATTTCTGTTGTGTTGTATTAAGGCGCAAAAGTTTATTTGGAGATAATCTTTGGAAGTTAATTTACTTGTGATGATTTGCTAAGAAACCCAACACACTGGTATGTTTTTAACAGGTGAGCCTGGGAATAACTTTCCCACGTGGGAAAGCTGCTAACCTGCAGCTTCTGGCTTCCTATAGTTAGGAGTTGGGAATATCTGAGACAGCGCCAAGAGTTTAATCCAGGAGTGTTTACAAGCTTAAGTGAAATCCGTATTACCCATTGATTTTGTGAGGCCTCAGATAAGTAATTTTTCTCTTTCCATTTATCCTTTTGTGATATTGAGGTGGTAAAGACTTATTAAAGCATTTTGCCTAAAACGGAAGCAAAGTAAATATTATAGGAGCCATATTATTTTCTTTTAATATATTTTCAGTGCTTCGGTTGATAAAAATTTGTCAAATTTTTTATATCACATGCTTTTTTTTCACACTGAATTTATTTGAGTGAACATTGAGCTAATGGTTGCTATGGAATCCTTGCCCTCATTGATCTTACACTGTAGATTGCAGACAAATAGGTATCATCAGTAGTATAATGAGGGTAAACTGCTGAATACTGCGAAATCTCATACAGGAGAAATCCCTTACTCACCTGGGATGGAGGAATGAAATGGGACTGGAGAAGCAATTAGCTTTAATAAGGGAATCGGGGAAGAGCCTTCTAGAGAGAAGCAGCAATACGTGCAAAGGTTAGGAGGCAAACTTGGGAGAGAATTTTTTTTTTTTTTAAAGATTTTATTTATTTATTTGAGAGAGAATGAGATAGAGAGAGAGCATGAGAGGGGGGAGGGTCAGAGGGAGAAGCAGACTCCCTACTGAGCAGGGAGCCCGATGTGGGCCTCGAATCCCGGGACTCCAGGATCATGACCTGAGCCGAAGGCAGTCGCTTAACCAACTGAGCCACCCAGGCGCCCGGGAGAGATTATTGAGTAAAGAAGATAATGCTGTTGGGCGCCTGGGTGGCTCAGTCGTTAACCGTCTGCCTTCGGCTCAGGTCATGATCCCAGGGTCCTGGGATCGAGTCCCGCATCGGGCTCTCCGCTCAGCGGGGAGCCTGCTCCTCCCTCTCCCACTCCCCCTGCTTGTGTTCCCTCTCTCGCTGTGTCTCTCTCTGTCAAATAAATAAAATCTTTAAAAAAAAAAAAAAAGAAGATAATGCTGTTTCAGGAGTGCCTAGAGATGTTCCTGAAGAGGTTTAATCATGAAAACCTTGAATGCCATGTGCAGAAATTAGCTTTTGAGAGCTAAGAGGAAACTGTTGAAGGGCCTTAAGTAGAAGTGTTACAGGATTGGATTTGCATTTTAGACAGACTGTTATGCAAAACTCAGAGGCATGGAAAACAGTTTGGAAAAAACAGTAATCTGTGAGAGAGTAATGCCTTGGACTGAGATAGTGGCAAGTAGTGTGAAGAATATGACCAAAGTAGTTATTGAGAGTTTGGTCATCTGGCTGAGCCGGTAAGGGAATGACTGAGAGGAAGTCATCTTTGACATCTTTCACCTTGTTAAATTTGAAGTACTTGTGAGCCAACTAAGCAGATATGTCTGGCAGACAATTAGGTATTAAGTTGTTTCCTGAGCACCTGTCTGTAACTGGTACCGTTGTAAATACTGGAATAGATTAAGCAGCAACAAAACCAATAAGGTCCCTGTTCCTGTTGCTAGTGGAGGGAACAAACCATAAAAAAGTTTTATGAAAGGAAAGATAAGGGGCACCTGGGTAGCTCAGTCAGTTAAGCGTCTGCCTTCAGCTCAGGTTCATGATCCCCGGGGTCCTGGGATCGAGCTCCAAGACAAGTGGACTGGTCGGACTCCCTGCTCAGAGGGGAGTCTGCTTCGCCCTCTCCCTTTCCCCGCTACCCACCCCCCTGCCCTGCTCATGCTCTCTCTCAAATAAATAAAATCTTTAAAAAAAAAAAAAGGAAAGATAATATGCTCCATTAAGAAAATAAAAGGGTATTGGAATAAAGCATTTCTTTGGGGGAGAGAACAGGCAAAATTTTGGAGGTTGATCAGAGATGGCCTCACGGAGAAGGTATTCTCTGAACTAAGACCTGAATGGGAGTAAGTTAAGAGCAGTATTTGAGACCAAAGGGAATAACAGAGCAGAATCCTAAGGTGAGAGTTTGTTTAGAGACCAAAGAAAGGAATGGTAAAAGTGTGCTGCTTTGGTAAGTTTAAGTGCTATAGAAGCCATTGAGGGAAGGGAGTAACATGAATAGTAGCAGCAGAGAAAAAGTGGATGAACTGAAGATATATTTGGTGATTAGACCTGACCTGTATTGCTAATGAGTCGACATGAGTGAAGGAAAGAGAGGAATCGAGAGTGATTCCTAGGTTTGGGCATGATTGTCGAGGCTAGCACTGTCCAATATAAATACAACACCAGCCACATAGGTAAGTTTATAGTAACCACATTAAAAAAGTAAAAAGTTAATTCTAATGTTTATTTAACCCAACATAGCCAAAATAGTATCATTTCATATGTGATCAATAGTAAATGTTTTTAAATGTTTACAGTCTTTTTCTCATTACCAAGTATGTGTTCAAAATCTGGTGTGTATTTTATACTTTGAGCATATATCAGTACTTGATTCCATAAAATTTACAGTTGAAAAACTAGATTAACATACCCAGGTCATTCCAAACATACTTAAAAGTTTTGCAGTAATTGAATTATGTATCGGATTTGTTATTTAATTTTAAAGATTAAAATTGTAATTCCTGAACTACTCACATTTTAAATGCTCAATAGCCACATGTGGCTCGCTGCTACTATATTGGACAGTGCGGTCTAGTGGAAAATCAGACTAAAGTGTGGAACCAGCCTGGAAGGCCCTGGATACCATGTTAAAGGGTTGGGATTTTATCCTAGATACAAGGGAACAATAAATGATTTTTGAGCTAGGGAGTGACTCAAGGTTGTGCTTAAGGCTAGAAAAAGACCAGTAAGTGGCCAGCTGGTGGCTCAGGACCAAGAGCAACCCTTCAGTTCAGTCCCCACGTTCCAGGCTCTACCCTCAACCCTTCAGATTCAGAAGTGTGATTTTTTTTTTTTTTCAGTGCTTCAGAGCAGTGCCACCAAAGTATGGTCCACAGGCCAGTGCCAGTCTGCAAACCCTTTGTTACTGCTCCTAGAGAAGGCATTTGTAGAAATTGAGTAAGAATTTAGAAGCTTGCAATTACTTAAGACAAATTTCATGTTTATGGATCTGTATTGTTGTATATGTCTTCTTTTTATTTTCCTTTACTAGTAATTCATATTTTATAGAAGTGTCTGTGATCTTTCACCAGAGATAATATTTTTTTTTTATATGATGAGAGGTTTTGGGTTTGTTTTTTTTCCCCCAGATATACAAACTATATATCCTCTAAGCCATTAAGGTCATCTTTTTTTCTCTTATGTTACTATTAAGTAGTGCCTTTTTTCAAGCTGTCAGTGAAATCTCAGGCAACTCCTTTATTTACTTTTCACATCTGCACACTTCTGAATCACAGGTTTAGGCTCACTGACGTGATCACATGTCATTTGGCCCTTGTCCACATAGTTATGCTCCTCACTGTACTATGTTTGTTGTCTCCAGACCTGTTTGATTTATTGGATTTTCAGAGTGACTTCAAATGTTAGACATTTTTCTGTATGAACAGGATGATGAGGAGACCCTCCATCTGCACCACGTGCTCCTGAGCACACTCCAGGCCATCACTATCAGCCCCAGCACCTCCTGGTTGTCCAGGTTTAAATATAAATTCACAAACTACATTACCCATATGTTTTTTTTCTTTTCATGGTCCCTCAGTTTGTCGTGCAACAGTTATCTGATCTTCTACACTGCGCCACAGGTAATTTTTGAAGCACTGCTCTAGAGGCACTGAGGTGAAGGGAGTCACAAGGACCAAGTTCTCAGAAGATTACCTAAAACAAATGCTTTTTTTTTTTTTTTACTTTATAGTGAGAACTATAGCAGCTAAGAAAGGAATGGACATCTACTCAGTCTCTCCCTCCAGAGAGAAATGGAAGACTGCAAGGATATAACCAAATTTATAATAGCTATCACTTATTAAATGTTCCTGTTTGCCAGACACTGCAAAATCTATTATATATATTGTCTCAGTTGACCCTCACAGCAATGCTAAAAAATAGGTTTTATTAGCCCCATTTTTTCCAGCAAGTAAACAGAGGCCAGAATAAGCTAAATAACTTGCCTAACGTCGTGAAGCTGATAAACATTAGATAGGATTCCAATACAGGTCTCATTCAAAAGTATTGTTTTTATCACTTTTTTTTTTTTTGCCATTATATTCCCAGTAGCTAGCAAATTCCCTGGCACAGTGGTTCTACTTTGTTTTAGAGAGAATACATGAAGTTGACTACATTACCTCCCAGAGGATTCATTAGGGAATTTGGGGCCAGAGTAAAGGGAGATGGTGGTATTCTAATGACCCAGGCAAATGTGTTCTACAGTAGAAATATATCTGTTTTGCTCCTATCTAGAATTTATAATCTCCCACAGATCAATACAAAATAAAAAGACAACCCAATAGAAAAATGAGTAGAAGACTTGAACACTTTACCAAAAAGTATCTAAATGGACAATAAGCATGTAAAGTCGCCCAACTTTTATAATCATTAGGGAAATGCAAATTAAAACCACAATGAGATATGGCTGCACATCCACAATAGTGGCTAAAATGGACATTACAGTAAATGCCAAATGTGGCCAAGAATTGGAACAACTGAAACTATATTGCTAGTGGGAATGTATATTAGTATAGCCACTTTGGAAAGTTCAAAGTTCAAAAAACAGGCAAAACCAAACTAGATTTAGGGGTATATGTTTAGGTAGTAAAAACTGTAAATAAAAGAAATAGTTTGGGTTGGGGAGTGATGTTTGGGAGGAGGGCACAAAGGGACCTCTGGGGTGCTGGCAATGTTTGGTTTCTTGATATAAGTGCTGGTTACGTGGGTATTCACTTGGTGATTCATTGAGCTGTAGTTTCGGGGGTAGGTGACTTTTCAGTATGTGTATTATATATTTAATGGTTTTTAAAAATGTATTGGAATTAACAAGTAGGGAAAAATTTTCATGGGCAATGCTGGATACATATTACCAATTATTACCTCACTGACTGAGCCGATCTTTCTATCTGTACATTATAAACGTGAAACATAAGGTGGGCCTGAATTCTGGGAATGGCCACGATAAGAGGAGAGACAGATGCAAAAATGCAGAACTTGAGGCAGTAGGGGAAGGTGAAAGACCCTGGCAGTTGGGAGTGAGGAGCCCCAAGTTCAAGTCTTAACTGGCTTTTAGTCTAGGCTCTAACCACTCTAGGCAAGCAACCTGAGCATATCTCCTAACTTGCCTTAATTTCCTTTTTCTCACCTGGCAGGGGAGGGAGGTTTCATGAAACACTTTTTTATAACCCCCTAAGCTATTAAAATGCCTTATAAGATTTTTGTCGATGCCTGATTCAATGTAATGGGAAAGGGGGAAGAGTTAGAATGATTCAGATTTTAAGCCTGAGCAAAGGAGGTAATAGCAATAACATGAACAAAATGAGAAAACCAAGAGAAGGAGTAGATTGGGAGAAAGATGCTCTGTTTTATGTGTATTGAGTTTAACATCATGCCAGAACATCAGGGTGGCATTATTAAACCGATACAGAACTTAATGCTTGGTTCTCTGAAAACAAATTCAGAATTGCTGATAGAAAATTAGAAGTTATCCACATCAGGGTAATAATTGAAGCTATGGGAGTGAATGAGCTCACTGGGAGAGAATACAGAAAATAGAGAAAGAGAGAAGTAAAGAGGAGAGGAAATCAGCATTTAAACTGCATGCCAGCTGTTCTACGTGTGGTATCATTTATTCACCTCCGATTCCAAGGTAGCCAGTTTGTCCTCATTTGGTAGACGGATTATAGACTCAAAGCAAGATAAAGAAGCAGCATCTGAAACCAGCTTGAGGAGCGCCTGGGTGGCTCAGTTGGTTAAGTATCCAACTCTTGATTTCAGCTCAGGCCTTGATCTCAGGATTGTGAGCTCAAACCCTGCATGGGACTCCATGCGGCGTGTGGAGCCTGCATTAAAAAATAAAATAAAACCAGCCTGACTCCGGTTTATCTGGTACACTACACCATTCCTGGAGAGCCAAGTGTTTTATGAAGCCTATGGGGAGAATTTGAGTCAAGGAAGGATAAGCCCTGAGGAAAGACCTTTGGTTTTTGTGACTTGTGACCAAGGGGTTCCTGAAACACATGTAGCAACACCTGCACTCCTGTTTGTTGTGCTTCTGTGAACATGGGTAATCCAGGCAAACGTTTGTGCCCTACACCTCTGGCAATGAGAAAAAAGATCTAAAAATTAGTATAATGAAAACAAAGTCAATTTTTAAGGCCTAGCTAAACACTCTTGCCAGCCAAGTGCTTTGATTCTGAAGGCTTGAAAAAGAAACAGGAGTAACTCACTATATGATGTGACATTGTTTGCTGCTTTCTTCATGTACTGCCTAGACCCAGGAGTATCACCAGTGGTACAGGTAATTCACGTTGGGAAACACTGGAATGTTATATAATGGTGTTCACTGTTTATTGTACATTTTTTAGTCACCTGAAATTCTAAGGGTAAAGATCAAGATGGCTTTGTCAGTTAAGGTCATTAAAACTTGGAATGAAAGATAATTAAGGCTGGTGGTGAACACATGTCTTTTGGAAAGAAGGAGTATCTCCTCAAAATTGAGTTATCTACTGTAATCGACAAGGAAGACTTTCCCCTACTAGGTTTACTAAAACTTTATTTACTCTTAAGATAATATTTTAACATTAAGAAAAGTAAGAGAAAAAAATGTTCTTATCAGTACAATTACTGGCTTCTTCCTGCATGTTTTTAGATTTACAGATGAATAATGTGCTTTTTTGGCAGACTGCTGAAGAATTTTAAATTGAGTGCAAAAGCATGATGTCTTCTGTCTTTCTGTACCCCGTCTTTCTGAGTGGTGGAGAAGACCTCCAGTAAGCAAGTAAAGTCCTATGGGAAAGTCACTGATTTCAGAATTCCCCAGAAGCACCAAAAACTTTATTTCCAGGAATTGGTTAGGTACAGCCACTTCACTCAACCTTGTATTTTACATATATTTTGCATTTGGGCAACTTTTATGTCTTACCATATTGTAAGACAGTGGACATTTAATAATTATTGGTTGGTTATGGTTTCCAGCCAGATTTTTAAAAATTATTTGAATAGATAATCCATCTACTAGTACAGAAAACTTTTTAAACATCATCACTGTCTTCCATTCATACTTTTCCTACCTCCAGGGTAACCTCCACTCTTACTTTCTTGTGTATTCTTCCAGAATTTTTTTCATGCCTATACATGTAAGAAAGAATATTCTTATTTTTCCCAATTTTTATATAAAAGGGAGGATGCCACATATATTTTTCTGCACTTTACACTTAAGACATCTTGGACTTTTTCATATCAATGCATAAGATACATCATTTTTTTCTTACCCCTGCAGACTATTTAACCAGTCATCATCCAATTGAGAGACATTGAATTTCTAAATTATTATATTCTAATTAGTGCTTAGATGAATATCTTTGTACACACACCATCTTTTCTTGTATATTCAAGTATGTCTCATCTCCGTTCTCAGAGTGGAATTGTTCTGCAAAAGGGCATGTATGTATTTTTAATTTTGATCGGTTCTGCCCTATTGCCCTCTGTGTACCAGACGTTTCTCCACAGCATTGTCAATAGATTAGTGTTAGCAAATTTTTGGATTTTTCCCTGCCGACTTTTGAAGGGCAGATTATTTCAAGTCCTGCTGATATTTTCAGGACCAACAACAAAATCATTTGGTTCAACTGGGGGAAATGGGGTTTGGTTTACAGGATTTCTTCAGGATACCGAAATCCTTTGCTGCCGCTCCTGCAGTGACACACATAACTAGTAAAAACATGGTTGCTTATGCAGTCAGCGCAGCTAGCAAACCTGGAGAAGGGCCAAGTATGACTACAAACAGCTCCATCCACACTTTTTTTTTTTTTTGGCAAATTTGCAAGCTTAGCAGGATTTAAAAAGATCCTTCAGCCTTTGAATTACAGAGAACCTAGGAAGAGAGTAAAAAATGTTCATTGCATGAAAAACTTACCCTGATAGGAGCTAAAAATGATTTTACTTACTTTTGCTTTGGTGCTGAGGTGGCACATGGAGAAAGTAAGGATGTTAGGCTATGGGTTCCACCTGCCCTGAGGGTCAGGTTAGGGTGTGAAGAAAGATTTCCAGGAATGATGAGCTCAGATTCTTAGAGCCAAAGTAACTTAGGGAGAGGAAAAGAGATGTAGCATGCTAGCTTACTGACTTTTCAAACTTAGTAATCATTTTATAAATGTGTACATTTGTTATGGACTGAATGTTTGTGTCCCCCCAAAATCCATGTCTCCTAACCCCTAATGTGAATGTATTTGGAGATTGTGCCTTTGAGAGGTAATTAGGGTTAAATTAGGCCCTGAGAGTGGAGTTGTCATGATGGAATTAGTAGCCTTAGAAGAAGAAGAAAGAGATCTCAGCTTGGGCACAAAGGAAAGGCCATGGGAGGACACAGTGAGGAGGCCAGGAAGAGAACTCTCACCAAATTAGCCAGCACCTTGATCTTGGATTTGCCAGCCTCTAGAACTATGAGGAACAAATTTCTCCTGTTTAAACCACCCAGTCTATGGTAGTTTGTTATGGTAGCCCAACCTGGGAAAGAACGTATCTCTAGTTTTCCGCAGATTTATAAAGGTTCATTAAAAAAATTGTCATAACTATTAATAGTGTTCTTTCTTCAAATTATCGACAACCAACATATTGTTTGTGTAGTTCCTGCGCAATTTGGAAACTGACACCTTTAGGCATGGCAAGTAACTATTGGGAAATCCTTCAATTTAACATCCCTAAATTTTAATTTGCATCTCAGGAGTGGCTTGGAATTTGGAATCTTTTTGTCTCTTGAGTTGAAATAAGAGGTATATGAATGCAGATGTAAATTCATTCACTTAATGGGCATTACGTGTTGCACAGCGATGATTGGATATTTGATGGTACCAAAGAATCAGATTACTTTTGTTGAGTTAGGATGTTTTGTTATGATTAGTGTTGTGATTAAGTTTTTAAAACAATCTTGCAGAGAGACATTGAAATTTAAGAGGAAATGCTATTTTATCTGGGATTTCAAAATAATCTGGAGTTGCAAAGGGTATAAATTGTTGGCGGTATCAAGGAAACAAGTAGTCAAAGGATGATAATTAAGCTGGATGATGGATACGTGGAGGATCTTTATATTCTGCTTTTGTATATGTTTTATACTAAAAAGATTGTTAAAATAGTTTTTATTTTGTATAACTAATGACTGCAATTATGCTTTCATTTTCTTACCTTCCATTATCCTGGGTGATTCTGATGATATCTGCTAAAATTAACATTAAAGAATCTTCAACTTACCAAGTATATAAATTAAAATGCTAGGCATTAGTAGACATTGGACTTCACTTACCATGCATTTATTTAGTAACTATTAAATGCATTCAAGTAAGTTTTCTCATTTAATCTCTGCAAAGATAGGTGCTATCCCATGTCCATAATTGCCAAAATATGGAAAGAGCCCAGATGTCCATTGACAGATGAATGGATAAAGAAGATATAGTGTGTGTACACACACACACACACACACACACACACACACACACACGATGGAATATTACTCAGCCATCAAAAAGAATGAAATCTTGCTATTTACAACAACATGGATGGAACTAGAGGGTACTATGCTAGGCAAAATAAGTCGGAGAAAGACAAATACCATATGATTTCACTCATATGTGGAGTTTAAGAAACAAAACAGAGGAACATAGGAGAAGGGAAGGAAAAATAAAGAGGAAAACAGAGGGAGGCAAACCATAACAGACTCTTAAATATAGGGAAAAAACAGGGTTGCTGGAGGGGAGGGTGGGGGCATGGGGTAACTGGGTGATGGGCATTAAGGAGGGCACTTGAAGTAATACTGGGTGTTACAGGCAACTGATGAATCACTGAATTCTACCTCTGAAACTAATAATACAATATATGTTAATTAAATTGAATTTAAATTAAAAAAATTTAAAGATAGGTGCTATCCCCGTTTTACAAATGAGAAAATACAGACTTTAGTGATGCAAAATAGAAGAACTCAGATTTTTTTTCCCCCAATTGGTCTACCTCCCAAAATTCACGTTTTATTTCCTCTCTGCCATGCTGCTTCTCAGACATAACTGACTACCCTTTTTTCCATGCTGTTTTAAGAGTGAAAGCGTGACATGGCAGGTAGACAAACTCACATGTGAAAATGTGAAAGATTTCTGGGGTCTTTGTCCTCTCCTTTCCTGTTAAGGGGACTAGAGTCCCAACTCAGGAGTTAAAGGTGTCCTACACCTTAAGGAAACCATGGAACACTAAGCTGATAAAATTCTAGACCTAACTCACCAAGCATTGGTTCTCCAAGAATTCATTTGACCAGGGGCACTTGGGTGGCTCAGTCGTTAAGCGTCTGCCTTCAGCTCAGGTCAGTCCCAGGGTGCTAGGATCGAGCCCCACATCGGGCTCCCTGCTCAGCGGGGAGCCTGCGTCTCCCTCTCCCACTCCCCCTGCTTGTGTTCACTGTCTCGCTGTCTCTCTCTCTCTCTGTCAAAATAAATAAAATCTTAAAAAAAAATTCATTTGACCATTATTACATATATTTGTGTTGGTCACTGTTCAAGATACCTCACTGATAGTCTCGTCTCACTTTCAGAACATAAGAGCTCAACCTTGAGAGCTTTACGCTAATCTTGAGGACATTACGCTAAATAAAACAAGTCAGACAAAAAAGGCAAGTACTACATGATCTCACATAAATCTAAAAAAAACCAACCTCATAGAAGGAGATTGGTGGTTGCCAGGGTTGGAGTGGAGAAGAGGCAGGGGAATGGGTGAAGGTTGTCAAAGGACAAACTTCTAGTTATAAGAATGAATAATTCTGGTGGTCTAATGTACAGTATGGTGACTATAATTAATAATCTCATATAGTTGAAACTTCCTAGAAGAGTAGATCTTAAAAGTTCTCACCACAAAAAAAAAAAATTTAGGGTGATGGATGTGTTTGTTAACTATCCTTATTGTAGTAATCATTTTGAAATATAGATGTATAGTAAATCATCATGTTGTAGATCTTAGACAATATTATATGTCGGTTATATCTCAAAAAAGCTGAGGGGTTAGGGGTGAGGCTCAGTCCTGACACACTTAACCCTGTCTTCCCTCCTACATCCCACTCTCAACTACATCCCCTCAATTAGAAGCCATGCCTAAGCAGCTCAGGAAATGAAGTAAGTGCAAGGTAGAAACATCGCCCAGCTAATATTGAGCAGCCCATCCAGTCCTCTCTCCTTTCTCTTCCTAAGGACATGCCAAGTTTTCAATCTAAGGGTGCTTGGGACAACCCCTTACTCCCAAGCTGGTTATAACACTGGAGCTTTTAAAATACTTAAGTACAGGGGCGCCTGGGTGGCTCAGTCGTTAAGCGTCTGCCTTCGGCTCAGGTCATGATCCCAGGGTCCTGGGATTGAGCCCCACATCGGGCTCCCTGCTCAGCAGGAAGCCTGCTTCTCCCTTTCCCACTCCCCCTGATTGTTTTCCCTCTCTTGCTGTGTCTCTCTCTGTCAAATAAATAAAATCTTTACAAATAAAATACTTAGGTACGGGGCACCTGGGTGGCTCAGTTGGTTGAGCAGCCAACTCTTGATTTCAGTCAGGTCATGATCTCGGTCCTGGGATTGAGCCCTGCGTCAAGCCCCATGTCAGGCACCCTGCTCAAGTGGGGAGTCTGCCTGAGGATTTTCTCTCTCCCTCTGCTCCTCCTCCCTCTTGGATTCTCTCTCTCTCTCCCTCTCTCTAAAATGGGTAAATAAATCTTTTTTAAAAAAAATACTTATGTATAGTATGGCAGAGCTTAACAAAAGTCCCATCCTGAAGTGTGTGGAGGAAAGAGACCAGGTTTTATAAGCACTGATGGCTAAAGCAAGACTCGAATCCAAGAAAAGGGTCTATTCATTGAGGCCTTCTGTGGGATTTGGGTATTTATATTCCCCTCACCCATCTATCCCCTCAAATAAAAAGCACCATACTTAGGTAAATCTAGACTCAACTATGCTTTAAAAAATTCCTTGTTGACTAGCCCACAGGGTGGGTCATATGGGATAGACTTGCAGCTCCATGGTATACTTGCCCTGGACCTGGATTGCTGCATCTCTAGGCCAGGGAAAGATAAAATGACTGAGTTGATAACAGCACAAACTCCACACTTTTATCCAGAGATGTTCTTTGATGAGGCAAAAACACTGAATCCCTGGAGAAGCTATATCATGTTTGATTATAAAAAAAAGATTTAATACTTGATCCCAAAGAGATAGAAAAACTAGAAAGTGAGAAACTGAGTTTCAGGTTTGAGCAAGAGAATATCTATGGAGTACTTAAGGGCATAAATTTTAAAATGCTACTGTCCAACCCTCTGAGAAGGCTTCCAGTAGGATGGAAAGTTGAGAGCTGCTTTTTTCTCCTTGGCTAACCCAACCCCCTCCACACTCCCAGCAGCAGGCAACAATAGGTGGAGTAATATGTTATTTAGCAAAATGGTGAAGCCCAAAGTTTTGGTTTAAATCTAGATTTTTGTACTAAAAATTGATTTGTCCTCTGCCAACTGCACGCACTTCACTTGCATACAGGACCTAGAAGAAGGAACTTGAGTATCCCACTTCCCTTTAAGCTCTTCAGATGAAACTCGTTTTGCTTTCTCCCTCCCCAACTTCTTTATCTTTAACCAGGTACCACCCTTCTCCAAAAGTCCAGGCTCAAACGTTCTTTATTTTTCTTTAGTTTTTCTTTCATACATAAACTTAATGCTACAATTCAGCTAGACTTGGAGGGGAATAAGAAAAATATGGGACCCAAAGAAATGAAGTCAGAGCACAAATATTATAGAATGTAATGAGCAGATGAGGGTAGGGAGATGCTCTCCTGAGCTCAGAAGGAATGGGCTGGAGGTCAAGGTAAAACACAAGTCAAATTCATTGGAGTTGTCCAAAGTCGGCTATAGTGAGCTTTTTGGTGGTCCTGCCATTCCTGGACCCAAGCACTCCACAGCTTCCACAATATTTATTCCCTCCTCCACTTTGCCAAAGATCACATTTGCTATCCCAACCACTCAGTCTTGGCAGCGTACCTGAGAATCTGGAAACCGGTTGTGTTGGGTCCAGCATTTGCCATGGACAAGATGCCCAGACCCATATGCTTCAGGATGAAATTCATCATCAAATTTCTCCCTTCAGGTGAACTTGTCACGAGTGCCATTTTGGTGTATGAAGTCACATGAGCCCCAGAATAATAAACAAATAAACAAATCCTTTCTCTTCAGTGCTCAGAGCATGAAAGTTTTCCACTGTGTTTGAAACTTTGTGTGCAAACAGCTCAATGGAGACATAGCCCAAGGACTTGCCATAGACAGTGATGTCGAAGAGCATGGTGGAGTTGACTGTCTGGGCGGCATGGGCATCTACAAAGCCAAACTTTATTAATTCTTCAGTCCAAATTGCTTGTCCTCCCTGGAAAGAAATCGCCTTTGTATTTATACATTTATCTCCACAGATAAGGACTTAATCCTAATAAGCTTTTATCACTTTTCTTTTAGATTACTGAATTTTGTTGCACTCTGAATTTAACCTTTCCTACCCACTCCCAGACTATTCTGTCTCACTACCACTATGATCATCCTCAAATATTGCTTTCATCTTGATACTCCTCTGAGCATTACCCTACAGAGTATCTAGGAGGACATCTAGGCTAATCCTTGATCTGGCCCCATACAGTCCTAGGTTTGGGCAGGTTGGCCGTTAAGTATGATAGAATGTGAAAAACACCTAGCTTAATTCCTGGCCCATAGCAGACACCGTTAGCTTCTTTTCCCTCCTCTTACCAAGTTACTACCCCCAAAACTACCAATGATCATACCTGCCTCAGATTATTCTGCCTCCAAAAAAGCCTTCAAATTTTTTTTTTAAAGATTTTATTTATTCATTTGAGAGAGAATGAATTAGAGAGAGCTGAGAGGGGGGAGGGTCAGAGGGAGAAGCAGACTCCCTGCCGAGCAGGGAGCCCGATGCGGGACTCGATCCTGGGACTCCAGGATCATGACCTGAGCTGAAGGCAGTCGCTTAACCAACTGAGCCACCCAGGTGCCCAAGCCTTCAAATTTTAACACAGTCGTCAAGGGCAGAAGATTAAGAACAAGTAGAAACCATACTTTGTTCTTGGCTAAGAAATCCAGCATCATAAAAATATTGTTTCTATATTTAACCTGTCAAAACACTAACAAGGCTTTTTGGGAAGCAAAGGAAATGGGAGGAGGGGAGGTAGCCTCAAGGTCACACGGGAAAAACATAATGTAAAAATGGCTAGAAAGTGGTGCCTGGGTGGCTCAGTTGGTTAAGTGGCTGACTTCGGTTTGGGTCATGATCTCAGGGTCCTGGGATCGAGCCCACATTAGGCTCTGCACTCATCGGGGAGTCTGCTTATCCCTTGCCCTCTCCCTCTGCCCCTTCCCCCGCTTGTGGGTGCACTCACTCTCTCTCTCAAATAAATGAATAAAATATTTTTTAAAAAATGACCAGAAAGCCCTGGCAAAAAATAGTGGTAAAGAGACTGGCATCTGCTAGATAGTAGATGATAAAGCCTCAATAAGGGCACTAATCTGCCCTCATAACCTAAACACCTTCCAGAGGACCCTCCAAATACCTACACTTTGGGGATTAGGTTTCAACATGAATTTTGGGGAAATATATTTAGTGTATAGTCCATCTATGGGGGGAAAACATCTATAAGCACTGACAGGGAAATATCTCCAACTCAATATAAACTTAATATATCATTGAGTTTAGGGTGCCTGGGTGGCTCAGTCGGTTGGGTGTCTGCCTTGGCTCAGGTCATGATCCCGGGACCCTAGGATTGAGCCCCACATCGGGCTCCCTGCTCAGCGGGGAGCCTGCTTCTCCCTCTACACCTCCCCCTGCTTGTGCTCTCTTGCTTTCTCTGTCAAATAAATAAAATCTTTAAATATATATGTCATTAAGCTAATTTTTTTAGAGAGAGAACAAGCAGGGCGCCTGGGTGGCTCAGATGGTTAAGCATCTGCCTTTGGCTCAGGTCATGATCCCAGACTCCTGGGATGGAGTCCCTCATCGGGCTCCCTGCTCAGCGGGGAGCCTGCTTCTCCCTCTGCCTCTCTCTCTCTCTGTCTCTTATGAATAAATAAAATATTAAAAAAAAAAAAAAAGAGAGAGAGAACA
>NC_138377.1:81182115-81295883 GCF_054177405.1 Leptonychotes weddellii
TGCACTACCTTTTTAAAAAGGGAGAAGAAAGGACGCCTGGGTGGCTCAGTCGGTTAAGCGTCTGCCTTCAGCTCAGGTCATGATCCCGGCGTCCTGGGATAGAGTCCCACGTGGGGCTTCCTACTCCGCTGGGAGTCTGCTTCTCCTTCCCCCACTCCCCCTGCTTGTGTTCCCTCTCGCTGTGTCTCTCTTTCTCTGTCAAATAAATAAATCTAAAATCTTTAAAAAAAAAAAAAGGGAGAAGATATAAATATGTATTTGTTTATATTTGTATTTTGAAAACCCTCAAAGGATCCCTGAGATGATAATAAAACTGATTACCCATAAAGGTTAGCGCATTGGACAGTGATGGGAGCAGAACTTTTCAATGTATCTATTGGTAATTGGTTTTTTTAAACCATATAAATGCATTTCCTTTAAAAAGGGATGGGGAGTCCCTATCTATAAGTAGAAACATAAAAATTAAGAGTTGGGAAGGCCTTCAGAGATCGCCTAAAAGTTTCCTCATTGTGAAAGTGAGAAAAGGAAGGAAAATAAGGGGGAAATGTTCTGCATGAGGTGACATAACTAGTTTATGACAGAACTAGAATACAGGTCTCCTGATGAGCACTTTTCCTTCTGTCTCTGTTTCTTTCTCTTCAATCTCTTGATAGATGTTGTCTACTCTAACCCTTGCTGATCTCCCTTTTTACTAACTCACTGATGTCTTACCTTGTTTACTGATTATTTCATGTATCTTAATTTCTTCTCATAAATGTTTACATCTTCCAAGTATCTCTTTGTATTTTCTGTAGCACTTCACATAGTGGCCCATAATTGCTTTGTTCATTTGTTCAACAATATATCAAATGCACACTAAATTCCAGGTACGCTGCTGGGTTTCATGAATGCATAGCTGTTGATGAGAATATTGGAAGCGGAAGTAGAAGTTTTAATCCTTGTTCTTAACGTTGAATATATGGGGGGGCTCCTGGGTGGCTCAGTCGTTAGGCGTCTGCCTTCAGCTCAGGTCATGATCCCAGGGTCCTGGGATCGAGCCCCGCATCAGGATCCCTGCTCCTTGGGAAGCCTGCTTCTCTCTCTCCCTCTGCCCCTGCTTGTGTTCCCTCTCTCGCTGTGTCTCTCTCTGTCAAATAAATAAATAAAATCTTTAAAAAAAAAAAAAAAACATTGAATATATGGGACGCCAAAGTGGCTCAGTCGGTTAAGCACTTGCCTTTGGCTCAGGTCATGATCCCAGGGTCCTGTGATCGAGCCCCACGTGGGGCTCCCTGCTCAGCAGGGAGCCTTCTTCCCCCTCTCCTCCCTGCTTGTGCTCTTTTGTGCTCTCTGTCGCTATCTTTGTCTCTCTCTCTCAGGTAAATAAATAAAATCCTTAAAAATAAATAAATAAATAAATAACATTAAACATAAAGGCAATAAAACCTCTAATTCATTCACCTACAGCCATATTTAAATTTACTCTCTTAATTATTTTCCTTGGGGTAAGGCCTAAGCAGGAGGTGACATACATCCTGTGGCTCGTATATAGATGTTAGGTGGACAAGAGTACTGATTATCAAGCCCAGTTTTAGGTAAACTGAGAGAAATGTTGGCCTTCCTGCTCTTTATAACCCATAGATAACCTTCTGGAGATGGGAATCAATCTGGGTCTTTAGGAATCTTCTAGAAAAGACTCTCTCCTGGCACCCTGTCTCATATTTCTATCAACAGACTGCCCCAGCCCAGACTGTTAGTGTCTGGAAGGCATGAACCATTTGTCTCTTTGTATTCCTAGCACATGCTACAGTATGCAGCACATTTAATGTTAACTGAACTGAACCAAACATGTCTAAGGCCATGCACACACTATACTTAAGGTCCAAATGTGTCCCCTCCAATGTGAGAGAGTTTTGCCTGATTTCCCATCTGTTCTAAAGTTTCTGATTCCCAGTTATAAATCCTATAGCCTCCATTTCCTTTTCCCACAACCATAACCACCATCTTGCCTCTAACCCTTCTGGGAATATTCCTATCCCCTAACCTTAGGCCTATTGGGAAGCAGGTATTTCCCTGGTTCTCAAAATAAAATCTGGCAAGTTTATTTGTGTTTCTCAGGATTTCCTCAATACAAGGTTTGATACAAGCCTGACCCTTGGTGCTGACAGGTTATGATCCCCCTTGGTTCAAGGGTTTCTCCAGATGTTTCTCCAGAAACCTG
This sequence comes from Leptonychotes weddellii, assembly GCF_054177405.1. Lineage (NCBI taxonomy): Eukaryota > Metazoa > Chordata > Mammalia > Carnivora > Phocidae > Leptonychotes > Leptonychotes weddellii. The sequence goes on from NC_138377.1 coordinate 81,184,316, forward strand.
AGTATATTGCATGATGAGGTGGAAAAGAGCTTACCCTTGAGTGTCTCATGTGCCTGCTTTCAAATCTTAGTTCTGTCACTCACCAGCTCCATGATACTGAATTAAGTCACTAAAGCACTTTTGAGTCTTGTTTTCCTTATTTATAAATTCAGAATAATAGTGATCATCTCATAATGTCATTACAGTGATTAAGTATGTGAAAATCTCTGGCATATAGTTACTGTTCTGGACACACTCCCTTCTTTTCCACAAAGTGGTTTACAAATTAATGAAAAAACAAATGAATGGCTTTCCCAAGCAGCAACACTCACCTTATTTACAGAAACCTGCACTACCTGTTTTTGAAGACAGGGGCAAATCAGTTCTCTTAGTAGCTTTTCTTGGCCTGTCTCTAGCATTGTGTTCTTCAGGTGTGTCATAGTATGTCCTGATCAAAAACCAAGTCTAGTTGTGACAGTGATGTAGGTATGTAATGATTCCTCTTACTAGGCTCAATGAGGCCTTTGGATATGACAAGGCAGAGTCTCTGGCCTTTCGATGATAACAATCTATCACAGAATATAAGCTACCTACATAGATAACAATTACACATGGTAGAAAGTGATGATATGACATAAAAGAAATGTATATAAAAATGCCATTTCGGTTTAATAAGGAAAAATTGCACTCATTCAGTCAATAGAGATTGATCATAGATGTCTCTGTGCAAGGTATTAGGTTAGGCACTAGGAATGCAAGGATTAAGATTATACTTGCTTTTGAGAAGCTAAGAGCTCAGGAGTTTAATGATAAAATAACTGCAGTACTATGTGGTAGGGACTGTTTTGTTTTTATAGTGGTATGTTCAGTTTGCTTTGGAAACAGAGATCAAGAGTGATTAACTCAGTTATATGGATAGTATAAGGAAGAAACTATGTTTGAACTGTGTCTTGAAGTGTAAAGAGTTTATCAAACAGAGAAGATGGGAAAGGATATTCATTAAGGAGTTGCCTTTCTATCTTGAAAAAAGGGGAAGAATTTAGACATTCAGAAGTGAGGGAAATCTAGAACTGCATCCACAAAGGTAGCAAAATCAGAAGAAAACATGAAGTGAAATAGTTCTGACTATAGTATGGGTGAATAAGAAGAATTAATGAATTTGATCCAGTTTGTGGTGGGATTTAAGACAATGAGAAAAACTATTAAAGATCTTCAAACTAGGACATAAGGTTAGAACTTTGATTTAAGAAGATTAATCCCAGTTTTGTACAGGAGAGTTTGGATAAGGGCACATTAGGAACAAGGAAGGCAGTCAAACCATTAAGATAGCTGTGTGGGGGTTGGGGGGGACGTGCAGTGCCTGGGTGGCTCAGTCGGTTAAGCATCTGACTTTTGGCTCAGGTCGTGATCTTGGGGTCCTGGGACCAAGTCCTGCGCTGGGCTCCCTGCTCAGCGGGAAGTCTCCTTCCCCCACCCCCTGCCCCGCTCCTGCTCTCTCTCACTCTCTCTCTCTCTCAAATAAATAAATAATCTTTTAAAAAACATAAAAGATAAGGCTTGGGGAAAGTGAAAACATTCAACTTGGACACACTAATTTTGAGAGTATTCAAGAGAGCTGTCTGACTGGTAGAAACAATAGACAACATGGTACAAGTTGTTAAGGGGAAAGGGGAAGTGAGAAAACAGTGGCAGCAAATGTGACTGATTTTTGCAAACTTTGGCAATGAAGGAAAAGCCTGAATGAGGAGAGGGGTCAAGGGTTTCCAGTGTATGACTGGGGAGACTGAGTTTGTAGATGTAAAGGGAAAACAAATAGCAGAGTGGAAACTGAAGGGAAAAGAGGAGAGGGTAAGTGATAGAGCGAGGTCATAGTATGAGAGGTATTAGTGGAGGGAAAGATATGAAATACTTCCATGACAAGAATTTCCAGGCATAAGAGGTAAAGGATCTCAGATTCTACCTCAGATGATCTCAAAGTGGTTTTTTTTTTTTCTTTTCCTGTGTGGAAAATCTCACCCTGTTTTATTTTTTTTTTCCAGTCCCTTGGCAATTAAACGAATTTCTGACTAGCTTGCAACATGGCCTAGTTAATAAGAGACACTTCGCTGAAGTAGAGTGGGAGTTGTGTAATTGCTTTCCCTAGTATTCCTGCTGCAGAGAGCTGCTTGTTCAACTACTTCAGATTTGATATCACTGTACTCTGTGACTGGCTCTTCAAAAATAGCTCTTCAATTTGGATAGATGTTGATTTTCATAACTTTCCCAACTCAGACATTTTAAAAGTCAGGAGTAAAACAATAAGGCCTCTAGAAGAAAACACACAAGAATAGCTTCTTGACCAAAGAGTTCCTAAATAGGACATAAAAAATACTAGCCATAAAGAGGGGTGGGGAATGTGATCAATTGAACTATTAAACAATTATAAATTTTTTGTCCAAAGACACCAATAAGACAAAAAAAAAGATGAGACAGAGGGGGAAAAAAATGTTCTCAATATGTAAATAAAAAAGACTGATTGCCAGAATATATATAGAATTTCTACAGATCAATAAGAAAAAGATAGCACAATCATAAAATGAGCAAAGAGGGCACCTGGGTGGCTCAGTTGGTTAAGCGACTGCCTTCGGCTCAGGTCATGATCCTGGAGTCCCTGGATCGAGTCCCGCATCGGGCTCCCTGCTCTGCAGGGAGTCTGCTTCTCCCTCTGACCCTCCCCCCCTCTCATGTGCTCTCTCTCATTCTCTCTCTCTCAAATAAATAAATAAAATCTTTAAAAAAAATAAAATAAAATGAGCAAAGAATTTGAATAGGCATTTCATAAAAGAGACGATTCAAAGGACCAATAAACATCTTAAAATGTATTCAATTTCATTAGTCATCAAAGAAATGTATATTAAAACCACAAGATATTTTAGCCATCAAAATGGCTAGAATGAAAACAGAAAATATCAAGTATTTGGAGCAAATAAAACTCTCATACTTAGCTGGTAAAAGTATAAACTGTTACAATCACCTTAGAAAACTGGCTGTATCTACTAAAGCTGAACAAATAACACATACTCTATTCCCAGCAATTCCAATCCTAGGTACATACCCAGCAGAAACAATTGGATTCTATCCCAATGTCCTACAGTAGAATAGATGAGTAAGTGTGGTATATTCATACAATGTAATATGACTCTACAATGAGAATTAATGAACCACAACTACACATAACAATATGGATGAATTATACCACATGATGAGCAAAAGAAGTCAGTGACTAAAGAGTTCATACCATAGAGTCCATTTGTATAAATTTCAAAAATAAGCAAAGATAATCTATTCTGTCAGAAAAGAGAATAGTGGTTATCCTTGGTATACGCAATGTAGTAACTAGAAAGGGGAGCAAGAGAGGTATCTGGGGTATAGTAACATTATCGTTCTTGATCGTTACACAAGTGTATTCAATTTGTGAAAATTTGTTGAGATGTACATTCGTGATTTGTTCACTTTTCTGTATGCATGTTATACCTCAAGATTTTTTTTAAAGATTTTATTTAATTGAGAGAGAGAGCGCGCATACAGAGGCAGAAGGTGAAGCAGACTCCCCACTGAGCAGGAGGCCTGACACAGGGCTCAATCCCAGGACCCAGAGACCATGACCTGAGTCAAAGGCAGACGCTTAATTGACTTAGCCACCCAGGTGCCCCCTCAAGATTTTTTTTAAGTCAGAGATCTGAAGTCTGTCATAACAGGTTTTTGTAATAGGTTTTAATCAAGACAAGACCAAGATTGTAATTTCCCTCTGATTTATCTATTTATTAGAACTGTCCTTGCTTCTCATTAGTTTCTACCTTCCAAATCTCTCACTGCGCAGTTCCTCACATCTTGTAACTCTTTAGTGATTTCTACACAAGAAGAGTATTACAGCAGGTTCTGTAATTTGTGGTCTTTGCTTTTGTGTGTTAGAGCACAGGGTATCTCCCTTAAAATCCACAACACCAATGAAATTGCTTGGATAACTAGGTGGATAATAACATCCATTTAGTTTCAAGTTCACACTCCAGCACTACTCTAATTAGAGACATCCACATTTGGTCAGTACCTCAGTGCTTTGCTGCCACATTCTAGTCTTCCAGGCTCCTTGAGGACATTCGGGCATTACCATCAAGTTCAAGAGGATGTAATGATAGTGGAAGGAGGATTGAAGTCAGGAATTCCTTGTTTTGGAAGCATCCTTTTTGATAAATTACTCACCATTCAGCAGACAATTATACAAAAATACCTTCAATATGGACATCTGGGTACAAGAGAAAAAAAGAAATAAGAAAAAAAGAAATGAGAACAAAGTTTTTAAGAGTAAAAATAAGCTTAACATCATGGGGGTTTGATTTCTTAAACAGTACATTGCTGGTTCAGAAGGTATGCAAATTTTGATTGGTCTTGCATTTCACCCAAAATGTGATTTGGAGAGAATAGGCATTTTAGGGGTGTCTAGGTGGTTCAGTCAGTTGAGTGTCTGCCTTCAGCTCAGGTCATGATCTCTGAGTCCTGAGATCAAGCCCTGCGTTAGAGTCTACTCAGCAGGGAGTCTGCTTCTCCTTCTCCCTCTGCTCCTCACCCCTGCTCGTGCTCTCTCACACACGCACTCTCTCTCTCAAAGAAATAAATAGAAAATCTTTTATTTTATTTTTTTAAGATTTATTTATTTATTTGACAGAGAGAGAGACACACAGTGAGAGAGGGAACACAAGCAGGGGGAGTGGGAGAGGGAGAAGCAGGCCCCCTGCCGAGCAGGGAGCCCAATGCGGGACTCGATCCCAGGATTCTGGGATCATGATCCAAGCCGAAGGCAGACGCCCAACGACTGAGCCACCCAGGTGCCCCTAGAAAATCTTTTTTTAAAATAGGCCTTTTAAATAATGTTCCATTCTCTAATCCAGCAACATGGTGTGTCTTTTCATTTATTCTCCTGTCCTTTTATATGAAGTTTTAAGGATTTCTCATTTAGACCCTATTTCTTATTAGGCTAATTAATTTCTAAGTCAACCTAAGTGAAGACTTTGAGATTCCTAGAACTCTGCTCTCAAAGGAGCCTGAGTGGGCGGAGAGTGAGTCCTTTTTCCTCTTTATTTTATTTTTTCCTTTTTCCTCTTCAAATTGTGCATCTCCTAGTACAATTCAGGAAGGAACAAACTCTTCCTACTCATATAACCTCAGATAAATCTGTATTTTTATTTTGACTGGGGCAAAGGCAAGAAGGAATCCATGGTTGTGTTTTACCACTTTTGTGGTTGGGGGGGAAATATTAATATCTCTAATCAACTAATGTTCTCATTATTATTGCCCTTCTATAGCACCACCTTTAGGTCCAGGAAACAGGGGTCTCTGCTGTGTGTTCCATGCAGCAGAGGGCCCCATATTCTCCCAACCACAAAAAAAAAAAAAAAAAAAAATTTACTAATGAACACAGAGGTGCCTCTGACACTCAGAACTGGATGAAACCCTCAACAACTAGTCCCATAATTAAACTCATTTAGCTCCCAGGGAAGTATTTCACATCTTGAGTTCTGTGTCTGAAACAAAGGGCCACTTTGTTCAGATGCCACAAAGCAGAGGTTCTCAAGACCCCTTCACACTTAAAAATTGAGGGCCCTAAAGAGCTTTTGTTTATGTAAGTTACATCTGTCGACATTCACTGAAATCTAAATTAAAACAAAACAGTAAAACAGGGGTGCCTGCATGGCTCGGTTGGTTAAGCATCTGACTTTTGATTTCCACTCAGGTCATGATCTCGGGGTGGTGGGATCAAGCCCTGTGTTGGGATCCACACTCAGCACGGAGTCTGTTTGTCCTCCTCCCTCTGCTCCTCCCCTTGCTCTCTCTCTCTCAAATAAATAAATAAAATCTTAAAAATAATAATAAAATAAATGTTTAAACACTGAAAAAAATACTTATTAAGTCATTTAGAAGTAATAAACCCATTGCATGTTGATACACACAATACATTTTTATGAAAAATAATTCTATTTTCAAAAAAAAAAAAAAAGAGTGACATTGTTTTACATTTTTGCAAATCTCCTCAATGTCTGCCTTAATAGAAGACAGATGGATTCTCATTTGCTTCTACATTCAATTTGTTAGACTATCACACATCAAACAGCCTCTGGAAAGTTCCACTGTACTTGTGTTAAGAAAATGAAAGTGGAAGCGCAACTGATGTCTTAACACTATTGTGGAAATAATTTTGACCTTGTGGCCCCCCCAAAAAACAGAACTGGGAACCTCCTGGGATCCCAGACCACAATTTGAGAATCACTACCGCACAGGGTTGGCAATTTCAGATGGTTCAATCTAATATATGACTCCTCCCTCAAGATATTCATTGCCAACAAATCAAATAAATACTTACATCTCTTTAAATATGGTATGCTTTGCTTCTTAAAAAAATTCTTAAAAATTGCCTTTTTATACATTTAGTAATGTCTGGGTAAGTACGACACATATATTCAACTTTTATCCAAAAAAGATTTCTCAAATCAGAAAAATATAGCAGTAGAAAAGTGCTATAGGATAAACAATACATGTGGGAAATTCAGGAAGAATGACAAATATACATATAAAAATATTTTTCACTTTGCCACTCAAAAAGAAACTCACACAAAGCAACATGGGGTACTATTTTTCAATACTCAAAGTGACAAAATGTTAGGGTTTTTTTATTTTTAAAATATGAATCTATATCTTTCATCATCACATTTAATGTTATGAAGCTTTGAAAAAGTGAGCAAAAGCCTTTCAGGATATGAGCTAGTTCAACCTCACTGAAGGCAGTTTGGTGACAGGTATAAAACAAGCTTGGGATTTGCCATGCCATTTGTCCCAGGAATTTCACATCTGAAAATTTATTCTACGAAATTTAATCATGGATGTGCACTAATATTTATGTGACAAATACAAAAGAATATGTATTTTTATATTCAGTGGCTTTTATCATATGTAATATGCGCAGGGCTGCAAGGGAAGAGGAACCTTTTTGAGAATTGTTTGAAAGCATCAGTTGGACTACTGAGAGCCCTACCAGAAGGACTGAGATTGTGACCGGTACATACTTTCTTCTGCCCAGTCTGTATTTCCTATATTTTCTTTTTTTTTTTTTTTAAGATTTTATTTATTTGACAGAGAGAGAGGGAGAAAGAACGAGCAGAGGGAGTTGCAGGCAGAGGGGGAAACAGGCTCCCGGCTGGAACCCTGGGATCATGACCTGAGCCGAAGGCAGACACTGAACCAACTGAGCCACACAGCCGTCCCCGTTTTTTCTATATTTTCATTAATGAGTATGCATTACTTTTGCAAAAGAAAAAAAACAATTATTTCTAAAATATATCTTTTTACAAGCAGACAGTTGATGGTAGTTGAAGCTAAGGGATGGATACAGGGGTATTGTACTACTTTCCTTTTTTGTGTTTAAGATTTTCTATAATAAATGTATCTTTTCTGACACCCTTATGGACGCAATATTTTATATAGCTTGCTCTGTCTTGAAATGAATCCATGTCTTTCACCATAATTGGCGCTTTGTTCTCAAGATCTCTGAAAGACTTAGTCCAATGCCTGAAGAGTCTCTAAAAGATTGACTTCAAATTTATACAGTAAATACCAGCCTCTGCTCATTTAACCTGGAATGTTTAAGCAAGATTACTAGAGACCTTTCAGATTCCAGAACCTTACCTCAAGTACCCACTTAAAATGTAAGACTGTGAGTTTTCAATTTGCAAAAGATCTTGCAACAGTTCTTGGTTGGTAAGTTCTGACCTGCAGCAGAAAACTTGTTTCAAAACTAGACACAGAAACTCTCCATTTGCCCCCTTTGTTCTTCTTCAAGTAAATAAAATATTCCTTAAATTGATAAGCTGTTTATTTGACAGTTATCAAAGGCTAAATTGTCACTTTCTGAAATGCTTGCTTGAGATTCAGCCTTTCTACCTTAATTGTCCCTCCTGCTTCAACCAATAGCCATGGGAATGTTTTCCCCCCTTACCAAATGTATTTATTTGCTCATCACTGTTCCATTGCTAACTAACTGAAGTTGTCTATTTTAACTTGAATGAGAATTTCCTTTCCAACCTTGATTCTATCAATTTAAGAGAGACCAAGTCACATTTTATTGCTAAGCCCTGGACCCATATATCCAACTTCTCTAAATATCTAACTCCATTTGGAGGTCGGCTAGCCACTTCTAATCTGCACATTCAATATTGAGATCTCTCCTCTTCTCCCTCGACCTGATCCTCTTCTAGGGTCCCCATCTTTTTTTTTTTAAGATTTTCTTTATTTATTTGTCAGAGAGAGAGAGCACAAGTAAGGGAAGTGGCAGGCAGAGGGAGAAGCAGGCTCCCCGCTGAGCAAGGAGCCCAATGCGGGACCCCATCCCAGGACCCTGGGATCATGACCTGAGCCCAAGGCAGACACTTAACCGACTGAGCCATCCAGCCATCTCTAGTGTCCTTAACGAATATCTCCATCATCTACCCCATGGCACAAGTGAGAGTCTTCAGGATCATCATGTTGTTTCCTTCCCCTTGACCCCCCCCCATTTCCTCTCACCTGCCTCCCAACTATTCTCTCTCACAGCAGCAGGGTTTATCTTTATAAAAGCAAATTGGATCATGTTATCCCTTGCTTAAAATCCTCAAGGGGCTTCTCATGGCTTTTAGGATAAAAACGAAATCCTAAATCCAATATCTCCAGGTCCAGAATGACCTGGCACTGTCCACCTCTCTAGCCATTCTTAGCTCCTACTGGTTCCCCAAATACCCAGCACCTCCTCCCTGCCTCAGGGACTGTAAATACAATGTTGCCTCTATGCAGAAAGCTCTCTCCTCACTCCACTCCACTGTACTCCTAATTAATTCCCATTAGTCATCTAGAATTAAGCAGCAGCTAACAGTAGCTAATATTTGCAGGGAGCACTTGTATGTTAAGTACTTCTTAGTTAATGAATAATTTAGTCCTCACAACCACTCCAGGAAGTGGATACTATTATTATCATTTCCATTTGACAAATGACCAAAGTGAGGTACAGAGAAGTGAAAAAGCTTGGCCAAGGTCGCATAACTACTAGCTGGCAGAGCCAGGATTCAAAAACAGGCATCTGGTTCCAGAGGCTGTGCCCTTAAATATTACCCTATACAGGTCTGCCACTTGATCCAGGAAATCTTTGCTGCAGACCTCAAAATATACCTGTTGAATCAATGGCAGGAAGAAAGAAGGGAGGAAAGAGAAAAAAGAGGCAAAAAAAAAAGTGAAAGAGCTTCTTTGCCTATGCATGTCAAATTGCACAGTCTAGTTGATTTCTGTCTTCCAAGTTTGAGATTTTCTCTTAGGATTGGCCAAAGGTTTAGCTTCCTCAGTTTGACACCTTTTTTAAAAAAGATTTTAATTATTAATGAAGGAGAGAGAGTGTGAGTGAGTGGGGGTGGGGGAGGGGCAGAGGGAGCGAGAGAGAGAGAGAGAGAGAGAGAGAGAGAGAGACGCAGACTCCCTGCTGAGCAGGGAGCCGGACATGGGGCTCGATCCCAGGACCCCAAGATCACGACCTGAGCCGAAGGTAGATGCTTAACGGACTGAGCCACCCAGGCGCCCCCAGTTTGACACCATTTGCACAGGGAAGATGTTTCCTGAAAGGCCTAGGGGCATAAGAAGAAACACTGAGTGTACAAGATACTAGTATGTGGCAAGAAATAATTGGCAGGGATACATTTAATTTGAAGGCATTTTTAGTAAATGTTATGAAACTCTTACAGACAATCTAGAGCACTTCTGTGTCCCAATGGGGAAACATGTACCTCGTGGTAAAACACAGACATTACTAACAGAAGGGTCTGATTCAAAGGCTATGTTTTGGAAGATTTTCAGAGGATCATCTATTAATATTTTATAAAGATCATCAGATCATCTGGCTGATGGACTAGGATACAGAGATTCATTTTGGTGGAGAGTCTGGATTCTAAAAGGTCCGTGAAGAGGAAAGGCCCTGGGGGCGGAGAGTAAGAAAGGAGGCTGGGTGAGCTGGGAATGACAGGGTGGCAGCATGAAGGCAGAAAGTACCTGTGGGAGGGGAAAAAAGGGAGAAAGAATGATTTCAGTCCCTTCATTGCTTCCCCCATGTCAAGTTTAAATTAAAATCTTTCAGAGACATTCTGTGGCTTTTTAATCTTTCTATATATGTTTACTTAGATTACAGTAGAGAATTGTTTCTGAATCACTGGAACTTGCCAAACCTTGCGGGATCATTGCAAGATAACCAACACTTGGAAAACAACATTTGCTGAGTACTTCTTAAGGCAAGTATCTCATCTTCAGACTAATGGCTGCCAAGGCAAGACTTGGGCACACTGTATAGTAAGGGAACTGTCTTCAGCAGAACGCTTCCACTTTGCTTTCTCCCTTCCACTCTTGGTAACCCCTCGCTCCCCAAACCAGTTCACATGCAACACAGTGGCAGCAGTGGGGTTACAATTAGTCCTCAAGGAGCTGCAGAAGAGGAGGGAAAGACAGACTGTTTTATATCCTGCAGTTGATAGACTAAGAAGCAAGTCATACACTAAGTAGGATAAGTACACAGTGCTAAGGGAACACAGAGGAAAAACTAAGGCAGGGATGAGAATAGAGTTCACAGGAGAGAGCAAACTTGAGGTGAAGATTAAAAGGACAATGGGGCACCTGGGTGGGCTCAGTCATTAAGCGTCTGCATTCGGCTCAGGTCATGATCCCAGGGTCCTGCGATTGAGCCCCACGTCTGGCTCCCTGCTCACCGGGAGCCTGCTTCGCCCTCTCCCACTCCCCCTGCTTGTGTTCCCTCTCTCGCTGTGTCACACTCTGTCAAATAAATAAATAAAATCTTAAAAAAAAAAAAAAAGATGAAAAGGACAATGGAAATTGCCAAATGGTTGGACAGGGGGATGTTTCAGGTGATCAGTGGGTACAGAAGTAAGTGCAAGGAAGCTAAGCTTGTTGAAAGAACTACAACTAGTTCAGCATGACTAGAAATTCAGGTGCTGTGGAAACCTGCTAGGAGATGAGACTGGAGAGGAGAGCATGGGAACCCTATATGCTGCACTGAGGAGACTTTATCTTGAAAGTGATGGGCAGCTATTTAATATCCTAAGCAGAGAGGCTTTACTTGTCAACTAATCAAAATTTTCTTTCTTTTTAAAGAAATATTTATTTATTTATTTTGAGAAAGAGACAAGGCGGAGGGGCAGAGGGAGATGGGGAGAGAGAATCTCCAGCAAACTCCCCGATGAGTGCAGAGCCTGACAATCCCATGACCCTCAGCCCATGACCTGAGGCAAAATCAAGAGTCCGAAGCTCAACCAACTGAGCCATCCAGGTGCTCAAATCAAATTTTTCTTGATTGCCAGTTGTCTACCATGTGCCAGATTCAACACTAGATGCTAGAAATCAAGAGTTTTAACAGAGGTGAGAAAAGATTTATAAGGAAGAATTCCATAAATATGACTCATGCTTAAAGGAAGCATGTGTGCAAGGAGCAATAGGGTCATAGAAGAAGCGGCTTTTTCTGCCATCCTCCTTCACAAAGCCCAGGGTGAAGCTTGAGCTGTGTTCTGAAGGACGAAAAATTTTCTAGGTGTACAGATATGCAAATGGCAGGGGTACAAAAGAGTGTGGCAAGCTCTGGGAATGACCAAGGAGTTAGTATGAAAGGATGGGAGGATAGGTGTCTAAAAAAGACAGGTGAGGCTGGATAAATTGATGACAGCCAGTTCATGAAGGTCCTTGTGAGTATGCTAAGGGATTTGGACATGATGTGCAGATGACGGGTGTATTTGTCAGGGTCCTCCAGAAAAACAGAACCAATAGGAGATGATTAGATAGATAGATAGATAGATAGATAGATAGATAGATAGATAGATTTTAAGGAATTGGGTCATGCAATTGTGGGGGCTGGCAATCCAAAAGCCATAGGACCAGCTGGCAGACTGGAGATTCAGGCAAGATTTGATAGATTTGATGTTGTAGTCTTGAGTCTGAAAGTTGGAAACTCAGGCAGAATTTCTATGCTGCAATCTGGAGGCAGAATTCCTTTGAAATTCTTTGGGGAACCTCAGTCTTCTGCATTTAAGGCCTTCAAATGATTGGATAAAGCCAACCCACATTATAGATATAATCTGTTATACTTAAATGTTAATCACATCTGGACAAATACTGCACGATTCCACTTCTATAAAGAATCTAAAATAGTCAAAGTCATAGAAGCAGAGAATAGAATGGGCTACCAGGGGTTTGGGAAGGGAGAAAAAAAAAGAGGTACAGAGTACCTTGTACTCCTTTAGTCAAAAGGTACAAGGTTTTAGTTACAGAAGATGAAGGAGTCCTAGAGATCTACTACATAGCATAGAGCCTGTAGTTAACGATATAAGATCATAAACTTAAAATTTTGCTAAGAGGGTAAATCTTATAAATGTTACACATACAAAAAATTAATAAATAAAGAGGACAAGAAACTTTTTGAGGTGATGGGTATGGTTATGGCATAGATTGTGGTGATAGTTTCACAGGTATATACTTCTCTCCAAACTCAACAGGCTGTATACATTAAATATGTATAGCTTTTTGTATGCCAATCATACTTCAGTCAAGTTGTTCAAAAAATAAAAATAAAAAATGTGAATCACATCTAAAACACTCATAATCTAACCAAAGTAATACATAAAATTAAGCATCACAATGGACAAAGAAGATGTGGCATATATATACAATGGACTATTACTCAGCCATAAGAAAGAATGAAATCCAGCCATCTGCAATAACATGGATGAACCTAGAGGGCATAATGCTAAGTGAAATAAGTCAGTCAGAGAAAGACAAATACCATATGATTTCACTCATATATGGAATTTAAGGAAAAAAAACAGACAAAGAAAAAAAGAGACCGGAAAAACAAGCTCTTAAATATTGAGAACAAACTGGTAGTTGCCAGAGGGGAGGTAGGTGGGGGGATGGTGAAATAGGTGAAGGAGATTAGAAGTACACCTATGATGAGCACTGAGTAATGTATAGATTTGTTGAATCACTATATTGTACACCTAAAAACTAATATAACATTGTGTGTTAATTATATCTGAAAAAAGAAAAGTAAACACCACAGTGGGGAAACATATGGCCATAGATGACTAGTGGTAAGTTTATATATTTGTTTATGTATCTGGAGATCTGGAAGGAGTAGCGGGCTGAATAACTTGGCAGCCAAGTGAATAAGTGGTAGTTGAAGTTATGAGATGAATGAAATACGCTATAAAGAATAATAGTGTGAGATAAGGAGAGCACTAAGGATGGATGGTAGAAGACATCAACATCTTAGGGATGGGGTAGATGAGGAAAAGTGATGTCTTTGAAGGAGACCAAGAAGGAACTGTCCACAAAGCTGGAGGGGTACCAAGGGAGCACGAAGTCACAGAAATCAAGAGAGGAAAGAGTTACAACAGCTGCTAGAGAAAGACCAAGGGAGATAAGGACTGAAATGTTTCCACTGGATCTTGCATTTAGGAGGTCCTGGCAACTTCAGCAAGAAGAGTTACTCCTGAGAGAGAGGTGAGAAAAGAGATTGCCTGAACTTAGGCATTTTTCTAGGAAGGATGGCTATGAACAGAAGGAGGGTGAGACAATGATGGTAAAGGGGGATGTGGGATGGAAAAGCTTGGGTTTTGTGTTGTGTGTATGTGGGGTGGGGGTGGGGTTAAGGTAGAATAACATGTTCATGTTCAGAGAGGAAAGGGCAATAACAGAGACAGAGATAGAAGTTACAAAGGGGAAAGGGGGCTAATTGACAAAGCAGGGTCCTGGATAAGGCAAGAGGGGATGAGATCTAGAACACAAATATCCTAGGACTATAAGATGGGTGGTGATACATAACAATTCTCATAGAAAGGCAGGGTTCTATGACTGTAGTAGAATAATAAATCCTAAAGTTGGAGTGGGCTTTAGAACATCTTACTTAGTCAAGTAGTGCGCTAATGTCTCCACTTGATAAATAAGATGGCTGTGGCCAAGAGTCCATAGTTTGCCTACTCATATGATATTATCTTCAGAACTGTATTTAATTTTATTTTTCTAATTTTAAGTAGGCTCCACACCCAGCATGGAGCCCACCATGGGGCTTGAACTCATGACCCTGAGATCAAGACCTGAGCTGAGATCAATGTCGGATGCTTAGCTGACTGAGCCACCCAGGCACCCCCAGAACCATATTTTAAACCTTTGGGTAATAAGATTTCCAATTTTGCCTTCCAGAAAGAACAATACTGCCTAACACAAATCTGTGAAAATAACAGGCTATGCCTTATTTTGCTATTTTTCCGATTCTCTGTAAGAGAACCCACTACTACTTATAAGCACTACTGACTCTTTGGCAGTATAAAAAGTAAGAGTCTAGTTGCACTTGGGTGGCTCAGTCAGTTAAGTGTCTGACTCTTGGTTTTGGCTCAGGTCATGATCTCAGGTCCTGGGATCGAGCCCTGCTACGGGCTCTGCACTCAGCACAGGGTCTGCTTGTCCCTCTCCCTTCCCCTCTGCTCTTCCCCCCACCCTCTCTTTTTCTCTCTCTTTTTCTCAAATAAATAAATAAAATCTTTAAAATAAAATAAGAGTCTAGTAAAGAGTTTTTGCTCTCACATTAGACGTGAAGATGTTTACTTTCTTGTTACTGTTATGTATCACTTGTTAAAAATATTATTTTAATAAAAAATAATAACCCCTTTAAAACACTTTTATAGAACCATGGCTATGACCAAAGTTTCTACTCTTCCAAAAAGTTAAAATGTCTTTAAGTCTGTTCCTGACAGATAAATTCAGAAAAGTGACAAGTGGAACTCAAGGTGCCCTTCAAAATTGAAATTGTAATATTGTATGTATACTTTCTAACAGGACTTAATTCCCTTTAAAATACTATCGGTGGTGTGACTCCCCTTCCGATTCAGCATTTTTCATGAGGGTTAGAGAAGTTTTGAGCTAGACTCTGACCATCTCATGCTGATAGACAAGGAGTTTTACCCAGAAAATTGCAGATTATCAGATTATCAGCTGTGGACTCTAATATGTTCCTAATGATTGTGTAAGCAACAATTACATAACCTTCAAGTGAGGCCATTTGTGAATTGATCATTATCCTGTCCAGCCCTCATAGACTATAATTTTTTGGAGTTTGTTTCCTATTTTTACCCACATTCCACAATCTAAATCTGTCTTCTAAATTATACTTTCAATTAGACTTTGGTCAGGAATGGATGACTTCACAGAGGATGGCCAACCAAAGAAACATTCTTCCTTCAATGTCATAGACTTTTCTACACAAGGTGCTGCTTTGAAAAAAGCATCTGTCATCCAACAGACTTTTGTTGTTTACCAGAGACTTTCAACATCAGGGTATGTGGCTTAAGGATGGGGGTTCAGTTAGGAATAAAAACAAGCAGGGAGGCACTGAGAGGGAAACACAGAGGTTCTACTGCTCTGTGGCACATTGCTCCTAGAATATTATAAAATTCTTGTTAACTTGCTAGTGTGTGACTTACAAAGCAACAACAGCTGAGGTGCACCAGGACACGGTCCCCATTTCTTTAGTATCTGTTCTCCTGACATCACTGAAATGCTGTGATTTTGAAGACATGCCTTGTAGTATGCCCAGCTGTGATAAGAAAGCAGCTGTCCATGCTGGGACATTAGCCCACCCTGGGCTCAAGGGCTCTGACCAGGTCTGACTCTGAAATCTGGTGCTCTCTCCTTGCCCTCAGTGCCCAGTCCCCATGTATCCCACTGGCTCCTGCATTAACCCAGAAATGCATAGCTTGTATCTTTGCATTTTGCTGGGAAATTATTCAGTTTATTTAATAAACTGAATAAATTGGTTGTAAGCAAAAGCAAAACTAAACAAAAACCTGGGGGACCTTTAGCACAGGTACTTTCCCTGGTGCTCCCCTGTGTTCTCCTCTGGTAGGGAGGAGTTCATATATGCAAATCCCTTCATGCTGCCTCTCAGCTGCCCAAAGCCTCCTTCTGAAACCTTGGTTCTCACAACACTCCCATCTTCCTTATTTTTACCTTCTAAATCCTATCAAAATTTACCTGCCCAGTGATTAATCCTTTCTTGTTAGTAGAAAGCTGCCTGATTTTGGATAATAGCTTAATGCTAGGAGATAGAAGGTTTTCTCAGGGATATAACATTTTCATATGAAGGGGCGAGTCTTTAATGATGGCATTTCAGATTCCATGATAAGTCAAAGGAAGAGATTTGCAGATACAGGGATTAAAAACGACTTTGTCTGCCTGGTCTTGCTACTAAACCGAAGAACAAATTAATTGTGGAAAACAAATAAATCATGGAAAGAAAGCAAGATTATTTCAAAACCCCAAAAGAAAGCAAGATTATTTCAAATTGTGGAAAACAAATAAATCATGGAAAGAAAGCAAGATTATTTCAAAGGTAGACACACGTCAGTGGGTCAGAGAGCCATTGGCAATTCCGTAGTTTGTATATAGAAATGCCTCTTTCGAATGGCAGGCTTGGAGTTGCTTTCACACAGTACTTCACAAAACAAAATTGATAAAAATGTTAACTGACCCCATTAAAGAATGGGGGCGTTGCTGTTATTGAAAAGTGTTAAACCACTCCTCAGTTTTCCCTCCTAGATGCCAGAAACCTTTGCAGTCAAGAACATATTTATTGAACACCTGTAACATGCCAGGCATTTGTTAAATCTTTTTGTGACATAAATACAGGATTTTTTTTTCATATGCAAGGTCATATGAAAGTCTTGCGTTTATCTATATTGAAACATAAGTTGTAACACTAGGAATATCTATATAATCTATGAATGACATTATGCACGTTTATCCTGCATAGGAAGAAAATAATCACTTGACTGTTATATCTTTTCCATATAGCCCAATCATGAAGCAGTGAAAAAAAATCTAATTATGTATTTCCCCTATCCCAAATCATCACATTCCTAAACACACATAGATAAATAGGCTCATCCAGTCATCCCATTTTTATTCATGAATATACTATACAAAGACCGACACAGAGACACTCACTCTATTATATTCTGAAATACCCTCACTTCTCTGTAGAGGTACTGCATATTCACTGAGGTACTTACTCTGTTTACAGACTAATATGACCTGCTGAGAGGAGGCATTGGAAGAAACATCAACCAGAACAATGGCAACTGATTTCACACAAGAAGAACCATTGAAGATCACTGGAGCCTTGTACCTCTGCACTTGGTAGATTATAGAATGACATTCTGATGGATTTGGAATGTTAAAATATTCCAGAGATAAGATTATAAACTCCCCAGTAACTATATCAAGAATCTCATCATCTAATTAAAATTGCAAAAATCTTCCACAAGATTTCTCACAGCTATTTATTTATTTATTTTAAGATTTTATTTATTTATTTGAGAGAGAGCAAATTAGAGAGTGCAAGCAGGGGAGTGGCAGAGGGAGAGGGAGAAGCAGGCTCCCTGCTGAGCAAGAAGCCCAATGCAGGACTCGATCCCAGTACCCAGACGTCTGCACAGACAGCTATTTAAAAAATAAATTCAGATTGGGGGCGCCTGGGTGGCTCAGTTGGTTAAGCGACTGCCTTCGGCTCAGGTCATGATCCTGGAGTCCCAGGATCAAGTCCCGCATCGGGCTCCTTGCTCAGCGGGGAGCCTGCTTCTCCCTCTGCCACTCCCTGCCACTCTGCCTACTTGTGATTCCTCTCTCTCTCTCTCTCTCTGTGTCAAATAAATAAATAAAATCTTTAAAATGCAAATTAGTGGCTCCCTCTATCTACTGAATGCAAATTCGAGGTTAGTTTTTATGCACACTTGAGGAAAGACACACTAGTCTGTCTCTGGATGATCCCGGTGCTTGGGTGCTCACTCTTCTCCTGCAGTCTAGCAACAAGCTGGCTCAGCAGAGAGGCTGTGAGGTCTGCAGACAGAAAGGAGTCGATAAGAAAAACTCTTCAGGCAAGTGGTGTCAAAAGCTTGTTTTTTAAACAAATAAGGTTGTAACCCCAAAAGAAAAGCACAAAGTTTTCCAAATCGACTAGGTGATCCCTGCTCCCATCCTACTCCTCCATAAATATGTGAGGTAGCAGGGAGTCAGGATTCCTCTTCTGGAACATTTCCCGAAGTTCATCCAGTTGTGCCAGCCCAGGCACAGCTCTCCACGAGTTGGTGAACAGCTAGGGGATCCTGTGCATTTGGTTAGCTCTGAGTCTGTAAATTTTTGTTTGGGGCCTGCACTGTGTGTTTTTGTATTTATTCAGGCCACATATTGTTTGATAATACCAAAGTTTGAAAACCACTATGTATGTATTATTTAATATATTTACCTATGATTTGGAAGAAGAAAACAGCCCATCAAAAATCATACCCTTACGCCCATAGATGACTTAGATTTTTTTTTTTTAAAGATTTTATTGATTTATTTGACAGAGAGAGACACAGTGAGAGAAGGAACATAAGCAGGGGGAGGGGGAGAGGGAGAAGCAGGCTTCCCGCGGAGCAGAGCCCGATGTGGGGCTCAATCCCAGGACCCTGGGATCATGACCTGAGCTGAAGGCAGATGTTTAACGACTGAGCCACCCAAGCGCCCCTGTAAATGACTCATATTAGATAGTTAGAAGTCATATAAGTGAAATAAATTGCATATAAATAAATAAATAGCAGAAATATTTTTTGGAAATTTTACTTAAAGAAGTATCTGCTTTAACTTAGATGCTTCCTTAAGCTAAAACTTAATAGTTACTTTTTGGAAAAATGTAGTGAATTCTTAAGCATGTGTGTTGATTCTATGGTATCAGTTCAATACATTTATAGCTCAATAGTTCCTTTATCTATTGAATAAGATTCTCCTTTTGCCAGTTAATGTTAGCATGACAAAAATTGCAGAGGCAATTCTTAAGAAGTGTAAGTAACTCTTTGATGACCTCAGTCAAGTAGGTGAAAATTTTGTAATAGGGTCAATAGACTGAAAACTGTCTCTTGTTGGGATAAAACCATGTGCATCACCATTTGTAATATTGTATTCTGAGTGTTACATCTGTAAGGAAAACTAAAGGAGGGAAGATCCAGAAGAAGACAAAATAACAACTTGAATGGGGAACCACTGAAGGAGTACATAATAATCAGATTAAAACTCTTCAGAAAAACAAAGGCAGAAAGGAGAGAAGACTTACGTGTGAAATCATAAAGGGATGAAAAAGGTAAGCATAGTTGTGCACTAAATCCTGAAATCATAGAATGAGAGTGCATCTCTAAAACTTTATTGAGGTAAATTTAGGCTAACTAGATAGAAGTATAACTCATGCAAAAAAATAGAACTCAAATTACTCTAAGTGGTGATATAGTTGATTATTTACAACTTAAGATAAACCAATGGCTGATAGAGTCTTAGTGAGGTGCAAAGAGTGGTGACTTCCTAAACTCAGAAGTTGATATCCAAGAGGATAGCCAAGGCTGGCCACCCCTTGTCTAGTGATGCAAACCCTAGAGATAAAAAATGTTTGATGGCCCATGCAATCAGTCAATGTGGTAATCATTCTGATTTTAGAAAATAAAAACCAGAAGAATAGAGAAAAATAAGTAACTAGTAAAAGAACCACAGGATACTTGTGCAAACAACTGAAATGAACATTTGTACATAATTTGTAAATTTTATCATACATATGAAAGTTAATTTTTTCATATAATATTAGCATGTGATTCACTTTTTGCACTATTGTGGGATAAACATGTTCTATAGACCTATAGATCCTATGTAATCTGTGCATCATTCCCTCCTCCACCCCTCAGAGATTATCATCTATCACTGTCCTCCTTGCTGTTCCTCCAGCACACTCACCTTTTCCTGCCTCACTGCCTTCACCTGTGCTGCCCTCATTGCCTGGATGCTCTTTTTTCACACTTACCCATGGCTTGCTCCCTTTCTTCACCAAAGGTTGTATGGAAATCTCACTTTGTCAGAAAGCTATTCCCTGACTTTCCCATCAAAAATACCACTGTCTTTGCTGGTCCTTTCCCCTGTTTTTTTTTTTTTTTTTTCCCTTAGGACTTAACAATACCTGATGTAATATATATGTATTTGCTTATTGTGTCTTCCCCACTAGAATGTAAGTCAGCTCTGTGTTGAGGAGGGACTTTATATCCCAAGTCCAAAACAATGCCCGGCATAGAACATGCATTCATGCATTCAGTAAATAGTTGTTGAATGTGGAGGATGAACCAGGTTCA
The DNA here is from genome assembly GCF_054177405.1 of Leptonychotes weddellii. Taxonomy (NCBI): domain Eukaryota; kingdom Metazoa; phylum Chordata; class Mammalia; order Carnivora; family Phocidae; genus Leptonychotes; species Leptonychotes weddellii. The sequence goes on from NC_138377.1 coordinate 81,204,589, forward strand.
GTAAATTTTGGACTACTGCTTATGATGGATGGCAAAGGAATTAAAGCTATGGTCAAATACAAATGCCTTCTAAACAGCTAGTGACCTATTACTTAGATTCTGGGTAACATAGATACTGTTGCTCTGCTTGTTACAAAACAAATCTGAAGAACAGCTAGGGTTTATGATTCAATTCAATAAACAGTTTCATCAAGGTAACCCTGCCCCTTAAGCATGCTCATCAGCTAATACTGAAAATGCCAAGGCCCGCCCCCAGATTTCTGTTAATTTCCTAGGAAGATTCTGATTTTTTTCCTGCTTTCACCACCTTCGTTCAGTTTTGTAATCATCTCATCATCTTGTGCCTGGTTTGTCTTCTGCACCTGTTGAATCACATGTGGAACTTCTCCCTAGTTTTCAAAAAAACTCAAGCAAATTTGACTGACACTTTAAGGAAGTGGGAGAAATTCCACTTATGGGGGCGGGGCAATTGGAGCAGTTAGAGCAACAAAAACAACTTTAAGTGAATGTTAAAGAGTCTTGTTTCTTTTTTTTTTTTTAAAGGGAAGGTTGACAGACATTTAGAGCTTTCTGCACAACTGTTGTTGTTTTTTTTTTAAGATTTATTTATTTATTTATTTATTTGACAGAGAGAGGCACAGCGAGAGAGGGAACACAAGCAGGGGGAGTGGGAGAGGGAGAAGCAGACTCCCCACTGAGCAGGGAGCCCGATGCGGGGCTCCATCCCAGGACCCTGGGATCATGACCTGAGCCGAAAGCAGACGCTTAACAACTGAGCCACCCAGGCGCCCCTAAAGAGTCTTGTTTCTTCAACTCTTTCTGCCACCCCACCATAAGAAACTCTTGATTGGTTAATTCATTCTTATGGTTTCTCTTTTTCTCCATCACTTCACATTCCTGGTGTCCTCTCTCTGAGATGGTCTCCAGAGAACTTCACATTCTTCTCCCCATCTTTGGTTCCTACTCCCAAACTCACCTCTGGGTTGGTGTTTTTGTTTGTTTTTTAATACTCAAATTCATCAAGGTACTCAGCAGAAAAAAACAAAACACACAAAAAACCTCCAACAACCAACTTCCTTTCTTAAGATCCATCTTCAAAGGAGATGCAATTGTTTTCTTAGTTATGAAAAGTTTGCTAAGGTTAGTTAGTAGTTCTAAGCAGTACAGTATATTTCATATCGTTATCAGTCTTAAATCTTTTGGGAAAACAGTGCATAGCTTAGGTATAAAAGAACTACCATATTTTTGCGGGTATTTCATTGTAACAGAAAGGAAATTAACATTTATTGAAAGACTACTATATGTGAAGCACTATATTTATAAATTACAAATTTACTGGACCCCTATCTGGCAGACACTTTTACTTAAGGCACTTACTAGACCTTACCCTCCAGTTTTCCCATCCATGAGACACCTGGACTGTCCCTGGGGACTTTGTGACCATGGTCAGCAACTCCATCCATGCAACTTAATGTTTACAGATAATTGGAGCATCCAATCACTTTTCTCTAAGAGAGTACAAAGATCACCTTACGAGAAAGTTCAGACCTCTTGTTTTGTTTTTTGTAAGACTGGGCCTTTAACTGGTGTTAAAATGTGTATATATAATGTGTTTTAGGATCATGTTCCCTCTTTGACTAGAGGCGTGGCTTCGGAGAATGTTAACTTTTAGCCAGAATTTGAGGGACTTGAAATCCCTTTTCTAGTCCTAAATCTCCACTCTGAAGAGTAAAATATGTAGTAGGTAACAGGCACAAGAGTCCCTGCTTCCTCCGCGGCAAAGGCCAGGATGCGAACAACACCAGGGTGATCGAACAGGCCCGGCCAAACACTGGGCCAACGCGACCGGCGGGAAAGCGCACGGAAGCTCAGTCTAGCCTGGGCCCTGCCCTCGCCGCCCACCCAAAACGTCCTTTTTAACCCTCCCACCTCCCTGGTGTGAGCAAGACTGCGGAAGAGGAAGTAGTCACGGGCGGGCGGGCGCGCGCGGGCGCAGCCCCTCCTCTCCGTGACGTCGAAGACGCGACGCGTCGTAACGCAGTGAAAACTGGGAAAAGGGGATGAGCTGGGCTGGTTTCCGTCGGGCTAGCGAAGGCTAATTCTTCTTCGAGTTGGTGGAAGATGGGCCTTTGGAGAGGAGGCCGGCGTTAGTCAAGCGCGCTTGGCGCCACGGTGAGTGTAGGTCTGGGTCCTGGCCTTTGTTCCTCGGGAAGCCGTCTGCATTGAACAGCTTTTCTTTTCACAACCTGCTCGTCACCGGGGAGACCGGTCCTGTCCGCCGAGAGGGATGGTACAACCCCGAACATAGATAGAATCGGCTTTTAGAGGAAGGGCCCAACCTCGAGTCTTTCCCGCTGCCTCCCCAGGGTTCTCCAGTGAGTTTCGTGTAGTTTTTTCAGGTTTTCCGGTCTTAGAAGGTGGCCTTGACCATCCCTCGTTCTTCAACACCTAAACCCGACTTTGACCTCCTTCCTCTGGCCTCCGTTTTCTGATTTTCTGCTATCGAGCTACAGTCCCAGGCCTCTAATACAGCCCCTCACAGTGTTTCCCAGTACCTTCTTTGTCTCAAACTTAGTTTTAGTGCAGTCCAAGTATGAGTTTAAAGAACCTATAAGCTCATCAGTTAAAACTATGACTTCCGTAAATAAAAGCTTTTCTTTGCTAAAATGTGGCTTCTCCTAGTTGTGGGACAAGTAAATTTCACCTCCACTCCACCTTGGAAATTTCAGAACCCTGAATCGCAGTGATGTTCATTTATACATAAAGCTGCAGACTACACTTCGGGTTTAATTCTTTTCTCCAGTTCATTCTGTGACCTTGAAGCAAGTCACTTAATCACTAACAAAATATTTACCTGAAGGAATTTAGTATTTCTTAAGCACCCTGAGGGTTTCAGATGAAAGGGATGTTACTGTTTCTGAATCTGCCAGCAGTGTTAGTTTTGTATATCTTTTGCTGAAGCCATTAAAAATGTCAAGTGGTATTTGTTAAGGAACTGTACCTGTTCTAGGCTTGATCTGTGGCTTTGCTATGTAAGCAGATTTTGCATTTCAACATTCTGCTTAAGGTTCACTGATGAATGTCTTTCCTGATGGATTTAGATAGTTTGTCATGACTCCACAGTACTGGGCCATTTTATCTGAAAGGTGATGTAGGTTGTGCTATGCCTTTATCCTATTGCAGTGGCTGCCTTGAAATGTGTATTCTTTTTCTTGTGACACATTGAGTACATCTTTAAAATTAGATAGTAGGAACCTTATAATAGTAAAACAACAGCTTGTTATTAATGACATAAATATGCATTAATTGCACATAAGTGTGTAGGTATGTATTGTATTCTTTGAGAAAACAATGCATGAGAAAAACTAACAAAAACATTTTAAAGATGTCTTTTTAGTATTTAACTTTATATATTTACCTGACGTTTAATAATCATTATAACTATTTGTTTATTAATATGAACATATTGGGAAAGATCCAAAATGGCTTTTGTAAAGTAAGACAGTTGGAAAATAAATCCAGCACATCAAATTTTTTTCCATAAAATGTCTAGCATTATATTTTCATTATGAATTTTTCTACATGAAGATACAGTTATTTTTGTAGAGATTAAAAGAAAAATGTGCCCATCAAATATGAGTTGTTAACTATATTGGATATACTTAAGGAAACATTTTTTTTTAAAAATCTTGGTTATTGTCCCAATTACCTATTGATATATAACAAATCACTCCAAACAAAGTAGCTTCAAACTGTTATATTTCTCTGGGCTAACTGGAGTCAGCTGGTTGGTTCTCACTTAGAGTTTCATGCATTTGTGGTCAGATAGGCAGCCAGGGTTGAAGTCATCTGAAAGCTTAACTGAGTTGGACATCCAAGATGGCTCATTTGCATGAATGGCAGTTGATGTTGGCTGGTAGTTCAGCTAGGGATGTCATCTGGAGCGCCTGTGCGTGGCCTCTTCATGGGGCTTGGACTTCTCGTAGCATGAGTTTGAGTTTCAAAAGCAAGTATTTGAAGAAACAGAAGTGGAAGCTGTCTCTTAGCTTGAACCCAGAAATTGGCATAGCATTACTTCCAACATTCTCTATTAGAGCAGCCAGAGTCCTCCGTCCCACAGATGATAGACCCCTACATATTTTGGAGAGAAGAATATCAAAGAGTTTGTTGCCATCTTTAGCCTACCATAATTTTATTGATAAAGTTGTATTAAAGTAATTTTGGATTTAATAGTAGATGCGGAACAGGGCACACTTCTGATTTCTTTAACCGTAATATTTTGTATTTTCATGGCACATTATAATTTTCAGAGCATTTTTCTGTATGGACTTTTTCATTTGATACCTATGAGAACTCTGTAGAAGCAGGTGACTCATTCCCATTTGCAGATGGAGGTAAACTGAGGAGTGGCAGTGGGTATTGGGGGGAGGATTTAAGGAATTTGCTCAGAGTCATGTGATAATGGAAAGTGAGACTAAGACCTACAATGCTTTCATAATATAAAGCTTATAGTAAATGTTGAAATGTTATAATTAAGCTTATTTGGAATTCCATATTTATCACCATACTAATTCAAGTAAAATCGCACTCAAGTGTAGTGAATAAAGTCAGTGTCTCTAACACATTACAGTTCAGTTTTTCATGGTCCTAAATTCTCTGAAACATACAAATAATGATGTGAACCTGTATGTCTTTCTAATATAGTGAAATGAAATTGTTACACATTGTAATACCAATTTCAAAACAAAGACCTTAAACAGTTATGGGTCTAGGAATCTTGAACGCTTTATTTTCTCAGTTACAGAATTTTAAAAATGAAAATGATTTCTCATAATTTTTATACCTTGGAAATTATATGACTTAAAACGTTGATTTCAGCTAGAACCTAATTGTCATCTTCGTACCATTTCACTACTTCCAGTAACATGTTTATATCCATTTTTTATGTCCATGGATCTCTGTCTTGACTGCATGGTAGAATTTACCTGAGGAGCTTTTAAAAAATATCTAGGTGCAAGTCCTTTGCTCTGAGATTCTGATTTAACCATTTAGGAGTAGGTTCTGAGCATCGTTATTTTGTTGTTCTGAAGGTGATTCTAATATATGGCTAAGAATGAGAACCATGTCTTTTTTTTTTTTCTACATACTAAGTATGATCTGGTTCCCTACTCATTTATTTTGCGTATGCTAAAAAAAATTAAGGAGATAAGGAGGGAGAGCATGTATGAAATGGATTATGGTTATAAATATAAGTAGATACCTGTTATGGAAAACAGTTACCCTTCAGGTGTTTTTTCTAGGAATAGTCTTAATAAAAGCTACAGATTTTGGCATGGTTTGTTAGTACCTATATGATGGTACTTTGCTTTGTATTAACATTGTTAACTTATCTTTCATCTTAAGAGGTAGAAACTTTGTTAGGAGGTATATATATTTTTTTTATTTTTTTATTTTTTAATTTTTTTTAAAGTAGACTCCATGCCCAGCGTGGAGCCCCACACGGGGCTTGAACTCACGACCCTGAGATCAAGACCTGAGCTGAGATCAAGTCAGACACTTAACCTACTGAGTCACCCGGGCACCCCAGGAGGTATATTCTTTATATTCCCTATAGCTCCTGACACTACACCTTGAATAGATGTAGATACTCTAAATGTTTGCCAAGTAGAAGATAGTTTATATAGTCAATCTTCAGAACTAGGACTAGTTATTTTCCTTTTTTTTTTAGTTTTGTAAGAACTTTATGAAAATTCTTTGAAGTTCTTTTTCTATGGTTTCCATAATATCGCACTTTCCTGGTTTTTCTTCAGTCTGTTTCTTCCTCTTTGGGGAACATTCCCCTTCATCCTCCTCCCCACCAAGCCCTTCAAGTATCTTATCAGTTGTAGAGAAACAAGATTTCATTTTCTTGTTGATTCATTCTCCTGCTTTTAGTTACTAGTATAAATAATGTCTGTGTTTTTAAAAATATACATAAAAGCCAAAAAAAAAAAGAAGAAAGGGCGCCTGGGTGGCTCAGTTGGTTAAGCGACTGCCTTCGGCTCAGGTCATGATCCTGGAGTCCCAGGATCAAGTCCCACATCGGGCTCCCTGCTCGGCGGGGAGTCTGCTTCTCCCTCTGACCCTCTTCCCTCTCGTGCTCTCTGTCTCTCATTCTCTCTCTCTCAAATAAATAAATAAAATCCTTTAAAAATATATATATATATACATAAAAGCCAAGAAAATCAGATTAAGTCATATCCCAGATAATATATCATTTAAGCATCAATGCTTTGTTACCTCCCAAAACAATAGGGATTATCAAAATTAACGTTAATGCCTTAATAGTTGGTTTAATATTTGTCTGGTCTCTCTGTGGACCTGACCTCTGCTTACATATTTACATCTCTATCAAGGCATCTTTAGATGTTCCTTTTGCATACATGTTTAAAATTTCCTGTGAATCAGTGATCATTATTTGGGAGTAATTTGCCCACCAGGGGACATTCAGCAATGTCTGGAGACATTTTTGGTTGTCACAGCTGGAGGGGGATGAATTACTACTGGCATCTAGTGGGTAGAGGTCAGGGATGCTGCTAAATATCCTGCAATGCACAGGGCAGCCTCCTATAACAAAGTTTTGGGTTCAAAATAAGAATAGTGCCCAGGTTGAGAAATGCTGCCTGTACACTGATCAGTTTTTTAAACTAGTGTTGGTTTGTTGTTGTTGTTGTTGTTGTTAAACAGCGCTACCATTCTGTGTGTGTGTACACACAAGAGAAGATTTTCTGTTTCAGTCAGTCTGTTCTGTTACAAAAGCATATATCTCCCTTTTTGTGTTCTCTTTTGCAATGGCCTGCTGGTTATTCTTATCCAAAGTATTATTCCTTGTTCCTATTTCCTTCAAATCCGTCTTACATATCCCCACTTTGACCCGACCTCAGGTATCATTTTCCCCTTCAAGAACTGGCTTGTTGCCTGTTGAATAAATTATAAACAATTCTTGATGGCTTCAGAAGCCCTCCATAATATGACTCCATCTCCTTACCTAATATAATTTATTGTTAGCCAACAGTTATTAAGTGTTGACCATAAGGACTGAGGTCGGTGCTAGGGATCTAGCATGTCAGAGTAGTGACATGTAAAGAAGATATGTACTCGTAATCCCTTGATCAAATTGATTATTTCCCTGTACTCATGGTCCCCAGTTTACAATGGTTTGACCTAGGATTTTTCAACTTTATGATGGTGTAAAAGTGATACACGTTCAGTAGAAACTGTACTTCAGATTTTGAATTTTGATCTTTTCCCAGGCAGCAATATGTGGTACTGGGCAGTGACAGTGAGCCACAGTGCCCAGTCAGCCATGTGATGGTGGGGGTGAGCAACGATAGACTTCCAGCTATTCTGTTTTTCACTTTCAGTATAGTATTCAATAAATTACATGAAATATTAACACTCTGTAATAAAATAGCTTTGTGATAGATGGTTTTGCCCAACTATTGGCTAAGGAAGTGTCCTGAGCATGTTTAAGGTAGGCTAGGCTAAGCTGTGATGTTTGTTGGATTAGGTGTATTAATGTATTTTTGACTTAATGGTATTTTCAACTTCTTACGGATTTATTGGGACATAACCCCTTCATGAATTGAGAAGGATTTGTAATTCCTATAGTATTCCTTATTTTTCTCATTGCCTTCCCATACTTAATTCCTCATTTTGTGTCTTTGTTCATGTTGGTTTCCTTTTCTGGAATACCCTCCTTTCTCACTCAATTCATAGCTAAATCTTATCCTTAGGGCTAGTTCTTGTCTCTGCCTCATCACATCATCATGAGCACTTCATACTTAGGGTCTTAAAACCTAGTCATAATTGTCATTTGGTTGAAATAGTATACTAAGGCAATGACATAGATTGTATATACTATAGAATTTAGACCAAGAAATGAACTCCCAATAGCTGGGACCATCAAGGATGAAAGAAGTGGAACTTAAGTTGGTCCTTGAAGGAAGAGGGACCAGCACCAAAGAGAGTGCACTCTAGGCTGGATGAAGCTACGCCAAATTTTCTCCTTCTTTTGGGGCACCTGGGTGACTCAGTCGGTTAAGCGTCTGCCTTCAGCTCAGGTCATGATCCCAGGGTCCTGGGATCGAGCCCCACATCAGGCTGCCTGCTCTGCGGGAAGCCTGCTTCTCCCTCTCCCACTCTCCCACTCTCCCTGCTGGTGTTCCCTCTCTCGCTGTGTCTCTTTCTGTCAAATAAATAAAAATCTTTTTTTTTTTTAAGATTTTTATTTATTTATTTGACATAGTGAGAGAGAGCACAAGCAGGAAGAGCAGCAGAGGGAGAAGCAGGCTCCCTGCTGAGCAAGGAGCCCAATGCAGGACTCCATCCCAGGACCCTGGGATCATGACCTGAGCCGAAGGCAGACCCTTAACCAACTGAGCCACCCAGGCATCCCTGAATAAATAAAAGTCTTTAAAAAAAAAAATGTTCTGCTTTTTTTGACTTCCCAGTGACTGGAGTCACATATTAATATACAGTGTAGCAATTAATTGTTGGCTTATTATTTAATAGGTTTTAGTTTGGTCTTGGTAACTAAACTAAGACATTTGGATCAGAAGCTCTGTGTTAGTCTTGAAGCTTGTACCACAGTATAAATTAGTGGACTGCTTTCTTCACAGAAAAGTTCTTGCTACTAGTGTGCTTAATTGATTTACATCTGTCATAAATTTCTTATTTTATCACAGACTGGTAACAGTTCCCCAGCTGTCTCTGGTCTATGGGCCACACTTGAAGTAGCATTGCTCTGCAGAACTTTTACACTTTTTCAGTTGTAAGCTATAGTAAGAAATAACATTTTACATTTCAGTCCAGTGTTATATGCATACACATACACAACCCAAACTGAAATTTCATGAAACAATACTTAACCTTACTATATGTGACATGCTCTGATATTTTCTCTTCAATTTTATTTTTTTAAATGCTGATTGTGACCTTATGGATTTGGAAACACTGCCCTTGGGGCACCTGGGTGGCTCACTCGGTTAAGCATCAGACTCTTGGTTTCAGCTCAGGTCATGATCTCAGGGTGGTGGGATCCAGCCTCCGTGTGGAGCTCTGTGCTCAGTGGGGATTCTGCTTGGGATTCTCTCCCTCTCTCTCTCTCCATCTGTTCCTTCTCCCCCTCCCTCCCTCTCTCTTTCTCTGCCTCCCTGTCCCTCTCAAATAAATAAATAAAAAAAAACAAAAAAACACTGCTCTCACACAGTTATTAGCTCAGTGCTAGACATATAGTAGATACTCAGAAAATACCAGAAGTTTTAGCAATGACTAATTCTTAAAAGGGTTGAGCCTTCTTAATACTTTAGGATTACTTTAAAATAGTTCATGATTACTTACTTGTCTGTGGCATTTAAACTAGAATGAGTATAGATTGGATTATGTGAAATTTAAGGCAATCAGAAGATATAATGAGTGCTGTTGCTGTTTAAGGGGAGAGATGGACTGAGATGATGGATGCCCAATGGAGACAAACTTTGCTCTACTTTTAGCATTGCCAAGGACCTAGGCAGTGGCTGGTGTGAAGCCCTAGTTAAGATATCAGGACCAGTTTGAATGACCACAAACCTCAGTCTTCACCTTTTTACTTTTTAGTCTTCACTCTGGTTCAAGTCATCTATCTTTACTCTTTCTCTTTGGAAGAATCAGAAGGCTGTCATAAACAGAGAGGAGGATACATACGCCTTCCTTCCCCCCCCGCCCCATTTTGTTAACTGATTTTCAGCACTGTCTGGATTTCACTTTGGGAGCATTGCTGTGTGACTAAAGCTGAAGTATTTAATCTTTATCAGATTTACACATCTTAAGAAAATTATTTTTTTAGAAGAACTTTAATTTTTCTCACATATACTTTGTTTTTATTTTTTAATGCACAATCCTTTTTGAAGCATAACATAGTTTTAATAGATTGTATGTTATATTTAGTTCTAGATATAAACAAATACGTTCTATAAATTATTTGAGTTCTATACTTATTGAACATTCTTTTATAAGTATCAGTAGGATTGTTACAACAACAAAAAACTGCAGCTGCTCTTTTCCTTGTTTTTACTGTTGCAGCCAAAATAAAGAAATTGTGAATTCATTCAGTCATATATTTTATGTCAACCTATTTTGAAATCTTTTTAAAGGCAAAGTGCAGCAGAATGATCAAGAATTTAACACATTATATTTCACGTAGATTTAAGTTGCATGTGTATCCTTCTTTGCTTTCTCATTTGATTAGGGGAAAATACTCTGTACATTGTACTTTGACTTCTGCAGAAATCTGTGATTGTAGAGGCTGAAACAGCAATTAAAGTAAGGCTGTAAGTATTTTTAACACCAGGCATCTTATTTGACAGTGTCACTTATATAATTTTGTAAATGAAAATGAAAACAACTGTGGTCCTTTGATGACATTATCAGAGAAAATTGTTACTTATTCAGCTGTTCTCAAAAATCATATAAGGACAGGAGAGCCTGACTGGTTCAGGTCAGTAGAATGTGCTGCTCTTGATCTCAGCATTGTAAGTTTGAGCTTCACATTGGATGTAGAGATTACTGAGGGGCACCTGTGTGGCTCAGTCAGTTGAGCTTCTGACTCTTGATTTCAGCTCAGGTCATGATTTCACGGTTGTGAGATAAAGCCCTGTATCGGGCTCCGCACTCAGCATGGAGTCTGTTTGTCCCTCTCTCTGCTCCTTCCCTCTGCTCATGCTTCCTCTCTCCCTCTCTCTAAAATAAATAAATAAAAATCTTAAAAAAAAATAAATCTTTAAAAAAATCAACTAAGGATAGAAAAGTTAACTTTAAACTGTCAGTAAAAACTTTGTCACTATAATCTTATACCTTCCCTCCATGTGTCTAATCGTTAGCCAAGTCCTCTATCTTTGCAGTGTCTCATGTATCTGCCTCCTTCATTTCCATCTCTCCTGCCCTAGTTCTGACCTTCATCATCTTTCCTTAGGATCATTATCATAGATTACTAGTGTCTTTCTTGTCTTGTCTTTTAAAGCCTAACTCTGTAGCATTTCAGTTTGGATCACATAACTCTTCTTCAGAACCTTATGGTTTTCTATTACGTTTAGAAAACAAAGTAAACGCTTTATTGTGACATTTAAGGTCTTGTATTTTCTGTTCCCGGACTATTTTTTCAGGCTTTCCTATCTAGTAGATCCTTGCTCATTCTCTGTATTGGCTAGTTCCTAAAGATGTTCTTTACTCTCGTGGTTTTTTCCCCTCATACAGTACCTCTTCTCTGTTAAAAACCTTCCCCTACCAAGATTCACGTAAATGTTGTCTTTTCCAAGATCCCTCTAGTCATACTTAATCTTTCTTCTTAATTTGTCTTATTGTATGTTATTTATAACTCTTTAGAGTTAGATATCTTACTGTGTTGTATTACCGCTGCTTACAGCTTTTTCTTTCACATTAGTTTTTTTAAACTTTTTGGGGAAAGGTATCACATCTAATCTTTGAGTTCCTGGAAGCACAATGTCTTCTATACAGCAGGATATCTGTGAATGTTTGAATTGAATTTAACCTTGAGATAGGTAATGGTTTACAATTTTAAGTTACCTAGGTAGCACATGTAGTTTTTATATTAGTTTTTCCAAGAGCCAAGCTTTAAAGGTAAACATGAGAAACAGATTCACCTGAGAGTATATTCTAGACCTTTATTTTAGAAGGTTCAAATCAATAACTTTCTTTCCCCAGCCAAGAAACCTAATTGTCATGAATCAACAAAATAGACTCTTGACTTTTTGAACATACATTCTGTGGTTAGACCACTAGCACTTGTGACCCAGATAGAGGATAGAATTGGAAAAACAGATACTTTCAGACTGGTACCTGGCTAATCTGCCTAATTCTGGCTTCAGTCCCTTTCTTAGTACACTTAGTAGTATCACCAACAAAAAGTGATTGGGCTTTTGGGGAATTACATTTCAAGAGGTAGCCTGTTTCAGGGGAGCAAATACTGGCTTTCTCTTGGTTAAGTAAGCTTCAGATCTTAGCTGAACTAGTTGAGGGCAGAAAAGTCAAGAGTAGCTCTTGTTACTGTTATCTTACTGTCTTCTGGCCCTCAATAATAGTCCCACCTCCAATGTCCCCTGCCTGTACCACAGGTTTCCTTAAATACCTTCCCAAAGAGTTAGTTTCTTGACCTTACTTTGCTTCCCCTTAGTCAAATGTATTTCTCCTCAACTGTTGCTTCTTCTTATTTCAGTAGAAATCATGTTTCTGGAGAACCATCCCACTCTATCCCAGCATTCTCTTTTTTATTGCCAGTTTGTTGTTGTTGTTTTAAGTTATCTACAGCCTGCTTCCATTTCTTGATTCCTTAATGCTCATGTTCTTGCTTCCATTCACACCACTGTATGGAAGCTGTCTGTACTCCAAAAGTTTTATGTATCAGGCTCTTCCAGTATTCCAAATATATTTTTTAAATCAATATTTAAATATTTAAATAAAAATATTTAAAAACATACATATTTTGTGTTTGCTTGTGTTACCCATACTTCCTAACTTTCACATGTGTCTGGGTATTTTCATGTTTATAAGCAATTGCACATTTTTATTCGTATTTGCATTGTTATACAATATAGTTAATAGTTTTCTTTAAAAATTTTTATGAAATATAATAAGTATGTTACTTATATTCTTTTATATGTTATAAAGCATTATAGTAAAATGATTACCCTGTGATCACCTTTGAATGTGCCACCCAACTTGAGGAATAAAACCTTATTGGTATCCCTAAAGCTCCTTGTATGTGCCTCCTGATTACATCCTCTGCCTCCCCAGAAATAGAATTTTCTGTTTATCATTTCCTATCTGCCTTTATAGGTTTACTTTATTTGTATCCTTAGGCAATACACTGTTCAATTTAGTTTGTTTTTAAACTTTATACAAATGGTGTATATGCCATACACACCATGTGTATTCCTGTTTTTTCACTCAGAGTTGAGGGGATAAGCAGGAGGTGAGAATATGGTGGGTGTGGGGAGGAGAGGGTGTTCTCTGGTTAAACTGTTTATCCTGCGACGTCAAGGACCATGTCTTATATACTTGTTGTATCTTTAACACATAGCTTAGTGTTTTTTGCAAATTAAGATACTCAGATGATGCTGTTGTCTCTGTAATTGTGAGGAAATCCAAGGGATCCCTATCATACTCTTTACTTAATGGGTGCTCTTAGCTGGTTTGGTGATGAATTGTTAATGAATTAGATATCTAACTAGAAGGACATATTTAGTGTTTGTTGATCCATTTGGGTGTAATGGTGTGGTTCAGAAGTTTTTTTCCTCTCCTATCACTATAGCTTTAGAGACAGAACACAGCAGGGAGTGAAAAGTGTAGAAAGTACCTATGTATGAAATCATTGTCTCTAAATGCATAGATCTGAAACTACTAAATAAAGTGTTTGGCTAAACATGTTTGTAGACACATAGAGCAAGTATAGATGGAAAAAAATGAACATTTTAAAAATGTAACATATAGAGAAAAATAGACAGCTAGGTTTGGTGACTAAGAGTGGGTTAATTTCACAGGGTTAGAAGGGATGAGTTTCAGATCACAAAGTATTAGTATAAAACATGACTCAAATCAAAGCAAATCAGGGCACCTTTGCAGTTTCACGTAAGTGAACAGATGCCTCCCCCCCCCCCCAAGTTGTACCTTAGCTTTTCAGGATTAGATATTTATGGATGACCATTCATCTAATAAAAGTGAATTGGTAAAATAAAGAGCATTAAGATAGTGGAGTGATAGGGAAAAAAAGTTATAGTCTCTTAAATGCATTTATGTAACTACAGGCATACCTTGGAGGCATTATGAGTTCAGTTCCAGACCACTGCAATAGAAGAAATATCACAATAAAAAGAATCAAATGAATTTTTTTGTTCTGCAGTGTATATAAAAGTTATGTTAACACTGTACTGTAGTCTAGTTAGTGTGTGATAGCATTATGTCTAAAAAAAATGTACAGTCCTTAATTAAAAAAATACTTTATTGCTGCCTGGGGAGATGGTGGAGTAGGAGGACCCTAAGCGCACCTTGTCCCAGGGGTAGTACTAGATAATGCTCACATCAGCATAAATAACGCAGAAAACAATTTGAAGACTGGCAGAACAAACTTCACAACTAAAGATAGAGAAGAGGCCACATCAAAGATGGTAGGAAGGGCAAAGACACGGTTTGAGAGCAAAATGGCCTGCAGCTGTCTGTGTTGGGGAGGGAACTGGTGGTGAGAAGGGTGAAAAACAGACTTTCACACCAGGGAGCCCACAGGGAAGATGATTCCCCATAACCATTTGCTTTGAAAGTGAGAGGAGCTGCATTTTCAGAGTTCCAACAACCAGTGGGACTTACAGTCTGGAATTTTATTTTATTGTATTTATTTTTTTTTTATTTTTTAAAGATTTTATTTATTTATTTGACAGAGAGAGACACAGCGAGAGAGGGAACACAAGCAGGGGGAGTGGGGGAGGGAGAAGCAGGCTTCCTGCAGAGCAGGCAGCCTGATGCAGGGCTTGATCCCAGGACCCTGGGATCATGACCTGAGCCGAAGGCAGACGCTTAACGACTGAGCCACCCAGGCACCCCCTCAGCCTGGAATTTTAAAAATCAGCAGGCTTGGTTCTGGAAGAGCCAGGAGGGCATTAGGAAATGAGTCCCCAACCTTGAAGAGACAGCACAACAAACAGCCTGCAGAGATACAGACTGGAAGCAGTAGTGAAAAATATTGGGGGCAAACAGGAGGGAGAGTAATTTACTCATCTCAGAGTGTGGCCTGGAGAGGCAGGGGATCACGGGGAGACCGCATCAGGAACAAAGGAGCTGGTACATGCCATTTCCTTCCCCTACCACCCAGTATAAACACACTGCCAGCTGCAGGAACCAGCACAGCACCAACATTCACTACTTAACTTGCATACACCAAGCCCCAGCCCCATACTTCAGCAGATCTGCCCTTCCCAGTCATACTTGGCTCAGTCTGGGCACTGCAGTCCCCCTGCCCTAGAATACTGGTGCAGACCCCACCAACACGTTGTCTCTTGACCCTCGCATTTTGTGGGACCTCAGTTCTGCCAGCAGCAGTGGTACATCTCATTTTGCAAGCAGACCACCACACACCTTGTTAAAACACACCCCACCCAGCCTGGACCAAGCCCTGCCTACAACAGGCAAAGAGCCTCTGCTAACAACTGGACTGAAGGAAAAAGAGGCTAGTTTTCAACAATAGAGCACATATAACACACATAGGAGACACTTCCTGAAGCACCAGGCCCTGGGGAACAGGGGACATTGCACACAGGGCACTACAGGACCTCTTCTTCATAAGGCCGTTACTGTGAAGAGCAAGAGATATAGCGGACTTTTCGAAAACACAGAAGCAGACACAGAGAGTTAAACAAAATGAGGAGATAGAGAAATATGTCCCAAACGAAAGAACAAGACCAAACCACACCAAGAGACCTAAGTAATATGCCTGATAGAAAATTTAAAGTAGGGGCGCCTGGGTGGCTCAGATGGAGCATCTGCCTTCAGCTCAGGTCATGATCCCAGGGTCCTGGGATTGAGCCCTGCATTGGGCTCCCTGCTTGGCAGGGAGCCTGCCTCTCCCTCTCCCTCTACTGTTCCCCCTGTTTGTGCTCTCTTGCTCTCTCTGTCAAATAAATAAATAAAATCTTTTAAAAAAGGAAAAAGAAAATTTAAAGTAATTATCACAGAGATAGTCATTGGACTTGAGAAAAGAGTGGAGGACATCAGTGAGACCCTTAAAGAGAGAAAAAAATCGGATATCAAGAACATAATAAATGAAATTAAAAATACACTTGATGGAATAAGTAGCAGGATAGATGAAGCAGAGAAATGAATTAATGACCTGGAAGACAGAATAATGGAAAGTAATCAAGCTGAGCAAAGTAGAGGAAAGAAAATTTTGTAAATTGAGAAGAGTCTTAAGAACTTGGTGACTCCATCAAAGTGTAATAACATTCACATTATAGGGATCCCAGAAGAAGAAG
Organism: Leptonychotes weddellii; assembly: GCF_054177405.1. NCBI lineage: Eukaryota > Metazoa > Chordata > Mammalia > Carnivora > Phocidae > Leptonychotes > Leptonychotes weddellii. Next base: position 81,220,641 of record NC_138377.1, read on the forward strand.
AGGTAAGGGGGCAGAAAATTTATTTGAAGAAAGACTAGCTGAAAACTTCCCTAATCTGGGGAAGGAAATATATCCAGATCTAGGAGGTACAGAGATTGTCCCCAAAAATTCAGTGTAAGGAGGTCCACCCCAAGACACATGGTAATTAAAAAAGCAAAAAGTAGGGGCGCCTGGGTGGCTCAGTCTTTAAGCACCTGCCTTCGGCTGAGGTCATGATCCCAGGGTCCTGGGATCGAGCCCCGCATTGGGCTCCCTGCTCTGTGGGAAGCCTGCTTCTCCCTCTCCCACTCCCCCTGCTTGTGTTCCCTGTCTTGCTGTGTCTCTGTCAAATAAATAAATCTCTTTAAAAAAAAAATAAAAAAGCAAAGGGTAGTAATAAAGAAAAAATTTTAAAGCTGCAGAAAAAAGGATAAAAGGGAAACCCCATAAGGCTATCAGCATATTTTGCAGCAGAAACTTTTCAGGCCAGAAGAGAGTGGCATGATATATTCAAAGTCCCAAAAGGAAAAAATCTGCAGCCAACAATACTCTATCCATCAAGACTATCATTCAGAAGAGGAGAGAGAGAGTTTCTCAGACAAAACTGAAGGAGTTCATGAGCACTAAACCAGCCCAACAAGAAATATTAAAAGGAACTCATTGAGTGGAAAGGAAAGACCATGAGAGTATGAAAAGTAAAAAACAAAAGCAGTAAAAATAAGTATTTCTTTAAAAATCAGTTAAGGGATTCATAAAAATAAATGGATGTAAATTGTCACACCAATATACCTAAAACTTGGGGTGGGAGAGGAGTACGGAATAGATAGGTTCAAACTTAAGCAGTCATCAACTTAATATGAACTGCTATGCAGATGTTATATACAAACCTAATGGTAACCACAAATAAACCACTAATAGGGCGCCTGGGTGGCTCAGTCAGTTAAGGATCTGCCTTCAGCTCAGGTCATGATCCCAGGGTCCTGGGATCAAGGCCTGCGTCGGGCTCCCTGCTCCGCGGGAAGCCTACTTCTCCCTCTCCCACTCCCCCTGCTTGTGTTCCCTTTCTCGCTGTGTCTCTCTCTGTCAAATAAATAAATAAAATCTTAAAAAACAAAAAAAACAAAAACCAGTAATAGATATGCAAAGAACAAAGGAAAAGGAATCCAAGTATATCACTAAAGAAAGCCAACAAACTATGAAAGAGAGCAAGAGAAGAATAAGAATAAAAACAACCACAAGACAAGTAACAAAATGTCAGTAATTACATATCTATCAATACTTAACTGTGAATGTAAATGGACTAAACACTAATCAAAAGTCATAGATAGAGTGGTTAATAAAACAAGGTACATCTAGATGCTGCCTGCAAGAGACTCATTTCAGACCAAAAGACAATTGCAGATTAAAAGTGAGGAGATGGAGAAACATTTACCATGCAGATGGATGCCAAAAGAAAGCCAGGGCAGCAGTACTTTATGTTGGACAAAATAGACTTTAAGACAAGACTATAACAGAGACAGAGACATTAAATAATCACAAAGGGGACAATCCAGCAAGAAGATATAACAATTATAAATACTTACGCACCCAACGTGGGAACTTACAAATGCATAAAACTGTAGGAAATAATCAGTAGTAACACAGGAACAGTAAGGGACTTTAACACCCCATTTGCATCAGTGGACAGATCATCCAAACAAAATCAGCAGAGAAATACTAGTTTTGTTATTATTATTACTTTTTTTTTTTTTTTTTTAGCTATTTAATCTCTACACCCAACATGAGGCTCAAACTCTTGACCCCAAGATCAAGAGTCACCTGCTCTTCCAACTGAGCCAGCCAGACACCCTGGAAATAGTAGCTTTATTTATTTATTTATTTATTTATTTATTTATTTATTTATTTTAAGATTTTATTTATTTGACAGAGAGAGACACAGCGAGAGAGGGAACACAAGCAGGGGGAGTGGGAGAGGGAGAAGCAGGCTTCCCGCGGAGCCGGGAGCCCGATGCGGGGCTCGATCCCAGGACCCTGGGATCATGACCTGAGCCGAAGGCAGACGCTTAACGACTGAGCCACCGAGGCGCCCCGGAAATAGTAGCTTTAAATGACCACTGGACCAGATGGATTTACCAGATATATTCGGAACATTCCATCCTAAAACATTAGAATACACGTTCTCCACAATAGATCACATATAAATCCACAAAACAAGCCTTAACAAATTCAGGAAGATCAGAGGCATACTATGCATCTTTTCTGACCACAACATTGTGAAACTAGAAATCAACCACAAGAAAAAATCTGCAAAGACCACAAGTATATGGAGGTGAAATAACATGCTACTACGTAATGAGTGGGTCATCCAAAAAAATCAAAGAAGGAATAAAAGATTACATGAAGACAAATTAAAATGAAAACAATGATCCAAAATCTTTGGGATGCAGCAAAAGCAGTTCAAAGGGGGAAGTTTATAGCAATACAGGGCTACCTCAAGAAGCAAGAATAATCTCAAACAACCTAACCTTAGAGAAGCTAGAGAAAGGAGCTAGAGAAAGAAGGAGCTAGAGAAAGAAGAACAAACATACTTAAAACCAGCAGAAGGAAGGAAATAACAAAGATTAGAGCAGAAAAAGCAATAGAACAGATCAGTGAAACGAGGAGCTGGCTCTTTGAAAAGATAACAAAATTGGTAAACTGGTCAGACAAAAAAGGAGAGAGTGAACTCAAATAAAAGTATAAATGAAAGAGGAGAAATAACACCACAGAAATACAATTGTAGAGAATATTATGAAAATTATATGCCAACAAATTGGACAACCCAGAAGAGATGGATAAAATCCTAGAAGCATATAGGCTACCAAAATTAAAGCAGGAAGAGATAGAAAATTTGAACAGACCAGTTACCAGTAAGGAAATTGAGTCAGTAATGAAAAACTCCCAACAAAAGTCCAGGACCAGATGACTTCACAGAATTCTACCAAACATTTGTTTTATTTTTTTAAGATTTTTTATTTATTTATTTGACAGAGACACAGCGAGAGAGGGAACACAAGCAGGGGGAGTGGGAGAGGGAGAAGCAGGCTTCCCACCAAGCAGGGAGCCCGATGCAGGGCTCGATCCCGGGACTGTGGGATCATGACCTGAGCCTAAGGCAGATGGTTAACGACCGAGCCACCAGGCGCCCCTCTACCAAACATTTAAAGAAACGTTAATACCATTCTTCTCAGACTATTCCAAAAACAGAAGAGAGAAAAACTTTCAAATTTATTCTGTGAAGCCAGTACCACCCTGATACCAAAACCAGATAAAGACACCACAAAAAAAAGCACTACAGGCCAATATATCCAATGAACATAGATGCAGAAATCCTCAACAAAATATTAGCAAACTGAATCCAAGAATACATCAAAAAAATCATACATCACAATCCAGTGGATTTATTCCCAGGATGCAAGGGTGGTTCAGTATTCACAAATCAATCAACATGATGCATCACATCAGTAAAAAGAATGGAAACCATATGGTCATTCCAATAAATACGGCAAAAGCATTTGACAAAGTACAACATCCATTCATAATAAAAACCCTCAATGAAGTAGGTTTAGAGGAAACATACCTCAACATAATAAAGGCCATCTATGAAAAACATAGCTAATATCCATCCTTAATGGGCAAAAACAGAGCTTTCCTCTAAGGTCCGGAACAAGACAAGAATGTCCACTCTCTCCACTTTTAGTCAACATAGTACTGGAAGTCCTAGCCACAGAAATTAGGCAACAAAAAGAAATAAAGGCACCCAAATTGATAAGGAAGAAGTAAAACTTTCACTATTTGTAGATGACATGATACTATATATAGAATACCCCAAAGATTTCACCAAAAAAGAACTCGAACTGATAAGTCAGTAAAGTGACAGGATACAAAATCAGTGTACAGAAATCTGTTGGCATTCCTATATGCTAATAATGATGCAGCAGAAAATTAAATTAAGAAAAGAATTCCGTTTACATTTGCACCAAAACCAATGAAATATCTAAGAATAAGCTTAACCAAGGAGGTGAAAGACCTGTGCTCTGAAAACTATTAAACATTCATGAAAAAAATTGAGGACGACAAAAAGAAATGGAAAGACATTCCATGCACATAGGTTAGAAGAACAAATACTGTTAAAATGTCTATACTACCCAAGGCAATCTACAGATTTAATGCAATCTCTATCAAAATACCAACAACATTTTCCATTGAACTAGAGCAAACAATCCTAAAATTTGTATGGTAACACAAAGGACCCCACATAACCAAGGAAATCTTGAAAAAGAAAAAACAAAACTGGAGATACCAGAATTCCAGGCTTCAAGTTATGTTACAAAGCTGTAGTAATCAAAACAGTGTGATACTGTTTTGACAGTAGATCAGTGAACCAGACAGTAGATCAATGGACCAGAATAGAAAACCCAGAAATCAACCCACAATTACATGGTCGATCTTTGACAAAGGAGGCAAGAATATACAGTGGGAAAAAGACAGTCTCTTCAACAAATAGTTTTGGACTATCTGGACAGCTAAATGCAAAAGAATGAAACTGGGCCACTTTCTCTAACCATACACAAAAATAAACTCAAAATGGATTAAAGATCTAAATGTGAGACCTGAAACCATAAAAATCCTAGAAGAGATCACAGGCAGTAATTTTTCTGATATTGGCCATAGCAACATTTTTCTATGTCTCGTGAGGCAAGAGAGAAAAAAGCAAAAATAAACTGTTGAAACTACATCAAAGTAAAAAGCTGCAAAGTAAAGAAGGAAACAAAGGCAACCTACTGAATGGCAGAAGATATTTCCAAATGACATATCCAATAAAGGGTTAGTATCCAAAATATATAAAGAACTCCTACAATCCCACACCCAGAAAACTAATGCAATTAAAAAATGGGTAGAACACATGAGCAGACTTTTCTTCAAAGACATAGATGGCCAACAGACACATGTAAAGATGCTCTGTATCACTTTTCAGGAAAATGCAAATCAAAACTATGATGAGATATCACCTCACACCTGTCAGAATGGCTAAAATCAAAAACACAAGAAACAAGTGTTGGCAAGGATGTGAAGAAAAAGGAACCCTCATGCACTGTTGGTGGGAATGCAAACTGGTACAGCCACTCTGAAGAACAGTTTGGAGGTTCCTCAAAAAGTTAAAAATAGAACTACCCTGTGATCCAGCAATTGCACTACTAGATATTTACCCCCAAAATACAAAAACAATAATTGAAAGGGATACATGCACCTCTTTGTTTATTGCAGCATTATTTACAATAGCCAAATTATGGAATTAACCCAGTGTCCATTGATAGGTGAATGGAAGATGGTGGTATATGTGTGTGTATATATATATAATGGAGTATTATTCAACCATATAAAAAGAATGAAATCTCGGGATGCCTGGGTGGCTCAGTTGGTTAAGCATCTGACTCTTGATACCCCCTCAGGTCATCATCTCAGGGTCATGAGATTGAGCTCTGCATCAGGTTCCAATCTGAGCATGGAGCCTGTTTAGGATTTTCTCTCTCCTTCTCCCTCTGCCTCCCCCTCACCTCCCCTTCTTTTTATTAACTGGTATTATCAATGAGAAAGGGAAATATTTCTTTTTTTTTTTTAAAGATTTTATTTATTTGACAGCACAAGTAGGCAGAGTGGTAGACAGAGGGAGAAGGAGAAGCAGGCTCCCTGCTGAGCAGGGAGCTCGATGTGGGGCTCGATCCCAGGACCCTGGGATCATGACCTGAGCCGAAGGCAGATGCTTAACGACTGAGCCACCCAGGTGCCCCAAAAGGGAAATATTTCTAAATGAAACTTCTATTTGTGATCTATACATTAATGCAGATTTAGCAGTAGAAAAATATGAATGCTCTTAATTCTGTTAATTCCTTTGACAGGAAAATTCTTAATACTTAAGGCAAAGTGATACAATAGTTCATTTAGTTAATGAATATTTAAAAAAATTAATTTATTGATACCTTGAATGTCTTGAATTCCCAAAATGGGTACACAAGATAATTTAAAATTCACTCTTTTTTTTCAGATTTTATTTTATTTTTGTATCATGTTATGTTAGTCACCATACACTACATCATTAGTTTTTGATGTAGTGTTCCATGATTCATTATTTGCGTGTAACACCCAATGCTCATTACAACACGTGCCCTCCTTAGTTTAGGATTTTCATGCTTTTTCACGGTTCACTTGTTTTGTTGTCAAGGAATTATTTGTGTTCGTTTTGTTTCAGAAAAGAACTGCTTTTAATGAAGTATACCATCCATTGTGAAAGTGGAAAAGTAAAGATTATTCATCATGCCTGCTGTGGCTTCAGTTCCTAAAGAACTCTACCTCAGTTCTTCACTAAAAGACCTCAATAAGAAGACAGAAGTTAAACCAGAGAAAATAAGCACGAGGAAGTATGTATCCTTTGCTAGTTTCACTGAATCATATATTAATTTTTAGTTCATTTCCTTATTATTAAGTGTGTTAGTAAGTAGTCAGTTTGAAGTTTATTTGAAAAATGGCATCATCACATGAATAAAGTAAGACCTCCTTAGAGAAGTTCTTAACTTTATCTTGGCAGAATATATTCTGCTAAAATGCATATTTTCTGTTCTCTGGACAGTGTATCAGATTATAAGTTTAAGAGGTAAAGACTACAAGGTTTCTACAAAACTCATTCAGCCACAATTAATGTCTTTTCTTAAAACAGTACAGATACACTTCTTAATTAAAGATCATTTTTATCCTTGTATATTTCACATATAAGATATTACCCTAGCAGTCTTTCTTTGATTAAAAGAGGAGAAACATGTATTTTTTTTTTGTCTAATATTTAGCAAAGCATTAATTTGTGCCAATTTGACATGAACTTTCAATCTAATGATTTGTTTTATGTGTTTTTATTTTTGAAGACATAGTCTATCTACCTGCTGAGGTAGAGGCTAGAGATGATACTTCACTGATAATGATTACAAAATCTACTGAGATAAAATATAATAGGGAGGAATTTTGGTATTTACTGAAAGTAATATTGCTAAAAATGGGGTATCAGTAAAATTCTTAACTTGTTGATAGTTTTATCTCTGTTAAGGGACAAAAAAGCAATAGCGGAACTTTTCCTCTAAATTAATTTTGACTGACAAAGGAGAAGATTTGGAGATAAATAAGTAACTATATTATTAATAGAGTTGGAAATAAAAGTTTCAGAAAAAAAGGTGGATTTAGCCAGCCATATATCCCAGACTTGGGGCAAACAGATTTTAGAAATCAGAGAGAAAAGAGGTGTTCCATGGCTCCTCCATAAATGGGAGGCTCTTAAAAAAATGATATATATGATCCCAAATGAACCTATGAAGAGGCATCTGAAGAGACCTATGAATGCACAGGGACATCTTTATGAGTCATTTTCTAAAGGAAATAGAAGGTGGAAAGAAAACAAAACATCAGGGATGAAGAGGAGAGAATAGTAGGAACTTTAAAGAAAGTCAGAAAAGAAAATCCCAAAATGAACTGACATTTGTATTACAGTGGACAAAATGGGCTTTTAAAAAACAGATCTTTTCAGAGACAGGAAGAATAAGAGAGGGATTGGCCTACTTCTTGAGCTAAGTTGGTAATATTGATGGGATAACAGAGAAAACAGTTCTGTTTAACTTCTGTTGATGGGGCGCTTGGGTGGCTCAGTCCGTAAAGTGTCCGACTCTTAATTTTGGCTCAGGTCATGATCTCTGGGTCGTGAGGTTGACCCCCATGTTGGACCCTGTGGAGAGTTGGCTCCCCCACCGTGGAGCCTGCTTAAGATTCTCTCCACCACCACCACCCCCCACCCCCCTGGTTCTTGAGTGCAGGTGCTCTCTAAAATAAATAAATAAAAATTTAAAAATAAATAAAATAAAAACTTCTGAATGACTTTCAAATAGAAAACAATGGGAAAGATAAAGCCTCTTGAAGCTTTCTGAGATCTTCATCTAATCCTGAGACAAATCAGTTCATTCTAGCAATGTCTGGTTTAGCTCTGGGACCACCCTGATCCCATAGGAAGTGGTGTGTCAGCAGGACTCCCTAAATATACCACAGACTCATGTTCTTGCTATGGCATAGCACTATTCTAAAGAATGATAGAATCCTTTTAGGATTTTTAGCTGTTTCACTATACTCACAGTGGCACTGTGGCCATCTCAGCTTGATCTGCTACATATAAGCTCATGAGATACACATGCATCAGAGTGAAAGAAGTTTAGATAAAAGTTTAGAAAGAAGTTTAGATAAAACTTGCTCCTACTCCTAAGCTCTTCTAGAGAATCTCCTTACTAGCTTTGGTTTGATTTATCTCTATCCTAGGACCATGATGCCATGCTAGGCAGGGTGTACATATGCTAGGCAGGGTGTATCTTTGGTCCTAAATATAACTTTGGCCCTGTTCCTTTATGTGGTGTTCTTAGCATGGCCAACTTCATCATTAATCCATGTTTTAGTTGTGGAGCAGATTGAAAACTATAGAAAACAAGAAATACTGCTCTGTATATATGTTTTTGATAAAGCACATTATATATAAGCATTAGTACTATAACCGGGTTGCCAAAACTTTAGTCCTCAGTGATTGAATTCCTCTTACAGAAATGCCTATTTTATTAATTTGCTTTCTAAAGATTGTTAACCAGGCACATGACCTTAGAATGAATGCCACAGAATCCTCAAATATTTTACCAAAGTGGAATTTTAAGATGACTTGTTTTTAGACTTGTTTTAGACTTTAAATCTCTTTTCCTTCCAGCACCAGGGTGCAATTTGGTCATTTTGTAGAAAACTTTAACCAAGTAAAAAGATTGAACTCGTGTCTCTTTCCCTGTCCCTAGTTTCTTGGATTTTTAGGTGGGGAGATTTTTACAACATAGTTAGAAAGGGGTGAAGAGAATTGAAAAGTATCTTAACATTAAACATTAACTAAAGATTTTAGCTCCCCTTACTTCAGTACAAATGGTATGGAGTTATGTTCTTTAATCGTAGAGTATGACTATTATATGGCTGCCCAAGGACCACTTGTCTCAGGATTATCATAGCAAATCTTTTAAAACTGGGCTCAATGCATTTTGAACAGTTTGATGGTATATAAACAACTATTAGGAAGCAGAAGTATATATGTAGGATAGGGGAATTTTCAGGTTGCATCCAAATGTATATGTAACTTGGTGTTAGTTACAAAGTCGTGCAGTCTAAATTATGAAATTCATGTTATCAAGATTCTCTGTAGACCTTAAACATGATTTCCCCCCGCCTGTATGTCAAGTGTTTTAATTATTTTTTTCTCTGATTGAAGTTATGTACAGAGTGCCCTCAAGATCTTCAAGACAGCAGAAGAATGCAGATTAGATCGTGATGAGGAAAAGGCCTATGTACTATATATGAAATATGTGACTGTTTATAATCTTATCAAAAAAAGGCCTGATTTCAAGCAACAGCAGGTACCTTTTATTTCTGCATTTTTATTTGCTAATTTATTTTTGCACAGTAGAGCTGTTGATTTCCTCTGAAAGTTTTAACTGATACTGAAATTTAGATCACATTATGCAGCATCAAGTTCAAACTCTTATGCAGATAGAAAAAGCAAACTAAATGTTTAGTTTCTTTTTTTGTAAATGTATATATGTGGATGTAATCACACTATATACACCTAACTAATTTGCCTTGGGTTAGTACAAGTGTATAGCAATGTACAGACACATAAGTTTTCTGTTACAATAAATGATCACCAGGTCAAGTGGAAGGATTCAGTTTACTCATGCATTAAATAAGAAAAATGTGACTGCAATCATACTTTCTCAGGATTCAAGATTTAGTCACTTATTTTGTGTCTGTGTGTGTTTCGTTGTTTTTATTAACTTTTTTATTTGAGTGTAGTTGACATACAATGTACATTAGTTTCAGGTATACAGCATAGTGATTGGACAAATTTATATATTATGCTATGCTCACCACAAGTGTAGCTACCATCAGTCACCTTACAACACTATTGTAATATCATTGACTACGTTCCCTGTGTTGTGCCTTTTATCCTTGGAACTTTCCTTCACCCATTTTCCCCATCCCCTACCCCCTCCCCTCTGGCAACCATCAGTTTGTTCTCTGAATTTACAGGTATGATTCTATATTTTGTTTGTTTATTTGTTTAGTTTTTTTTAGATTCCACATGTGAGTGAAATCATATGGTATTTGTCTTTCTCAATCTGACTTGTTTCATTTAGCATAATACCCTGTAGGTCCATCCATGTTGTCACAAATTACACAGTCTCATCCTTTTTATGGCTGTGTAATGCTCCTTCGTGTGTGTGTGTTGTGTGTACACCACATCTTCCTATTTCATTTGTCAGTCTCTGGTTGGTCAGTCACTTGTTTTTATGTGACAGCTTTTTATATTTGAGTTATATTGTAGCCATATTAAAGAATCAGTTAATATTGATTGCTTCCATTTTTATTTATTATTATTATTATTACTTTTCCTTTTAATCCTTTGAGCAAGTTCCTTTCTTCCACTTTGCTGAAGACATGGGGCGGGGAGGGAAGGTGGGAGAGGTATAAATGGATAAAGAGAACTAATGACTAGGGTAAGTCTTGCTAGAGAAAATGGTTGCATATCAGCTGCACCAGAAATGGGCAAAAGAAGAACATAGCAAATAGGTTAAAGAAATTGGAGGAATATTGTGTTGGTGGTTCCACCAGCAATCTTGCTTCCAGACAATAGCAGCAACCTATACTGCTTATAGATTTCTTACCTGGTTGAGAAACCATTCTTGAATTAATGTTGTTGTTGTTATTGTTCACTGAATTGGCTTGCCTTATTTAAATTGACTTACAGAAGGGAAAAATGTTCTCTTATTCTTTGAAATAACTTTTTTCTTTTTTCAGAGTAGTGTGACCAATATAATTTCTTTTGGTTGTTGGTTAAGGGATGACTTTAGTGTTTTATTTAATAGGGATAAATCATTGCTGGTATTTCTTTTCACCAGCAAAGTTATGTTAATAATAGTTACAGGGATTTAGATCTAGCTTTGGAAAGGTGACCCCTTACGTTTGGAGGTTCATCCTTCTGTCCACAGATGGCTAGATTGGTCCTATCCTTAGAACATTCTTGGGCATACCTATCTGCAGATACAGAGGTCTGCCCAAATTCAAACAAGTTTCTGCATGCTCTTTGATGGTTTTTATAGTATCTGTTAAAGTGGAATTGCTTTTTTTTTTTAAGATTTTATTTATTTATTTGTCAGAGAGAGAGAGTGAGAGAGCACAAGCAGGGGCGGGTGACAGGCAGAGGGAGAAGCAGGCTCCCCGCTGAGCAAGGAGCCTGACGTGGGACTTGATCACGGTCACTCGATCATGACCTGAGCCAAAGGCAGACGCTTAACCAACTGAGCCACCCAGGCATCCCAAAGCAGAATTGCTTTTAAAAGAAGTGTAAAAGTGTTTAGTAAAGTAAATATTTTTGAAAGATTTGCAACTTTGGATTACTTGGTAGTTTTGGTGTCTGCTGTTTTGTCTATTGTGGTAGGGCCAATTTTTTATGTATTTACTTTTTGCTGTAGTTTTCTTTCTTTTTTTTTTAGGATTTTATTCATTTGACCGGGGCGGGGAGGGGGGGTGGTGGGTGGCAGGCAGAAGCAGAGGGAGAAGCAGAATCCCTGCTGAGCAGGGAGCCGGATGCGGGACTTGATCCCAGGACCTGGGATCATGACCTGAGCAGAAGGCAGACGCTTAACTGACTGAACCACCCAGGCACCTGGACTTTTTGCTGAAGTTTTCTAAGTTAGTGGTTACTTTTTTTTCTTTGAGAAGTTTGGGAGTATTTTTATAGCTACTTTTTTAACTTGAGAAGATTAGGAGTGAAGTTTAATCGGTAAGAATTTTTTTCCATTTCCACAGAGTATCTATTACATTTCCAAAGGGAGTAGTTGAAAGTTGCAGGAGGTGTTCAGCATAGGAAGCTCTCTGCAAGGGCTCAGGTAACTCAGGCTGATACTTCATACACTGTAGTTCTTTCCTCTGTCCAGGGTACATTTCTGCTTCTGCCTTAGAACTGTTTTTTTGTTGGTGCACCTGGGTGGCTCAATCGTTAAGTGTCTGCCTTCAGCTCAGGTCATGATCTCAGGGTCCTGGGATCGAGCCCCACATCGGGCTCTCTGCTCCACGGGAAGCCTGCTTCTCCGTCTCCCACTCCCCCTGCTTGTGTTCCCTCTCTCGCTGTGTCTCTCTCTGTCAAATAAATAAAATCTTTAAAAAAAAGAGCTGTTTTTTTGTTTTATTTTATTTAGCCCAACATCTCCAGTGCACTTTAAATTGTAAAGTGTTAAATTTACTAACTAGGCATTTTCTAGGTTTTACACTTTAAATCGGGTAGGGGCAGAATATAATGTCACTAATCTTCTTCAGAAACTTGTATCTTTCACTTTTGTTTTACATGAGGGAATATTTAAGATTTAGATAAAACGTTAATTTAGCAAGGTCACTAGTAAAGGACACATTATATTTCTTAGTCATTGAAAAAATCTGTTTATGAACAGTTATTTTCAGGGTTATCTGGAAAGGGAGAAAATATTGAAAATATTAGTGTAGCAAAGTCTAGATAGAATTATATTTTCAAATCTGCATGGTATACATGATAATTAATCCTAAATATTATTGGTAAGCCTTTTTATTTGGGAAATCATGAGACTTGTTTGAATTTTTATGTTCAGGAATAAGAAAGCTCTACTTAGGTAAACCTGAAAAACATTTTTAGTTGTGTAAGAATTGGGTGTTATTTTTCTATTCTGCCAATTGTCAATACTATTGTAAACTTGAGAATATTAATTGTGCTCCTTTAAGAGCACAGAGAGAGAGAGAATTATTGATAAAAAACCTCACTAATATTAGGGGAGTGTCTTGTGGAAGTTTGTAACAGGCATGCCCAAACACAAACAATTTTTTCAGGATTTAAACAGGGTTAAGCTGGTCTTACAGGCTGGCTTTTTAATGATTTCATGTCAAAAAATTAATAAAACAAGTCACGGTAATTTTGTTTTTGTGTTTTATTTTTATGAGAGAAATCTTACCATAATGATTAAATTTTGTTTTCTATTAAAAACATATTGCATCAGGACACCTGGGTGGCTCAGTCAGTTAAGCGTCTGCCTTTGGCACAGGTCATGAAACTGGGGTCCTGGGATTGAGCCCCTCATCGGACTCCCTGCTCAGCGGGGAGCCTGCTTCTCCCTCTGCCTGCCGCTCCTCCTAGTGCTCACTCTCTCTCTCTGACAAATAAATACATACAATCTTAAAAAAAGAAACATATTGCATCAAAAGTCTGGACATTGTGGCAACTGAAATTTTCAGTTGATACAATATTGAAAAAAAAATATATTTTTATTGAAATTACATAGTGAAGGGCCTTTTAATTTATTTAGTCTTTATTTAGAAGAATAAGCCTTACCAAAACATGATGTACTTTCATTTATGTACTTTAAGTATTCTCTACACCCAGCATGGGGCTCGAACTCACAACCCGACCCTGAGATCAAGAGTTGCATGTTCTACCTACTGAGCCAGCCAGGAACCCCAAAACATGATCTTCTTTTCGGCTAGATAGACATATGATAGCTGTTATCAATAGGTTTACTCCACCAGCTCTTAGTGACTGCTTCTCAGAGAGCCAATGATGGATATCTAGCCTCTTGGTCTTTCGTTTTATAAATTTTTTATTACTATTTATTACATCATTTGTGATGAACTGTGCTACTACATTCTGTTTCAGAGTCACACTGACAGGTTGTGGCCAATTAGATAATTAGATCCAAAAATCAGTTAGCTGAGTCTCACTGTGCTACTGTCATGTCCAACCAACCTTGATTTGAAAATATCTCTGATTGCAGGATCTAATGAATGACCTCTTAGAGAAGTTATTTTTCTTAACTTTATTATGCTTGTTAGTAAGTTATGTGCCAAACCTTTTGTGTTTTTTTTTAAAGATTATATTATTAATGATTTATTTCTACCATTTGATTTTTACTCAAGGTTTCCTCAAGTGTGAAACTTGGTTTATGTCAAAAGTGTTTTGACTCCAGTTGAGAGGTGGGTCGCTATTATAAAATAAAGGTGGAGGCAAAAACATCTCAGTTTAAAACAAGGAAAACAAAATAAATACCATGCTGTAGGTCAATATACAATTTGCTTGACTGCTTCTGATTCTCGAGAAAAAAACCCTAAGTAACATATTTACAATAGGAAAATATATTTTGCTTCTGAAAGCTTTGCTTTTTGGAACTTATTCATAAATAATAGGAATAGTATTTATTCTTTTTTTCTTTTTTCATTTGAGAGAGAGAGAGAGCTCACAAGAGGGGGAGAGGCAGAGGGAGAGGGAGAAGCAGACTCCGCTGAGCAGGAAGCCCAATGCAGGGCTTGATCCCAGGACCCCGGGATCATGACCTGAGCCGAAGGCAGACGCTTAACCATCTGAGCCACCCAGGTGCCCCAGTATTTATACTTCTTAAAGGCGTCTTCCAAATAAATAAAATTATTACCTTTTAGGGTTGGTTTTTTTTTTTTTTTTTTTTTGCAAACTAATGGTATGAAGAGATGTTTTTGAAACATTTGGAGAACAAGTTGTGTGTTGATGTAGGTTAAAAGTTTAAAAAAATACTTCATTCAATCATCATAATGTTTTCATCCAATCTTTGCTTTACATAGCACCGTGATTTTAACGTTTATAGCTTTAGTGCTGTGTACACTGGCCAGTACGGTTTTCTTATAATTTTAGGACTATTTTCATTCAATACTTGGACTTGGAAACATCAAAAAAGCTATTGAAGAAGCTGAAAGACTCTCTGAAAGCCTTAAACTCAGGTACAGATATTATTATAAAATCTTTAAAAGAACATAAATTTCGAAGATAAAAATAATATTTAGAACTTGTTCATTTATATCTGACCATGCATATGAATCCCAATTCTTAGAAATAAATCTTATGTTAACTGGAGCACAAAAATTAGAATCTTTTGCCATATTACCTTTATTGTGTTGATGTGTTACCATTCATATTTTTTACTAAAAATCTAAAAATGTTTAGAATGATAGATTTTTAAGGTAAGCATTGGTGTAGTACATCAGAGCTTAGGTTCAATTTTTTTCTAATTCTCTGACGGGATTCTTCAGAAAAATGTAATTCCTCATATGCCCCAGGTTGTAATGTGCTACTGGACACTGGTCTTATGGGAATGAAGTATTTACTGTTAGTTTTGAACTAGGCTGCCTAGTTTGCAGTAGCTATGAATGTTTAAAAATAGATCTAATTCTAGTATTTACCATGACTGGCTTACCAGGCTTATAAAGTAATTAGACGTTAAAAACAGTACGTTTTAATTTTTAGTTATTAGTCATTCTTTAACGAAAATAAAAAGGGAACTATTTTTCTAAATGATTTTTCATGGTTAGATCAATGAACTATTCTAGTTATATACATCATAGTCTTTACTTAGAAATTATCTTTTTGAATTAATATATTCCCTCTGTCCTTTTCAGAAATTACTAATTTTGGGGCTGGAATATGTTAGGGTGGTTGGTACAATTTAGAATCACCATTCTCTTCCTCCTTTCACCAGTTGATCAACTGAGTAGAACAGAATTTCTCCAAATCTTTGGATTACCCTTTATTGATGTTTCTCTTGGAAAGAGAAGTTTTTCCCTACTTGTATTTACCAAAGATACTCCTTTATCTTTTGGTCATTAAGCCCATTTTCTCACTTATTTGTTGTCTTTACTTTTTTATATTTTGAACTATTTTATAAGTGAATGAGTCTTCAGAGTTCATTTTAAAAGTGTAAGTCCTTTGAAAAAGAAATTGCAGGAGATTTGGAATTTTTAAAGGTTGAAATTAGTGGGAGGGCAAGAACAAAAAGAGCATTAAACAACTTTAACTTGAGAGCATAGTGTTTCTTTTCAAGATTTTTGGGCAATTTGAAATAAATCTACAGAGGGCAAATTTATGAGTTGTGGTTTGTAACAGAACACTGGCAGAGTCAAATTTCAGTTGGAGGGAGAAAGTATGCTGCCATAAAATACCCGACAGTAGGGTACTAATTTTATGGAACTGGAACTCTTTATTTTTCATGATCATGTCAATGAAAGACATCTTGACTTCTTAACTAGATACGAAGAAGCCGAAGTTCAGAAAAAACTTGAAGAAAAGGACAGACAGGAAGAGCAGCTGCAGAAACAGAAAAGGCAGGAAACAGGAAGAGAGGATGGTGGCACATCACCTAAAAGGTCCTTGGAAAATGTAATGGATTCCAGAGACAAAACCCAAAAGGTATTTCAAACATACTCGTGAAGTAAAAAGACTGGTTCTTTTTTCAGATGATTTGCTTAAGGCAAGCTGAGATTACCACTACAATGTACTTTTAGGCAACAAGGGTCAAATTTAATGTGTTTTTATTAGAAATTGAATTAAATATTCTAGCTTCATTTGATTCCAGGTTTCTTTTGGAGCTTTACAGAACTCTGTTCTGTGCATTAATTAGTTTTTTGCCATTACTATCAACTTGATTAGAGCAGTAGAAAGAGCATTTGAGCTGAGTTCCGGTCCCATGTCAAGTCTTGCTTCACCCTTCTAGGACTTCATTTCCTCATTGCCAAATAAAGATCTTGAAATAGATGATCTTTAAGGTCTCTTCTTTCTAATAAATGTAATTTACATTGAAAAAGACTTGGTATACTACTAATTTGATGCCCAACCTTATCTGTTTCTAGGGTCTCATACTCTCTCCTTCACTTTTTCTTCCTTTCTGACCATTTCCCTTTCTTCTTCCTCTTTTGTTCCATTTTATTTAGTGACTACTTGTAATCTTGCCACATCATTTGTTTGCCAAATCTGTGACTCAATCTGTACCTGCCAGCTACCACTGTATCTCATTCCTTTCACCTCCTGAGAAACTACTCTTTCTAAAATATAATTTCTTTCTTTTCTTTTGTGTGTGTTTCCTAAAATATAATTTCTTATGCACTGTCAAAATTCATGGAGAGATTTCTGCTTTACTTTTTCTTAAGGATTTTGTAGCTTTCAGCTATCATTTGTATGTGAATCATCATCGGTTTCATTAAGAAATAGTTGTTGAAATACTTGTGACACTTTGTAAAAAGAAGTGAAGAAATATGGTTTGTTGATTTTAGGAACTCATAATGTAAGATAAATAACACTGCCTTAGGGGGATGTTTTTTTGTAGGTCAAATGGCTGATACAGGTAAATGACAAGACTTCAAAGAACTAAATGAAAGGGACTTTTAAATCTCTTCATTTTGTTGCCTTTTCAGCAGGAGAGTCAACTACTTTTTATTACTTTTACTTTTGTTTAGCCTGTTTATACTGAAAAAAAGTGTAATTAGACACTCTAACCCAGTGTCAATAACCAACTAACATTTGTCACATTTTGTATCTGCACCTCTCCCCTTTTGCTAGATTATTTCAAAGTAAGTTCCAGAGGGCATATCATTTTACTCCTAAATATTTCAGTGTGCATCTCAAAGAAAGGGACATATTCTTTATAATGACAATGTTATTTTTTCACCTCACAAAATTAACAATAATTCCCTGATATAATCTAATACCCAGTCTATATTTACATTTTCCCACTGTCTCATAATGATATTTTACAGTTGATTTGTTTGAATTAGGATTCAGACAAAGTCTACTCGTAGTCTTCTGATTGTTTGTCTCTTAAGTTGAGTCTCTGTAGTACTCTCTGCTTGAGTCCCCCTTTTCATTTTTTTTTTTATTTCATGCATTTGACTTTTTAATATAGATTAGGTCTGTGAAATGAACCAACCACATTTTGTCTTTATCTGATTGTTTCCTCCCTTGTAGCATTTAATCTGTAATTCTGTCTTCTATATTTCTTGTAGGCTGGAAGTTCAACCTAGAAGCTTAATAGGATTCAGGTTCAGTTTTTGCTTTTGGCACGAATGCTTCATAGGGGATCCTCTGCACTTCATACTCTATTGTATTAGGAGGCACATTATATACACTTCTTTTTTTAATTTTAGTGAAGCTAAAATTGACCACTAGGTCAAGTGTGTAATTGCTTTTTCATCTATAAAATGAGTTAGAACCTTACAGAAATACCCCATGTTGTCTTGGTTAGAAAATACAAATTTGTATTTTTACTGAACTCTGAAAGGAATAGCCAGAATTTTTATTTCATTGTAAGAAATATTTTGTCATTAAATTAAATATTAAATTTCTGTAACAGTCTGTGATTTTATATTATATTTAGCCTTTAACTGAAGGAAATTTCAAGGAAGTGTTGCCTGATTCTGATGTGCTGCTAGTTATTTTAGCTGTTTTCTGCTGCCAGATAACCTGATGAAGCCATGACTCTTCATCTGTATTTTAATAAAATGCCAGTACTCCACACACCTGATTTTCTAGGATTTCAGTTTCAGTGAAGTAGTAGAGTTGAACTTTCTGTTTCTATGAAAATTTTTACTTCTATTATAAAGTTGAAACTTTTTTTTTCTGTGAAACAGATAAATGGTGAAAAGAGTGAAAAAAATGAGACCACAGAGAAAGGTAAGTGTATACAGAAATAGGGAGTCCTTGCAGGTTGTTATTGAGATCTTCTTTTAATCTGAATAAGCTTCAGATTTTACATTGTGTTTGTATGTAAGCAAACAATGTTTACATACATTTTGTATGTAAGCTTTATCATTTTTCTTAGTCTGTACAATTACATTGAAAACATGTTTATAATCTGCATATATCGTGGGGAATATTTTTGGTAATATGTAATTAAAAACATTAAAGCCATGGTTTGTACTTTTCAGTGGTTTTTTTTTTCAAGCTGTAGTTTAGCATAACGGTTAAGAGCACGACTCCCCAAAGTCAGACTGCCTGGATTTTGAATACTGTCTCCTCCTTTGAATTTCCATGTGATCTTGAGCATGTTACTTAACCTCTCTACCTTACCCCCCATCTGCAAAGTGAGGCTAATAGTATCTATTTTATAAACTTACTGTAAAGATTGAATAAGTTAATATATGTGAAACTCTTAGTGACTTTATATAAGTGAACTTTATAAAAGGATATGTGTATTAGCTATTATGACTTATGACTTTAGTTTGTAGACCTAATTATTTAAAAGTCTTCCTCATTTCCCTCAAAAAAATCTAAACCAGTAATTTGGATGTTATCCATAGGGGGTATTGATACTCCAGTCACAAATATGTGACCTAAACAGCAAAACTCAGACAGTTGCATGAGTTTTCCTCTCTCAGGAAAGGTTCAACTTAAATATCAATTGTATGTAACACTAAAATAAATTCTCTATTTAAAATATTACTGTACAACGGGGAGCCTAGGTGGCCCAGTCAGTTGAGTCAGTTGAGCGTCTGACTCTTGATTTCGGCTTAGGTCATGATCTCAGGGTCATGAGATAAAGCCCTACATCGGGCCTCATGCTCAGCAGGGGAATCTGCTTGAGAGTCTCTCTCTCCCTCTCCCTCTGCCCCTCCCCTGCTCTAGAATAATAAATAAATCTTTAAAAAAATTAAATATTACCATACAGCAATTTAAAAAATAAACAGTAGGGGCACCTGGGTGGCTCAGCCGTTAAGCATCTGCCTTTGGCTCAGGTCATGATCCCGGGGTCTGGGATCGAGCCCCGCATCGGGCTCCCTGCTCCACGGGAAGCCTGCTTCTCCCTCTCCCACTCCCCCTGCTTATGTTCCCTCTCTCGCGGTGTCTCTCTCTGTCAAATAAATAAAAATAAAAATAATAAATAATATAGTAAGATATCTTCCTAAAAGCTGTTATTAATTCATTCCAAGATTTGTTTTTATCTATGTTTTTTGTATGTCATCCTGCTTGGGTGTTACTTTTCTAAGTGGTTTTTTCCCAACTTTTTAAGACAATTTTGTTGTCAAAATGATCTTGATGGTTAGAGAGGGAAGTAGGATGGTTATTAGCCAGTGGGTATTTTAGCTTAGGAGATACTGTGACTATGTTCTTCTCACATCTCACTGCCAAAATAGTTCTTTACATTTTAAGCTCCCTTGTAGTAGCTTTTTATTTTTTTAAATCTTTGTTTGCTTGTTAATCTATGTATGCTGTTTATTGATTTTTAAAGTTTTTATTATTGAAGTATAGTTGACCTTGTTGTGCTTTTTAATCTTCCATTGCAGGTGGTAGTAGCTAGAAGAGGAAGATAGCAACATAACAGATATTTATTTTGGCTAAATAGTAAAGGGCTAGAGAGTAAACATTAAGGCTTGGGGGTGAGGGATACTGTCATTCTTTCTGTCTCCGCTAGAAAACAGCCATAGACAATATGTAAACACTTTTCTTCAGCTATGTTCCACTAAAAACAGGTAGCCATAATTTGTCAACTCCTGATGCAGAATACAAATAACAAGCTTTTGGCTTATTACTCTAGGAATACTTGTTTTTCAAATAGCCCCCATAAGACCTCATCAGAGACTTTAAAAAAAATTTAGAACCTGTCAAGAATTTTTGAACCATAGGGGCACCTGGGTGACTCAGTTGGTTAAGTGACTGCCTTCGGCTCAGGTCATGATCCTGGAGTCCTGAGATCGAGTCCCGCATCGGGCTCCCTGCTTAGCAGGGAGTCTACTTCTCTCTCTGACCCTCACCCCTGTCATTCTCTCTCTGTCATTCTCTCTCTCTCAAAAATAAATAAAATTAAAAAAAAAAAAAAAGAATTTTTGAACCATAGATGTTTCTTCTGGTTGACATTTGTCAAATGATTTAATTATCAAAAAGAGAATAAGAATATTTTCATGAGATACATATATTAATTTCCTTTATTTTATTCCAGCAATAGAGCCAGCACCAGTGTAGTTGTAACCTTAAGAGCAAGTTTTGGTGTTTTAAGCCTTCAGAAACAACATTGAACTAGTTTCTTGATAAATGTCAAAAACACAAATTATATTTAATGGTAGTTTAAAAAGTAATAAATAGTATGATGGGATAGCAGGTATATGATACCTAGTACACTTTGCTCTTCTAGAAGAAGAAATGATTGTTCTGTGTTTACTGAACAGAACTAGGTGTTTCTTGTTGCTTATATTGTCTCTCTTGATTCCAAGGAACAGTCACAGCAAAGGAGCTATACACAATGATGATGGATGAAAACATCAGCTTGATTATAATGGATGCTCGAAGAATGCAGGATTATCAGGATTCCCATATTTCAAATTCTCTCAATGTTCCTGAAGAAGCCATCAGTCCAGGGTGAGTCATTGTGTATTTAGGTAAAATGGTTAACTGTGGGTAGTAGTAAATATTATTACTTAGCATCCAAGCTACATATGATAAAGTAGGTTTTTCTCCTCCTGTTGCTCCTTAATGGCAAACTTTACTCTTTCTCTGAAGGGTGGTGTAAAGAACATTCTGGTTTGGCAATTTTCTATTGGTGGCATGTGTAATCTTACTAGAAAAGAAGTGAAGCTGCCTTTGTGTGCCTTCTCTCCTGAGCTTTTTGTTGACTAGTTTCTCCTATTATTTTCTATTTGTGAGCTTGTGAAGCATATGCACCAAATTGACTAAAATTGTGAACTAATCGTTTTTTATTTTGAAATACCCCATGCTATTATATGTGGTAAAAGAGTACACAAACACTTTTTGGGGGGTGGGGAGGTGGGAAAAGGCAGTATAGCCAAATGATTCAGTAAGCAGATAGACTCTAAAGTCAGACTATATTCAGATCGTAACTGTCTCTTATCAGCTACTCTACTTTTGGCCATTGACCTCACCTGTCTAAGCCCATGTTTCCATCTGTAAAATAGGGATAGTAAAACTACCTATTTCAGAAGTTTTGAGACGTTTAAGTGATAAATTTTATACACACACACTTAGCACAGTGGCTGGCACTAGTAAGGACTTACTAAAAAGTTTTTCTTTTTTGATTAGGCTTTAATCTGTAAAATAATTTAAACTTACTTGCATGGATCTATCACATATTAAAAACTGTCATAATAGCGAAAGAGCTAAAACTCCATATCAGAGGTATTTTTACTGTTTTGAGTGTTATATAAATTATATAACCTCTCTGGGTCTTAGTTTATGGGATTGGATTAGCTAAAATCTATGGCCCATTTTAAGGTCTAACTTAACATTGAAAAGATATACTTTTTAAATTAGGTAATAAAATTTGTATAGTTTTTGGCACATTGTTGATGCTTGACAAATGTTTGACTTGAAGAATAGGGCGCTTTGTAAATATGCTGTTTAAAAGTGAGACTGGAGTGCTTAGTCTAATCAAGTAAGTGTGAATATATTCCCAGGATTTGAAAAGACAAAATTGTAATTAATCTTTGGATGGTCTAATCTGTAGTAACAGAAAGCTGGTGGTTTTTATTGAGCTTAAGGGTTTCCCAAAATATGAGAAATTTGACTACTGTGAAACTCATGATGAGTTTAGGTTGAAAATTAAAGAACAGTGAACTGCATTGCCAAGAAAATTATTCCCCTTTAATTTTTGTTTCAGTCTTTCAGAAGTAATTATAAGAAGTCTCAGTTTGGTGTTAGCATTCCTTTTTAATATTTGCTTATCTCCTTTCTTTGAGAGCAGGCCTCAGAACTTTTCATAGGTAACAGTATCTGCAGCTAGCTGATGATGATTACTATATTCCTTCATTGTCTTTTTTAACATTTTAATACAGCATAGTATACAAACGAAAGTACTCCTAAGTATTTAGCCCAGTGAATTTTCAAAAACTGAACACACCCATTTAACTAACATCTGGACCAGAAATAGAATATTACCATCATTCCAGAAGTGTTTCTTTTTTTTAAATTTATTTAATTTTTTTTTTAAGATTTTATTTATTTATTTGATAGAGACACAGTGAGAGAGGGAACACAAGCAGGGGGAGAGGGAGAGGGAGAAGCAGGCTTCCCGCTGAGCAGGGAGCCCGATGCAGGGCTCGATCCCAGGACTCTGGGATCATGACCTGAGCCAAAGGCAGACGCTTAACGACTGAGCCACCCAGGTGCCCCTGACAGACAGTGTTTGGCTCTGGGCACCATCTCCACTCCTAACTTCTACTTCCCACTTGTAGCTGACTCTCTTCCTTGCCCCTCCAGAAGCCTTTCATATGCCCTCTGTTAGGTACTACCCATATCCCCACCCACCAAAGGGAACCACCAGCTTCTAACAGAACAGATGTATTTTTGTCTGTTTTTGTATTTTATATAAAAGGAAATATACAATCTGTAGTCTTTTATGTCTGGCTTCTTAAACTCAACTTTGTGTTTGTGAGGGCGCCTGCATGGCTCAGTCAGTTAAGCATCTGCCTTCGGCTCAGGTCATGATCCCGGGGTCCTGGGATCGAGCCCTGTGTTGGGTTCCCTGCTCAGCTAGGAGCCTGCTTCTCCCTCTCCCTCTGCCTGCCGCTCCCCCTTCTTATACTCTTTCTCTCTCTCTCTCTCTGTCAAATAAATAAATAAAATCTTAAAAAAAACAAAACCAAAACTTTGTGTTTGTGAAAGTCATCTATATTATTGTGTATAGTTGTGGTTCATTTATCCTCATAGTCAGCTGTATGCTGACTATTGTGTGCCTATAACATAATTTCCTGATCGATCTTATTTTTATGATCGTCCTTTATATTAGATATGATGCTGTTTTTCCATGTATATAGGAATATACATTTTCGTGTTAAGTAAAGGATCACTTTCAATTAAGTAAGTAAATAATTAAGTTAAAATATTAAATAATAGGCAAGGTAGAGCAAAATTGAAGCAGCTTGTAAAGATGATACATGAAAGACTGAAATTTAGGAAATACTGGTTGATACTATTATTTCCTAAAGTGTTTTTTATAGAATACCGATCTTGAATTTTTAGACAAAGAGTATTTAGGCAGATACATCCCTAGAGTCAGAAATAGTCCTTAAGAATATGACATTTCAGTATTTTTCATTCTTTGTTGACCAAACATCCTTCCAATCACTGTGTATCAGGTGAGAATATTATGAGACAATATTTTATATTTCTTCTCTTTTTCTTTATTTTCCTAGAAGATATAGTAACCAGTATTATTATATAGGAATGAGTTTTTTTTTCTTTTAAATCCAAACCATTTTGTCTTACTTGTGAATAAAAGTGCACCAGTCCTGCCTTGCCAGTATCATCACTTAAATACTAAAATGCTAAGGTGCTTTGCTAGGAATAATATGGAGTTCCTTACCTGGAGGAGCAAGTCTGTATTATTCTACTATATTATTCATTCAGTCATTCAGCAGATATTTACTGAGCATTAGTTTACTGTGGGCTGGATTGCTATGGTCTAAGTTCTGGGGCTTAACTATTGAACAAAAATTTTGCTTCACAGAACTTGTATTTAACAGGGAGGTGGGGTAGTGAAACAGACAGTGAAACTTGAGATGTATGCCTGCTACTAGTAAGTGCTATGGACATGGGTGTGTCAAGTGTGTACACTGGGATAGGTATTAAAATTTTAATCCAGGAAAGCTTCGCAGCAAAGTTACTACTGAGCAGATCTTGAGGGGATAAGGGAAATGAGTGATGCAGTTATCTGCGGGAAAGGGTTCCAGACAGAAGGGCAGCAGGAGCAGAGGCCCTTAGGCAGGAGAATACTTCGATAACCAGGAACTACAAGGAAGCCAGTGGCTGGCGAGGAGTGGAGTAAGGGGGTAAGTAGTTAGTGATGAGGAGTTGATACAGTAGGATTGGGGGGGAGGGGCCATGCTGCAGGCCCATTCTCAAGACTTTAGGTACGAACTTTTAACTTCTATGTGAGCAAAAGAGAACATGAACAACATGCTTTAATACAGAGTTGATATTATTCACAGTTGATGATAAGAGGCAGCACCACAAAGCAACTAAGAGCATGGACATGAACCAGATTGCCTGAGTTTGAATTTGACTTGACTTAGCAGCTGTAACCTTGGGCAGGTTACTTAACATCTTTATGCCTCAGTTTCTCCATTTATAAAATGGGGATAGTAATGTCTACTTCATAGGATTTGTAGCAAGGATTCAGTGAGATTGTATGAGAACAAAGCATTTAGAATAGTACCTGGCACATAGTAAATGCTCTGTGTGTTTGTTAAATAAACATTTTCGTATTTAGCTATTAATTATATAGGTATACGAGAACTGAAGTATAAATAATGTTACTTAAGTGATCCCCCCAGTTATTTACATATGGCTGAGAGAGATGCTCAAATGGCCCCCTTTTTTGTGAAGGGTCAGAATTGAGTCTATGTCTTTTAGTTTCTAATGATTACTAAAATATATTCCAATGTTATGCAGAGGTGAAGTTGTTAAACATTTTAGGATATTTAATATCCTGATACACAGTTTGACCTTAGAAAGAAATGTTAAAGTTTGCTATGGTGTGATACAGACTAGAAGAAAACTCAGTGACTTATATTAGTATATTAGGACCTCTTGTCTACCTTTGCCCATTAACATTTCAGAGTCACTGCTAGTTGGATTGAAGCAAAACTCCCAGATGATTCTAAAGACACATGGAAGAAGAGGGGGAATGTGGAATATGTGGTACTTCTTGACTGGTTTAGTTCTACAAAAGATTTACAACTTGGAACAACTCTACGGAGTCTGAAAGATGCACTTTTCAAGGTTAGCAAGTTTCCTTGTTTATTGTAATTGTAAGCCTTATTTGGTTGTTAGAAAGGTATGTTGACTAGCTGTTTATCTTAAGGATAAGAACATCCATCAGCTTTGGTTGTAGATTTTTTTTTTTTTTAATTCAGACCCAAAAGACTAGTTTTAAGTCACCAACTAATAATAAACTGATCTATATAAAGTAGGATTAGAATTTCCAGGAACATCATAAATTGTCTGAAAAAAGCATTATTTTTTGTTTTAAGAATTAGACTATGAAAAAAAAAAAAGAATTAGACTATGAAAACATAAAAGCAAAGGAAGAAGTCCCTAAGGAGAAAAAGATGGGTTGACTTGATAAAATAAAACTTTTAAGTGTGAAAAAATACCGGAAGATTAGAATGTAGGAGACAAACAGGAAAATATTTGCAACAAATATGGTAGTACAGTTGGCCTTTGAACAAGGCAGGGGTTAGGGGTGCCAACACCCTGCCACAACTTTTGACTTCTCCCAGGTTTTACTACTAATAGCCTACTGTTGGCCAGAGCCTTACTGATAACATAAATAGTCGATTAACATGTATTTTGTATATGTATTATACATTGTATTCTTACAGTAAAGTAAGCTAGAGAAAAGAAAATGTTATTAAAATCTTAAGAGAAACTACATTTATAGTACTGTACGTATATCTACTGTGCATATATTTATCTGCCCATATAGGCGGTTGGGTAGTGTCAGGACAAGGTTGGTGGCAACAGTGGATCTGGCCCTGGAATGGCAATGTTCCGCAGCCTGGTGGCCTCCGCTCAGCAGTGGCAGCTGCTGGGTAGGCCTGCAAGTAGCAACGGCACCCTGGCGCACAGTACAGCTGCCCCGTCTGCCTAGAGGTGTACCACCAGCCTGGGGCTGTTGGCAAGTGCAGCCGCACATGTGTGTTCTGGCCTCCAGGAACCACCGTGGCGAGTGATCTGCCCCTGGCCAGGGAGGGTCCTAAACCCAAAGAAGACGAGGGCCGGGAGAGGGGAGTGTCAGGGATGCCGGGCTTCCTGGGCAGCACTGTGCTGCCCTCTGGGTGCATTCCTCCACTTCAGCCCAGCCTCCTGCCTGCCAGCCTAGGGCTTTCAACCTAACCACTCTGTTGGCACAGGGTGACCTATAGCCCTGTCCATTTCGGGGCTGCTGGGGATTGCTGAGGGCTGCTGACAGCCTTGGGAGGTTTCCCCAGGTACTCAGTGGACAGCAGGCACTACCTCTGCACCAGTCACTTTCGATTTGTTTCCATGGAGACTAGGGTGGGCAGTTGTAAATAAATGCCCGTGGCTTTTGCTGTCAACTCAAAAGAAAAAAAAGTGTGTAAGTAGACTTGCGCAGTTCAGACCCATGTTGTTCAACAGCCAACTGTAGTTTAGGACACCTAAAATATGAAGAGCTTTTGCAAATAAAATTATTTAAGATAAAATAGTAAAATAAGTAGTGGACACAGACCTGAATAAGTGACAGAACATAAAAATGATCATCTTTACTGGTAGAAATGCAAATTGAAATAGTGAACGCCATTTTGTTGATTAAATTAACAAAGGTAAAAACGCCCAGTTTAATTTGTTACATTATTAAACTGATAGCACTGAATGCTGGTAAGATTAAACTTAATGTGCTGGTAGGAAGGTCAGTTGATGGAGCATTACTCTTCAGGAGGGCAATCTTAAAGCCTTAAAACAATTCATGCTTTAAAACAGGGAATCTAGAAATACACCCAAGTATAGATTGCTATATGAAACTGCTAATAATCAATTAGTTTTGACCTACAAAAGTGGCAGTTTCATAAAGGTAAAGGTTTCATAAGGTAAAGATGACATAAATCAGTGTGGAAAAATGCATTGAAATGAATGGTTTGGGGACAACTGGCTAGCCACTAAGTAAAGAAGGGGGACCCCTACCTTACTTCTTAGATCACAGTATATTCCAAATGGGTCAATGACATAAACATATTGATTGAAACAGGAAATACTAGGAAAAACCATTTGTGGGTGTTTTTTATTATCTTGATCCTAAATCAAGACACTGTAAAGGAAGATCTATATATTTGACTGTGTTAAAAATCCTATAAGTAAAAGTCAATCAGGAAAAATAATTGTAACATATATGACAAAGAGCTGTTTTTCTTAATATTCAGAGTACCTTCACTATTTACTAAGAAAATAGCAAACTCTACCGAAAAATGGACAAGGGAGATTAGTTATGTCCTAGAGTATCAGTGGTTAATAAATATACTAAAAGATGTGCGGCTTCACTAATAAAAGCTAATTAAAACATGATACCATTTTATGTCTACCAGTTTGGTAAAAATTATAAAGATTTATAATAGGCATTCTCATACAGTATTGGCAAATATATAAATTGGTATTGTCCTTTTGAAGGGCAATTTGGCAGCATCTACCAAACTTTCAATCCAGCAGTTCTAGTTCTAGTAAATTACCCTATAAAAATATATGGATATATATTTTTAAAGGTCATTTAAAGATTAGGAATATATATCAAAAGCCTTAAAATGTTCATGTGCCTTGGCTCAGCAACACCACTTCTGGGGATTTTCCCTAATGGGGTTGATTGGGTGTGTGCATATATAAGGATCTTCAGTGTTTATCTCAGCATTGTTTATAATTAAATGGGGAAAATAACCATAATGTATTCCAATGATTGATTCAGTTTGGGGGTGGTGTGTGTGTGTATAAAATAGAATATTATCTGGTCATTACAAATGGTGATATAACTGTTAATAAAAGATGTTCATAAAAGAGAAAAGCAGCAGCACAGAAGTTTCACTGTTTTGTAAAAATAAAATTTAAAAAATATACGTCTGCATAGAAAACTCTAAGACTAAACCCTAAAATGTTAAAGTGGTATCTCTGGGTGGTTAGATTATGGATGATTTTTATTGTATATGAACTTTTTTTCATAACTTTCTTCTAAGATCATGGATTACTTGTGTGGTTTTAAAAACCTGATCTATCCATTTCTTTCATTCAATGCTGAATTTTGAATTCAGCTCTCATTTTTTATCATTTCAAAGATGAATCTTTAAGAGAGCAGTTTTAAAATTCAAATTCAGTTTTTTGTGTTTTTAACTGTGAAGAGACTGCTGCCATATTAAAAATACTATTTCCTTATTTTATAGTGGGAAAGTAAAACTGTCCTGCGCAATGAGCCTTTGGTTTTAGAAGGAGGCTATGAAAACTGGCTCCTTTGTTATCCTCAGTATACTACAAATGCTAAAGTCACTCCACCCCCACGAGGCAAGAATGAAGAGGTGTCTATCTCATGTATGTATGTGAAAATTTTTGTTTAAAATTGCTTTGGATTAACTTTAAATTATTTATGTTCTCAGGGTAATGTTCTTGGTTGTGTGTGTACTTGTCCTATTGGATAGCAGTTTGTTTTCAGGCATAAAAAATACAAGGTGTCCACAGCCTGGAAGTTAAGTTAATTCTTTAAGATTGTTGTGGTTGTCACCTCATTTACTTTACATTTAACTATTACATATAACATGCATGAGATATGTAAGTACTATTTATGGGGTTTGCTGTTCTTTGAAAAAATATTATTCTTTTGGGGATTTTAGTGGATTTTACTTATCCTTCACTGGAAGAATCAGTTCCTTCTAAACCTACTGCCCAGATGCCACCTCCTTCTGTAGAAGTAAGTGAAAATATAGAATTGATAAATGATCAAGATGAGAGAATGGCACCACTGAACATATCAACTCCAGTTGAGCCAATTGCTGCTTCTAAATCTGATGTTTTACCCATTATTCAGCCAGTGCCTGTTATAAAGAATGTTCCACAGGTATGTTCTTGATTTCTTTTAACTGTATTGTTTCTCTTTTTTTTAATATTATATTAAATGCATAGTATACAAATGAAGTTTTATATATAACCTTTTATATTTTATAAAGAAAAATACCAGTGAAGAGAACTTATATGTTTTGGTTCCTTTTGGCTATAAAAATTTTTCATTATAATTCAGTCCTGTTGCCACAGCAGTATTAGAGTAGATAGATAATTCAAAAGATTTCAAAGCCAGCTAGCAGGCATTTACTACAGGCAGTACCAGTAAAAGATTGTATTACCACAGTAAATGTGAACATTTTCAGGGTTTTCTTTTTTTTTTTTAATTTTAAGATTTTATTTATTTATTTGACAGAGAGAGACACAGCAAAAGAGGGAACACAAGCAGGGGGAGCGGGAGAGGGAGAAGCAGGCTTCCCGCTGAGCAGGGAGCCCGATGTGGGGGGCTTGATCCCAGGACTCCGGGATCATGACCTGAGCTGAAGGCAGATGCTTAACGACTGAGCCACCCAGGCGTCCCCAGGGTTTTCTTGTATATAATTTAACCCGTAGTATTTTCCCAAATAGTTTGGCTTAAAGATGATAGATACGTGATATTAATATTTTGCTTTCAAAATAATACTCTTGTTCCATTTCCTTAGAATTTGATATGTAAATAACATGCATGGTTTTTGTTATTGTTACTTTTGTTATTATTGAAGTTTTATTGCCACACAGTATATTAGTTTCAGATGTACAACATAGTAATTAGACTTTTATATACATTGCGAAATCATCACCGTAAGTCTAGATACCATCTGTCATCAAAGTTATTAAGATATTATTGACTGTATTTTCTATGCTATACTTTACATCCCTGTGACTTACTTCTTAACTCTAAGTTTGTACTTCTTAATCCCCTTCACCTATTTCATCCAACCTCCTCAAAACCCTTCCCCCTGGGCAACCACCAGTTTGTTCTCTTTATTTATAAGTCTGTTTCAGTTTTGTTTTGTTTGTCTTGCTTTTTAGATTACACATATTAGTGAAATCATACAGTATCTGTCTTTCTCTGACTTATTTCACTTAGCATAATACCCTTTAGGTCCACCCATGTACTGCAAGTGGTAAGATTTTATTCTTTTTTATGGATGAGTACTGTATCACCATATATATGCCACATGTTCTTTATCTCTTCATCTCTTGATGAACACAAGTTGTTTCCATATCTTAGCTTTGTAAATACTTTTAATTAACATGGGGTGCATATATCTTTTTGAATTAGTGTTTTCATTTTCTTCAGATGAATGGAATTATCAGAAGTGGAATTGCTAGATCATATGGTTCTGTTCTTCATTTTTTGAGGAATTTCCATACTGTTTTCTCTAGCGGCTGCACCAATTTACATTCCCACCAGTGGTGTACCAGATTTCTTTTTCATCACATCCTCACCAACACTTGCTATTTCTGCTCTTTTTTATTTTACCCATTCTGACAGGTGTAAAGTGATACTTGGGAGCACCTGGATGGCTCAGTTGGTTGAGCCTCTGACTCTTGGTTTTGGCTCAGGTTGTGATCCTCAGGGTTGTGGGATCAAGCCCCCCACTGGGCTCCACGCTCAGCATGTACTCTACTTAAGTTTGTCTCTCCCTTCCCACCCTCCCCACCACGTGCTTGCTCGCTCGCTCTCAAAAAAAAATTTTTTTTTTTTTGTGATAACCTCATTGTAGTTTTAATTTGCATTTCCCTGATGATTAGTAATGTTGAGCATCTTTTCATGTGTCTCTTGGCTACTGTATGACTTCTTTGGAAAAATGTCTATTTGGGTCCTCTGCCCATTATTAAATCAGATTGTTTGGGTTTTTTGGTGTTAAGTTGTATGAGTTTGTTATATATTTTGGATATTAACCCATTATCAAATATGTGATTTGTAAATATATACTACCATTCAGTAGGATACCTTTTCATTTTGTTGATGGTTTCCTTCACTGTGCAAAAGCTTTTTAGTGTGTAAATGAGTCCCATTTGTTTATTTTTGCTTTTGTTGCCCTTGGCTTGTCTGAGGAGACAGATCCAAAAACTATTGCTAGAATCAGTGTCCAAGAATTTACTACCTATTTTTTCTTTTAGTTCTATGGCTTCAGGTCTTACGTCTTGGTCTTTAATACATTTTGAGTTTATTTTCGAATAGATATAAGAAAGTGTGGTCCAATTTCATTCTTTTGCATGTTGCTATTTAGTCTTTCCAACACCATTTATTGACTGTCTTGTCCCCATTGTATATTCTTGCATCCTTTCTCATAGATTAATTGACCATTTAACTGTGGGTTTATTTCTGGGTTCTCTATGCTGTTCTACTGATCATGTGTTTTAGTACCAGTACCATACTGTTTTGATTACTATAGATTTGTAGTGTATCTTGAAATCTGGAATTACAACACCTCCAGCTTTGTTCTTCTTTCTCAGAATTGCTTTGGCCATTGGGGATCTTTTGTGGTTCCATACACATTTTAGGAGTTTTTTTTATAGTTTTGTGAAAAATGGTATTGTTATTTAGATAGATATTGTATTAAATCTGTAGATTGCTTTGGGTAGCATTGATGTTTTAACAATATTAATTCTTCCACTCCACAAGCATGGTATATCTTTGTATTTATCTCATCTTCAATTTCTTTCATCAGTGTCTTAAAAGTTTTTAGAGTACAGGTTTTTTACCTCGTGGTTAAATTTATTCATAAGTATTTTAATCTTTTTGATGCAGCAGGAAATAGAATAGTTTCTTCTCTTTGTTATGGTTCATTATTAGTGTGTAGAAACAGAACAAATTTCTGTATATTGATTTTGTATCCTGCAACTTTACTGAATTCATTTATTAGTTCTAATAGGTTTTCTGGTGCAGTGTAGGGTTTTCTACATATAGTGTCTTGTGATCTATAGATAGTACCAGTTTCACTTCTTCCTTACCAATTTGGATGCCTTCTCTTTCCTTTTCCTAACTGATTGTTGTGGCTAGGACTTCCGGTGCTATGTTGAACAAAAGTAGAAAGGGTAGGCATCCTTCTCATTCTTATCTTGAGGAAAATATTTCAGCATTTTACTATTGAGTGTGATGTTAGGTGTGGGTTTGTCATGTACTTCCTTATTATGTTGAGGTGTTCGCTATATACCCGTTTGTTGAGTTTTTAGCATAAAAGGATGATGTATTTTGTCAAATGCTTCTTCTGCATCTACTGAGATGCTCATATGGGTTTTATCCTTCATTTTGTTAATTGATTTGCAAATATTTTTTTTTTAAGATTTTATTTATTTATTTGACAGAGAGAGACACAGCGGGAGAGGGAACACAAGCAGGGGGAGTGGGAGAGGGAGAAGCGGGCCTCCCGCAGAGCAGGGAGCCCAGTGCAGGGCTTGATCCCGGGACTCTGGAATCATGACCTGAGCCGAAGGCAGACGCTTAACAACTAAGCCACCTAGGCGACCCATTGATTTGCAAATATTGAACCATCCTTGTATCCCTGGAATAAATCCCTCTTGATTGTGGTGCATGATCCTTTTATTAATGTATTGTTGAATTCAGCTTGCTAATATTTTGTTGAAGATTCTTACATCTCAGTTCATCAGGGATGTTGGCCAGTAATGTTCTTTTTTGTAGTGTTTTT
Source organism: Leptonychotes weddellii (assembly GCF_054177405.1). Taxonomy (NCBI): domain Eukaryota; kingdom Metazoa; phylum Chordata; class Mammalia; order Carnivora; family Phocidae; genus Leptonychotes; species Leptonychotes weddellii. The sequence continues at coordinate 81,253,779 of NC_138377.1, forward strand.
GTCTGCTGTTGGTATGAGGGTAATGCTGAGCTTGTACAACGAATTTGGCAGTATTCCTTCCTCTTTGATTTCTTGCAATAGTTTGAGAAGAATAGGTATTAACTCTTCTTTGGTAGAAGTCACATCTGTTCCTGGACTTTGGGTTGATGGGAGTTTTTGATTACTGATTCAATTTCATTGCTAGTACAGGAATACAACAGAGATATTGTATGTTTCTTTCCAGGCCACCACAATAAAGCAGATATCATGATAAAGCAAGTCCAGTGAATTTTTTGGTTTTCTGGTGCATATAAAAGTTATCTTTACACTGTGTTGTAGTCTATTAAGTGTACAATAGCATTATGACTAAAAAATAATGTACATATCTTAATTGAAAATACTGCTAAAAATAGTCATTTGACATTTCAGCAAGATGTAATCTTTTTGCTGGTAGAGGGTCTTGCTTGTGTTGATGGCTATTGATTGATAAAGGGTGGTTGCTAAAGTTTGGGGTAGCTGTGGCAATTTCTTAAAATAAGACAACAGTGAAGTTCGCTGTATCTGTTAACTTTCTTTCATGAATGATTCCTTTGTAGTATGCAGTATTATTTGATAGCATTTTCCCCATAATAAAACTTCTTTCGGGGCGCCTGTGTGGCTCAGTCATTAAGTGTCTGCCTTTGGCTCAGGTCATGATCCCAGGGTCCTGGGATCGAGCTCCGCATCGGGCTCCCTGCTTGGCGGGGACCCTGCTTCTCCCTCTCCCACTCCCCCTGCTTGTGTTCCTTCTCTCTCTGTGTGTCTCTCTGTCAAATAAATATTTAATAAAAATAAATAAAACTTCTTTCAGAATTGGAATCCATCCTCTCAAACCCTGCCACTCCTTTATCAACTGAGTTTATGTTATATTCTAAATCCTTTGTTGTCATTTCAACAGTCTTCACAGCTTCTTCCAGTAGATTCCATTTCAAGAAACCACATTCTTTACTCCTCCAAAAGAAGCAACTGTTCATCCGTGCAAGTTTTTTTGTGAGATAGCAGCAATTTAGTCATATCTTCAGGCTCTACTTGTCATTCTAGTTCTCTTGCTATTTCCACCACTTCAGTCTCAAACTCCTCAAAGTCATCCATGAGGCCTGGAATCAATTTCTTCCAAAGTCCTGTTAATGTTGAAATTTTGACATCTTTCTAGGAATCACTAATGTCCTTAACTTGATGTAGAATGGTTTATCCTTTCCAGAAGGTTTTCAGTTGACCTTGCCTCCATCCATTGTAGGAATCACTAAGCAGTTCTAGCCTCCCAAAATGAATTTAAGTAATAAAACTTGAAAGTTATCATGACTTCTTGATCAGTGGGCTGCAGAATGGGTGTTGTGTTAACAGACATGAAAACAAAACAAAACTAAAAACAGGCACAGAAACATTAATGTTTTCAATCAGAACTCTTGGGTTACCAGGTACATTGTCAATGAGCAGGAATATTTTAAAAGGAGTCTTTTTCCTGAGGAGTAGGTCTCAATGTGTGCTTAAAATATTCAGTAAACCATGTTGTAAACAGATGTGCTGTCATCCAGGCTTTGTTGTTCCATTGATAGAGCACAGGCAGAGTTAGATGTAGCATCATTCTTAAGAGCCTTAGGATTTTTGGAATGGTCAATGAGCATTGGCTTCAACTGAAAGTCACCAGCTGCACTGACCCCTAACAAGAGAGTCAGCCTGTCTTCTGAAGCCTTGAAGCCAGGTATTGGCTTCTCCTCTCCAGCTATGAAAGTCTAGGTGGCATCTTGTCCAATATAAGGCTGTTTCATCTATATTAATTATCTTAGCTAGATCTTCTAGACAACTTGCTGCAGCTTTTACATCATTATGTGCTGCTTCACCTTGAACTTTTATGTTATGGAGACGGCTACTTTCCTTAAATCTCATGACCCAACCTTTGCCAGCATCATTTTTTTTTTTTTCCAGCTTCCTCACCTCTCTCAGCCTTCATAGAGTTGAAGAAAGTTAGGGCCTTACTCTGGATTAGGCTTCGGTTTGTGGGAATGTTGTGGTTGATTTGGTCTTCTATCCAGTCCACGAAAACTTTCTCATATAAGTAGTAAGTCTGTTTCATTTTCTTATTATTTGTGTGTTCACTGGAATAACACTTAAAATTTTTTTCAAGAATTTCTTTTCATTTTCAGTTTGGCTGTTTGACATAAGGCCTAGCTTTTGGCCTAGCTCAGCTTTTGACATACCTTCCTCATTAAGCTTAATTGTTTTTAGCTTTTGATTTAAAGTGATAGATGTCAGGACGCTTGGGTGGCTCAGTCAGTTAAGCATCCAACTCTTGATTTTGGCTGAGGTCATGATCTCACGGTTGTGAGATCAAGCCCCACGTCGGGCTCCATGCTCAGGACAAAATCTGCTTGAGATTATCTCTCCCCTCTCCCCCTGCCCCTCCCCCCCAACACTGTCTCTCTAACATTTAAAAAAAAAAAAGTCTTTAAATAGGGATGCCTGGGTGGCCCAGTTGGTTAAGCGTCTGCCTTCGGCTCAGGTCATGATCCCAGGGTCCTGGGATCGAGCCCCGCATCGGACTCCCTGCTCAGCGGGAAGCCTGCTTCCCTCCCTCTGCCTGCCACTTCCCCTGCTTGTACTCACGCTCTGTCAAATACATAAATAAAATCTCTAAAAAAAAAAATTAAATGATAGATGTGTGACTCTTCCTTTCACTTGAACGCTTAAGAGGCTATTGCAGTGTTATATTCATTGGCCTAATTTCAATATTGTGTCTTGGGGAATAGAGAGGCCCAAGGAGAGGGAGAGAGACTGGGACTGGGGAACAGCTGGTCCATGGAGCAGTCATAACATATGCAGCATTTATTAAATTATATGGGTATGGTTCATGGCACTGGAAAAAAATTAAAATAGTAACATCAAAGATCATTGATCACAAATCACTGTGACAAAGTAATAATAAAATGTTTGAAATATTGTGAGAATTACCAAAATGTGACACAGAGAAATGAAGTGAGCAAATGCTGTTGGAGGAGTGGAACTAATAGAGTTGCTTAAATCAGGGTTGCCAAAACCTTTAGTTTTTAAAAAATATAATATCTGTGAAGTGCATAAAGCAAAGTGCAGTAAAACAAAGTATGCCTGTAATTAAACTGTTAAGATTTTCTTTTCTTCTGATTGAGTCTTAGAAGATTGTATGTTTCAAAGAATTTATCCATTTCTCCTAGGATGTCCCAATTTGTTGGCATATAGTTTTTCATAATCTATAATCTTTTGTATTTCTGTGGTGTCGGTTGTTATTTCTTCTTCATTTCTGATTCTGTTTGAGTCCACTCATGTTTTCTTGATGAGTCTGGCTAAGGGTTTATCAGTTTTGTTCATCTCTTCAAAGAAGCAGCTCTTGATTTCATTGATCTTTTTTATTGTTCTTTCACTATTTCATTTATTTCTGCTCTACTTTTTTTATTTCCTTCCTTCTGCTAGTTTGGGGCTTTGTTCTTTTTCTAGTTTATTTAGGTATAAGGTTAGGTATTTTTTTTTTTTAAAGATTTTATTTATTTATTCATGAGAGACAGGGAGAGAGAGAGGCAGAGGCAGAGGGAGAAGCAGGCTCCCTGCTGAGCAGGGAGCCCGATGCGGGACTTGATCCCAGGACTCTGGGATCATGACCTGAGCCGAAAGCAGACGCTTAACCATCTGAGCCACCCAGGTGCCCAGGTTAGGTATTTTTATTTGAGATTTTTCTTGTTTCTTGAGGTAGGCCTATATCTCTGTAGACTTCCCTCTTAGAACTGTTTTTGCTGCATCCCAAAGATTTGGACCATTGTGCTTTCATGTTCATTTGTTTCCATGTATTTTTTAATTTCCTCTTTGATTTCTTGGTTGATCCATTTGTTGTTTAGTAGCTCTTTGTGTTTGTATTCTTTCCAGAGTTTTTCTTATAATTGATTTCTAGTTTCATACTGTTGTGGTTGGAAAAGATGCTTGATATGATTTCAGTCTTCTTAAATGTATTGAGACTTGTTTTGTGGCCTAACATGTGATTTGTCCTGGAGAAGGTTTCATGTACACTTGAAAAGAATGTATGCTCTGCTGTTTTGAGACAGAATGTATTGTATATGTCTGTTAGATCGGTGTGGTCTAATGTGTCCTTCAAAGCTACTGTTTCCCTTGTTTATTTTCTGTCTGGATGATCTATCCATTGATGTAAGTATGGTGTTAAAATCCCCTGCTATTATTATAGTATGATCAGTTTCTTCCTTTCTTTCTGTTAATATTTGCTTTATATATTTAGGTGCTCCTGAGATGGGTGCATAAATATTTAGAATTGTTATATCCTCTTAACTGGATTGATCCCTTTATCATCATAGGATGCCCCTCTTTGTCCTCTTGTTACATACAGTCTTTGTTTTAAAGTCTATTTTGTCTGATAAAAATGTTGCTACCCCAGCTTTTTTTTTTTTTTTGCTTCCATTTGCATGGACTGTCTTTTTCCATCCCTTCACTTTTACTCTGTATGTGTCTTTAAGTCTGAAGTTTCTTGTAAGCAGAATACTAGATGGGTCTTATTTTTGTTATCCATTCTGCCACCTGTGTGTTTTGATTATAGCACTTAGTCCATTTACATTCAAACTAATTATTGATGGGTATGTACTTACTACCATTTTGTTAATTTTTTTTATTGTTTTTGTAGCTCTTTTCTGTTCCTTCTCTTGCTCTCTTCCCTTGTGAATTGATGACATTCTCTAATGTTTTGTTTAGGTTCCTTTCTCTTTATTTTTTGTATATCTATTACGGGCTTTTGGTTTTTGGTACATATATAACACCTTACATATATATAGCAGTTTATTTTAAGTTGGTGGTCACTTAACTTCAGACACATTCTAAAACCATTACATTTTAACTCATCTCCTCCATATTTTATATTCCTTTTTTTTTTTTAAGATTTATTTATTTAAGAGCAAGAATATGCGCTCAAATGGGGAGAGAGGCAGAGGGAGAGAATCTTCAAGCAGACTCCCCACTGAGCGTGAAGCCCGACGCAGAGCTCAGTCTCACCACCCATGAGATCACAACCTGAGCTGAAACCAAGAGTCAGACACTTAACTGACAAGGCACCCCTCCACATTTTATATTTCTGACATATTTTACATTTTTTATTTTTATATTTCTTTATTATAAATATACTTGATTTTATTACTTTTGTCATAATCTCCATAGTAGCTTTAGAATTGGTTGATTCCCTACCTTTACTATGTTTGCTTTTACCAGTGACATATTTTCTTTTAAAATGTTACTTCTAGTTATGGCCTTTTCTTTTCCACTTAACAGGAGTTCCTTTAACCTTTCTTATAAGGCTCATTTAGTGATGATGAACTCCTTTAACTTTTGTTTGTCTGGGAAACTATCTCTTATTTAATTCTGAGTGGTAACCTTGCCAGGTAGAATATTCTTGGTTATTCGCTTTTCCTTTCTACAATTTGAATATATCATGACAATCCCTTCTGGCCTGCAAAGTTTCTGCTGAAAAATCAGCTAAGAGCCTGATAGGGTTTCCTTTATAGGTAAGTTTTTGCTTCCCTCTAGCTGCTTTTAAAATTCTCTTTATCTTTTTTTATAAAGATTTTATTTGAGAGAGAGAGAGAGAGAGCACAAGCAGGCAGAGGGGCAGAGGGAGAAGTAGACTCCCTGCTTAACAGGGAGCCCAATGCAGGGCTCGATCCCAGGACCCTGAGATCATGACCTGAGCTGAAGGCGGATGCTCAATCGACTAAGCCACCCGGGTGCCCCAATTCTCTTATCTTTAATCTTTGACATATTAATTATTATGTCTTAATGCATATCTCTTTGTTTTCATCTTGTTTTGGGTTCTGTGCTTTCTAGACCTGGATTGTCTGTTTTCTCCTCTAGGTTAGGAAAGTTTTCAGCTATATTTTTTCATATAAGTTTTCTGCCCCTCTTTCCCTTCTCCTTCTGGTACCCCTGTAATGCAAAAAATATTAGTACACTTGATATTGTCCTAGTCATCTCTTAAACTACCCTCTTTTGTTTAAGTTCTTTTTTCTTTTTTTTGTTCAACTTGAGTGATTTCCACTATTCTGTCTTCCAGATCACTGATATGTTCTGCATCTTTTAACCTGCTCTTGATTCCCTCTAGTGTATTTTTCATTTTACTTGCTTTTATTCTTCAGCTCTGATTGGCTCTTTTTTATATTTTCTACTTCTTTGATGAAGTTCTTAGTGCGTTCATCCATTCTTCCAAGTTCAGTGAATATCATTATGACCATTACGTTGAACTCTTTATCAGGTAGATTGCTTATCTCTGGTTCTTTTTCCGAGGCTTTATCTTGTTGTTTTGTTTTCAGCCTATACCTTTGTCTCCTCATTTTGCTAGACTCTCTGTGTTTCTCTGTGTTAGATAGGTCAGCTGCATCTCCCAGTCTTAAAAGAGTGGCCTTATGTAGAATGTGCCCTGTGGGGCCCAGATGTGCAGTCTCCCCCTCGTCACCAGAACCAGGGCACCCCATGCCCTTCTGATGTGGTTAGGTCGAGACTGCTATAGGGATACTGGTGGGCAGGACTAGTTCCTGGTGCAGATGGCCGAGAGGCCCAATCACAACTGTTCGGGCATGCTGTTGGGTAGAACTGACAGCTTCCCCACCCCAGCAGGAGCTGCTGTCTTGTCTTAGGCTGCCTGCCAGGTGTGGCTGAGCAGGAACCACTTTGGATGGGCACCTGCCAGAGTATACACATTGGGCAGGGCTGATCCATAGGGGAATACCTGGTGGGGTGAATGGTGATAGCAGGGCACATGAAGAGTGTCAGAAGTGGTGCCTACAAGCACTTCCACTCCTGGAGAACATCCCTATAGATCCCTGCCCTTCCTGGACTTACCTTAAAATTAGTTAATAACTTTCCTTCACATATGGCCCAGGTGCTTTTCAAGCTGTTGCCTCTGTGTTGGGTCTGGGAACAAGTGAGTTTGTGGCCTGGCCCTTTAAAAGCAGTCTCAGGGTCCTGTAGCCCTCTTGCTATCCTGGAGATAAACCCCATTGATTTTCATGTCCAGACATTATGGGGGCTCATCTTTCCTATACAGGTCCCTTGGGTAGGGGTGCCTAATGTAGGACTTAAACCCCTTGCTCCTCAGGGGGGACCTCCACATTTGTAATTACTCCAGCCACTTGTATATTTCTGTACCAGGTGTGTGGATGCTGACTAGACTGTGCCTCTGCCCCTCCTACCTGTCTGAACGTGGCTTTTTATTTCTATTTTTGGTTGTGGAAGAGCTGTTTTGCTAGTATTCAGGTCATTCTCAGAGAGTTTGTCATATTTAGTTGTAGTTTTGGTGTGTCTGTGAAAGGAGGTGAGCTCAAGATCTTCCTACTCCATCATCTTGATCCCCTCTCTGACAGGCATGTTTTAGCAATAATTATTTAAATGATTTTAAATAACCAATACGTTACAATAAAAATGCAGCTTTTTTCCTCTGCATTTTACTCAAAGGAAGGTAAACTCATTCTCCCCTATGAATTTTCCAATGAGATTTTTTATAGCATTCATTTTTAATTTTTTTTCAGATACAGTTCAACAGTATTTCACATTTGAAGTGGATGCCATTTGATTGGTGCAACAGGCTATGAATAGAAAACTTAAGTCATTTTTTTGTTATGAAATGAGATGGTTCATTTCTTTTTTTTTTAAGGTCTTCAGCTCTAAATATTTAGGACTAAATCTTAAGACTGAACAGTATTTGATTAGGCAACTTTTCTTAAAACATAAATTTAAGAAATTGAAAAAAGAGCTTATGTTACTGCACTTCCTTTAAACTTAATCAACATGTTACTTGAATCGTAATCCTCTTGTTACTTTCTGAGATATGTGCAATTTGTCTAACATATTTTGAGGATTTTTTATGTGAAAGACAACATGAAGGTTTACAAATATGATTAAGCTATGGATTCTCTCTGATGTTTAGAAGGAGAGACTTATACAAAGACAGCCAAAATATAAGGTAGAATGTCATAATCGTTCTAATAGTCACTGGAGCATGAGCAAGGAGAGAAATTTTGACTGAGGGTATCAGAGAGGTCTTCATGGAAGAGGCAGTATTTTTTCTGGATGGTAAGAGTACAGTAGGATTTGAGGATTAAAGAGACAAGTAGATTTTGTGACTAAAGGAACAAAGCTTGCTCTGGGACCAATGAGTAGTTTTGACATGCTTGAACACTGCTCTCTATGGTCTGTCTAGGTGAGTGTGATAGTAGATAAGATCGGAAAGACGGGCAAGAGTCATCAAGAGATACTTGGATCAAATTGGAGTTATCCTGTAGGCACAAGGAAACTTAAAGAATTATAAAGTTGAAAGTAACATTATCATAGTTTTGCTTTTAAAACTAGGGGGGAAATGGATTGAGTTGTTAAAATGGAAACAGAAACATTTATTTTAGATCCTAGCCACCTTTTATTACCGTTATCCTCATAGTGGTTCTTCCTACTTCATTCTCAAATGTGGAAAAGACGAGGAGGGAATAGATTTTTAAAGTGAAGAGGCAAAAAGAGAAGTGAAGAGCAAAGGAATGATTTCTTCACTAAATTCTTCCTATGGTATTATTTTCTAGTTGCAGAATGTACAATATGTTTTGTAAGAACACCATGCAAGTTGTTACTGGCAGATATTCTTTTAAGTTTTTATACTTGTTTCAGTAAATTGTATTCTCAAGAAATATGTTAGGGGTTGGCGTTTTCTCACCCCAACCTTCGCCAGAGGGGCTGCAGCATCATGACAGGCCCTGAAGCAAGGCGGCGAGTGGCTTCCTGCGCCGCGGGGCCTGGGGGCGAGCGCGGACGGAGGGGGATGAGGAGGCAGCCGCCCTCCCGGAGCAGCCGGAGCTTGAGCACGAGCCCGAGGCAGCGAGCGGCGTGAGCGCGGGGCTCCCGGGGACCCGGAGCGCGCACAAGGTGCACCTGCCATCCTCCCGGACTGCTAGGAGCCACGGGAGGAGCCAGCGCCCGGCGAGAAGTCCAAGAGGAGGTGCCGGCAGAAGCTAAAGAAGCACGGCAAGAATGTTGGGAAGGTCATCACCAAAGGAAGCCAGTACGTGGTCATCAACCTGCAGGGCTTCGACGTGGTCTACTCCACCCCATTCGGAGGAGCCATCAGTGTGGTCTGGTTCCTCCACTAATGGGAGCTGCGGGGGCAGACACACAAACATGGATGAAAGTTCTGCTCTGGGAGCTGTGCCAATCCCGGACCATTTCAAACCTGAACCCACAAAATCCTTGGAGGAAAACAATGTCTTTCTTCGTTGAATTGGATGAATGGAACATCCCTGCCCATCCATTGAGCTTTTCATGACTCTAGGACACAGGTGGCTCCGATGGACGGCCCGGCAGAGAATTAGGCCCACATTAGGTTTGGGATTATAGTGTGCTAACACAGAAGCCTTCACGTTGAGGTGGCACGGGGCTGGCATGGAGGCAGATGCTTCACAGACGGGAGCACTCTGGGTGGGTAGCGGAGTGGTGATTACAAGGGGGAGGAGGGACTTTGACCTGGACTAAGATGATTTGTTATGTTCTGGAAAGGTCACCCTGACATGGCACTCACAGCCTTGGCTGCCTCTGTTCTGGGGGCAGCAGAGGAGCTGTTTGTCAGTCTCGTGCCCCAGCTCCTTCCTCCACCCCTTTGTCACCTGGAGTTTAATTATGGGCTTGAGAAGAAGGAAGGAAGGAAAATCTCTTTGAAGGTTGTGATACTTTGTTGATGACGTGTGTGACTGTATAAAGCAGATAAAGCTTGTGATTCCCCCCACCCCCACCCCCATGACACGAATGTGCAGCTGGCGGTGAGGGAAGGAGGGAGTTCAGACGCAGGCTAGGTGGGTTCAAGAGGTCGCTTGAGCAAGTGCTCCTGTTGCACCCAGGCCATCCTAGTCTGGCTTTGTGTTTGGAGCTGCCAGGCACCATCGCCTACTGACAGCCGTTCAACACCTCTACGCCAAGCCACCAAAGGCACTTTGTCTTGGGAGAGAGGGAGACGCTACGCTTGGAAAGAAAGTGTGTGATTTAGAGAAGAAGCCAGGAAGTAGGAGACAGGTGTGCTGGAAGTCGAAACAAGAAAGATGGTGGATAGGAGGAGTGGAAGTATGGGAGCCAGGTCTGGTTTATCAGCCCTGGGAAATCTTAGGTGGGTGGGCTTTCAGCTCCGGGTAGGGACCAGGGTTGCTGGGTGACTAGGGTGCTTTAAATCCCTCCGAAGCCCATGAGCTCTCACTGACTGCCTTTGTAGCATCCTTTCTTCTTTGGTGCTGCCAAGTTTGTCTGCATCTCACCTGGATTCAGAGATCAGCACCGCATGGGTCCTGGGCTGGACACTCTGCCAGGACGACCCAGAGACTGTCCTTGGACCATTGGCCAGCGAGGTGAAAGAAAGAGGAGGCTCCTCTTACCTCTTAACATACCCCTCTGCCAACGCCTGTGATAGGCCACCCTTCCGACTGTTTCCAGAATATCCAGAAGTCCAAATAGTTGTTGCTGATCAGGCTGTAGGGTGGGTAGCAGCACCTGCATGTTGCCCTAAGTTTCCCAGGTCTTGCAAAGGAGGCCTCAGTGCCCACTGGTCAAGCCAACCAGGTGGCACCAGGATGTGGAGAAGCTGGGTGGGGAAGACAGACAAATGGACAGAAAAAGGAACTGGTGTAGGAGAAACTTGTAGCTGGACATTCTGGAGGCTCATGTTGAAGATGAACTTGGATACAGTTCTGCATCATTAATATTTGTGAGGAAAAGAGAAGACAAACAAACGAAGGAAGGGGAAGAAAGATAGATGTTTGGGTCACTTCTAACAATTTTGTAGGGTTAGTATGCTATTAAATTGAGGTAATAAACATTTAACTCATTAATTAGTAACTTACCTATTTTGAAAGTTGTTGTGGAATATTTTACTCATTTCCTCGGCAACATATTAATTTACTATGTGTCAGGCACCAGTCTTTTTTTTTTTTTTTTTAAAGATTTTATTTATTTATTTGAGAGAGAGAGAATGAGAGACAGAGAACATGAGAGGGAGGAGGGTCAGAGGGAGAAGCAGACTCCCTGCCGAGCAGGGAGCCCGATGCGGGACTCGATCCTGGGACTCCAGGATCATGACCTGAGCCGAAGGCAGTCGCTTAACCAACTGAGCCACCCAGGCGCCCCAGGCACCAGTCTTTACCCTTCTGGAGCTTATATTCTAGGAGGGAAGAAAGATTTTAAACACGTAATTAATAGTTATTTAATCAGGATCCCAATAAGTACTATGAGGGGAAAGAATAGAGTATTAGGACAGCATACATCAGGGGACTTGGCTGTTTTGGGGATTTAGGAAGTCTTTCCTAAGGGAGAGATATTTAAGCCACAACCTAAAGTTGTAGTAGGCATTATCTAGATGAACAGCTGGTATAAAAGCCTGAGTTGGGAAGAAGCATGGCATCTTTGAGGAATTAAAAAGGCAGGGATGGGGGTAGGAACATGGTATGTCTGGTGTGTAGATTAGTCTAAGATTAGAGAGATGGGCAGAGGTGGGACTTTGAGGCCACACAGGGCCATACAGGCATGGTAAGGATTTTAGATGTCATCTGAGTAGAGTGAGTAGCTATTTAAAATAGGGTTTTAGAGGCGCCTGGGTGGCTCAGTCGTTAAGCGTCTGCCTTCGGCTCAGGTCATGATCCCAAGGTCCTGGGACTGAGCCTGATGTCAGGCTCGCTGCTCAGTGGGGAGCCTGCTTCTCCCTCTCCCTCTGCTGCTCCCCCCTGCCTGTACTCTCTCTCTCTCCTTCTCTCACTTTCTCTCCTACTCTTTGTCAAATAAAATCTTTTAAAAAAATAAAATAGGGTTTTACATACATGAGGAATATGGTCATATTTGTTTTAAAATGATTACTCTGGCTACAGTGTGGAAAGAGATTAGAAGGGAAGCAAGAAAAGAGATGGGGCAACTAGTTAGAAACAGTGTAGGGAGGATGTTGGCATGGACTTGGTTGGTGCTAGTGGATTGGGACAGATGGAGGAAGAAAATCATCAGACTGCGTAAAGGTAGGGGGAAGACACATGAAACTCAGTTTTTTGTGTAAGCTACTGTTTGGATAGTGGTTACATCCATGAGGTAAGGACCATATTTGTAGGGGGAATATCATGTAATCAATTTTGGTCATGTTAGGTTTGTGGTATATATGTGAGACACTGACATGGAGATACTGAGTAGGCAGTTGGATATGTGGAAATGGAACTTAAATTTAGGTATGGCCAGGTCTAGGTTTTATGTTTTAGATTAACTCTTCCAAATACAAAACATATCATGGTATATTGAAAGTATGGAATCAAGAGGAAGTAAGTGCCAAGTGCCTTATGAGAAATCTTGACAGACACAAATAGATGCTCTGGCACATGTTGTCTCCACAAAGTGATGGTTCTTTTACAACAACTTGATTTTAAGAACTGAGGTTACATTCTTGGATTTTGACAAAAATATGTTTTGCCCTGTTTTTGTTGATATAGATTGATCGTACTAAAAAACCAGCAGTCAAATTGCCTGAAGATCATAGGATAAAATCTGAAAATAAAGATCACGAGCAACAGTCTCCTCAGGATGGAAAAGTTGTTCCTGATCGTTCCACAAAGCCAGTATTTCCCCCTGCAACTGCCATGTTAACAGATGAAGAAAAAGCTCGTATTCATGCAGAAACCGCTCTTCTAATGGAGAAAAACAGACAAGAAAAAGAACTTCGAGAAAGGCAGCAAGAAGAACAGAAAGAGAAACTGAGGAGAGAGGAACAAGAACAAAAAGCCAGAAAGAAACAAGAAGCTGAAGAAAATGAAATCACAGAAAAGCAACAGAACGCAAAAGAAGAAATGGAAAAGAGAGAAAGTGAACAGGCCAAGAAAGAAGATAAAGAAACTTCAGCAAAGAGAGGCAGAGAAATAACAGGAGTAAAAAGACAAAGTAAAAGTGAACATGAAACTACCGATGCCAAGAAATCTGCAGAAGATAGGGGCAAGAGGTGTCCCACCCCAGAACTGCAGAAAAAGGCAGTGGGAGATGTGCCCCATGCCTCTGTGGCAGGAGATTCAAATTCAGGCAAGGTAAGCAGAAACAAACAGTACAGACTGCCAAGTGTGAAATAAATTATTAGATAAAAAGATGACACCAGGGGCATTCCATAAATAGGACAGACCTTTCAAGTAATTTTCTAGTGGGTGATAGATTTGTACTGATCCATCTCCATTTGCTTGCCTACTCCTTTGGTTGACTGGGAATGGGATTGCTTTTTTGTCTGTGAAATGCAATGTATTTTTAGCAATTGAGATAACTAACACACGTTCTTCATTTTTATATGGGAGGTATGATCAGTGTGGAGGAGTTAGGTGCCAAATATGTATATGATAGAGCTTGTATCTGCTTAGGATATGTCCAAAATCAGTGACATCTAAATGGCCCAACATCTCTCTTTGTGTATAGTGATTTTTGTGGTCATGTCTATGTCATTTTGTTTGTTGCTTCATCTAATCAGTAATATTGGCAATAATCCCATTAATGTTGCCTTTTTCTGCCCTTGGCTATTCCCCAAAATAGATTCCCATAATTTGGGGGAACATTTTTCATTGTTATTCTTCTTTAACCAAATGATATCATATGTGCTTTTATTTTTTTTCCTGTTTTATACAATTAACAATGCCTTTCCCTTTTGAACAACAAATAAGTTTTTATAATAGCAGGAACAGTTACGGCCCTTTTTACATACACGTAAATGGAAATACATTTTTGGTAGTGTGAAAATGACTTCAGATAGAAGGCAAAATACCATCTTTACAGAACGTCAACCTTTATAACTTCTGAAACAGCAGTTCAGGCATAGACCAAAATTAACAATTCATATAAATGGCACGCTTACCCAGAGAACACTTACCTAATAACCTTAACTATCAAAAATAAAGCTCTCTGGGCACCTAGTGGCTCAGTCGGTTGAGTCCAACTCTTGGTTTTGGCTCAGGTCATTATCTCTGGGTCATGAGATTGAGTCCCACGTTGGGCTCTGTGCTGGGCATGAAGCCTACATGAGATTCTCTCTCTCCCTCTCCCTCAGCCCCTCCCCCACCCCACTCACATTTGTGCTTGCTCTCAAAAAAAAAAAATACATATATATATACACCTCCTACAAAAGCCTTCTAAACACCTAAAGTTAGAGAAATGAAGCCCATGTACTAAAATGCTCTCACTTTATTCATGGGAGACTCAGAATTGTTGAGCTATTACAATTTAAATATTATTCATTGAGTAGCTATTACACACCAAGTATTTTTCCTGCATTATCTTGTCTTTCTAATGATAAGTCCATGAGGTATTGCGTTTACAAATAAAGTTAAAGCTTGGAGGTTAAGTAATTTGCCTAAGAGCCCATATGCAGTAAGATTCCAAAGCCACTTCCTTTCTATCTTGCTTCACTTAGAGGCAGACAGTCATAAGAACTGAAAGCATTCATGTTTCTGGGGTCTTTTAGTATAGGTGCCAAATACAAACCTAAATAGCCTTACAAATCTAGCCCTGAGATTATCACATTAGTCTTTGATGTTTCCTGTAATATATAACACATTGAAAAAAAGTTAAGATTATATATATATATATATTACATATTGTAAGCTCTTTTAAAAGTAGGCAAAATATGTAATTTATTCTGGAATTTTATTAAAATTGTCACAAATACTTAGAAGTTTTTACTTTACTGTAGTTATTTTTTAAATAAACTATAAAATTAAAGTGAATTTTTAAAGGAACCTGTGATAGATTTTAAGAGGATTTAAAATGGATTTTGTACTTTTGAATATTGTTCTATATGAATATCCCATAATCTCTTCATTCACTTCAATATGTTCATTTTGGGAGAACATGACCACTTTGAAGGCAACCAAATCATGTGAGATTACAATAAAAGGACTGTTCAAAAGAGGTCATGGTGAATATACACCGATGACCAGCAACTTACACTTAGCTATGTATCATGAATCTATCCACAGCGATTGGCACACTTCCCTCCCCCCACAC
The DNA here is from genome assembly GCF_054177405.1 of Leptonychotes weddellii. Taxonomy (NCBI): domain Eukaryota; kingdom Metazoa; phylum Chordata; class Mammalia; order Carnivora; family Phocidae; genus Leptonychotes; species Leptonychotes weddellii. The sequence continues at coordinate 81,268,836 of NC_138377.1, forward strand.
CATTGATTCATCAGTTTCTTTTCTTCTTTACCTTTAGTGTTAGGAAATCCCACATGGGCTCTATCACCTTTAATGAAAAATATCTACTTTGACAATAAAACTGAATAAACTTTTCAGAGGTCTCATTTTTTTCCTCCTTTTATATTTTCAGTCTGATGGATTTACTTGTATTAGCTAGTGATTGACAGGCAAGTTTATATTGGAGGACAGTTAAAGTTTTCTTTCACTTCTGAAATTTTAATAACTTTACAGCCTGTTAAGATTAAAGGACAACCAGAAAGTGGAATTCTAAAGACTGGAACTTTTAGAGAGAATACAGAAGACACTGAAAGAAATAAAGTAAGTAGTAGTTTATTGGGTAGGGGGAAACACATGAATTATAACTACGTGGTTGTCTTTACCATGTCGACATCCTCCATCTTAAGTCTGCTTTCTGAGGAAATCTTTGCTATCTTCCATAGCTGTGTTTTTATTTGTTTTTACATGACTGAGCCATTTATATGCTAAAAGGAGTAGATGTTTGTCTTCCTGTTTAAAGTACAATAGTATACTCATTTTATGAAATTAGAAAATACCTAGGCCTTACTACATGATCCAGCAATTCTACTTCTAGGTATATATCCCAAAAAAATTGAAAGCAGGGTCTGGAAGAGATATTTACACACCTGTGTTCATAGCACTATTATTCACAATAGCCTAATAGCCAAAAGATGGAAGCAATATCCATCCACAGATGAGTATATAAATAAATGTGGTATATACATACAATGGTGTATTATTCAGCCTTTTTAAAAAGGAAGGAAATTTGTGACACATGCTACAACGTAGATGAATCTTCAGAACATTTTGCAAGTGAAATTAGCCAGTCGCAGACAAATACAGTGTGATTCCATTTATATAGGGTGGTTGCCAGGTGGATGGGGGAAGTGGAGAGTTGTTTAAATGGGTGCAGAGTTTCAGTTTTGCAAGATGAAGAGATTTCTTGAAATTGGTTGCACAACCAATTAAGCAAATATGCTTAATATCACTAACATATATTTAAAAATGGTTAAGATGACAAATTTTGTTTTATGTGTACTTCATCACAATTTTTGAAATATTTAGGTCTTATAAGACATCTTTGCCTTTGTTTTTATTTTTTATTGAGGTATAATTTGCATACCATAAAATCCACCCATTTTTAGTTTACATTTCAGTGATTTCAGTTCAGAGTTGTGAAACAACTATTTTTTTTTTTTTTTTTTTTTTAAAGATTTTATTTATTTATTTGAGAGAGAGAATGAGAGACAGAGAGCATGAGAGAGAGGAGGGTCAGAGGGAGAAGCAGACCCCCTGCTGAGCAGGGAGCCCGACGCGGGACTCGATCCCGGGACTCCAGGATCATGACCTGAGCCGAAGGCAGTCGCTTAACCAACTGAGCCACCCAGGCGCCCCAGAGTTGTGAAACAACTATTAACTCAATCCAGTTTTAGAAAATTTTCATCATAGTGCCCAATTGTAGTCACTCCTTGTTTTTATCCTAAAGCCACAGGCAACCATGATCTATCTGTCTCCATAGCTAGGTCTCTTCTGGGCATATCATTTAAATGTAGTGTTGTGTGTATGTGTGTGTGTGTGTGTGTATATATATATATATATATATATGTATAGTCTTTAGCATTTGTCTTTAGTATAATTTTTTGAGATTCATCCATGTTGTAATGTGTATCAGTAGTTTATTCCTTTGTATTTGCTGAATAGTATTCCCTTATGCAGATATACCACATTTTATTCATTCACCAGTTAATGGATATTTGGATTGCTTCTGCTTCTTTTGGGCTATCATGAATAATGCTGCTGTGAACATTTGCATACAAATCTTTGTGTGGAAATAGGTTTTCATTTCTTTTGGATTGATACCAAGCAGTGAAACTGTCTTTTTGTTTTTTTAAGGAAACTTTAAAAACCACCATCATTATGGGCTTGTGCGTACACACATTTCCTTTTCCCTTGCTGGAAATATTTGGACTTTGAGACCACGTAGGATTCTTCATTTTTAAATTTGATTTTAAAAATATTAAGGGCAGCCAACACAAGGCTTTTGGGTATTTTGGACAGGTAGCTTAAGTCTGTATATGGCACAATTTAATTGATTTTTTTTTTTTTTGTAACTAGGCTCGAGAGCCTTTGACAAGAGCACGAAGTGAAGAAATGGGGAGGATCGTACCAGGACTGCCTTCAGGCTGGGCCAAGGTAAAACTCAAAATTAGCACATAAATAAATAATATGGTCATGTCCTTATTTAAAAAGCTTTTTTTGTTGTTGTTTATTCTACAACCTCTCTAATGCAGAGTCAATTCTGTTTCTTCATAATGAAGGACATAGCTCATTTCCCTAATTACAGAATCAGAGCGGGGTTAGATTTCTCAATATATCCAATCTGAGATTCTGGCTACAATATATGAGCATTTTTGGCATTGTCATTTAGAAACAGTTTATTTAATACCTAAAGTTCTTTGGAAGTTTTATTATAGAAGTGATTATTACCATCTTATCAAATTATTTTAATCCAAAAGTAAATTTAGCAGTGGAATACTTCTGAGTGACTTTTTTGGTTTGTAATGGTCATTGTTTTTTGACCTGTTTTGTTTTTTTGTTTCTTTTCCATCTAAGTTTCTTGACCCAATCACTGGAACTTTTCGTTATTATCATTCACCCACCAACACTGTTCATATGTATCCACCGGAAATGGCTCCTTCATCTGCACCTCCTTCCACCCCTCCAACTCATAAAGCCAAGCCACAGATTCCTACTGAGCGGGATAGGGAACCGTCCAAACTGAAGCGCTCCTACTCCTCCCCAGATATAACCCAGGCCATTCAAGAGGAAGAGAAGAGGAAGCCAGCAGTAACTCCAACAGTTAATCGGGAAAACAAGTAAGTTTATTCTAAATCTTAGAACTAGAATAATCTATTTGAAAACTTCTACTCTAAACATACAAGTTTATTAATACCAGGGAGTCAGAAATTTCTGAGGATGGCTGTATCAGCCATTGTTATTTAGCACAGGAAAAAATGAATGAATTAAATTCCTTGGTTTTTATCCCAAGTGCTAACTTAAATATATCAGGGAAGATTATCATAATACGTATTAATGTAGATATAAAAGAATATACATTATTATATTTTAGGGTAGCATGGTATAGACTAGAAGTTTTTCATAAACCTCCATGGTCCCTAAATTTCTCTTTAAGGACCATAATCTATAGGATTGTTGAGTTTATCTTGTTGCACCTCTCTAATTCCGAACTTTTTTTTTTAACTTCACCCGTACTGTGGAAGCAAATTTAAATAGTATTAAAATAACAGGTATTGTGTGTATCAGCTCCTAATCCTTACTCTGCTCTGTTTTTCTTCATTGCATTTCTGCTGTTCACAAGTAGTGAATGATCAGTAGGTTCAATTATTTTTCCCAAACCAGTATCTCATTTAGATATGTTCCTGGTGTGATCCCTCCAATGCTCTTGACTTATGATTGATAGGATTATGGGGAGATAATTGTCAAATCTACTTATCACTTCTAATCTTTACTTTTAGGGGGAGGGGTATAGATGGAAGTACAAATAAATGGGTTTATATTAGGGCTCACTATTAAAACTGGTAAGGTTTAATTCCTTCTTGAATCATCATTCTTATTAAAGTTTAATTTGAAGACTTAAAGTTTTTGAAAACAATCACACATGCAGTTTATGTATTTTTATGTGTTCAACAGAGGAGTACATGAATGCATACACCAGAGCACATGTAAAGAAAAGCTGAAACAGTTTAATCTGTTCTTAATATTCCTTTCAGGGGTGGAAGTGTGCTTAGGATCAATAATAAAAAGAAAGATCAGTTAAGATTTTTCTTAATGCTATAGCAGTTCTAGAAGCTCTGCATGTAAGTCAAATACACTAAGTAACAAAACTCTTAAAGACATTCTCTAGTCCAGTGCTGTTCAGTATGGTAGTGGTTATTTAGAATTGTAGCAAGTGTAACTAAGGAGCTGCATTTTTAATTTAAAATTTAAATAGCTATCTGTGGCCAGTGGCTACCACATTTGTCAGCACACCTCTGTGTTTCAGGTAATAGTACCCAAATAATCCCTGCCTCTTTTGATATCTGTTCCACATAATAAGCTTTTTATTCTTTGGCATTCTGGTTGAGCTCAACATTTGGTAATGCTAAACTTCCTAGGATTATTTAAAGGAATTTGGAAGAGGCTTCTCTACCAGAAGACTACCTGTTCATGAGAAGCCAGGGAATCTATCTCAAGGTGTAAGAACCATAGACCCACATAAGAGGTTAAAGATACTTGTTACAAGGCACCTGGGTGGCTCAGTCGTTAAGTGTCTGCCTTCAGCTCAGGTCATGATCCCAGGGTCCTGGGATCGAGCCCCGCGTCGGGCTCCCTGCTCTGCGGGAAGCCTGTTTTCCCTCTCCCACTCCCCCTGCTTGTGTTCCCTCTTTCGCTCTGTCAAAAAAAACAAAATCTTACTTTAAAAAAAAAAAAAATACTTGTTTCTTGGGAGGATCACAGAATATAACCGGTGTTACCTAGATAATAAATGTCTTGTAAAACCCAGTACCTTATGACTTATTAACTATTTACAAGATTACTGTGTCCTCTGGTACCAGTGCTGGAGTTTGTTAATTTTAGATGCTATGCATTTTAAGACATTGTGTACATTTTTTCTTCCTCAGGCCCACATGCTACCCTAAAGCTGAGATCACTAGGCTTTCTGCTTCTCAGATTCGGAACCTCAATCCTGTTTTTGGAGGATCTGGACCAGCTCTCACTGGACTTCGTAATTTAGGAAATACTTGTTATATGAACTCAATACTGCAGTGCCTATGTAATGCTCCACATTTGGCTGATTATTTCAACCGAAACTGTTACCAGGATGATATTAACAGGTAAAGAAGTTTCATACTGGTTACAATATAGTATTAAAAGGTTGATCTAACCACACTTCCTTACCACCCAGCTCCAGAGAAGTCAAATGAGGAAAGGGGAAAAAATATCTTTATTCTTAAGAGAAATTTGAGAAAAGCCTTCTCTGATTGGTAAAAAGACAGACAGGAGAGGAGCAGTGCAAGAAGGCAGAACCTCAGTCATCAGCTGGAGCCTGTTGAAGAGGAGGAGTTCACAGCCCAAAAGAAGCAAGTTGGCAGGGTATAATCAAAGTAAGATTCAGATGAGGATTTAGTAATAAACCTGTGAATAAATACTTCAGTGTTGGGTTACAGTATGTGAAGAATTTAATATTGACCTCAAGAACCCACTGTACCTTGACTTTCAAAAACTTGCTTTTTTTTTCGTAACTTTATTTGCAAAGGTCAAATTTGTTGGGGCATAAAGGTGAAGTGGCTGAAGAATTTGGCATAATTATGAAAGCCCTGTGGACCGGACAGTATAGGTATATCAGTCCCAAAGACTTTAAAATCACCATTGGGAAGATCAATGACCAATTTGCAGGATATAGCCAGCAAGATTCACAAGAACTGCTTCTGTTCCTAATGGATGGTCTCCATGAAGATCTAAATAAAGTAAGAAATTTGATTTTTCTAAGTTGTAAAGGCTCTTTAGGGTTGCTCAACACTATAATTTTTATAGCAATTTAAAATTATAGTTAGTGATTGTTCAGTGCTAGTTTTCAAATCTCGTGACTTTGTATTAAGGCAGGGAACTATAAAACAAATATATCTGATAGGTCTAATATTTTAAAAGAAATACATAATTTAGGGCGCCTGGGTGGCTCACTCGTTAAGCGTCTGCCTTCGGCTCAGGTCATGATCCCGGGGTCCTGGGATCGAGTCCCGCATCGGGCTCCCTGCTTGGCAGGAAGCCTGCTTCTCCCTCTCCCACTCCCCCTGCTTGTGTTCCTGCTCTCGCTATCTCTCTGTCAAATAAATAAATAAAATCTTTTTTAAAAAAATAAAAGAAATACATAATTTATAATTGCTTACTAAAATGGTAGGTTGTATTGTGAGAAATTTTAAATATTGAAATAGTTGTTAGAGATAACTTTGTGACCACATGTATGTGAAAGTAAATTTAAACACAAAATTTATAAAAGATTAGCTGTAGACCACCTGAACATCTTTATTATTGTTTATATATTTTATATATATCATTTTTATTTTTCTTTTCCTAAAATAAGCATTCCCACATGTAACCAGAGGACTCATGTGAATAGTTACTGAGGCATGGATCTCTCAGATACCTTTGTTGTTACCACTGAACATATATGTATATTATATACACACACACACACGTGTGTATAAATACGTATTTTGTGTGTATGTGTATGTGACTATATATAAAGTATATGTGTATCCATCCATGAGCCTAGGACAACAAATAAATTCTGTCTAGTTGTAGCCCTAATTCCCAGATATCCTCTCTTTTCAAAAGCAAAATTTTCAACATAAAAAAATAAAATACATATTTAAATTTTTAATTCCAGTTAATATTAGTTTCAGGTATACAATATAGTGACTTCCATACATCACCTGGTGCTCATCATGACAAGTGCACTCCTTAATCCCCATCCCTTAAGAAAATGTATTTTATTAATTTCTGTTTAATAATATAAGTCCTACAAAGCGCCTGGGTGGTTCACTTGGTTAAGCATTCGACTCTTGGTTTCGACTCAGGTCATGATTTCGTGGTTGTGGGATCGAGCCCCACACTGGGCTCTGTGCTCAGTGCAGAGGCTGCTTCAGATTCTCTCTCCCTGTCTTTCACACTCTCTTTCTCAAATAAGTAAAATCTTTAATAAATTAATTCAAATAAATCATACCCTTCTGATAAAGTAGGGTTGGGGGGCGAGGATTTTTGGCTAGAATTTTTTTGTAGTACTTAATGAGATTAGAACTCCTTCATGAAAGGAAGCAGAAGTGTTTCTAAATCTACAACATGTATGCCATATATTCTTTCAATTTTATATTTAAATTTCGACTTTGAGATATTAATATAAATTTTAATATTAATCTTATTTCCAGGCTGATAATCGGAAGAGACATAAAGAAGAAAATAATGATCACCTTGATGACTTTAAAGCTGCAGAACATGCTTGGCAGAAACACAAGCAGCTCAATGAATCTATTATTGTTGCACTTTTTCAGGGTCAGTTCAAATCCACGGTACAGTGCCTCACCTGTCACAAAAAGTCTAGGACATTTGAGGCCTTCATGTACTTGTCTCTACCCTTAGCTTCTACAAGTAAATGTACATTACAGGTAAGCTCAAAGGAAAATGATTTGTTGAATAAAAGCTGTTTATGCATACAAACATATACTTTATTCAGTAACTTCTGCTGTTCACCCCTATGAACGTTTTATAGGTAAAATTCTCACATACATTTTGTTTTAATTATGTGTGTGTATAGTAGAAAAAATTAAAGATTTTTTTTAAAGTTTCCCTTTTTTTTTTTAAAGATTTTATTTATTTATTTACTTGAGAGAGAGAGTGCACAGGAGAGGGGGGAGGGTCAGAGGGAGAAGCAGACTCCCTGCTGAGCAGGGAGCCCGACGCGGGGCTCGATCCCAGGACTCCAGGATCATGACCTGAGCCAAAGGCAGTCGCTTAACCAACTGAGCCACCCAGGCGCCCCAAAGTTTTCCTTTTTAAAAGATATTTTCCTATTAAATATTCTTTCAGCATTAAATGTTTTTTTTAAAGTTTGCACTTTGAAGTTTGAAAATCGTATAGTGATTTTAATTTAGGTTCACTTTTATAAGAATTTGCTCTACCTGGGGATCAAATAGCCTGTTTTCCTCACAACAGTGTAATTTAGCTAGCTTGTTGATACCTTTGTGTTTGCTTCCTTGAGAATGTCCTTTCTTCCAGCAAGACTTCCGGAGGCAGCAGGTAGAGCGCAGACACGCAGGACTGCTTCCCTCCGCCCCTGGCAGCGCTCACCACACACTGCACTCTTGTTACTGTCAGCCCTCCCCTCTGGGCGCGCCCCTAGGTCATAAACTTTACGAGCAGAATAACTTCTCGAGTAGATGCCCAGTGATACTGTGAAGAAATGAATTAATGAGTAACTACTACTTGGTTTTGCCTCCAGGATTGCCTTAGATTATTTTCCAAAGAAGAGAAGCTCACAGATAACAATCGGTTTTACTGCAGTCACTGCAGAACTCGACGGGATTCTTTAAAAAAGATAGAAATCTGGAAGTTGCCACCTGTGCTTTTAGTGCATCTGAAACGGTAAAGGAAACAAATTTTTCTACAATAGTAGATGAAGGAATTCTAAGTCCTTCATTTTAAGTCATTTTGTTGTATTGCCTGCTAAGGATGCATTACAAAGGAAGATTATCTCAGGGAAATAAGGCAGAAATGAGAGACTCTCGTTCCTTACCTTAGTGTTTGCAATGACAGAGCAAAATGATAACATGACTTTTTCATGTAATTTCATCTTTAAAAAAAAATGAAATTTAATTATTGCATTTCAAATATAGAAATTTCACATCATTATAAAACATCAAATGAAAATGTATTTACACAGAACAGAAATGATTAGCCAGTAAAATTTATCAAACAGTAAACTAAAAAAAGAATCCTGTGCTGAAGATGAAATATAGAATGTTTTAAAGAATTATTTTAGAGCGAGTACGCCCATGTGGAGGCAAAGTCTGAGAAGTTTGAGAGTCTCAGACTCCGTGCTGAGCACAGAGCCCGACGCAGGGCTAGACCTCATGATCTGAGATCACGACCTGAGCTGAAATGAAGAGTCGGGCATTTAACCAACCGTGCCACCCAGGCGCTCCTGAAACATAGGAGGTTTTTTAAATGTAGTCTTAAAGATGTTAAGGATGCCATTGTTGGGTGCAGACATTTTTGTCCAGATTTTTCCCTGGACCTGACCCTGTAATAGAAGGAATAATAGCAGATAGTTGTAAACATGTCCCAGGTCGTCTGATTTTTTTTTTTTTTTTGGTCTCTATATATAATCTATCCATGGAGTGATAGCTATGAGTCATTATTTTGAAAAACTTTTTAAGCTTAATCTTTTTATTGAGAGCTGTAATTTTTGTTTCAAAGAATATTTAATTTGTTTCATTTTGTATTATTGGAGATTCTTTGGCAGTTACTATAATTTCAACATTGATGTGTTCAGATTCCTCATGTAAATTTTCTAACAGAAGCTTGTTTACAGTTTTTTTTCTTGAGGATTGTAGAGGTATAATAAACATTCTATAAATGATTACATATTTAATATAAATGGTTCAGAATTCAGTTTTTGAAAATTAACTCTGAAATAATATAATAATATGTAATACTACTATATATTTTATAACATACCAATATTTTGGTGTTTAAAGGAGCAGAGTATGTCAGAACAGTGGAATGCCACTGCAGTTTTCCCCTGCTATGCAAAAAGAGTATTCCTGTGAAATCTTTCGTAAGCCAAAATGGTAAAAAGCAAAGAAGCAGTTACCATTAATTTATATGGAAAATCTTTGAACATTTCCAGACCCCAAAAATAACCTTTTCTTGGGCTTTTCTGATACCTTAGGGACACATCTTGCTAACACAGATGCCAACAGACAGTTCAGAGCTGTGGCGGCTTGATGCTGAGTATTCCAGGCAGGAGCTTGGTGGTACCTGGTGGTACCGCTCTCGCTGCTCGCCAGGGTGCCTGCCGCCTCCTCCAGCTTAGTGCAAAACATGCTGCCGAATGCTGTTGGCACTTTTCACCTTTTTTCTTAAAAGCAGAAATCCTCTTCAGATTTCTTTTGGTTAGCAAAAACAGGTACTAATACAAGTCTTCCCTAAAACGAAGCAGTGTCACGCCAACTTTTGAAAAGCAGGGGGTACCCGTGTAGTCTGTGTGCTCGCAGTTTCCAGCTCCAGTGTCCCCAGCAGTATAGTCTTAAACGTATAGAGCAGCTCTCCTCAGTCTTTCTTCTGTACTTGTGTGGTGACTGGCATTGTCAACATGGGACTTCATAGCTTGTTACCTTTGTAGACTCATCTAACAGTTCTAGCTGGCTTAGGGTTCAAGGGACCAAGGTAGGACTCTGTCTCTACGACCCTTAGCTGTTTGACTTAGGGCAAGTCATTTCATATCTGTGTGCCTCCGTTTTCTCGTTTGTAAGGTGGAAATGAAGCCAAATGTCTTTACAGGTCCTTCCACTACTGAAATTCTGAGTGTCTTTGAAATGGTTTATGGTCCTGGCTAAAAATCTAGAATGTTAAGGAATGAATTAGAGCCCTTCTGATATTTTTGGTCTGTTGGTATAATTGCTGTCATGTTTTGCTTTGCAGTTTTTCCTACGATGGCAGGTGGAAACAAAAATTACAGACCTCTGTGGACTTCCCGTTAGAAAATCTTGACTTGGCACAGTATGTTATTGGTCCAAAGAACAATTTGAAGAAATATAATTTGTTTTCTGTTTCAGTAAGTATCTTGAACTAGAAATTTTCATATTTTGCTTAGAGAAAGTTTCAAGTGGTTCCTTACTATATAGGAAAATAACAGAGCTTTGAATTATTTAAAATATGTTGAATATGTTGATAACTTCTGTTTGAACTGATTTTCAATCTCGTTTGGCACAGAATCACTACGGTGGGCTGGATGGAGGCCACTACACTGCCTATTGTAAAAATGCAGCAAGACAGCGGTGGTTTAAATTCGATGATCATGAAGTTTCTGATATCTCTGTTTCTTCTGTGAAGTCTTCGGCAGCTTATATCCTCTTTTATACTTCATTGGGACCACGAGCAACTGACGTAGCCACATAAGGAGAAGTAGGTTATAAGCTAGTTCTCTTTTAAGAGGCTGAGCAACACAACTCTTGACATACTTACAAAGATACTGGCTAGCTATAGCTGGGCCTTTAGAGGAATTCTAGGACAGTGGGAGCTGTGTTACTATCACCATATATTTTAGGTCAGTGCTATTATCGAAAAATTGACTAATATGTAACAAGTATCGCAGTAAGCACTCCTTACAGGTACCATTTATTTCCAAACCTTTATAGTTTGCTCCAAAGTTAAAGTAATTAACTAGCTAAGCATTATTATTCTATAGCATTCTATTCTAAAAACCATTATATCCTTTATTTTCCTTTTCACTGTATGGCCTTTTCACATTTCTAAATCCCAGCTTGATCTATGAATACTCTAGAATGATGTAAAGCAGATAGGAATGTATGTGTATATATTTATTGCACACTTGCACATCAATCAATGTACATAGTATAATATGTGGTCCTTTTGTGAAGCCTAGAACTCAGAGGATTGTTTTTCTTTTGGCCTATTCTGAGTAACTGCAGTGCTTTCTTAGGGAAATGACAGGGCAAAGCTATTTTTTTGTTGGCTTTGGGCTGTATTTGTGCACTAAATCTTTATTCTAAAAAAAAAAAAAAAATGGAAACTTTTCTTTAATTTTTTAAAATGAGAATTTTCATTTACACCTACATTAAAATCTTAATGAGAAAAATAATTTAAAACCCTGTAAGTGTTCTGTCTTTAATTTTATATTAGCAAACCATTTTATACACACACACACACGATCCTACTATATTGACTTAATATTTAGTTCATTTACCCTGTTGCATTAGGACCTGACTTTACTCTGCCTTCAACTTGATCCAAAACTGCATAGGATTCTCAGAGTTGGGAGTCAGAATTAAAATAGAAAGGGATAGGAATCAGACATGACTGCAAAGTGAACCGCATTAAGAACCACACCTTTACAAAATGATGTATTCAAAGAGATAGAGGAGCTTAGAATTTATTATTACCTCATGGACTCAGGTGCTATAGATGAAATAAAAACTCTCCATATAAAAATAAGATTGTAAAAGGTACTTCTGAATGGACTGTCAGGGAGAGGATGAAAGGATGGGTTTTGAATTGTGAGGTTGGCAACCTTTCATGTTCTGCAGTTGGTCTAAGAGACTAATTATTAGAGCTCTTGGCTAAATTGTCTGATCAATTAAATATTTTAAATCATATTCTTAAGGTCACAGAGCCACTTGAACAAAACTTACTTTGGTTCAGCTCCATAAAGTATCTTTGGAAAATAATTTGGTGGATATATGTAATTGAGATACTCTATGATAAAGAATTCACCTTAATAAACATTGAATTTTGAAGCCTGAAATTGATACATAATTTGCAGTGCTTTGAAGGTCCCCATCGATTAACATTTCATTATTTTCATGCTGCCTTTTTTGGTAGGCCCAGACCTATCTTCTTTGGTAGAGCCTTATCATATAAAAGGGTACACAATATACAAGACTTAAAAATGTCAGTGATGCAAATAAGTTGCAAGAGTTTAATGACAAAGCAAAACTTAAGTACCAGTTTCTGATTGCTTGTTTTGCAATTTTCAGGAAATAGCATTTTTCCTAGCTCTTGCGTTTTTTTATAGGTATAGAAAAGGGCTGGCAGCTATAGAACAGGAGATAGGCTGTAGCAGTTTGAACTGAAGTATCTGGAATCTCACTGACTCGTGTGTCATCAAAGCTATACCAGGCCTGGGTCACTGAGTTCTTGCAGAAAGCAGTGTAGTGGCCACCATCCAGGTCACCGAAGTGGTTCTAGGGGAAGAAGGAATGTCGGACTTAGTATTCACATGCAAATAATTCTATTGGAACAAAAAAGGTAGGGCCAAGAATATTTTTCATAATTGTCCCTTACGCTAAGTTAAAAGGAAGTAGTAATATTGTTAAATCCTACATATGGCCTAACTGCTATATTATTTTTCATTCATTGAACTGCTTATATATTGGGCCCATTGACTATGTAAAGAGCCCGTGAATGAAATAGGATAGTATTTGGCAGCATCGAATATCATTGAATACTGAGCACCTGCTACACATAGACTATTAAAGATTAAAGGAAATTGTAAAATAAGAAAAGTGCTCTTTCCTAAATGAGCTTACAGTTTAATTTTGAAGATAGGCTAAGGAGAGACATGAAAAAAAGACAACGTTGGGACAAGACGTTTAAACAACTGCATATTGCTACAACACAATCTGAGGAGCTTGGGCAGCAACAACCCCCTTAGTCATGTAGCATCCAAAGAAGAACCTGTTCCATTCTCTTTTTCCCCATGTCTTTCCTAACCCAGTAAAGGAATGTTTGAAACAGATGCTGGAGAACCCCACTTCTCAGCAGATGGATGATGTAGAGCAGAGGTAACAAACCGGTTGCCCTTGGGCCAAATGCAGCCTGTTTTTGCGTGGCCTGGGAGTTAAGAATGCATTTCATATTTTGTATGGTTGAAAAAATAAAAATATTTTGTGACATGTGAAAATTATATAAAACTCAAATTTCAGTAAATAAAGTTTTATGAGGACACAGCCATGCTCATTCGTTTCGTTACTCAGTGGCTGCTTTCAAAATACAACAGTAAAGCTGAATAGTTGCAAAAGAGACCATATGGCCCATGAAGCCTAAAATATTTACTATCTGGCCTTTTACAGAGTAAGTTTGCTGACCCCTGGTATAGAGGAAAGGTTTTATTTTTTTATTTTATTTTTTTTATTTATTTATTTGTCAGGACAAGCAGGGTAGCGGCAGGGAGAGGGAGAAGCAGGCTCGCCCATGAGCAGAGAACCCAATGCGGGGCTTGATCCCAGGATTCTGGGATCATGATCTGAGTTGAAGGCAGATGCTTAACCGACTGAGCCACCCAGGCGTCCCAGGAGATGGATTTTTATAATCATTTCTGACTGAATTCAGCTCTAATACTGCACAATGACCTTAAGAAAATTATTTAAACCTTCTGAGCTTTAATTTCCCCATCTGTGAAAATGGGGTAATAAGACACATCTTATACAGCAGTTATCCGGTATCTTTGGTATTACAGAACTAGCACATAGGCGGTACTTACTAAATGTTCCCTTAGACCTTCATTTTCCCTACCTCTCACGTTACATGTTACAAAAATATCTCAAAGCTGACACTTAAAAGATCCAAGCTCTAGTCCTGGTCCTTGCCCTGTGACCTTAAGCTGACATGCTTCAGCTTCCTTATTTATAAAATGGTGCCCATGATAGTATGATGTAATTGGAGAAAAAGACATTTGGTGGATATGTAGTATCCAGAAGACGAAGTATTCTTGTTCTGAATGGATCAAACTAATCACAGCTAGAGTATTATGTTCAGTTTGGATAACTTTATGTAAAAAAATTTTTTTGACATAATAGAAGGTAAAGCATCTTTCTAGACTTAAATTTCAACAGTTAATGGCAGACAATTTGCGTGAAAGCCTTAGTTACAAAACTAAGGAAAGTTGGATAAACTTGGTAAACACACTTTGAAATGCATGGCTGATACTAAAAGATTTTATAGTGAGAGTAATCCCCAGGGGCCAAAAATAGGAAATAAAAGAATAGCCAGATACATGGTTGATACCATGACTGCCTGGGCATAAAGACAGTTCCTGGTCCTTGGAACTAGGGTGCCCGGATTTCAAAGGTTCCACATGCACAAGAGGTAAAGTCTTAGGTTTCTGCAAGGCGAGGCATTGAATTGGGAGCCACACACATAGCCAGGATTCTTAAAGAGACTCACCCTCAGTAAAGAATAAACTAGTCCTTGTCTTAGCTTATGCTCTTGGTGCAGAGACGGTCATTCCTGGAATTTGTTACCACAGACTTACTGGAGATTCAAAATTACACTACCTACATGGCCTCAGAAGCCTGTGAATTTATTCTGGGGGTTATTTTGAGAATTATTTGGGTGGCACTTGGCAAAAGGAAAGAGAATTACATTCTGTTTCTGGAGAGGTGTGCCTAATTCAGGCTGAATGGGATACACACATAAAAAACCGCAGTGATGTTCAGCTCACAGTTCAGAATTACAGAACACACATGGAAACAACCCCCATGAGTAAAAGTCAGAAGGCAATGAATGGCATGATTAACAACCCCTCCCGAGGACTTTAGATAATAGATTTACCAAATAAAGACTCCAAAAACATGTTTAAACTGATCAACAGGGGCGCCTGGATGGCTCAGTCGTTGGGCGTCTGCCTTCGGCTCAGGTCATGATCCCAGGATCCTGGGATCGAATCCCGCATCGGGCTCCCTGCTCTGCGGGAAGCCTGCTTCCCCCTCTCCCAGTCCCCCTGCTTGTGTTCCCTCTTCCGCTGTGTCTCTCTCTATCAAATAAATAATCTTAAAAAAAAAAAAAGTGATAGACAAGGGCGCCTGGATGGCTCAGTCAGTTAAGTGGCTGCCTTCAGTTCAGGTCATGATCCCGGGGTCCTGGGATTGAGCCCCACATCGGGCTCCCTGCTCAGCGGGGAGCCTGCTTCTTTCTCTTCCTCAGCCTGCAGCTCCCCCTGCTTGTGCTCTCTGTCAAATAAATAAATGAAATCTTTAAAAAAATAAAATAAAAAAGTGATAGATACTTAAGGAAGCTAACAAAAAACTAAAGAGAACTTCCAGAAGTGAAAAATACTTAAAAATTCAGTATAAAAAAGTTGGTGTAGAAATTAAATAGTACATAGAATTCACGAGACAATGAATAAACTATAAAAATGAAACTAAGGAAATTATCCTGAACGCAGTAGTGATGAAAAATTGAATAAGAAGATTCAGTGTATGCCTAGAAGTTCTAAAAGAAAAGAGTGTATTATAGGAGCAAGACCATATTAAAAGTGTTAATAATGACTGGAAACTATTAATAAAAGTCATGAATCTTCAAATTTGGGAAATAAAACAAACCAAGGGTAAATAAACTGCAGAACAACAAAAGCAAAGAAAAAAATCTTAAAAGCAACCAGAAAGAAAAGATAACCCACATTTCTGCAGAAACTTTACAGGCCAGAAGGGATTGTCCTGATATCCTCAAAATGCTGAAAGGAAAAAACCTGCAGTGAGGAATACTCCACCCAGCAAGGTTATCATTCAGAAGTGAAAGGGAGATGAGGTGCTCGCTTCGGCACGTCATATACTAAACACTGCAGCATGACAGAGAAGTTTAGCATGGCCTCTGCATGAGGATGACAAGCAAATTCATTAGAGAGAGTTTCCCCAAACAAAGGTGAAAGGAGTTCATCCCCACTAAACCGGCCTTACAAGCAAGGTTAGAGACTTCAGTGAAAAAAGGCCATAAACTAGAAGAAAATTATGAAAGGAAAAATTTTCACAGGTAAAAAAGCAAACACACAGGAAAGGTAGTAGATCAATGACTAAGCTAGAATAAAGGTTAAAACACGAAAGTAGTATAAATTATATTTAGATATAAATTATATCTACAAAAATTACTCAAGGAATATCAAAAAGATGTAAAATAGGACATGGATATACATAAAACTTGGAGGGAGTAAAATGTGCTTTTAGAATGTATTCAAACTTAACCATCACAACTTAATATAGACTGCTATATACAGGGACGCCTGGGTGGCTCAGTCGTTAAGCGTCTGCCTTTGGCTCAGGTCATGATCCCAGGGTCCTGGGATCAAGCCCCACATCAGGCTCCCATCTCTGCGGGAAGCCTGCTTCTCCCTCTCCCACTCTCCCTGCTTGTGTTCCCTCTCTTGTTGTGTCTCTATCAAATAAAATCTTTAAAAAAAAAAAAAAAAGACTGCTATATACATAGGATGTTATATATGAACCTCGTGGTAACCACAAACCAAAAACTTAGGATACACAAAAAATAAAGGAGTCCAAGCCTAACACTAAATAAAGTCCGAGAGCAAGAGAAGAAGAAAGGAATAGAGAGGAACTACAAAACAATCAGAAAGCAATTAAAAAAAATTGCAATAAGTACATACCTATTGACACTTCAAATGGAAATGCGCTATATGATCCAATCAAAAGACAGCATGACTGAATGGATGAAAAATAAGCCCCATCTATAGGCTGCCTAACAAGAGTCTCACCTCAGACCTAAAGACACAGAATGAGGCGCCTGGCTCAGTCGGTATAGTGTGTGACTCTTGATCTCAAGGTTGTAGGTTTGAGCCCCATGTTGGGTGTAGAGATTACTTAAAAATAAAATCTAGGGGCGCCTGGGTGGCTCAGTCGGTTAAGCGTCTGCCTTCGGCTCAGGTCACGATCCCAGGGTCCTGGGATCGAGCCCCGCATTGGGCTCCCTGCTCCACGGGAAGCCTGCTTCTCCCTCTCCCACTCCCCCTGCTTGTGTTCCCTCTCTCACTGTGTCTCTCTGTGTCAAGTAAAATCTTCAACAAAATAAATAAATAAATAAATCTAAAAAAAACAAAAACAACAAAGTGAAGGGATGGAGAAAGATATTCCTTGTAAATGAAAACAAAAAAGTCTGGGGTGGCAATACTTGTATCAGACAAAGAGACAAGGAAGGGCTTTACCTAATAGATTAATCAAACAAGAGGACATAACAATTGTCAATATCTATATACCCAGTAGAGAAGCAACCAGATATATAAAGCAAACATTAAAGGGAGTCAGAGAGGATGGTGATTGGAGGATCCTGAGCTCACCTTGACCCCCCAGACACAACGAGATAACAGCTACATCTATACAACGAACTCTGAAAATGACCTGAAGACAAGAAGAACAGACCTACCACAGTTAATCTAGAGAGAGGCCACATCAAAAAGGGTGGGAGGTATGGAGACAACCAACCCCTGGCAGGACTAACCACAAACAGGAGGGACACCACAAGCACAGAGAAGGGAGAGGATCAGACCCCACACCAGGCACCCCTAGCACTGGGGATGTGTCCTGGGAAGATGAGTTCCTAACATCTGGCTTTGAGAACCAGTGCGGATTCACTTTGGGAGCTTCAAAAATCAGTGGGACTTAATGCTAGGAGAGCCAGACGGAAATGGGAATCTGAGTCCTCGCCCTTAAAGAACCAGAATAAAAAACAATTCAGCCAGGGGAGATCTGATCCAAGATGGTGATGTAGAAAGACTCTGAATTCACTTTCTCCACAGAACACACCAAATTACATCTATTTATAAAGCAACTCCTCTGGAAGAACTGAGGGCCAACTGAACAGCTTTTGTACAACAGAAGAACAGCAAAAGAGAACAGCAAGAGAAATGGAGACCCAGTAATGAAGGGTCTGTGGGGAGAGATAGTACTGAGGACCAGGAACAGATTCCTATCCTTGGGCACAGGAAAAAAACAAAAACAAAAACAGCAGTTTAAGAGAGCAACCAGCATGTAAAAGAGCCAGCCCGAAAATTCTGCCGAACAGCAGGGTTGCTGCTAGAACACTTTCCGGGTGGGAGGGGCTGATGGACACAATTTATGCTGCCTTCCACCCTGACAGCATAGACCAGTGCACAGTCCAGGCGCCCTAACCGGCCTGTCCCCAGGCCTAGCCCATACCAGCCCCAGCTGTCCCACCAAGGTGACCACAGCCAGTACACACTGGGAACCCCCCCCGGTTAGCGCTCACAATAGCTCTAGCATTTATGCCAAGGTGACAGGCGCAAAGCATGCTGGAATACTCCAGGCCCACACCACTTCAGATAACAGTGAAGGGATCAATCCAGCAAGAGGACATAACAATTGTAAATACCTCTGCACCCAACAGTGGAGTACCTAAATATATAAAGCAAATATTAACAGACATGAAGAGATAAATTGATAATAATACAATAATAGTAGAGAACCTTAAAACCCCACTTACATCAATGGACAGATCATCCAGGAAGAAAAAAAAAAAAAGATCAATAAGGAAACCATGTCTTTGAATGAAACATTAGACAGATGGACATAACAGATATATACAAACATACCATACAAAAACAGAATACATCTTCAAGTACATACAGAATATTCTCCAGAATAGATCATATGATAGGCCACAAAAAAATGGCAGTAAATTTAAGAAGATTGAAACCATACCATGCATCTTTTCAGACTACAACAGTGTAAAATTAGAAATCAATCACAAGAAAAAAACTGGAAAAAACACAAAACACGGGGAGGCTAATAAACATGATACTAAACAACCAATAGGTCAATGAAGCAATCAAAGTTATAAAGAAAAAAATACATGAAAACACAAATGGTCCAAAATCTTTGGGATGCAGCAAAAGCAGTTCTAAGAGGGAAGTTTATAGTAATACAGGCCTGCCTCAAGGAACAAGAAAAACCTCAAATAAACAACCTAACTTTACATCTAAAGGAATTAGAAAAATAACAAAGCCCAAGGTTAGTAGAAGGAAGAAAACAGTAAAGATCAGAGCAGAAATAAAGGTATAGAGATTTTTTAAAATAGAAAAAAAATTAATGAAACTAAGAGCTGGTTCCTTGAAAAGATAAAATTGATGAACCCTTAGCCAGATTCATCAAGAAAAAAAGAGAACGGACTCAAATAAATAAAATGAGAAATGAAAGAAGAGGAGTAACAACCAACATGACAGAAATACAAAGGGTTATAAGAAAATATTATAAAAAATTATATACCAACAAATTAGACAACCTAGAAGAAATGGATACATTCCTAGAAACATAATCTTCCAAAATTGAATCAGGAGGAAATAGAAAACCTGAAGAGACCAATTTCTAGTAACAAAAGTGACCTAGTGTTCAAAAATCTACCAAAGGGGCACCTGGGTGGCTCAGTTGGTTGAACATCTGCCTTCAGCTCAGGTCGTGATCTCCAGGCCCTGCATCTGGCTCCCTGCTCAGCAGGAGTCTGCTTCTCCCTCTGCCTCTCCCCGCTGCTTGTGTTTACATGTGTGCTCTCGCTCAAATGAATAAATAAAATCTTCAAAAAAACCAAAAACAAACAAAAAAAAACCTACCAAAAAATAAAAGTTCCAGACCAGATTGCTTCACAGGGGAATTCTGCCCAACATTTAAAGAAGAGTAATACCCATTCTTCTCAAACTATTCCAAAAAAATAGAAGAGAAAGGAAAGCTTCCAAATTTATTCTATGAAGCCAGGATCATCCTGATACCCAAACAAAAGTCACCACAAAAATGCTATAGGCCAATATCCCTGATGAACATAGAGGCAAAAATCCTCCACAAAAATAGCACCTCGGTGGCTCAGCTGGTTAAGCATCTGCCTTCGGCCCAGGTCATGACCTGGGGGGCCTGGGATCAAGTCCTGCATCGGGCTCCCTGTTCAGTGGGGAGCCTGCTTCTCCCTCTCCCTCTGCCCTTCCCCCGACCCCCCCAACACTTGTCCTTCCTTGCACTCTCATGCTCTCTCTCTCAAATAAGTAAATAAGATCTTTTTAAACAATCCTCCACAAAATATGAAACTGCTTTCAACTACACGTTAAAGGATTATTCACCATGCTCACTTCAACAGCACATATACTAAAATTGGAATGATAGAGATTCGCATGGCCCCTGCGTCAGAATGACATTCAAATTTGTGACAATTTGTATACTGAAAAAAAAAAAAATCATTCACCACAATCAAGGTGAATTTATTCTGGAGATGCAAGGATGGTTTAATATTTGCAAATCAATAAACATGATACACTACATCAACAAAACAAAGCATAAAAATCACATGATCACCTCCATAGATGCAGAAAAAGCATTTGGCAAAGTACAACATCCATTCATTTTAAAGTCTCAGTAAAGTGGGTTTAGAAGGAACATACCTCAATATAATAAAGGCCATATATGACAAATCCATAGCTAACATTCAATGCTGAAAAACAGAACTTTTCCTCCAAAATCAGGAACAAGACAAGGATGCCCACTCTCACTTTTATTCAACATAATACTGGAAGTCTTAGCTATAGCAAGCAGACAACAAAAAGAGAAAAAAAGAGGCATCCGTATTGGTAAAGAAGTTAAACTGTCACTCTTTGCAGATGACATGATACTCTACATAGACAATCCTAATGACGTCACCAAAAAACTACTAGAATAAATGAATTCAGTAAAGTTACAGGATACAAAATTAATACCCAGAGGGCTGGGGAGATGGTGGAGTAGAAGGACCCTAAGTTGGCCTCATCCCACAGATCCATCTAGATAACACCCATATCAGCACAAATCACCTAGCAAACAACCCAAAGACTGCCAGAACAAACTCTGCAACTCAAGACAGGAAAGAGGCCACATGGAGGAAGGTAGGAAGGGTGAAGATGTGGTCTGGGAGCAAAGCAGATGGCACTGAGAAGGGCGGAAAACAGACCTTCACACTGGGGAGCCCATAAACGGGGAGGACGAATCTCTGTAATATTTGCCTTTTATAGTACAGGGGCTGAATTTCATGAGTACTTAACATCTGCAGGGCTTGCCTGGAATTTTAAAAAGCATCGGGCTTGGCCCTGGGAGAGACTGGAGGACGTTAGGAAGCAGAGTCCCCGCCCTCTAAAGAGACAGTGGGATAAACAGCCTGTGCAGATACTGTGTAGAACCAGCAGTTTGGAAAAGGCCTGGGGCAGTCGGGAGGGCGAGGGATTTGCTCATCTTGGAGTGTGGCCTGGAGAGGCAGGGATCACAGGGAGACCACTTCAGGAAGAGAGGAGTTGGCAGGCGCAGTTTCCCTCCCTTGTGTCCCCCACACACACCCCCGCATAAGCAATGGCCGCCTGCGGGACAGAGCACAGCACCGACGCTCCTAATGTGCTTGCATCAAGCCCCAACCCCTGACGCTTGGGCAGATCTGTCCTTCCCAGACCTGCTCACGTCAGTCCTGGCCCTGCGGCCCCTTCCCCCAAAAGACCAGTACAAACCTGTTAGCACCACATCGCTGAACTGCAGGTCTCAGGGGACATCACTTCCAGCAATGGTGGGGCAGGTCTCCTTTTGCAAGCAGACCACCACACACCTCAGGGCCCACAACAGGCAAAGACAGCCTCTGCAGACACTGGACTGAAGGAAAAAGAGACCATGATTCCACAGCACAACATACA
This sequence comes from Leptonychotes weddellii, assembly GCF_054177405.1. Taxonomy (NCBI): domain Eukaryota; kingdom Metazoa; phylum Chordata; class Mammalia; order Carnivora; family Phocidae; genus Leptonychotes; species Leptonychotes weddellii. The sequence continues at coordinate 81,290,662 of NC_138377.1, forward strand.
TAGGACACACTCCTGACACGCGAGGTCCTAGGGGACAGGGGACACTGCTGCGGGGCACTACAGGACCTCTTCTTCATAGAACTATTTCCATTAAGAGCAAGAGAAGTAGCTGACTTCCCTAACAGAGAATTAAATGGACACAGAGAGTTAGACAAAATGAAGAGACAGAAACGTCTCCCAAATGAAAGATCAGGACCAAACCACAGAAAGAGACCAAAGTGAAATGGATACAAGTGATATGCCTGATAAGAGAACTTAAGTAATGATCTCAAAGATACTCACTGGACTTAAGAGTGGAGGGCATCAGTGAGACCCTTAACACAGAGATAAAAAACAAAAAAGGATATCAGCTAGTTCTTTGTTTTTACTCAAAAAGCATATCCCTTTTATAGTTCGTGCAGTCTGTGAGCAAAACTTTTCAGTACGTGTGTATATCCCTTTAATAATTGCAGCAGGTTAGGATTAGGAATTCCCTACTTCCTCATTTTCTTATAGGTTTTAAATTTCCAACCTGTTAAGTGAATTTGTAGACCAAATTCCAAAGAAACTTTTTGTGTAGTTGGTTCTTGTAAAATGTGTTTGGAAACAAACTCATAAGAGTGTTTTAGTATTTATTAAAAGGCTGACCGTTTCCTACAGGAAGGTAAGAAAACATAGGTTTTGTTTTATTACAACTTATATAAAGTTGTGTGACAGGGCATCTTCTTTGCTTCCAGGGATTGGGATGGAGTCACTAGGGATTCAGATTCTGGCAGAACGGTCAGCTTTATTCTGACATAATTCTGAGGGTAAGATATGTAAATGATAAAATGATTTGGTTAGCATTTTAGCAATGCTTCAAAGTGTTTTTGTTTATTTTCTAGACTAAATGTCAGGTTGGTATGAAGTAAAAACATCTAATGGTTAATTTCCCGTTTGTGTTTTATGTTCTTGAATACTTTTGTTGTTGTTGTTGTTATTTACGGAGATTTAAAAATCATTGTACTTTGGTCAGAAAAATAATAAATATAGCTTATAAATATTAAAAAAAGAACAAGTCAGAGATGAACACAATAAATGAAATTAAAAATACACTTGATGGCATAAATAGCATGCTAGATGAAGCAGAGGAACAAATTAATGATCTGGAAGGCAGAGTAATGGAAAGTAACCAAGCTGAGCAAAGGAGAGAAAAGAAAATTACTTAAAATTGAGAATAGTCTCAGGGAACTCGGTGACTCCATCAAGTATAACAACATCCACATTATAGGGATCTCAGAAGAAATAGAAATAAGGGGGCAGAAAATTCATGTGAAGAAATAATAGCTGAAAACTTCCTTAATCTGGGAAAGGACACAGATATCCAGGTCCAGAAGGCACAGAGATTCCCACCAAAATTCAATGCAAGGAAGTCCACACCAAGACACAAGGTAATTAAAATGGCAAAAAGTAGTGATAACAAGGTTTTTTAAAGAAAAAGAAGACAGTTACATACAAGTGAAACCCCATAAGGCTGTAAGCTGATTTTTCAGCAGAAACTTTGACTATCTCATGTCACCCCCCTCTGGTGTGCAAAGTGCTGAAAAGGAAACTCTACAGGCAAGAATACTCTATCCAGCAAGGCTATCATTCAAAAGAGAAGGAGAGATAGAGAGTTTCTCAGACAAAAACTGAAGCAGTTCAGGACCACTAAACCAGCCCTACAAGAAATATTAAAGGGGACACTTTGAATGGAAAGAAAGACCATCAGTGAGAGTATGAAAAGTAAAAAACACAAAAGCAGTAAAAATAAATATTTCTGTAAATCAATCAAGGGACTCATAAAATAAAAGGATGCAAAATACGACACCATATACCTAAAACATGGGGGGCAGAGAAGTAAAGAATGGGATTAAACTAAGTGACCATCAACTTAATATACACTGCTATTTGCAGAAGATGTTATATACAAAACTAATGGTAACCATGAATCAAAAACAATGATGTATATGCAACAAATAAAGAAAAAAGAATCCAAGTATATCAAAGAAAGCCAACAAAACATGAAAGAGAGCAAGAAAGGATCAGAGAATACCTACAGAAACAACCACAAACCAAGTAACAAAATAGCAATAAATACATATCTATCAATAATTACTTTGAATATAAATGGACTGAATGCTCCAGTCAAAAGACATGAGATGACAGCGTGGATTTAAAAAAAAAAAAAAAAAAAGACCCATCTATATGCTGCCTACAAGAGACTCATTTCAGACCAAGAGAGACCTGCAGATTGGAAAGTGGGGTGTGGGGGTGGATGGGATGCAGAAATATTTATCATGCAAATGGATGCCAAAAGAAATCTGGGGTAGCAGTACTTACATCAGACAAAATAGATTTTTTTAAAAATATTTAATTAATTAATTTATTTGAGAGAGAGAAAGCACACACAGAGGGAGAGAGAGAAGCAGACTCCCCACTGAGCAGGGAATCCAATCCCAGGACCCTGAGGTAATGACCTGAGCCAAAGGCGGATGCTTAACCAACTGAGCCACCCAGGTGCCCCACAAAATAGACTTTAAAACAAAGACTGTAGGGCGCCTGGGTGGCTCAGTTGGTTAAGTGACTACCTTCAGCTCAGGTCATGATCCCACAGTCCTGGGATCGAGTCCCGCATCAGGCTCCCTGCTCTGCGGGGAGCCTGCTTCTCCCTCTCCCACTCCCCCTGCTTGTGTTCCCTCTCTCGCTGTGTCTCTCTCTGTCAAATAAATAAATAAAATCTTTAAAAAAAAAACAAAAAAACAAAGACTGTAACAGGAGACAAAGAAGGACACTACATAAAAATAAAGGGGACAATCCAACAAGAGGCTATAATAATTGTACATATTTATACACCCAACATAGAAGCACCCAAATACATAAAACAGTTAATAACAAACATAAAGGAACTAATTGATAATAATATAATAGTAAAGGACTTTAACACCCCTCTTACATCAATGGACACATTATCTAAACAGAAAATCAACAAGAAAACAATGGCTTTGAATGATGACACAATGGACCAGATGGATTCACCAGATATATTCAAACATTCCATCCTAAGACATCAGACTACACATTCTTTTCAAGTACACAAGGAACATTCTCCATAATAGATCACATGTTAGGCCACAAAACAAGTCTTGACAAATTCAAGAAGATCAAAGCATACCATGCATCTTTTCTGACCACACGCTATCAAACTAGAAATTAACAAGAAAGACTCTGGAAAGAGCACAAATACGTGGAAGTTAAATAACATGCTAGTACACACTGAGTGGGTCAACCAAGAAATCAAAGAAATAAAAAGTTACATGGAAACAAATGAATATGAAAACAAAATGATCTAAAATCTTTGGGATGCAGCAAAAGCAGTTCTAAGAGGGAAGTTTATAGCAATACAGGGCTACCTCAAGAAGCAAGAAAAAGCTCAAAAACCTAACTTTAGGCCAAAAGGAGCTAGAAAAAGAAGAACAAGTACAACCCCAAAACAGCAGAAGGAAGGAAATAATAAAGATTAGAGCAGAAATAAATGATAAACTAAAAAAACAATAGGACAGAACAATGAAACCAGGTGCTGATTCTTTGAAAAGATAACATAATTGATAAACCTCTAGCAAGACTCATTGAAAAAAAGATAGAACCAAATACTAACAAAAGAGGAGAAATAACACCACAGAAATACAAACAATTGTAACAGAATATTATGAAAATCTATATGCCAACAAATTGGACAGCATAGAAGAAATGGATAAATATCTAGAAACATATAACCTACCAAAGCTAAAGAAGAAATAGAAAATTTGAACAGATCCATCACCAGCAATGAAATTGAAGCAGTAACCAAAAAACTCCCCAAAAAACTGAAGTCCAGGACCAGATGGCTTCACAGGTGAATTCTACCAAACATGTAAAGAAGAGCTAATGTCATTCTTCTTGAACTAGTCCAAAAAATTCAAGAGGAAGGAAAATGTCCAAATTCATTCTATGAGACCAGTATCACCCTGATACCAAAATCAGATTAAAACACACACACACACACACACACACACACAGAACTACAGGCCAATATCTTTCATGAATATAGATCCAAAACTCCCCAACAAAATATTAGCAAACCAAATCAAACAGCTTATTAAAAAAATCATTTACCACAAACAAGTGGGATTTATTTTTTTTTTTTAAGATTTTATTATTTGACAGAGAGATAGAGAGCACAAGTAGGCAGAGCGGCAGGCAGAGGGAGAGGGAGAAGCAGGCTCTCTACTGAGCAGGGTGCCCGATGTGGGGCATCATCACAGGACCCTGGGATCATGACCTGAGCTGAAGGCAGACGCTTAACCAACTGAGCCATCCAGGTGCCCCACAAGTGGGATTTCATATTAGGATGCAAGGGTGGTTCAATATTTACAAAACAATGTGATACATTTCATCAATAAGATAAACAATAAAAACCGTATGATCATTCCAATAGATATAGAAAAAGCGTTTGACAAAGTACAATATTCATTCATGATAAAAACACTCTGCAAAGTAGGTCTAGAGGGAACAATAATCTTAACATAATAAATGCCATAAATGAAAACCCAGAGTCAGCATCATTCTCAATGGGGACAACCTGAGAGTTTTCCCCCTAAGATCAGGAACAAGACAAGAATGTCCACTCTCACCACTTTTATTCAACATAGTACTGGAAGTCCTAGCCACAGAAATTAGACAACATAAAGAAATAAAAGTCATCCAAATTTGTAAGGAAGAAGTAAAACTCTGTTTGCAGATGACATGTAGAAAACCCTAAACACTCAAAAAACTAAAGACCAAAAAGCTACTAGAACTGATAAATGATTTCAGTAAAGTTGCAGGATATAAAATCAATGTACAGAAATCTGTTGCATTCCTATACACTAATAATGAGGCAGAATGCAGTGAAATTAAGAAAACAATTCCAGCCTTTCGGCCGGAACCGCCATCTTCCAGTAATTCGCCAAAATGACCAACACAAAGGGAAAGAGGAGAGGTACTTGCTATATGTTCTCTAGACCTTTCAGAAAACATGGAGTTGTTCCTTTGGCCACATACATGCGAATCTATAAAAAAGGTGATATTGTGGACATCAAGGGAATGGGCACTGTTCAAAAAGGAATGCCCCACAAATGTTACCATGGCAAAACTGGAAGAGTCTACAATGTTACTCAGCATGCTGTTGGCATTGTTGTAAACAA
>NC_138377.1:81296383-81330688 GCF_054177405.1 Leptonychotes weddellii
AAAGGAAACAATCAACAAAACCAAAAGACAACCAACAGAATGGGAGAAGATATTTGCAAATGACATATCAGAGAAAGGGCTAGTATCCAAAATCTATAAAGAACTTATCAAACTCAATACCCAAAGAACAAATAATCCAATCAAGAAAAGGGCAGAAGACATGAACAGACATTTCTGCAAAGATGACATCCAAATGGCCAACAGACACATGAAAATGTGCTCAACATCACTCAGTATCAGGCAAATACAAATCAAAACCTCAATGAGAAACAATCTCACACCAGTCAGGATGGCTAAAGTTAACAAGTCAGGAAACGACAGATGTTGGCGGGGATGAGGAGAAAAGGAAACCCTCCTACACTGTTGGTGGGAATGCAAGCTGGTGCAGCCACTCTGGAAAACAGTATGGAGGTTCCTCAAAAAGTTGAAAATGAAAAAAAAAAAAAAGAAAAAGTTGAAAATGGAGTTACCCTACAATCCAGCAATTGCACTACTAGGGATTTACCCAAAGATACAGATGTAAAATGAAGGGGCACCTGCACCCCAATGTTTATAGCAGCAATGTTCACAATAGCCAAACTATAGAAAAAGCCCAGATGTCCAATGACAGATGAATGGATAAAGAAGATGTGGCATAGAGATGCCTGGGTGGCTTAGTCGGTTAGGCGGCTGCCTTCGGCTCAGGTCATGATCCCAGGGTCCTGGGATTGAGTCCCGCATTGGGCTCCTTGCTCAGCAGGGAGCCTGCTTCTCCCTCTCCTTCTCTGCTCCCCCTGCTTCTGCTCTCGCTCTCTTACAAATAAATAAAATCTTTAAAAAAAGATACACACACACACACAATTGAATACTACTCAGCTATCAAAAAAATGAAATCTTACCATTTGCAACGACGTGGATGGAACTAGAGGGTATTATGCTAAGCAAAATGAGTCAATCAGAGAAAGACAAGTATCACATGATCTCACTCATCTGTGGAATTTAAAAAACAAAACAGAGGATCATGGGGAAGGGAGGAAAAAAATAAAACAAGATGAAATCAGAGAGGGAGAAAAACCATAAGAGACTCTTAATCATAGGAAACAAATTGAGCACTGCTGGAGGGGAGGGGAGTGGGGGGATGGGGTAACTGGGTGATGGACATTAAGGAGGGCATGTGATGTAATGAGCACTGGGTATTTTATAAGACTGATGAATCACTGGCCTCTACCTCTGAAACTAATAATACATTACATGTTAATTAATTGAATTTAAATAAAAATTTTAAAAATAAGGACCAAATAGTATTTATCCCAGCAATGCAAGTGTAGTAAAATTAGAAAATCTTTAAATGTAATTGACCATATTAACAGATTATAAAGGATTCAGGAAAACCATAGCATCTCAATTATTGTTGGAAAAAAAGTTTAATGAAATTCAATACCTTTACAAACATGCACAAAACTGTTAGCAAAACCAGAATAGAAGGAACAATCCATACCCTGATAAAGTGTAGCTACTAAAAAGCTACAGCAAGCATCATTGTTAATTGTTCTCTTTAAAATGAAGGAAAAAAAGATTCCAATACAGTTCTTTCAACCATCAATTAGTCAAACAAACAACAGTAGAGATAGCTTTGAATAACACAAGTTTAACTTCCATGACATAAGGAAGCTGGATCCTAATAAATAGAAATACACAAGCCTCAACACATGTAAAAGAATTTGTCTTATACAGATCATAATCTTTTAACACAATAAAACTAGCAGTCAATGCAAAAAAGATATATAATACAAAAATAATATGGTTCAGGGAGCAGAGTGGGTCAGGTATTATAGGTGAGTTGATAGCTCATCTATAATGCTGGGTAATGGATGCATTAGGGTTCCTTATATTGTCCTCTCTATTTTGTGTTTGAAGGGTTCTATAATTAAAAAGGTGGTAGGCAGTGAAAATACTTTCTAGGGAAACATCTGTAGTTTTAAATGCTTATATGTGAAAGAACAGACTGAATGTTAATGAACTAAGCTCCCAGTTTAAAACAGTAAGAGAATGAACCCAAGAAAAGTGGAAAAAGATAATAAAATTAGAAGATCAATGAACCAGATAACAAAGATATAAGGAGAATCAAAAAATCAAAAGTTGGTCCTTTGAAAAGACTTCAACAATATAGACATTAATAAGATAGATCAAGAAAAAAATACAAAGCAATGGTAAGTACATAAAATTAGAAATGAAAAAAAGGTACAGATATCTAAAGATCCAGCAGAAATTTTAAATTTGGGGGGGGCACCTGGGTGGCGCAGTCGTTAAGCGTCTGCCTTCAGCTCAGGTCATGATCCCAGGGTCCTGGGATCGAGTCCCACATCGGGCTGCCTGCTCAGCGGGAAGCCTGCTTCTCCCTCTCCCACTCCCCCTGCTTGTGTTCCTGCTCTCGTTCTCTCTCTCTCTCTCTGAGAAAGAAAAAGAAAATTTTTTTTTTAATTTTTTTTAAGATTTTATTTATTTGCGAGAGAGAGAATGAGAGACAGAGAGCATGAGAGGGAGGAGGATCAGAGGGAGAAGCAGACTCCCTGCTGAGCAGGGAGCCTGATGTGGGACTCGATCCCGGGACTCCAGGATCATGACCTGAGTCGAAGGCAGTCGCTTAACCAACTGAGCCACCCAGGCGCCCGAAAAAGAAAATTTTTTAACACCCTAAAAAAGTTATGCCAGAAAACTGAACACTCTGATGAAATGGACAAATACTCAGAAAATTCTAACTTATCAAATCGATGGAAGAAGAAAATACAAAGCCTGTATAGACCTACAAGCATTAAAGAAATTATACCAGGAGTTAACAATCACCCCTCAAAGGGAAGTGCATGCCCAGGTGGGCTTACAGGTGAGTTCTATCAATCCTTCAAGAAACTTACCACAGCCTTACACAAACTTCTGTACAAAAGGAAGAAAAGCTCCTCTAACTCATGAGGTCAGTTTAACCTTGATACTTATACTAGACAAAGGGTATGAGGAAGAAAAGCAGAGATAACGCTCATTCAAGAGATTATTGCAAAATCCTAAAGTGTGGTAAACCAAATCAAGCAAAATACATCTCAGATAATAATGACCAAACAGTATTTACCCCAGCAGTACAAGGGTAGTAAAAGTAAAGGGTAGTAAGTTAGAACATCTATAAATATAATTCAACATATGAACAGATTAAAAAGGGTTCAGGAGGGCCATTTCTCAATTATTGTAGAGACAAAGATTTAATAAAATTCACTACCTTTACAAACATGCACAAAAAGTGTTAGCAAAACCAAAATAGAAGGAAGTATCAATAACCTGATAAAGTATCGCTACTAAAACACAGCAAGCATAATCCTTGACTATTCCCTTTAAAAATGAAGAAAAAAGGGGTACTCACTCAAGATAGCGATGTAGAATCGTGAGCTCACCTCCTCCCAGGGACTCACCAAAAACCAACAGGGCTTGCATCCGTGAGACCCACAAGGCTATAACAAGCTATAACGGCTCTTCAAGTGTTCAGACTCACCTGTCCCAGGGTGCAACACAGAGGCAGCCAGTTGAGAGGTGCCCAGGCTTTACGTGAATGAGGCTCATCTGCTAATTTTAGAGCACTGGCCTGCGTTAAGGGCAGGCATCTAATTCAGCACACATGGGGAGTCCTGCAGGCCTGTGGGAGCCATCTTCACATCCCCCTCTGCCATGCTCCAGAGTGCTAACGTCTCCCAGAGTGGAGCTGGTTTCTGTGAATGCCATCCAAGGGATTCCCCATAACTGCCTAGCTCTGGTGGCCGGGGGAGCTTGTGTTCCTGGGTCCTACAGGATTACAACAATCAGAGAGACAGTTCCTGGCAAGCTATCACCCCCAAGACACTGGACAGACAGCAGAATGAGACACACCCCCAGTCTTTCTGTGAAAGAGGCCTATTTGCTTGTCCTGGGGCTTCATGAAGCCCGAGGAGAAGGCTTTAGGTTTGGCACACCTAGACTAGGGGCCAACAGAGGTGCTGTCGAGGCTCTAGGCTGGTAGATGCCATCTTTGTGTTCTCCCTCTGCCTTGCTACAACTTACTGGTATCTCCCACAAGGGAGGTTTTACATTCATCTGGGGTCCTGATTTTTCCGATTGTGGCCCAAGGAACACCTCCAGATTGCCTTGGCTTTGGTGGTCAGCAAGCCTTTATGCATGTGGTCCCACAGAACTGTATGTATATATTGGCATACTTTATTTTTTTAATTTTTTTTTTAAAGATTTTATTTATTTATTTGAGAGAGAATGAGAGAGAGCACATGAGAGGGGGGAGGGTCAAGGAGAGGGAGAAGCAGACTCCCCGCCGAGCAGGGAGTCCGATGCGGGACTCGATCCAGGGACTCCAGGATCATGACCTGAGCCGAAGGCAGTCGCTTAACCAACTGAGCCACCCAGGCGCCCCATATATTGGCATACTTTAAAAGCTGCTGCCTGAGGGCCTGTCTTCCAGTATGTCTAAATCTAGCTGCTGACCAAGATCCTTCCTTTTGGGACATTTAACACACCCTCAACTACTGGAAACCATCAAAAATAAAATAGGCTGCTTGGACAACACAAAGGGTTGATGGCATGAATGAACGTTGCATAATTTTGAGTGATAAGAGCCAGACACAAAAGAGTACATGCTGTATGATCCTATTTCCATAAAGCACAAAAGCTGGCAAAACCTACCCTGTCAGGAGTCAGTGGTTTGCCTGACTAGAATTGGGCACAAGGCTAGTTAGGATATTAGTGATGGCCTACTTGAACTGTATTCTGGTTCCATGGGCCAGTCCACTTTTTGAAAATTCATTGAGTTTTACATTTGTGATATGGCTTTTTCTACGTATGTATGTTTTACTTCAATAAAAAGTTTACTTTTTTAAAAAAAATGAAGAAATAGGGGCACCTGGGTGGCTCAGTCAGTTCAGCGTCTGCCTTCAGCTCAGGTCATGATCCCAGGACCCTGGGATCAAGCCCCGCATAGGGCTCCCTGCTCCTCAGGGAGCCTGCTTCTCCCTCTGCCCCTGCCTCTCTCTCTGTCTCTCATGGATAAATATTTAAAAAAAAAAAGAAAAGAAACAAATTATTAGTATCTTATACAAACTGTGCCGAACAGAATAGAATGGCCAATGCCTTTTATGAGGCTAGAATAAGGCCCAAAACAAAAACAAAAAGACAGTATGAGAAAGTTAGATTAGTTTCTCAATTGCAAAAATAAACACAAAAATGTAAAAACACTTTCAGCCAAAAAAAAAAAACTCAGGTAGAAAATCAATGTCATTTGCTATGTTAATAAATTAAAGGAAAGATTTAGGTAAGATATCCTTAAAATGTCATCTGGGAAAACATACACACATACACACAGATATCTCTATATAAACAAAGTTTCATGTGTCAGCATATGGCAATGCGTTCTGTAAAACCATAAAAGCAAAATACTGGCAACACCTAAGTGCCCAGCAACAGGAGAAACAATAAATAGATACAGTGGATTACTAAAAGCAGTTACAATGACTGTACTAAAGCTAATGTATCATGTGGATGAATATAAAAATAACATGAGGGGAAAAAAGTCACAGAAGAATATGTCCAGTATGATACCATATGTATAAAACATGCAAAACAATCCTACATAGCATGTACAGACACATACATGCGTCACAAAGTATGAAAGAGTGCATAGAAATAATACACCCCAAATTCAGAACAGTGGTTACAACAGGGAGTGGAGGGCAGTGGGATCATTAAACATACACACAATTTTATCTAGGATATTTTATTCTTTTTTTTTTTTAAAGATTTTATTTATTTATTTGAGAGAGAGAGAGAATGAGAGACAGAGAGCATGAGAGGGAGGAGGGTCAGAGGGAGAAGCAGGCTCCCCGCTGAGCGGGGAGCCCGATGCGGGACTCGATCCCGGGACTCCAGGATCATGACCTGAGCCAAAGGCAGTCGTTTAACCGACTGAGCCACCCAGGCGCCCCTAGGGTATTTTATTCTTAACATTGGTGGAGGGTAATGTGAATACTTACCGTGTTTTCTGTTCCTGAAATATTTCAAAATTTTAAAGTCTTTTTTTAATTTTTTTTTTTAAGATTTTATTTATTTATTTGACAGAGAGAGAGAGAGCACAAGTAGGCAGAGTGGCAGGCAGAGGGAGAGGGAGAAGCAGACTCCCCGCCGAGCAGGGAGCCCTTAGATGGCTTGATCCCAGGACCCGGGGATCATGACCCAAGCTGAAGGCAGATGCCCAACTGACTAAGCCACCCAGGCATCCCTAAAAAGTCTTTCTAAAAACCAATCACTTGAAGAGGGTTGAAGGAAGTAAATACTGTTAGCATATGTTTGCTACTTTCAAATATTTGAAGGAACATCATGTATAAGAAAAAAAAAGAATGTTTCATTTTGCTAACATGTATGTACAAGTATTTAACTGTAAAGCCACATACATACTGTTATCTATATGTTATTATACTATATATTGTTGTAACTCTATGTTATTACTGTTATTACTACAAAGCACAGAATTAGGACAAACAAGAAATTACAGGAGGAAGGCAGATATATATTAACTATTAGAGGCAGCATAATGGAGTAATGAGAACGGGACTGTCTGGGGGGTCAGCATGCCTCGCTTCAGACCTTGGCTCTGCCCTTTGTAGGCGATATGAGTGAGGCAGATTATTGAACCCCTCTGTGCTGTTCTCCAGCCTGTAAAATGGGGATAATAATAGTGCTTACCTCACAGGGCTATATAAGGATTAAATGATTCTTTGCAAAGTGCTTAGAACGGTGCCCGGTACATAGCAAGCCCTATATGTTTGTAAAATAAATCAAACAAACCTGGCAGGTAAAGAGCCTGCCTTGTAAAGCAGTAAGCTGTTCTTCAAGGGCTCCTGCAAAGGCTGGGAATATATCGGTTTGGGGTCTAGCACACTTCTCAAACTCCAATATGCATTCGGATCACGTGGAGATCTTGCTAAAATCCATGTTCTGAGTCAGTAAGCCTCGGGGGGAGCCTGAAAATCTTTACTTCGGAGAGGTGGTGCCAGGGTTCCTGCCGACTACAGCTTGAGGAGCAGAACTCAAGGCCTTTCCCTGTGGCCGGACATCATAGCTTCAAAGATGCTTAGTTCTTATTGCCAGCCCATCATCAACTGACAGTTGATTCTAAATTCTAAATTCTAAATCTATTTCTCTTTCAAAACCAACTTTTGGCCCCTCAATTAGCTGATAATAATTTAAACACTAAAAGGATTACAAATTTTTTTTTTTTTAAGATTTTATTTATTTATTTGACAGAGAGAGACACAGCGAGAAAGGGAACACGAGCAGGGGGAGTGGGAGCGGGAGAAGCAGGCTTCCCGCCGAGCAGGGAGCCCGATGCGGGACTCCATCCCAGGACCCTGGGATCATGACCTGAGCCGAAGGCAGACGCTTAACCGACTGAGCCACCCAGGCATCCCAGGATTACAAATTTATAGGAGGCTTGGGGTGACTCTATACAAATGTTTATCTTCCCTTAATGTAGGTAATTACATACTTTTTTTTTTAAAGATTTATTTATTTATTTGACACAGAGAGAGAGACAGCTACAGTGGGAACACAAGCAGGGGGAGTGGGAGAGGGAGAAGCAGGCTTCCGGCTGAGCAGGGAGCCCCATGCGGAGCTCGATCCCAGGACCCTGGGATCATGACCTGAGCCGAAGGCAGATGCTTAACGACTGAGCCACCCAGGCGCCCCGATACTTTTTTTTTTAAAACAAATTCAGCTTTCTGTCTTTTGGATTTTCTTAAAGAAGAAACACATAATGAGAAATGTAAACAGTGAAATACAGGGGAGGCGGTTCCTGTGTCATTTTGGAATCCACAGTAGAGTCTAAATTTGATGTGATAGAGAGGAGGATGTCACTTTAGATCTCCAGTAGGGAAGTGAGAGAAGGAAAAGCTCCTGTGAGGGCAGGATAAATGAGAAAGAAGAGGAATGTCAAGGCTTGAAGTAAGAAGGAAAAATAAAGGAGGATCATTTTTTAAAGTTTGAAGGTATGGTTGAGATGTGAAAGAGGTTAAAGAGTGGGACTAACATTTTATAATGTATTAATTCAACAAGCTGAATAGGCAGATGAGACTTGGGTGTATCAGAGGATCCTGGCGAAGCATATGGGCTCTGGTGGGAGCCCTCCCATCTGCTGTGCACCCCGCTGGACCTCCAGGTTCTAAAGACTGTTAACACCATGATCCAGAATGGAAACCCGGAGAATGGCTTCGTGCTTGGGGCTGTTTGACGTTGTGGGGAGTTCTGGGTGATTTGGTCTGAATTATACTCCATGCTTTCTTTCCTTCAGGGAATCCTCAATAATGATGGTTGACTTAGAACCAAAGGGAACCCCCCCAGAGTTTCCTTAGGACTAGATGCACACAGGCAGTGACTCCTTTGGGACTATTCCATCTGGAGTGTCAGGGGGCTTTGGCCATAGAGTGGCTCATGAATATTCAACATAAAGCTATCGATACTAACTTTTGCTGCCCCCATAGCCTAATTTGCAAATGCCCCCAGATCTGAAATAACCAATGAGTGGAGGGAAAGTGAGGAGTCCAGGGACAGGACGTTTTATTTTTCCATTATTCTACCGTTTGAAGTCAACACAGAAAGTTCCAGGCTCTATATTTTGCCTTAAAAAGAATATAGGAGAAGTGAGGGAAAGATGAGAGTAGGCATTCAAGTAGATAATGCTACAGTTTTCTTTAAATTTGTGCTATTTTAAATAGTATTTTACTCACCACCACTGCACAGAGGTTATATTTAGGGTGTTTCCGAAAAACTGGACAAATGTAAGGAGTAAGGTCCAAGTTAATGAGTGGGTAATGAATATCTGTTCTCAATTTCCTTTTCATTGTACCCAGAATGTCAAATCTGGAGAGAGAATAAATGTGCGAAATATAAAGTAAGTTTGTAAACCACTCGTGAATGAAGTCTACATACCTTGGTAAATTCCAACTACAGTTAAAAGTAACTTCTTGGAAAGAATTTGGCACAGACCTGTACATAATTTTTTTCTTATCTATGTATTTATAATATGCACATCCACAAACATCACCCGAAATGAGACTGGGTGTGCCAGGGGTGTGGGTCAGGGGGTGAGATGGTACAGAGTCAATCCTGTGAGAGAAGATGGAGACAAAGCCAGGCTTGGCATCAGGCAGTAGAAATCACATTGATTGACTCAGCTTTTCCTTATCTTGATTTTAGCACATGTTGTCTCGGCAGTGTCCTGTTTCCCAGCTCTGAGGTTTTAATATATCTTTAATAAGATAAAATTCTCTGAAAATCTTGTCACATTCTCTATTTGCTATATAGATCAGCAGTTCCCAAATCTGAACTCATATGAGAATGACCCTGGAGCTTTTTAAAAAATGAATTATGGTGGTACCTGGGCGGCTCAGTCAGTTAAGCTTCTAACTCATGGTTTTGGCACAGGTCATGATCTCAGGGTTGGGAGATTGAGCCCCACGTTGCACTCTGAGCTGGATGTGGAATCTGCTTAAGATGCTCTCTCTCTCTCCCTTTCCCTCTGCCTCTACCCCTCTAAATAAATAAATAAACAAACAAACAAACAAATAAATAAATAAATGTTCATGGACCCCCCAAGTGTTAGTATGAGAAAAAAAATGTTTAAATATATAAAAATGGGGAAGGATTGTTCTAGATTAAGAGACAAAAGAGACAGCCAAATGCAGCGTATGACCCTCAAATGGATACTGGATTAGAAGTTATGAAAGGCATTTTTAAGATGAGGGAATTTAGACATGGACTGGATCTTAGGTGATGGGAAATTATTAAATTTCTAGAGCATGATAATGGTGTTGTGATTATGTAGAAGAATGTCCTTGTACTCAGGTGATACATGCTGAAGTATGTGTGTATGTATGTATGTATTTCTTTATTTTAAAGATTTTATTTATTTATTAGAGAGAGAGCACAAGTAGGCAGAGTGGCAGGCAGAAGGAGAGGGAGGAGCAGGCTCCCCGCAGAGCAGGAAGCCCGATGCGGGGCTCGATCCCAGGACTCTGGTATCATGACCTGAGCCAAACGCAGCTGCTTAACCGACTGAGCCACCCAGGTGCCCCTTTGCTGAAGTATTTAAGCATGAGATGCCATGGTGTTTGCTTCTTACTTCAGATGTTCAGCTAATAAAATGGAAGGGATGAAGGAAAGGAGGGAGGGAGGTGGAGAGAGACAGACAGAGGGAAAGGAAATGTGGCAAAGTGTCACCAATACTAATGAAGATTCTATGGCATATGGATATTTATTATATATCCTTTCAATTTTTCTGTAGATTTGAAGGTTTTTTAAATAAAAATGGGGGGGGCGCCTGGGTGGCTCAGTTGGTTAAGCATCTTGCCTTCAGCTCAGATCATGATCTCAGGGTACTGGGATCGAGTCCCACATCAGACTCCCTGCTCAGTGGGAGTCTTCTTCTCCTTCTCCTTCTCCCTCTTCCCCTGCTCCTGTTCTCTCTCTCTCTCTCACTCACTCTCTCTCTCTCAAATAAATAAATAAAAATCTTTTTTTAAAAGACCACATTAAAAAAATAATAAAAATAAAATAAAATAAAAATGGGGTATTAAAAAATTAAAATCATGATGCTTAGAATTCACCTCAAACCTGTGGAATCAGAATTCCCAAGGGCGGGGCCAGGGAATTTATTTTTTAAAGAGCCCTCGAAGGAAGTGCCAAATGTCCATCAATGGACCAATAAAAAAGCAAAATATGATATAGATACAATGGACTATTACTCAGTTCATAAGAAGAAATGAACTTCCAGTACACATCAAACATGGATGAACCTTGAAAACATTTTCTAAGTGAAATGGGCCAGTAAAAAGGACAAACATCGTATGATTCCATGTACACGAAGCACCTAGAATAGGCAAGTTTATAGACACAGAAAGTAGATTAGAGATTATCAGAGGCTGCGGGGGGAGGAGGAATGGGGAATTATGGCTTAATGGTTGCAGACTTTTTCTTTGGAGCAATGAAAAAGTTTTAGAAGTGATTGTCACACAACATTGTGAATGTAATGAATGCCAATGAATTAAACACTTAAAATGGTTGGGGGTTGAAAATGGTAGAAAGGGATCATGACACAAAGAACTTGGGAAGCCTCTAGAAGCTGGAAAGGGAAGGCATCAGATTCTTCTCTAGAAAGGAATGCAGCCCTACAGACACTTTGATTTTAGCCTTGTGGAAACCCACATTAGACTTTTAACTACCAAACTGTAAGGTGACCACCAAAAACGTTAAAATGCCAAGATTGTTGGGAAGGTAGCAGAATAGGAGGATCCAAAGATCATGTCATTCCCTGGACACACACCTAGATAACAGCCACATCAGAGCAACTAACTCAGAAAATGACCCAAAGCCTGGCATTCTAGACTTTCCACAGTTAACTGTAGAGAGGAGGCCACAGGGAAAAGGGTAAGAGGGGTGGAGTCCCAGCAGGGAACCGAACTTTCCAGGAGACTAACCACACATGGGAGGGACACCACATACACAAACACAGAGGAGCACCCTCCACACCAGGCTCCCCAGACACAGGGGCCTGCACTGGGAAGATGAGTCCACACAATATTTGGCTTTGAAAACAAAAAAAAAGCCAACTACTGATGGGGAGAAGATATTTGCAAGTAATTTATCCAATACAGGATTAGTATCCAAAATATATAAAGAACGTATACAACTCACCCAAAAAAACAAATAATCCAGGGACTCTGGCTGGCTCAGTCAGTAGAGCATGGGAGTCTTGGTCTCAGGGTAGAGTTTACTTAAAAAAAAAAAAATAATAATAATAATCCCATTAAAAAAGGGCAGAGGACCTGAAGAAACATTTCTCCAAAGAAGACATCCAGATGGCCAACAGACACATAAAAGGTGCTCAACATCACTCATCATCAGAGAAATGCAAATCAAAACCCCAGTAAGATATCACCTCACACCTGCCAGTATGGTTAAAATAAAAAAATATAAGAAATAACAAGTGTTGGTGAGGATGTGGAGAAAAAGAAACCCTCATATGCTATTGGTGGAAATGCAAACTGGTGCAGCCACTGGGGAAAACAGTATGGAGGTTCCTCAAAAAATTAAAAATAGAACTACCATATGAACGAGTAATTCCTCTACTGGGTATTTACCCAAAGAAAACAAAAACATTAATTTGAAAAGATATATGTACCCCTATATTTATTGCAGCATTATTTCCAATAGCCAAGATATGGAAGCAACCTTAGTGTCTATCAGTAGATGAATGGATAAAGACGTATCATGATGAACACTGAGTAATTATAGAATTGCTGAATCACTATATTGTACACCTGAAAGTAATATAACACTCTTAGAGTTCAATAAAAAAAGTTAAAATGGCAGATTTTATGTTACATACATTTTATCACAGATTAAAAATTAATGTAATATACTGAATACCATTGAATTATACACTTTATTTATTTATTTTTATTTATTTATTTTAGAGAGAGAGAACATGCATGAGCAGGAGGGGCAGAGGGAGAGAGCATCTCAAGCAGACTCCAGAGCTTGGCCCCGACAACGGGTCTCGATCCCAAAATCCTGAGATCCCGACCTGAGCCAAAACCAATAGACGCTTAACCGACTGAACCACCCAGACGCCCCTGAATTGTACAACTTAAATGGGTCAATTGCATGGTATGTGAATTATATCTTGATAAAGCAATTCAAAAAAAAAATCTCACAAAACGTCAAAATCCATACCTTTTTAAGTGAAAGATAATTATTTTTGGTGCTTTGGAAATACTGGCCCTTACAGCTGTTTCTTGCTTGGTTTCACAGAAGGAACAGTGAATTTGGTTATTCCAGGTCAGTGTGTCTTGTTGAAAAAACCACTGGAGACAGTCCTATGGAGGAAAACCGCATTTGGTGACTACATTGGATCAAGTGCAGCCTGGGCTCTGTTTACAGTAGAACTTTGCAACAGCCGTGGAAATGTGATCCTCAGTGCTTTCCTCAAAGTCAACATATGCAGGAGGTCCCAGCGTCACAAGCTGTTGCCTAGACAGGTGTAAAATCTACCTGACGAAGGAGGGGCTTCTTTTTTACTCAGTTACTGAAATGGATCCGAGTGCCCATCTCACTTCCAGTCTCTGGATCAGCATTTTAACCTTTGTGGTTTATTTCAGAATAATACTGACTGTGCCGTTTCCACTAACCAAGTCAGGCAACTGTTTTGTTACTCCTCTCATCACAGAAGCGATCCAGAGACTGAAAAATGACCATGTGCGGTGTCTGGGGGTGACCCATAATAAAGACAGCAGGACAGACAGAATTTGATTCTGTGCACAGAAGCCACCGTGAGTGTGGCCAGGCCCCCCCGCTCGGCAAACCGCCAGCCTGAAGAGGAAGGTGAGCACAGATCCTGTGTTCGGTACATGCTAGCACCTCAGAGTCTTGGGAATTTGTTTCCCGTCATCTTTAGCAATTTAATCTGAGAACAAAGCCCACTTCTAAATAAGTAGTAGGATTCCGTTCTCCAATTCTGGCATATGAAAACTTTTTGCAGCTGTGCTTTCATAATTTAGGTAGAAAATATAAATGGGTATTCTGCAAGGGAACTTATTGCTCCCTGCCTTCTAGCTGTCCCGTCTTCTACCGCCACCGCCGATTTACAGATGGTGAAGAAAATTCAAGAGGTAAATTCTCAATACGCACCAAGCCATCTCGGTAGAATGAATAAAGCCCACAGGTCATTTCAGTTTTACACTGAGGCTCTTTTAATGAGTACATTTAGAAATACAACCGAATTCACAGTCACTTTTGGCTGTATGTCGCTTTTCTATAAAATGTTGTCATCATGGGCTTCCAGTGACAAAGCAGCACCCTCATGATAGGCAATGTAGGAAACCTGAGAAGTGGTATCCAGGAGCAAGGATCGCTACCTGAAGAGAGCACTCGTATTCAGATGGAATGGGGAGAGAGAGGACGGTGAAGACTTCGTTCTTGTATGTGCAGCTCTCACACTTCAAACACATGATGCTGTAGTTGAGCTGCCCTTCAAACAGTTGCGTGATGATGGAGGACTCATTGGCCATCACCTTCCTGCAGCATCTTGGAATAGACCCTTTCTCGTATGATCTTCTTCGATGGTACTGAATCAAAGGAACAAATTAGCCCCGAATCAACTCTTGGTTATCAAAAAAAGCTTTTAATAGGATGACTTGATTTTTTTTCTATTAGAATGATACATTGCTACCAGAAACCAGTTAGTTTTGGATTCAACAATGCATAGAATAAGGTCTTCTTAAGAGTACGTATTAGGGGGGCGCCTGGGTGGCTCAGTCGTTAAGCGCCTGCTTTCGGCTCAGGTCATGATCCCAGGGTCCTGGGATCGAGCCCCGCATCGGGCTCCCTGCTCCGCGGGAGGCCTGCTTCTCCCTCTCCCACTCCCCCTGCTTGTGTTCCCTCTCTTGCTGTGTCTCTCTCTGTCAAATAAATAAAATCTTTAAAAAAAAAAAAAGAGTACGTATTGGGTGGGGCGCTTGGGTGGCTCAGTCGGGTCAGCGTCCGACTCTTGCTTTCAGCTCAGGTCATGATCTCACCATCGTGAGATCCAGCCCGGCGTGGAGCCCCAGCGAGGTTCCATGGTAGGCTCTGCATGGGGCTCTGCGCTCAGTAGGGAGTCTGCTTGAGATTCTCTCCCTCTGCCCCTCCCCCCTCATGCTCTCTCTCTAAATAAATAAATCTTTTTAAAAAAGGTATATATTAAGTTTGATTTCTGATCACTCAGTTATTTTCCTCCTTAAGTGAAGCTGAGGAAAGATGACATGCTAACCCTGTGACAACACATGTCCGTGCCCCAGAAGCCAGCAGCCTGTGATAACGTGATGTGGGGTCCTAGAGGCAGTTCCTCCTGGGAAGAGGGTGGGTAAGCATTTGAACTAGCTTTCAGTCATGCAAACTGATGGAGGAATAAAATGAAGAAATCTGTCCTCCCTCCAGTCCCTTCAGATTTAGCCTCTTCTGCTTTTATTGTTAGAAAACACTTTTTTTAAAAGAGCAAATCTTAAATTCTTAAGGCAGCCCAAGTTAGCCTTGCAGCGTGGTTTGAATCTAGCTCATGTTGAGGGGTACCATTTCTGGGGGTGCAGGCTGACTTCTCAGTGCTTGAATGGCCTCACTAGACTGGACATTTGGAAGACACATTAGCCCCCAGCCAGCTCCGCTTTGGAGCTGTGCACTCTGCTCCCCTTGTCTTGCTGCTTTCATCAGTCTCTGCCGCCGAGGTCTTCCACCTGATAGTCCTCTGATGCCCCTAATTCCAACTTTGGTCTTGGGAGTGAGAAAGCTATTTATTTCAGATTGGCTGCAGATGAGGACCTAAGTGATTTTACTGACCACCACCCTACCCTTTGGCTAAAAAAAAAAAAAAAAAGTGCTGCTGTGAATATCTTAGTAGCAGTAAAAATGAAAAATGGAACTGAGGATTACAGACGAGAATGATTAATGGCTATCGTTTGTGATCTTTTGCTAAAGCATTTCCTGGATGGGAAGTATGAGGTAAGCTAACATCAGCACAAGGACACTGAATAAAACCAAGGACCTATCTTTGGAGAGTATGTGACTCAGATCAAAGCTGAAGGCAATGAGTCTTACAAAGAAAAGTAAAACCCTTCGTAACTGGTGATCTCATGTTTCATTAAATGTTGTATGTCCTGATCTGGTGAAAAACTCTGGTTTGGAATGTTCGGCATGAAGATGAAACTTTGCAGTATTTAGGTCTGTCCTTTAATACCCAGCTTCATATTTTCTTGGGTTTGTAGTTACCAAGAACATGTATTTTAAGTTGTAAAGCTCTGTATGTTTTATCTCATGAGGTACATATTTTTATTTAAAAAAAATGAGATTTTCACTTTAAGAAAACTAGTCTGTGCAGATGTTATTTGCAAAGGGAACAGATTAGTGGTTCCCACACCTGTTGATCACTGGCAACACCATGTGAGCTTTCCCAAAGGACAGCCCAAGACATTCTAATTCAGTAACACCGGAGTGAGGGGCTTAGGATGTGTGTCGTGATTCTGATGATTATTTGGTAAATACAGACCAATTCAAATACTAACTTGAGTGTGCCCCACGGTACCCCTGCACCTGTGCTTGGCAGAGAGGGGGCAATATTGACAGATCAGACCAAAGAATGAAAAACGAAAGTTGCTGATAGAGCTGAAGGGTCTTATTTCAAAGGCTATTAATTCTACTTACCTTTTTCAGAGCTTCATGAAGTTCATTCAGGACATAAATCAAGAATTCCTGAGCATCTTGCTGTGTCTCTTTCGTAAATGCTGGGTAGAGGTTGCCAAGAGCTGACCGAAATATTTCTGGTGAGACACATTCTGAGTCTCCAAGCCACATGTCTGTCATCACATAGGCAAAAGCTGTCGCGACCTCCCTGCAATCTCTTGGAAGAGGGACAGAGAATGTTTCTGGCTGATTTAATGACAGGGAGGCACCTAAAAACTCAAGCATGTGGCATCAGACCAAAAACAAATCTCCCTTTCTTAGGCGACCTTCCCACGTTGTTATTCACCCTAGCAATTGTCTCGGGGGGTACCTCTGGGCTCTTGCTTAGCCCGGAGGAGGGACTTCACTGGGCTCCTTCCCTCACCTGGCCCTGGGGGAGCAGGGAGTGGGGGCTGGGCGGCAGGGAACACAAATGGTCTTACTTTTGAAGAGCAGTAATGTACTTTCCTGAGAGAAAGTATTCCACCAGCGGCGAGATGCTGCCGAGACACTGTAAGATGGCGTTCATGTAGCACGTGTTGCCCAAGTTCCGCAGGCCCGTCACTCCCTGGAAATGGGGCTGGTTCTCATCAGCCTTGTTCACGGGACAGGTATCATAGTGATCTGTGCACTCTGCGCTGTGTTGGTGCCATGTGGGAAGAAAGGAAAGCATTTTGAGCGAGCAGATTATGTGCCCATGACAATAAGGCACCCTCAAGCTCATGCCACAGAGAGTTCGCAGTGAGACTTCTGTCGAATACATTTCCGACCAGAGACAGAAGTATTCGAACTCGAGGTTTAAAATCACATCACTTATTCTGGAACTCTGAACAGGGCCTGCAGCCGAAGAAGCAGAGGTAAATATTTCTTCCTGAAACCAGGGCAAGAGGACAGAAAATACTGGCCTTTCAGAGACCTAGAATTGCTTGGCTAAAAATGCAAATTTCCCTCTAAGTACTAAAGTATTGGGGCCTCTGGGTGGCTCAGTTACTTAAGCATCTGACTCTTGATTTCAGCTCAATTCACGGTCTTGGGGTCATGAGATTGAGCCCCATGTGGGGCTCTGCACTCAGCAGGGAGTCCGCTTCTCCCTCTCCCTCTGACCACACACTCTCTCTCTCTCTCTAAAATAAATAAATGAATCTTAAATAAATAAATACCAAAGTATTTCTTTTTTGGACAAATAATTTAATTATTTTTAGTAGTAACAGTAATTGCAATAGATAGTAGTTAATAATAACAATAGCTATCATTTAAGGAGCTTGGCCCAAACTTAAGTAGTTAATATGCATTTTCCCATTTAATTCTTTCAACAGTTTTATGGGGTAGGTATAATTGTTTTTAAATCCTGTTTTACAGGGGAGAGATCACATTTAAATGGTTTAGTCATTTGCCTATGATATATATATTATGTGCAGTGGCATGTGGAGAGAAGGAATATCGTACCTACCTACCTATTGAGTTATTTGGATTTATATATCATATATTAACAGTGTGTGTGTACATATTAAGGGCATATGCACATGCTAAGAGCATATATACATCTATTAAGAGCACAACTATGTATGTATATTACATACACCTGTGATATACATTTTCTGATGTCATATATTACATACACACATGTGTTCTTAGAAACACACAAATGTACAGAGAGAGAGCAAGAGCATAGACTTTGTAAAGAAGAGATCTTCGTTTAAATCCTGACCCTGCCGCTTCCTAGTTACATGACCTGGAACTCTCATCTATAAAAACAGGAAAAATGCTCCCTTATAGGATGGTGGGAGGATTAGATTAAGTGATGCGAGGCCTGTGGCACAGATTACATAGTTAATAAATGGGAACTTAAACATATTTTTGATTAAGTGACTGATGTAGGATGTCCTAAACAGGAAGCTATGGAGTTCGAGAGTCCTGTGCACAGGCCAGCCCGGAGCGGAGGAGAACGCTGCAGGCGCCCAGGGAGGCCTCCTCTGACCACACACAGCTTCCTTTTGTCATTTGGCTATGGCTCAAGGCAGCCCAGCATCTTGGTCCTTTATGACTTTTCTTCCCTTGTGCAGGATCTAAAACTGGGTCTCCATGAGACCATTACCTCACCTCAGTACCTCCATTTGCAATTTTGCCGGTTTGAAAAGTGTTCACTATTACCAGATGGTCATTTTCATGTTTGTTTTCTGATGTCATCAGAGGCCCCGCATGGTCCCTCGTTAGGGGCGTCTATTGCCTAGATATCAAATATGTAACTTCCCTTCCTTGTGGGGGACCTCCACAGGGTCAAACCTGAGGGAACCCTTCCAAAGGAGGCATGTACCCCCAACTCCTTTGCCAGCCCCCTGGCCCCCTCCCGGAATTCTCGAGAAAGCTGTAGTAGAGAGTGGCTCACAGGACATAGTAGATGCCGAAGTCATCTGCAGGGAGGGGCCGCTGCGAAGTCATTTTAGTGAGACCACGTTGGACTTTCACTTCTACTCGGGAGCTACATCGAATCCTTTTAACTTCATTTCTCCAAGCCTGTTACTTAGGCTCTTTTGTTTGTAATCAACAGTGTATATGTTTCTCTCCCCTTTCAGTAGCTGCAGACTGATTTCTCTCTGTACTTCAGGTACATTCCCACTTGGATTTCCCATGCATCATAATCATTTCCATTCATCCTCAAGATTCTAGCATGTTGCCACGAGAGACCATTACTCAGCTGCTTAAAAACTTTAAAAGCATTAGATTTCAGGGGTGCCTGGGTGGCTCAGTCAGTTGAGCACCTGACTCTTGGTTTCGGCTCAGATCGTGATCTCAGGGTCCTGGGATCCAGCCCTGCAACAGATTCTGAGCTGGGCATGAGGCCTGCTTAAGATTTTCTCTCTCCCTCTCCCTCTGCAACTCACGCCCCTCAAAAAAAAAGTATTACATTTCAGAGAATGAACTGAACATACAACCTCTCTTCCTCCATCACTCAGTTTCTCTTGAATATATACATTACATACATACATAGAAGATTTACCTCCACATAGTCCACTCTGGCAACCCTGCCCTCTTTGGGCACCCATCCCCACTCCCGGGGATCACACCACTCCTAGGATCCCAAGGGAGTATTTCTCACCCTGGGAAGGGAAACAGTTGGATTTTGCTGCTTCTAAAGCGCATAGCATTGGGATAGACTGGAGTCTTTCTCTTCACAGCCACCCACTATAGTCCAAAGGGGGTGTAGACACACACACACACACACGCATCCGACTAGGGTCACCAGGGCAAATATAAATAAAGTGTTCATCATAGAAGGATTTATAAGCTGAGAAGTAGCAAAGAACACATGAGCTCCTGAGCTCTCACTTTTTTCACTGAGAACTGTACTTAAGAAGGCACGTTGGTGAAGAGGCCCCTCCCCACCCCCCCGCACTATTTAGATCAAAAGGGGTCAGAGAGTAGGTACAACCGTGGAGCCTCGAAAGCAACCTGGTCAGGAAGTGGTCTTGTTAGAAAGGGGAGCCTCTGCAGCTCAAAGCTGCTACCTGCTTGTTCTTTCTTGGAGTGAACTCAGAATCTGTAGGGAGTGGGTGAAGAAAGAGCCTTTAGGGCCAATCCAATTTATCTTTTCTCAGCTCTGCATCAAGTAAAATGAATGAGGTTATAAAGGAAAAAACTCTTCAAAAATATAAATGTCAGGAAAGATAAAGAAGGCTGAGAACCATTGCAGATTAAAAAATAAACTGGAGGGACGCCTGAGTGGCTAGGTCGGCTGAGCATCTGGTTCGGGTCATGATCTCAGGGTCGTGAGATTGAGCCCTGCATTGGGCTCCGTGCTGCGAGCATGGAGGCTGTTTGAGGTTCTCTCTCTCCCTCTCTCTCTCTGCCCTTTCCTTCCTGCTCACTCTCTCTCAAAAAAACAAAAAACAAAACCAAAAAAACTAGAGAAGCAAGACAATTACATATAATACCAAATCCTGGGTAGGACCCTGGATCAGGATAAAAACATTGCTATAAAAGGACATTATTGGGACAATTGATAAAATCTGAATAGGATTATATATGAATAGTTTTGCCTCGATGTTGAATCTTCTGATTTTTATAAGATGGTATCCTGTTTATGAAAGAGAATGTCCTTTTTCTTAGGAAATATACGCCGACGGATTTAGGGCTTTATAAAGGGGCCTGATCTATGCAAACTGCTCTGAAATGGTTCATGGAAACACACAGAGACACAAACACACATGAGGAAAGGAGGGAAGGCGGTAACATGATAAAGTACAAAAGCAGCAAATGCAGTTGGATGTCAGCAATGGGTGAGCCTGGGTGAGGGCCAACAAGTTCTTTGTACGATTCCTGCGACTCTTCTCTAAGTGTGGAATGATCTCACACTAAAAAGTCCAAAGAAACAAGAATGTAGTAAATGTAATTTTTATATGGGTTTATCTCCAGGATATAGTGCTGGTAAGCCATAAAGGCAAGGTTCTGAAGAGTCCATCTATAGTAGGCACCCCACTTATCTCCAAGTGCATTTATGCTCAGGCAACACGGACACATTAAGAACGATCATTCTTTGATGCCTGTGTAAGGGATCCTGGCAACCAGAGGTGCTGAGTCTTACAGCTATTTTGTATTTGTGGTCTATTAACAAAGGGGTTTCATGAAGTCACCTCAGTGGTAATTCTGCAGGACGTGAATCCTGTCACCCTGCTCCTCCTTCGGCCAGTGAACTTCTCCCAAATACTTCAGTTTCTCATCGGTGGAGTTTTGTTAAAATTTCATCCTATGATTGATAACGCTTATAGGTAAAAACACAACTCATACTCATATGTTGATATTATATCCAGGGACCTTTCTAAACTCAAAGTCTAATTTTTATATAGGTTCTTTGGATTTTCTACAAACATTGAAGTCATCTGCAGAAAAAAATCAGTTTTATTTTTTCCTTACCAATCCTTACGCTTTTTATTTCTTACCCTTTGAACTAGCTAGCACCTCCAGTAAAATGTTGAACAGAAGTGGGGATAGTAGTCATCCTTAGCTCACTCCTGAACTAACAAGGAAAGCTTTGAATAATTCATCAGTAAGTATGATGTTTGCTAAGGGCATAGTGTTGTTGTTGTAGTTGTAGTTGTTGTTGTTCTTTAGAGGGGGAGGGGCCGAGAGAGAGAGAGAGAGTGGGGAGGGGCAGAGAGAGAGAGAGAGAATCTTAAGCAGGCTCCACATCCAGCACAAGGCCTGATGTGGGGCTTGATCTCAAGACCCTGAGATCACGACCTGAGCAGAAATCGAGAG
Source organism: Leptonychotes weddellii (assembly GCF_054177405.1). NCBI lineage: Eukaryota > Metazoa > Chordata > Mammalia > Carnivora > Phocidae > Leptonychotes > Leptonychotes weddellii. The sequence continues at coordinate 81,317,939 of NC_138377.1, forward strand.
CTGGACGCTTAACCAAGAGACACCCAGGCGCCCCGAAAGGCAAAGTTTTTTTGAGAGTTGTAATCATGAACAGACATTGAGTGTGATCAGGTTTTTCTGTATCTTTTGAGGTAATCATGAGATTTTTCTTCTTTAGTCTGTTGTTGTGGTTAATAATTGATGATGGTCACATATTAAACCAGTCTTCTATTCCTCAGATAAACATCTTGTTAGTGATGTAGTATCATTTTCATGAATTGCTGCTATTTGTTAATCTTTTGTTCAAGCATTTTGTATCTATGTTCATGAGTAAAACAATCTTTGTAGTAGTGTTCTGTGCTGTGTAAAAAATTATCACAAATTTAGTGCACTGTTTAAAACAACACACGTTGATTATCTCATAGTTTCTATAGGTCAGAGTCCAGGTATGGCTGAGCTGGAATCACATGTTACATTCACTTGTCATCTCTCTTTAGGGTCCTTCATCCTGAAACAGTTCTTATGCATTTCCTTGACTTTCAAGAACTTGACACTTTTTTTTTTTTTTTTAAGATTTTGTTTATTTATTTGACAGATACAGAGATAGTGAGAGCAGGAACACAAGCAGCGGGCAGTGGAAGAGGGAGAAGCAGGCTTCCCGCCGAGCAGGGAGCCCGATGCGGGGCTCGATCCCACGGTCCTGGGATCATGACCTGAGCCGAAGGCAGACGCTTAACCATCTGAGCCACCCAGGTGCCCCTCCTTGTCCTTTTAGAAAGGAACAATTCCAAACTCTTTATTTGCTACTTTTCTCTTTCCAGCTAAAAACGGATGTGTTAGTGTTTCTTGGAAAACTTGGTTCTAAGAAAATTAACTCAGAAATGTCTCTTAGTAGTTAAGAGTGGTCAAGGACACAAGCTTTGGAGTTAGACCTATGTTCATGTCCCAACTGCGCCACTTCTATAGTTTCAAAATGGGGATAATCATAGTACCCAGCCTCATAAGATTATAGTGAGGATTAAATGAGATAATTACTGAAAAAGTACTTATTTGTTCAATCTGGCACAAAGTGAGTACTCAAGTATAGCAACTGTTACTATTATAAATCATTGTTTCTTCATATAAAAGCAGTGTGCTTTTGCAAATTTTCAAAAATTTTGGAAATATTACTTTTTAAAAAAAAATTTTATTCATTTATTTGAGAGCAAGATAGCGAGCAAGAGTACCAGCAGGGGTCAGGGAGAGGGAGAAGCAGGCTCCCCACTGAGCAGGGAGCCTGATGCAGCGCTCGATCCCAGGACCCTGGGATCACAACCTGAGCCAAAGGCAGACGCCCAACGACTGAGCCACCCAAGCGCCCCTGAATCTTAATATTTAAAAATATTTTATTCTAGTTTACTTTAAAATTTTCTACCACGTATAAATATTTGCCAGCATGTATTTGAATTTGTGTATTTTATGAATATTTATTTGATTGCGTCTTTTATCTCATGTCTTCCTATTTAGATCTTATTTTTCCTTTTGCTTGAGTATATCCTTGATTGACATTTTCCAAGAAAATGGTGAACTTTCTGGGAATGCCATCACATGGCTGGGTTCAAAGTCCTCCCTTTCTCCTAATAGTATTGCTTTCCTACCTCCTGGATACTATATGACAGGTGAGAATTCTTTTGTCAATCTGATTGTTTCTTTTGTAAACATTATTATTATTATTTGCTATTTATTTGCAGAGTTACTAAACTGTGGCATGAAGTAGGTAACTTTTATTTATTTCCTCCTTTCTAGATCTTGCATTAAATAGTGGTTGCATCTCATTCATTAATCCAGAAAATATTTACTGTGCATCTACTTCATGTCAGTCACTGTGCTACATGTTTAATAGAATAAAATATAAATCTTTACCTTCACATAGCTTACAATCTATTGATCACTCGGATTTAGTCTGTGCTTTCAACTCTTACCAAATATTTTCTATTGTTTTGACTTTCTTACATGTGTTATGATTGAGCACTCGTATGGTTACTTTATTTGAATTATCTTGATGTTTTAGCTTTACATTTGTGCTCACAGCTACTTTTTTAAGATTTTATTTGTCAGAGAGAGAGATAGCACAAGCAGAGGGAGTGGCAGGCAGAGGGAGAAGCAGCCTCCCCGCCTCAGCAAGGAGCCCAACGCAGGACTCAATCCCAGGACCCTTGGATCATGACCCGAGCCAAAGGCAGACTCTTAACCGACTGAGCCACCCAGGTGTCCCCCAGAGCTACTTTTTACATCCTTTTTTCTAACTTCATTCTTAAAGTGAATTCTAAAAGTGCCTTCAAAAAATGAAAATGGAATAGACTTAAGCACTTGGATGCAAATTATACACATCCACATATCTCATAAGCATGTGCTCATATTTCAACTATACTAACAAGAAACTACAAGATGGCAAGTTCTTTGTAGAGGGAAAAATCACTCTCAGAATGTTCTCTATTCTCCGTCATGTCCTCCTCTCTTCACTGGAATTCCCAAGGAAAGACAGCATGAACAAACCTATTACTTGAGTACCTTTACGTGCTAAGTACTTAACTCCCTGCACCTTCACAACATTGTGAGATCAGTATTATCAGAGAGGCTTGCTCAATTAGCTGGTTACTCATGGCTAAGGGGCGGAGCAAGAAAATGAGAGTCTAAGTCTATCCAGTTCCATTTTGCATTGCAGTGTATACACAGTAGCTACAGAATTGAAAGACCCTTAGACATAAGACTTATCAGTACTACATTCTTATTGCCAGATTTTTTTTAAAAGGTATTACTTATTTGACAGAGAGAGACACAGTGAGAGAGGGAACACAAGCAGGGGGAGCGGGAGAGGGAGAAGCAGGCTTCCCGCTGAGCAGGGACCCCGATGCGGGGCTCGATCCCAGGACCCTGGGATCATGACCTGAGCCGGAGGCATAGGCTTAGCAACTGAGCCACCCAGGCGCCCCTGCCAGATAATATTCTATTGTATAGATTTATGTTTTACTTTTGGGTTGTTCCCATTTTTTGGCTATTATCAATAATGCTGCTATGAACATTCATGTACAAGGTTTTGTATAGACATATTTTCATTTTCTTGGGTATATACCCAGGGGAAAAATTGCTGTCATGTGGACTCTGTTTAACCTTTTGAGAAACTGTCAGACTGTTTTCCAGAGGGGTGACACTACTTAAATCCCCACCAGCAATAGATAAGCATTCCAATTTCTCCATATCCTTGCCGACACCTGCTATCATCTTTTTCATTCTAGCCATCCCAGTGGGGATGAAGTGACATTTTATTATAGTTTTGAATTTCCCTGACGGGTAATGATGTAGAGACTCTTTTCATGTTTATTGACTACTCATGTATCTTTGGAGAAAAGTCTATTCACATCCTTTGCCCAGTTTTAAATTGGGATGTCTCTTTATTACTTAATTAAGCTCTTTATACAAGTCCTTTATCAGATATATTACTTGCAAAAATTTTCTTCCATCCTATGAGTTGTCTTTTTGTTGACAGTGTACTTTTTTTTGAAAGATTTTATTAGAGAGAGTGAGAGAGGGCATGAGCAGGGGGAGGGGCAAAGGGAGAAGCAGACTCCCAGCTGAGCAGCAAGCCCAACACGGGGCTTGATCCCAGAACCCTGGGATCATGACCTGAGCCAAAGGCAGACGCTTAACTGACTGAGCCACCCAGGCGTCCCAAATTATGAAAGTTTTTAAAGTACCTGCAGACCCTCAGGGTTTGCGGTCCATTTCAAGAACCACTGACCTAGGGACGCCTGGGTGGCTCAGTCGGTTAAGCGTCTGCCTTCGGCTCAGGTCATGATCCCGGGGTCCTGGGATTGAGTCCCGCATCGGGCTCCCTGCTCCGCGGGGAGCCTGCTTCTCCCTCTGCCTCTGTCTCTCTCATGAATAAATAAATAAAATCTTTAAAAAAAAAAAAAACACTGACCTAATTAATAGATCTAGTTAATGCCCATCAAAAAGACAACCAATACTGTGTTTCCTAATATAAGTATACACCACCAGCGATGACACATTCTTGACAAAAATTCAATCTTGAATTTAACCAAGCCTCTAAACCTAACAGTTTATGGCATACTCAAGAAACAGAAACATGTAAAATGGCACCTAAGGGAAATAATCAGCAAAACCCTGAATGTGGGAAACTTTTTAGAACCTAGGATTGGGTTCTTTAAAAAATAAACTAGGTGTTGGTGGGGGGAAGGGAATGGCAGGAGAAGCCTATATATTGAAACTTTAAAGACAAATCAAGCAACTCTAATATATAATAAATCTCAACTGGGTCCTGACTGAACCAAATTATAAAAAAATTTTTTTAGAATGACGCTGATATTAAGAAACTTAATTTTTTAGGTGTGAATATAACACAGTTCTTATATTTTAGAAACATATACTAAGGCATTTATAATTAAAATGAAAGAGAATTTCCATTGATGCAGACTGCATAGAAATCCCGAGAAAAAAACAGCAAAGGAGAGGGCTACACGTGGGGTGGGGCAGCACATAAAAGAAAGCACTGTTGACTGGTGCTCTTTATTGCGGACTGGAGTATGCAGCTTTTCTGAAGAATAACCATGTCCTCTCCCTCCCTGCTTCCTGCCCATGACCACTAAGGCAGAATCATGGACCCCAGTTGGAAACTCTGCTTTGAGGAATTTCCAAAGAGTGCAGAAGAAAAACGTATTCCAGAGAGGTTCAAAACCATAACTTGGGATTTTACCTAAGGAAAAGCTCACAGATGGTGTAATATTGGAAATTCTGTGATACTTCTTCAACACATTATTTATTGAGCATCTGTATTCGATGCTACACATGCCAGCAAGGCACTAAGGAAAATACAAAAATAAGTAAGACAGCTCTCAGTTGGAAACACAGACCAAGTTTTCAGAGACACACTGGTTGAGAGGCTTCACTCCAGTACATAATTGCTAAGCATTTAATTTAATTAAGTGCCAGTTGTTACAGACCTGAGGGTCCAGGTTCCTCAAATACAGATACCTTGTGTGAAACCTAGCTAGGAAACAATGAGAGCAGATCTGGTAAATAAGGAGGATCACAAAAATCCCTGCCTGTAGATTCATCCTTTTCTGCAAGTAATTACTTGATCTGAGTGTAAGTGGCTATTTATTGGGTACTCTTGCCTTGATTGTCCACTTAAACACACTGTGATCTATCTTCCTCAAGACAAAGTTTTATTGCAGAAAACCATTAAAAAATTTTTTTTAGCGGTGTGCCTATCACAAATCACATACTATGCAAGGTGTTGGGTGCTACAGGAGTGAAAAATCTGAAGGGTCCTTTCCTCTGCGAAGCGTATAATCTAATGGGGTAAAAAGGATGAAACTATGAAACAACATAGTTCAACTTAAGTGTGGGAAATGAGGGTAATTTTTATATTTTTCTTTACATTTTAAATCTTTACCTTATGTTCCATTACAACCAACATGCATTACTTTTAAAATAATGATGGCTCGGGGCGCCTGGGTGGCTCAGTCGTTAAGCGTCTGCCTTCAGCTCAGGTCATGATCCCGGGGTCCTGGGATCGAGCCCCGCATCGGGCTCCCTGCTCCGCGGGAAGCCTGCTTCTCCCTCCCCCACTCCCCCTGCTTGTGTTCCCTCTCTCGCTGTGTCTCTGTCAAATAAATAAAATCTTTAAAAAAAAAAATAATAATGATGGCTCATATATACCAGACGGATGAAAACATTATCAGAGAACATCTGCAGATGTTTTAAGAGGTAATTTGGTAAAGAGAGCTTTGTTCTCAGTAGGATGAGACTGAAAAGAAAATGTTAAAGAGAATAAGCAAGTGACACTTTTGGACCAGAGTAATAATGATGAAATTCAGTAATCTAAAGAAAGATCACACTTCTTTGGAATGAGAAATGTGGTTTTCAGGTAAACTGTTACTCTCCAGAATTAGCAAAGAAAAGTTATGGAGTAGATTTATTTTAGAAAAGCAACCAGGAACTGGTACAGAAATGAATCATCATTATGCTTGAAAGTCAACATGAGGCTCATGAGTGTACAAAAAAGCGAGTCTTCCTGGGTTTGAATCCTAGTGCTGCTATGTACTAATTATAAGAATCTTAGGAAAGTGACTTTACCTAATGCTTTCATTTTCTAATTGGCAAAACATGATAATAATAGCTATTTCATAAGATTGCTTTAAGGATTAAATGGGTCAACATATGTAAAGTACTTAGAGTAATGCCTGGCACATATTAAGTACTACATAAATGTTCACTACTATTATCATCTAGTGAAAATAATCAACATAAAATTACACATAGTGATGACCCATATCCCATATTCTGACATAACAAGAAACAGGTTAAAAAAAAAAAGAGGAGGGGTGCCTGGGTGGCTCAGTTGGTTAAGCATACGACTCTTGATTTCAGCTCATGATCTCGGGGTTGTGGGATCAAGCCCCATGTCGGGCTCCATGCTCATCGGGGAGTCTGCCTGAGATTCTCTCCCTCTGCCCCTCCCCTGGCTTACACACGCACGCTCTCTCTAAAAATAAATCTTGAAAAAAAGAGAGAAACAGGCGGAAACCAAGACCACTTTGAACAATATACAGGACAGGATATGAAAAGGCTTAGGTGTACAAAATAGTTCATTTAAAAAAAATGATCCTCTGAAAACAAACAAAAAAACCACAAAACACTGAAAACATAATAATTTTTCAGAATGATTAAACTCAAACATCTGTAAACAAGAATAAATTTATTTAATTTCTTTTAAAGATTTTATGATATACAAAATGTATATAGTATAATATCTTTAATACACTTTTTCTTTCTCCCTCCCTTTAATATTAAAACACTATTTAAACAGCTTATCTCTTCTTGCCTTGTCTGTATCTATGAGATACACTACTGAATACAAGTTAAGATTTACACTGCTCCTTCCTAAATAAAAATTAAAATTAGTACCTAGGAAACAAACAAAAAGAAAAAAAAACAAAGCATAAAACTTTAGTCAGATGAAAGCTTTTCTTGTTGTTGAGTATTCAACAATATCTGGGGCAGTTAAATTACATTTTATTGGCATAAAGTTACATTGCAATCTCCCGACATCACATAATGATAATCCAACTCAATTTCTTAAATAAGTACCATAAACAATACTCATGTTCAGATGTTCTTACACAATTTTAAATATATGCAAGAATTTATGTTTACATTCTGATTTGATATACTGGCCAATAAAATCTTTGGAGAAGTATGTAGCTTCCAGGTTGTCACTATAGATAGAGACAGGGAAAAAGCACTTTTTTTTTTTTTTTTTTTTTTACAAGGTAACTTCTCTTGAACAGTGAGTTAAGTTTCTCCTCCGGTATATTTAGGTTATACCAGTCTACCATGGCTTTCTTCTACTTAACAAGGACTTGATAAAACAATGTTAAAAAAAAAAAAAACAACTAATACTTCTGCACAATTTGGGCTCTATTTAACAAAAAAACTGCCTCCATCTTTAAATATGGAGCCTAATCCTGATTCATAAAGTCCCTCTTAGAAAATGGTTTTCAGCTCAGGGTTCTTGTATCCCTATGGACCTCCAATAACAAGTCATCTCCTTTCCCATGGCCAACTAGTGACATCACCAGTGAACACACTAAAACACACTGAGGAAGACGTCTGCCATTGAACCAAAAGGCTGGATGATTTCTTCATTTCACTAGCTGAATGGCAGTAAACCAGCTGCCAATAAAATCTGCACAGACACTTAACTTTGGTTAATGGTATTGCACCACATGAGAGAGGGTATCACCCTCATCAGAACAAAGTCAAATGAAATCTTCTGCTAAAAAGAGCCCTTTAAAAAGTTACAAATACTAATTTTCCTTTACCTTTAAAATTTAACAGCTACCAGCTGTATCCTATAGGGAGTTCCTGACTGACTACTTTAATCAGGTCAAAAGAATATTGACCTTTTAACTGTGCCAGAATTAGCATGTTCATTTGCACACACTTTTCTCTATTACCAAACAATTTCCTCCTGAAGGAAAAATGACAAGGTAACATTTTTATGAGGTGTAGGCAAAACCAATGATTAATATTATAACATCAGACGAATAGAATTAGTTGATTCTGATTCTTTGGTGGAATTTCCAGGCTGAAGAGTCAAATCTGAAGGCTCATCCTGAGGAAACAGAATTTTATCAGGTGTATAGTCATTCCTCTTCAGATCTATATTCACACCCCCAACAAAAAAAGAAAAGAAAGTCAGTATTTCATAGAAATGAAAAATTAACATTTTCTAAATCAATTTTCCTCTAAATGTGCCAGATCTACATTCTAGCAGGTTATTTTAAATCCCAAAGTCACAAAATTTACACATATAAAAATGAAATCATTCATTCAACAAATAAGTATTATAATAGTTCTGACCATGAGTCAATAAACTCATTAAGAGTGGAAACATAGTAATAAGCAAGGCAGACAAAGGTCCTTGCCCTCATGGAGCTTATATTCTTGTGGATGAAGAAAAACAAACAGAAAAATAACAGAATTGCATAGTAACAAGTGTTTTGAAGCAAACAGTATGAGGAGGGCCAGATAGAAGATAATATAAGCTGATTTTTTAAGGCTGGGCAGAAGAGGCACAGGAGGTAATATGTGAGTGAAGACCTGAATATTAAGAAATAACTCAAAGCTCCAACAAGTGTGTTCTAGGTAGAGGGAAGGTTAACTGCAGACTGTTAAAAGGAAACGGACGTGGTGTTTCCTAAAAATAGCAAGAAGAAAGCATGTAGTAACTGAGGGGGGGGTGACTAGTAGAAAATGGCGTCAAGCAGCAGTTTATAGCCAAGGGTTATCAAAATATAGTCAGTGAGCAAATCTCAATAGTTTTATCTGTTTACAGATTGTCTCTATTTCTGCACTACCATGGTACAGCCAGGTAGCTGTGACAAAGGCCATATGGTCCACAAAGCCTAAAATATTTTACTACCTTGCCTTTTACAGCAAAGTTGTTGACCCCTGATCTATGGGATGCAAGCTTTGGTAAGGTATTAAGCTGACAGTATTAAGTAGTGTTAAAGGAGGAACATAAGCAAATTAAGTGACTATTCTGATTGTCATGTGAAGTCCTGTCAAGGGCGTTTAGCAAGAACACCAGAAACGAATGGTGGCAATGAGGATTAAAAGAAATGGAAGAATTCTAGGAAGATTTCAGAATCAGAGTAGACAGTTTGACAGATTAGCTATTAAAGATGAGAGAAGAAAAACCAATCAGCTTTTAGGCTTTGAGCCTGATCAACTGGGTAAACATTAATGAGATAGGGAAATGTAGGGGTGGGAATTGAAAGTCAAGAGTTCTGGAATGGACATATTATAAAGATGCTGTAAGGTATTCCAGTAGAGATGCAGGAAACTGAATATAGAAACAGGAGCTCAGGAAAGACAATGTCTTTAGTTAAATTTGATACTATCAGTATTTGGATTACATTTATAGCTATGGGATAGGATGAAATCACTTTGGGAGTTACAGACAATAGTTGCAGAATTGGAAAACAATGCAGCAGTATCAAATTTAACTTAAAACTAACCACAGTCCCACATATATCCATATACTTCTTTATCTCCATATAAAAATAGAACTGCCATTCAGAATATGAACTGTTTGAGTGATAGCCTGTATTCAATGATCCAAATACGTATTTGCTACTGTATGAGTAAGTTTTGATAAATTTTAAATTCAAGATTGTGCCACTATGGCCTTAGGGAATGCAAATTAATTTGTAGCTGTACTGTACACCAAGAACAATGGAAAGAAACCCAATTATAATTCAAGTCCTGAAAATGTTAACCTATGGTGTAACCATGGACAAATCATGTGACGTCTAATGCTATGTTCTGGAAAATGACAGATTTCGACTGTATTGCTTTTAAGGCCTCTTTCAAGCTATAAAATCCTGATTATATTAATAATTTTTAAAATAGATATACTATACTTAAAATATTGGATCCAAATGATATATAATTTATACGTAATTATAAATAATATAACTTATTATATTATATAATAACCAAATAAAAATTGTATCTAGGCTGCCTGTTCAATTCACCACTGTTATGTTCTAATTTTGGCTAAAATGGACTAAGCATATTCAATTCTATCTTTTCCACAGATTACAAGTAAAAACCCTTCACATAAACATAAAGCCACTATCTGAGATTCCTGAAAAGTAAGAGCAGACCTGTTGAGAAAGGGGATCAAAACTTGAAGAATGACCTAGATTGGTGGTGAGTTTCCCAGGTTTTTTTTCTCCTCTCTTATTTCCAGGCTTAGAATTACAGATAGCTTGATCTCAAAAATGTACAGTGAGCTAGGACGACAGAAAAAGCTCTAGGATTTTCTGGCCAGGGGATCAGGAAGGAGGACTCTGTGGGATAGAGAATCTTGAGGGGACTGCCCTCTTTCTTATTTTTTCTTTTTGCTCCTCTGGCTGTTACCTAAGACAAGCACCAGTCATGGAGAGGGACTCAGGATGATGGCAGCTGAGCAAGCACCTACAATTCCAAGAGAAAAACCCTTCTCTGGGACCACAAGAACTTAATTTTATGATTCAAAAAGTTTTTCTCTTTTTCCTTGACCCTTAGCATCAGAAATGGACTCAGTTGAAGGAAATGTGTGACAGTACAGGGAGGCCCCACAATCCTGGCTTTCTAATCAGAGTACCCCATCTGTCTCCTGCCCCTCCACCCTGCCCAAAAAAGATGCCCTTGAGAATCATAAAGTATAGAAGAAATCATGGAATGGAAGAAAATGGAGAGGGGCACCCTAAATTTGTGTATGAAATCCCAAGTTCACCCTCAAGTGGCACACATGTGGGAAGACAGGATAGGCTTTGAGGACTAACCTATGGTGCAGACCTCCAGTCAGTTCCCAGACTTGATTATGATTGATGCGTAGTGAGAGAGATCTGAGTAATACTGCAAAGGCTTTGAAACCCAAACTGACATTGGAATCACAGCTACAAAAGGTAGACTGGGACTTGAAATTGAGCTTAACTGAGCTGCCTACTAACACAATTAAACAACAAAAATCGACACTCTCTAAAATATTTTTAATAAGACCCAGAATCTCATAATACTCAAAATATCCAGCTAAAATTACTGGAGATACAAAGAACTAGAAACATCTCAAAGATTCTCAAAGAAAAAGACAAGACATGCCAACCTCAAGATTACTCAGATGGAATGATCAAAGACTTTAAAACCAGCTATTATAACCACACCTGACGCAGGGCAAACAGAACTGAGATGAATGGAAAAACAAGTTTTCAGCAGAGAAATAATCAGTTTAAAAAGAACCAAAAAAAAGTTATAGGGCTGAAAAATATAACTGAAACAACAAAATCCAGTACAGGGGCTTAAAAAAGCAGAATGAAGAAATGAAGAATAAGGAAAGAGTCCATGAATTTGATAGGTCAATAGAAACTATCCAATCTAAACAACAAATAAAAAATAATTTTTATGGAAAAAAATCAGAGACTCAGGTCCCTGGGAAACAATATCAAAAAGTCTAATATTCTTATTACGGGAGCTCCAGAAAGAGATGAAAAGAAATTGATGTAGAACAAATATTTGAAGAACAGCTAAAAACTCCCCAAATTTGATAAAAATCATAAATTTGCAAATTCAAGAAGCTAAGTAAACCTGAACCAAGATAAACTCAGAGAAAGCTATAACCAGACATTTCAGAATCGAACTGCTAAAAATCCAAATTTTGAAAGGAGCTGTAAGATTATAATGACACATCACATATAGGGGAAGAACAATTCAAATGACTGTGGAATTTTCATCAGAGGTAACAGAGGCCAAAGACAGAACACTTTCTAAGCCCTGAAAGAAAAGAGTATCAACCTAAAATTCTAGAACCAGTAAAAATATCCTTCAAGAACAAAAGAAAACACACATATTCTTGATAAGAAAAACTAAGAGCAACCACTAAAAAACTAAACATAGAGATAAAACAGAATACTGAAACAGAAAAGGGGGGTGGAAACAAACAAAAAAACCAAATCAGAAGCGTCAATCAGAAAACAATAAAACAAGATCTAAATCTAACCACATCAATAATTACATTAAATGTAAAAAGTCTGAAACACCAGTTAAAAATGGAAACTGTTAAGTTAAAAGCAAACAAAAAAAAACAAAAAAAACCCCAAATTAAACCTCAGATCCAACTATATGCTTGGGTCCCACTTTTTTTTTTTTTTAAAGAAACCCACTTTAAATACAATTAACATGTCTAAGTTAAAAGAATGGGAAAAGATATCTGATAAAACCATTTATCAAAAACTAGCTGTGTTATGTTAATATCAGACAAGGTATGTTAATATCAAAGTAGACTTCTCAGAACAAGGAAAATTACCATGGCATTCCATAATGATAAAAAGAATCAATTCACCAAGAAGACATACAACTGTAAATGTGTATGTACCTAAGGACAAAACTTGAAAACACATTAAGAAAAAAACTGATAGGGACGCCTGGGTGGCTCAGTCGTTAAGCGTCTGCCTTCGGCTCAGGTCGTGATCCCAGGGTCCTGGGATCGAGCCCCACATCGGGCTCCCTCCTCCATGGGAAGCCTGCTTCTCCCTCTCCCACTCCCCCTGCTTGTGTTCCCTCTCTCGCTGTGCCTCTGTCAAACAAATAAAATCTTAAAAAAAAACAAAAAACTGATAGAACTGAAAAGCAACACAGACAAATCCACAACTGTACTTTAAAGACCTCCTTTCTAAGTAA
>NC_138377.1:81331188-81356256 GCF_054177405.1 Leptonychotes weddellii
AGAGACAGCGAGAGCAGGAACACAAGCAGGGGGAGTGGGAGAGGGAGAAGCAGGCTTCCTGCCGAGCAGGGAGCCCGATGTGGGACTCGATCCCAGGACCCTGGGATCATGACCTGAGCCGAAGGCAGACGCTTAACGACTGAGCCACCCAGGCGCCCCCCAATGAGTTTTTATTCTAGATTTTTTTTCTAATTTTCCAGGACTTTTTGAACAGTATCTTTTCTTTTTTTTCCATATTTGTAATACCTTCTCTTTTTGGTTTTAATCACTTTAATCATACTTGTTTTAAATCTGTAACCAATAATTCTATTATCTTAAGTTATCAGAGGCTTAATATTGTTTATGTAACTTGAATCCCAGAAGTTTTGTAATTTGGCATTGTTGGGTCATCTTCAATGGAACTTTATTTATGGCAAAACTATGCTGCTTAGGTTCAGGATGGGTCCTTCCAGAAAGGAGGAACTGCTACTATGAAACTGTGTTCACTAACCCCTTTCCTCATTGAAATAATCTTTTTAATAACGTGATTTTCAATAATACCATCTCCTTATAGCAGAATGGAAGTTAGTATGTTCTTGATGATCCAGGATAAGTAAGAGTAGTGATTTCTGTACTTGACTGACTATAAAGGAGCAATTCTTCTGCTTTTTCCCAAGCTACTTGTCTTGCTTGCCAGAGTATGCTTTTAAAAAGTGTTTGTAAAAATCAAGTATTAACCTTAATTGGCTGGGAATGACTTCATATAATTAATCTCAGTACAGAGATTCCTGCCTGTCTTTTGCACAAACTTTTCTTTAAAATTTTCTAACTACTGCACAGACCATAATCTCTCTGACACACTGGCCGTAGCAACATTTTTCTAGATATATCTCCTGAGGCAAGGGAAATAAAAGCAAAGATAAACTATTGGGACTACATCAAAAAGTTTCTGCACAGCAAAGGAAACAATCAACAAAACTATAAGGCAACCTATGAAATGGGAGAATATATTTGCAAATGACGTAACTAATAAAGGGTTAGTATCCAAAATATATATGGAACTTATACAACTCAATACCCCCAAACAAATAATCCAATCAAAATGGGCAGAAGACATGAACACACATTTCTCCAAAGACATACAGATGGCCAACAGACACATGAAAAGATGCTCAACATCACTCATCACCAGGGAAATGCAAATCAAAACTACAATGAGGTATTACCTCACATCTGTCAGCATGGCCAAAAATCAAAAACTTAAGAAACAAGTGTTGGCAAAAATGTGGAGAAAAAAGAACTCTCTTGCACTGCTGGTGGGAATGTAAACTGACACAGACACTGTGGAAGACAGTATGGAGGTTCCTCAGAAAGTTAAAAACAGAACTACCCTGTCATGTAGTAACTGCACTACTGGATATTTAGCCAAAAATACAAAACACTAATTCAAGGAATATATGCACTCCTATGTTTACTGCAGCATTATTTATAATACCCAAACAATGGAAGCTACCCAGTGTCCAGTGATAGATGAATAGATAAAGAAGATATGATATATATATATAACGGAATATTATTTAGCCATAAAAAAGAATAAAACCTTGCCACTTGCAACAACATGGATAGAGCTACACAGTATAATACTAAGTGACATAAGTTACAGAAAGACACATACCATATGATTACTCATATGTGGAATTAAGAAACAAAATGAGCAAAGGAAAAAAACAAAAACAAAAACAGAGAGAGACAAACCAAGACTTTTAACTATAGAGAATAACTGATGGTTTGGGAAGACGGAAGATGGTTTGGGATAAATAGGGGTGGGGATTAAAGACTACATTTATCATGATGAAAAACATAAAATTATAAAAAAAAAATACACACATATATACCTAAATAAATATGTATTTTAAAATACGCATTTGTTTAATTGAAATGTACAAACCGGTAGTAAAGCTGCTTTGGAATCTACTTCATGAGTTTCTTCTGTAGATGGCCTTCTACTGCTACTTTCCACTTAAAGAAAAATTTAAAACATAAGTGATACAACAAAAAATTTTTTTTGCTATCAACTAACCAAACACAAAGTGTTTCTATACATAGTGTAAACTTCCATAAGGTAATTTATCCTCTCCCCAACACTGCTGAAGATAAGAGTTACATAAGGCCCAGAGGTCTCTTGACAAATAAATTATTCAATTTATTTTTGTAAAAAGGCAGTAAGAAATAAAAGAATATGAAGGAAAAAGTCTTACTCTTCCTATTCCCAAATTTCTTATATATCCTACCATGAATATATATGATAGGATAATATATATTACATATTTGGGGGGGGGTTTTGTTGTTAAATTTTTAAACTTTAAGCTTGGAGATCTTTCCATTATCGGTACACAGAAAACGTCTCTATTCTATTTTGATGCTATATTGAACTTCGTACTATGGGTATACAATAACTGTACAGAATAATAACCAAACTCCTACAGATGGACATTTGGTATGATTTCAATCTCCTGCCATTACAACATTGCAATTAATAATCTTAAACATTTTTTTTTTTAGATTTTATTTATTTATTTGACAGAGAGAGAGAGAGAGCACAAGTAGGCAGACAGGCAGGCAGAGGGAGAGGGAGAAGCAGGCTCCCTGCTGAGCACAGAGCCCGATGTGGGGCTCGATCCCAGGACTCTGGGATCATGACCTGAGCTGAAGGCAGATGCTTAACCATCTGAGCCACCCAGGCGTCCCCTGCAATTAATAATCTTATACATACATCATTTTAACAGTAATGGAAAAAATAGTTCATCTTTCCTCCTGTGATTTAAGATGCCATCTTTATCATATCTCGGTTTTTTTCATCCTAAATAAATTGTAGAATTAAGCCTATTTTAAAAAGTCAGGATGTTAAATTCTAAAGTAACTTAGAATTCACATTTATGATACAATAAAGAAAAACCTCAGAATGAATGGTGATGTAGAATCTAGAACAAAATTTGTATTCCAAGTGTAGAGGCCAAAACGCCAGATAGAAGTACATTAAAAGAGTCTGGGCAAAACTTTTTCAAAATAATGAAACTGAGAGAATGCATTATGTATCCGAGTATCTTGAAAAAATGTAGTTAAATAGCAGAGAATCTAGTGTTGATCTAGCCAAAATTATAACTGGACTATATTGGTGGGAAAGAGTAAATGTGTGTGTAGTATGTGCACATGTGTGCACATGTGATATGTGTGTGTGTGTGTGTGTGCCCGCGCACACATGTTTGGGGAACAGAGAGAGGGAAGGGAAGAGTTCAATGAGTTCAATCCTTGCCTTCTTTAATGGAAGGTCAATACTGAAATATGAGGATGTCTAAAACTGAAATATGAGGATGCAAAAGTAGAAGCATGCTAACTTTAGAAATAACATCCATGTTACTGAAAATGAGTTTTATTTCTTCCCTCCTAATCTTTCTACCATTTCTTTTTCTTACTTTTATTTTTCCGGCTAGAATGTTACATAGAAATGATAACAGCCAGAATCCCTGCCTTGATTCTCCATCTGGTTTTCAATATATCATTATGAAATATACTTGTGGTAACTTTTTGCAGATACCCTTAATTCAGATTAAGGAAACTTCATTCTAACTTTGCTAGGAGTTTTAATCATGAATGGATGCAGAATTTCATCAAATGCCTTTTCTGCAGCTACTGAAATGATCAAATGATTTTTCTCCTCTAATCTGTTACTATCCTGCATCAATTATACATACATGTTATATATATATACATATTTTTTTTTTTAAGTGCGCTCTACACCCAACATGGGGCTTGAACTCACAACCCCAAGATCAAGAGTCATATGCTCTAATGACTGAGCCAGCCAGGCACCCCTTATCAATTTTATTTTTTATGTTAATGTTAAACCAACTTGCACTCCTGGAATATATCCAAATTGATACTGTTCTATACCAAAAGAGAATGAAAGGGGAAATGATGGTCCACATGGTCGTGATGTTTTTCTTAAGGAACCTTATAAAGGTTATATGCACACTAATGAATAGCTGAATAATAATAAATTTGTACGCATATGTAACTTTGACTCGTAAAAAAGCATGATATGAAAACATCCCCAGGCCTTTTAATTCTCCAGTGAAAAATTAAAAGTGTAGAACATGTAGGTAGGTTACTTTCTGTGTAAAAATGAGAGGAAGAAAAGACTACTGACATATACGATGTGAAACTCTAGAGGATAAACAAAAATAAGTGGTTACATGTGGGGCTGGAATGAGAGAGAGACTTATTTTCAAACTGCTTGTATTTCAATTCTGAACCAAATAGAAGTATTAGCTATTTTTAAAAGTTAAATTAGAAAAATATGTTGACTAAATGACTATATAGATTCAAACACAGATTTACTTGTAAAAGTTAAAATCAGCGGATTCGTAAAAATCAAGGCTTTATATTTGGTATTTAGATACTAAACAATTTGTTAAAAAAAAAAAAATTAGGATTATGTGTTTTATATAAGCTTAAAGCAACAATGATGGACCAGAATCGTCATTTTCCGACTCTTAAAACATTCACTGTTCAGGTGTGTGGCATACATAAAATACTTTTAAAGCTTGAATAATCATGTTTGGTAACATAATTCACGTAGTCAAAAATTACCTTGTTCTGAATGAAGAGGAACAGAAGTTTTGCGACATTCAGTAAATCCAGCATGAGAACTCAAATGTTTCCAAGTGTTTTCAGAAGGAACATCATTCTGCATATTGTACAAATACACAATTTAAAAACAATTAAACTAAATTTCAAATAATTGTTCTAAGTAGTATAAAAGTCTCTGTATCTATTTAGTTCAATATGCTTTAATCTACCTGGACACCAAAAGAGTACACTACAGGTTATAAATTTTCTTCAATGACAATCTAAAAAAACTGCATCAAAATATCCTACTTGCTTGTTCATAAATCCATTGTTCACAACTCAATCTGAATGAATCCTTTTTCATAGTGATACAACTTTATAAAAATTGGGGGAAAATATGAAAAACTGTAGGGAAAATAATAAAACATTTTTCACCTAAAAAACAAAAAGCTATTTTATACTAACACTGACGGATTGTTAACAGTTTGGAGGGTAGAGAAGTGGTTTTTATGGGGAAGAAGGGATATCTGGGTAGCTTTCTTACTGATTATATAAGCTGTTTGTATAACAAAGTCTAGTTCTCCCTTCCTTTCTTCTTTTTATCTAAACATTTTCCCAGATGATCTAACAAACTGCATTAAACTAATGTGGGGACAATCCAGTACATTCACATTATTTTCTCTTTTCAAACATAAACAGGTCACACACTATTACGCAACTTTAAAATATTCCCAAACCTCTACCACCTCTCAGAAACAATGAGTTTTAAACTGCTACTACAATAAGCTATTACTTTTATTAAGTAAATTTAGTTTATATCTCAAGAAAATGAAGCTTTTCTACCTTTGATGCTCTGCACTCTTCATATACAGCTGATTGATATACCCAAGTGAGAGTGCTAACCTTTTATCTGTAGTCACAATGCAACTCCAATTTCCTTTCTGATTTTTCTTTTAGAACCAGTTTTAGCTATTTCTTATTTGTTTTATTTAAGTGCTTTCCTTGATATATACTCTTTGATGCAATGACACAGTAGTTTTATTAGAACCATCTACGACAGAAATTCCAGTGCAGGATTGATGATGGGCTTCAAGGTATTTGTAAAACTCCACATACCTTAATAGATAAAATTTTGTATATGTGCATTTTTCTGGGAAGTTCTTTTTCTCCAAGTGAATTACTCAAAACTGTTTAATTCAAAACACAGCCACCAGTTTTCTGCCTACTCACAGAAACTTGTAATTTCTTCTTACTTTTACCAGGAAGTTACCTGCCCACTTGAAAATTTTTAGCATAGTCCTGGCTTTAAGTTCATTTAATAGGTTCATTTTTAAAAGGCAAAACCTGTGGGGAAACCTTGACGTATACCCTTTCCCATTAAGGAATGTCCATTTATCCTAAATGACTTCCTATGTACATCAAGTGCTTCACTATAGCAAAATGATGCCACAAGAATGTGCTGATACAATTCTTTAAACTGCCATTGTGACACTTGTAGAGACATTTTAAAAGTTCAATGAAATACATATTAGAAAATGACAGCCTAAGTCAGGGTAACTGTAATTGTTACTGAGGACTCAGAGAAGCAGAGATACTAAAAAAATATTTAAGAAGCAAAATGAGTTAGACTTGGTTGTTAAATGGGTGAGAGAAGTAGGAGTGCAGTTTTGCCCTGGTAAACTAGAATGCTGATGTTATTAACAGAGGCTGGAAATACAGAAGGAGAAATAGGTCTGCTGAGCAAGAAGATGATGGTGAATTTGAGGTTCTAACTTGAGTTTGACAACTCTAAGATTTCCAATTAGTTAGCAGTTCTAATCTTTTACTGTAGTGTCAAGCCAATCCTCTGAAGTCAGAATCACTCCAAAGATTTACTTTCCCCATATCCACTCCCAGCCTTCAGTTTTCCTGGCTAAAATTCAAATGCTGATATGGCTAGTAAAAAATTCATGCTATTTCAACTCTACAGGTGAGAAATCATATTCTTGGTTTTCTCTTGACTCCTTAATAACTTCACACAATGGTTACCTTAAACCTTCTCTTTCTCATGTACTCCACCATGCTTTCCACCAGCCTTACTAGAAAAACAAATGCCTTAAGAGTATGAACTCCCCAGATTATTTTTTATCCCCTTTAATTTTAAAACTGTTTTGCATAATTTATATACAACGAAACACACAGATTCTTAAATGGTAAGTTAGAGAAGAGTTTTAGCATTCTTTCTTTCCAACTCAAAATATCTGTGCGACAATTTCTTTTGTCACTCTTCCTATCTGCAAAAAGCTATACTTTTTATCCTTATCATCTAAATGCTCAATTTCACTCCATCTATGTCTTCTTGCTTTTTAAATTATAATTCCCAGTCAGCTCTCCCTCCTTGTAAGAAACTCAAAGATAAAACAAGACATACAACCTAAAAAAAAAAAGGTTTCCCTACTGGTTCCTTTCCCTCATATTAAGACTATCATTATGGGTATTTACAAGAGCAACAGTTAAGAAATACTTTTCATTCATTGTTCTATACATTTAAAAATTTATTTAACAAACATTTATTGAGTATCTTACACCTGCACATTATATTGTAGTTACTGGCATATTCAGCTTTTTACTGCTTGGCTACAGGTTCCTTGACAGACAGGGTTATGTTCTAATAAACTTTTGGGCCTGGGAAAGAGTTCAGCTCAGTATTTAGTCAAGGGGAAATGTATAGGGAGAAACATTTTTAAAAAGAGAAATGTTAAATAGGTGTTTTTTTTTATTTTCATCATTTAAAAAAATGCAAGCTAACTGCAGATTTTTTTCATATATATTTGTCTAAGGATTTTCTTTATTTATTTGAGAGAGAGAGAGAGAGCAAGGTGGTGGGCACAAAGGGAGAGTGAGAGGGAGAAGCCGACTCCCTGCTGAGCAGAGAGCCCGATGTGGGACTCAATCCCAGGACCCAGGGATCATGACCTGAGCTGAAGGCAGATGCTTAAACTGAGCCACCCAGGCGCCCTGTTTCTTCTTTTTAAATGGTGTATAGCTTTAAATATTTGGGATAATCATGTTGATGATGGTCTCTGCTAAAACTGATTTTTATTGAAATGTTTAATTCTATTTTGAACTAAACCCCCAAATAGCAAAATAAGATTGAATTGTGCTGTTACAAGGATTTACTTACGGATATTATTTCTTTTATTTTGTTTGATGTTTCTTTAAACTTCTGCAAATAATCTATGCTATCTCTGTGTCCTTAAAGAGAAAAAATTATAACAAAAAATATTTATTTTTTATCAAAATAATGTCATTGCCTAAAGTCTACATAAACAAGTGATTTATGTTGTTTTTAAAGTAGTTTTGATGGCTCTGAAGTTTCCTGTAGATCTTTTGATATATACAAAAAAATCTGTCAAGAAGCTAGAGAAGATTAATAGTTCGTTTTACAGTAACAGCGAAAGCCAAAGGCCTCCTCAAAGAATCCAACATGTGATATGAATTGCTTGAAATTTAAAAAGAAAAAAGGGAAGCAATTACTTTTACTATTCATAAAATATAAAATTACATATGTAACACATATATAATATATCCACTACACACACACGAACACACAAATCATATGCAGAGATAAATATGTAGGTATCTATACATATCCATCCCAGTGGCAATATACTAACATACAGACTAAAATGTACTTTTAAAAAATAAACTGGGATAGATTTTATGCAGGAAAAGTTGTCTCTATAAATCCACAGTGACCTGCACATAGCCTAGCAGTAGAGATCATATACGCAGTACCTAGATAACTTACAGGGTTGGCCTCAATGTGGAGATTACATGGACATAACCATATTCTCTGGCAATCTCCATATATGTTCCATGACTAGGTAAATTTCTAAGCTGGGAAGGCTCAAACAAGTTCTAAGACAAAGGTTAGGAAGCCACCTGATGGAAAAATTCAAACCTGAAGAGACAGAGGCCCTCAGAACACTCTGGTCATGCCCACAAACAACCCAAGTTGTTTTCTAAGAACTCTTTGTTAAATACTTTAATCTTTACTAATATAACAGGAAGACTGTTAGAACACTATATTCTCCCAAATACTAGAGACCTAGCTAGCTCTATGAAGTATTCTCTCTTCACCTTTTCCTTCCATATGGCACACTGTCAACATTAAAATATGCTTAGGTCTCCCCCATCATTAAAAACAAAACAAATAAAAAACCTTAGCTACAAACCACAGTATAAGTTATTTCTTTCTTTTTACCTTCATAGTGACCTTTATAGTTGCCCCCCAAGTCCTACTCTTTACATTCCCTCCTCCCATTCACACTTTATTTTGATATAATCTGGGTTCTCCCTCAACCACTTCACTGAAGCAGATTCCACCAAGGCCATTAATTTGTTATCATTGCTAAAATAAATATATTTTCAGTCCTTATTTTACTTTAGCTATCTGAAGTATAAGAATGAATCATTCCTTTCTGAAATGCTCTCCTCTGGGTATAGTGAGTCCTGGCTTTCCCTGTTAGCCTAATTGTAATTATTAGTGTACCCTTTCACTATCAAAAGGGTACTGGTTGAGATGAAAAATTATATGGTCACACAATTTAGAAGACACTGCTCTTTTCCAGTTTTTTCTATCTAGCCTCCCCTGTACCTTTCTATTATTCACCAAGTATCTAGTATTTATGAATCACTCAGGTTCTTTCAACA
Organism: Leptonychotes weddellii; assembly: GCF_054177405.1. Classification (NCBI taxonomy): domain Eukaryota; kingdom Metazoa; phylum Chordata; class Mammalia; order Carnivora; family Phocidae; genus Leptonychotes; species Leptonychotes weddellii. The sequence continues at coordinate 81,340,492 of NC_138377.1, forward strand.
AGTTAACCAAATTCAATAGAAGATTCTCAAAATCAAAAGGAAGAGCCCAAATAAGTTTTATATACAAACTTATTATAGTAAATTCACCAAAGAGGTATGTGCCAATAGAACTATTATAGCTCAATTCAACCTATTTCCCCCACTCGAATCCTTTAAAAAATTTTAGAACTATATTCTATGAAACGAAGCCCACTTATCACATAAGTGAATGATTTTATTAGTTATTTATTTCTAAGATGATAATTTAATAAAAAAATTATACTGATATACAAATATTACTTTGCCAAACTTACCTACAAATGCTCCAAATTCTACATTATCTCCTTCTGCAGCTTTAGAGCAAACAATTTCTTGATCTTTGGTTACAGTTTCTAAGCGGTTTTTACAACTTGGCTGTGAAGGTGTACTAACAAAAAATTTGGTTGGTGGGGATGACAGGTGTGGTATGCTATTAGAAGAACTGCCTAGTTTTTTATTTTTACTGAACATTTTTAACATTTCTGCCCCATGTACTCTCTGTCGCAGTTCTGGAGGAGAAACAGCACTTGGGAATAAGGCACCACAAGAGGAACCAGCCTCTGGGAAACTGAATTCTTTTCTCTGGGGTATTACAGGTAAATCCTGACCAAATATGTTACACTGGGGATCTTTTTCATCTTTCATAAAAATATTACAAAGAAAAGGATTAGTACTTTCAAGACCACCTTGAGGAAGAGAGGAGCTAAGTGTATTTACAACACTGTGCTTTTTCCATACAGAAGGTCTTACAGGACCATCGTCAATAAGGTTTTGAGCCAAATGTTTGGAAATGCTCAATTCTCGTGTGATTTCATTGTGAACTTTGCTAGCTTCCGAAGCTTTCTGGGCAGTGAGCGTTTTTAATGTATCTACAGTCAGGGCTGAAAGATCTTGCAAATGGCCAATTTGAGAATCTAATGACTGTAATGATCTTTTTATATAGTTGACGCGATCTCCAACTTCTTTAATTTGAATGCACATCTGCTCCACCCTGTATGGAAAACACAGGCTTTTTAAAAATGTTAAAAATTAATGTTTTAGAGATTCTTTTTGTAATCTCAATAAATGACAATGGTAAAAAAGAAATTTTACATGCACTCAAACAAGCTAAGCTATAAAATAAAATGATTATTTATTTATAAAAGACACACCTAATGTTTAAGAAGGGTCCGGTGCTGATTCTATTATAATAAAAATCAAGATTTCAAAAAACGTTTTTATTATTACAATTTCCCCTCATCAAAGTAACACACACAAAAATGTATATAAAGCTACATATACAGAGAACTACCATTACCATTATTATAACTATACTATCTGCTTCCAGAATGTAGCAAAGCCATTAGAGAAAAACAAAAACAAAAACAATGCTTTAAAATATAGTTTCACTTCTCTCCACTGACTGGTAAAGAACATTAATTCTTCTGTCCTCTGTAACAAATGTTAAAAAATAATAAGAAACTGACTTAGTGACTTAACACTAAATATTAGAACTGAAATGACTTCCGATATATAAAACTATTACTAAGCTTACTTATTTTGACAATCATAAATTGAACAATGACCATGTATAAGACATAAGAGAATCCAGTGTGACATATAATCAATTATAATTAAAGAAATTCTGAACCTTTCAAAGGTGACACGAATTCTCTCTTCACTCCCAGAATGGAATTTGTCATCTTTTTCATTAAAATACATCTCAACACACTGTTCTTCAAAGTCATGTAGTTTCTTTTGATCTTCTTCTGTTAAAAAAAGTTCTAAAGAGGGAAAAGAAAAAAAAAATCAATGAAGACTATCAAGATATCAAATTATAGCTCAGGCGTCTTATGAATTATTTAGGGTTCATACGACTATATCCATCATCTGTAATTTTTTTCTCTTTTTACTGTAGTGTTTCTAAAGCACTGGACAAGTATTTCCATTTTTTTTCCTCAGGAGAACAGTTTTAGGTACCTGTTCCTCTTCTAATTTCCTTTTCCTATAGGACACTCTTCCCCTGTAACTCTCTTTATACCTCTCCCTCATTTATCCAGGTAGAGGAATTTAAGAACCAATTTGGTAGAACAGAAAGCCACTGTAAAATTTTAAGCACAGTTTGATATGATGATTAATCTCATGTAGTATACAGAATAAACGAAAAGTGTTGTTTACAGAGCAGTAAAATGGTTTGTAGAACAGAAAATGTCACGGTTTACATTACCATTTTAACAAAAACAAACTGACATGCCATATTCAAAAAGAACTTTCATACTAAATTCACTTTTACAGATACCATATTATACTTAAAATTCCTTTATGTTCAGGCAAATTCAACAAAAGCTTTTTATAGTAACATTAACCAATTACGTCTTCTGAGTAAAATTAATACTTAACCTTCAGGGTAATACTGATAAGTGATAAAATAAAAACATTTCCCTTAATATATTTTACTTACTTGGTCCATCGGAAGTCTTATCTTTTTTTCTTCTTTTACATATGCAGCAAAACAGAGAAACTATATGGCCAAGAATGATAAGTGGTGGAGGCAGAACAGGTTTCTCATGATAAGCCATAATAAAATGATATCGTTGGTACTTCCATACAATATTGGAAATTGCCTTCACTTGTAAATACACATTGCTTGAGTAACAATAAAAATAAAACACAGCTAAATCACATGATAAAGTTTTAAATACTAAAGATTTTACTGCAATTCCGTTCTAAACAAGAATTCAAAAGACTACTCTACTATACACAAGACTAAAAAGGCAAATGAGAAACTGGAAAAAATACATGCAGTAAGTATAAGGCACAAGTTTGGTATCGTTGAGGGTCTTAATTACAAACTCCCAGAAAAATGAGCAGAAAATATCTTAAGATTTTAAAGTTACATATAAATAACAAAACTTTAAGAAAATATTCAATCTTAGTAGCAACAAAATAAGTGCATATAAAAACAAGATACTTTTATGTACTATCAAATTAGCGACCATTTGAAGATAACAATACCTAGTGTTGGCAGAGATGTGGGGATACAGGCCTACTTTAGCTTAAACGCATGAAGTCCTTAAAATGCATATACTGAACAGTTCTACTTCTAGGAAAACAATCTAAGGACATAATTAAGGAATGATCAAAAATTTAACCATAACATGGTTTTTGGGAACAAAAAAATTATAAACAATCTAAATGAACAATGTAATATATTGGTTGAAAAATTAAGGTCTATATCATGGAATACCAGGTAGGCATTAAAAAATAAACCGGAGAGAGATATTTATTAATGTGGAATAATATTCATGTTTTGCTTAGTTTAAAACAGTATACAAAATATAAGAACGTTATTTTTGAAGAGAAAAAATGGTTCATATATATTCATAATAAACAACAGAAAGATGTACACCAAAATTAATTAATGAGACTATAGATGAATTTTCTACTTGCCTTTCTGTTTTATATACTGAACATGTGTATTCCTTGGCAACTTAGTAAAAATCCCAAATAAAGGTTAAATTTATAAAAGAACTGCATGTTGAAATATAATTAAGTCTCAAACTTAAAGTCTCATTTGATTTGAAAATGTATGCCTTCTTATTTGTAATTTTCAAAGATAATTTTAGTAGCTTAAGCTTCAATAAAATCTTTAGATTGGAAATTTTGTGTATTTCCTTCAAAATGAGATTTTTATGTTAAAATCTCATTAAGCAACTGAATAAAATTCTTACTTGAAAAATGCAATAAGAAGATTGACCATAATGATATACTGTACAAAGAGGTAGACTGCTTGAAGAAATGGAGTCAACCATGTTCCAGGACCACAGATTTGAGAGATAGTGGAATCATTTGCACACACTTTGAAAAGAAGAACAAAAATTAGATATAGTAATCACACCAGTAACCTTTTAAATTTAAATTTTAGTTAAATTACAGTGCAATTGGTTTCTACACCAGTTAACTATTTTTCATTAGTATTTGTCTGTTTGAAGGACGTTTCAATTATGTACAAATCTGTTTCAGACTCTTTAAAAAAGCTTCTGGGCAAGCACTTGGAATAAAACTTAAAAATACTCCAACACAGAAAAATTTTGGGGGTGCCTGGGTGGCTCAGTCAGTTAAGCGGCTGAGGTCATGATCCCAGAGTCCTGGGATCGAGCCCCGCATCGGGCTCCCTGCTCAGCGGAAAGTCTGCTTCTCCCTCTCCCACTCCCCCTGCTTGTGTTCCCTCTCTCGCTGTCTGTCTCTGTCAAATAAATAAATAAATAAAGTAAAGTATGGTAGGGGCGCCTGGGTGGCTCAGTCGGTTAAGCATCTGCCTTCGGCTCAGGTCATGATCCCAGGGTCCTGGAATCGAGCCCCACGTCGGGCTCCCTGCTCAGTGGAGCCTACTTCTCCCTCTCCCTCTGCCACTCTCCCTGCTTGTGCTCTCTCTCTCCAAATAAATAATCTTAAAAAAAAAAAAAAGTACGGTAAACTCACAGTAAATTTACAAATATAAAAATTACTGAGTTTATCTTATGTCACCAGAGGGTTGAAAGAGTGGTTAAAGTGCCTCTCAAATATACAATGATTAGGTCTGAATTCCTTGCTTTTCATTAACCCCACCAGGAATGTTTCTGAAGCCAAAACACAGCTGAACCAAAAAAAAGGAAGAGAAGAGCTTTAGTACCCACCAGAGTATTAAAGAATTAAGCAAAACAATTTAAATAGGGAAAGGATTAGAATTAAATAATCATGAATTAGTGATAAGTTTTATGTAAATGCTTACAATACAATTAGCATTTCTTTAGTAATCGTTTAAAAACATATACACCATTAAAACACTCAATGGCTATATCATTCCTTTCAAATAAATTGTTTCATAGGCAAATGAATGCACAAGGTTCTTTCAATCTTAAAAAGCTTTATCAATTTCCATTCTATTCAGATTTGTTTGATGTAGCAAATACCCAAGGAAGAGAATGAGGAAGACTAAAAAGCTATATCCAGTGCTTTGTAACAACTAAACTAGAGCCACAATGGAAAAAGAGCAGAAAATGAAAACCTGAAAATGGCACCGAACAGGAAAGCATTGAACACAAAGTTTGACGAGGCTGGTAAAACCTCACTGTTTTAAGCAACATCTGAAAACAAAGACCAGTATGTAGCCATCCCCTGACCTAATCACCTATAAATAGGTGGGTAGGGAGCAACACAGGTGTGGGGTGAGGGAAGAGTAAAGACAGGAGAGAAACTGCAAAAGAGATGAAGAGCAAACTAATCAAATAAAGATTCTAAAATGCAAATGTGGATGTCAGTAGAAGAACATCCCCGAAAGTCAGCAGCATCACCTATGTTCCCAAGTTATTTAGCCTCATTAGCTAAAACAATTAAAAAAAAATTACCTTACACACAAAACGCGTTCACAGTTGAATTTTGTTAATTCAAGAGTTTATCCAACCTACCATGATTGATCTAATCAATGTAATCCTATTACCCTTGCCCCAACTGTTTCAGACATAAAGGCTGAAGCCAATTTGAGCTAATGAGATTTAAAGGAACAGGTTCAATAGGAGGCTTTTGGGGAAAAGGACTTTTCACCCTTAAGAGAACCATGGAAAACCCTGTCTCTTTTCCTCCCATTGCTAGTGACAGTCTTCTAATCATAAGGGAAACCTGTATCAATCATACACTGATTACAAAGCAGTGGAATGAAAAAGAACAGGTGTCCTTAACTATGAATTAACAAACTGCAAAGACCACTCTACCTCTAACTCTGTGTTACATGAGCTAATAAATATCTTTATTGTATAAGCCGGGTTAGGCCAAATTTCCATTTGTGGCCGAAAAAATTCTAAAATACTTTTTTTGATTAATTTTTATAGGTTTTTTTCTGGGCTTATTAACGAATGTATTTTGGGAGGGCTTAGGTTGGTAATAATAGTTTGACTTGTGAAAATATGTAATACTACTGTAATGCAAGTCTGACTTCAAAACAAAATAACCAAAAGATGAATTTGTAAACATAAACACTTACCATCAATTTCATATGCGTAAACTTCACCAAAAATCATCCAGTATGGATGAAAAACTATATCTTTAGCAAGAGTCCAAGACGGTGCTTCACGAGGATAAAGTATTGCCTTTCTGGGAACACCAAAACTAAGTAATACAAGAGCCATAATCACTACAATGTAGAACATATTGGCTACCTGTTAAAAAATGAACACTGTTAAAATACATGGGAATTTAAAAACAATGACAATTTTTTCATCTTAAAATAGTTCTAATGTTCTAATAAATAACTAGAATCTCTTGAGTTTCCTTTTACTCCTAGTATTAGCATTCAGGAAAATCTCATCACTACATAAACCTTAACATCAAGGAGATTACATAAAAATTGATCTGTGAGGCTAGATAGGTCAGGGGCACATTTTTTTTTTTTAGTCTCCAAAAGTAAATAACTTCATTATAATTACAACACCAATTCAACAAATATTAGGAAAACAAAAAGATCACATATAACTAAAATATCAAATACAAAGCAAATAAAAACTTTGTACATGTAAACAGCAATTATCAAAGAAAAAAATAATCTAGTACAAACTGCCAAATGTGATTTGAAACATCCAATGCAATTTTTGTCCCCTTAAGATAGAACATCAGTAATAAGACTTTCCCTTTGTAAATCTGGGTGCCCAGTTTTTAGAATATTGGATATGAAATATCTTTCTCCATCTCTTTGGTATGATAATAAATCAATAGCAATCAATATTAAAAGGGGCACATTCTATGTAATGAACCATATCACTGGTTCCAACTGCAGTCGGCCTATCTTGAGTCCATGAAGATTTAAAGAGGTATAGACACATGGGCAGATTCAGGGAATCAATTTCTGTTATGTGCTCTTTCCTAAAACTGTTGTGTTGTTGTATTGGAGGTTCAGACTCACTTTTCTACCTCCCTTTGATAACTGTCCTTTGCCCACTTCATACACAAAAAGTCATTCTTCTCATCCATCTTGAACCCTAAACTCTATACCACGGTCCCTTATCCTGGACTGTGAAAACCTCTAGGAGCTAAATAAAACAAACTGGAATTATCAGCATGGGTGTTGAAAAAATAACTGACACCAATTAACTGGTTAAAAATTCCTTTTACAAATCAGGTAGTCTGCAATTCTTTAATTTCAACAAAGGTGAAAAAATCCTAATTGGGCTATCACCTAATAAATCAATGAAAAATAATTTTTATTAAGTCACAATGTGAATTTTGAAATCATTAAGAAAACTAAGAGTGAAGTAAAATCCTATAACAGAATTTTAATTTCTATCCACTTAATTAGGGGTACGAATGCTCAGCATTTATACTTAAAAAAGTGAATGTTGTCTCACTCCAACAATGTAGTATTCATCCACAAATAATGTACTAGTGGAAAACCCACGCAGATCAAGGTAGACTACATTTACAATAAATCTGTACTTTACCAACAACTGCAATAAACCAACCTAAAAAATCAGTAATTGCAATAAAATAACCTAAAAAAATTATACATTTGCATGTATTTTTCAAATGAATATATAGTGAGAGTAAAAATGGAAGGCAGGAATGTGAAAGCTAAAGAGGACAGTAAGTCTGGGTTTTTTTATTTTTTAAATTTCAAAATATTGATTTATATGTAATAATTTAGACTTGATCCTTCATCTTTAAAATTCTTACACATCTGCCAATAAATTTCCTTTTTAAATTAGAGTTGAGTCTCTGTGACTTGCAATCGAAGAGTCCTAATACTCTCCAAGATTGTTCTCTTACTTGTAAAACAGTCAAATAATGCCTTGAGGGTTTAACATACACACTAAGAGAATGTATATTTTCAATAACAAGATTTTCAACAAAATCTTGGGATAAAAGATTTTAAAAGGCATATCATCAATACATTATTCATGACATTTGAAATATTATAGAATCCAAATATCTATCTGTAATTAAAGAAAAAGGCCAAGTCAAAAATTCAAAACCATACTCAAATTTGTACTGAGGTATCTTAAAATTATTCAGTCTATGACTAATGATTCATAGAGGCCTCTGGATTTCATACCTTTCACATAAAGCCTATTTGACAACCTTCCCTATAGCTGATCTAAATTTAATTAATTAAAAATATTTAAATATCCCATTTTCACATATCTAAAATGAGGATTTCTAGCTTGAATGTACAGATACATGGAGCGAATGGGAAAAGGTTAGCATTTACCATGCAATTTTCATAAGTGTGATCTTTATTAATGATATCAACTGTGAGGAGTATTTCTTCTATTTTCATCTTTTGTATGTTCAAACTTTTCAAAGCTTTTTTCTCTGATTAGAAATTCCCTGCTCAGGAAAATTCCTATTTGCCAAACTTTCAAATACCATATTTTTTGTGAAAGCCTTTATGACAGAATTAGGTACTATCTCATCAGTCTTCACACAAGTTTATCTTTCTGTAGCTATCTATCTGTTCACATGCTTGTCTTATGTACTAAATTGTGAGTTCTATGAGGCTCTGGACCATGTTTTATTATCTTTGTAGTTTCAGGTTAGTATAGTGCACAGCTTATAATAGATACACAATGATAAAAGAAACAATGTTAAGTTACTCTAGGAACCTACTACCATAAAATTCATCTCCTTTATTCATTATTTAAAGGTATACTTTAATGAAGGATTTCTTACACTCCGCAGCACCTAGTTTAAACAGATAATTAGAATATCAACCATTTTGAAAGTTCTAAAGGGGGTAGAAAGGGAAAACGGCACTAGGAGAAACAGACAATGATGTGATAAATGACTGGTTGAAGAGGGGAAAGACATAAATACTCCTGGTGGAGGGTAGTTCTAAAAATCACAGATAAAGAAGAAAATGAAATATATATTCAAGCTCCTCAGAACTTGGATGGGAGAACTGGCAGGAGTGCTGCGAGCATGTGAGAGGCAAGATTCAGATGAAAATCCAGTCAGCTTCTATTTCTTTCTCTTGGCTTCCCCCTATTTTTCTGATTTCCATCTTTTATTATTATGGCTGTTCACTTCTGTATTTCCTATACCTCTAATTTACTGTATACTACCATTACATTAACCTGATACCACTAAGTCAGTAAGGGTAGGCAATGAGAGCTGGAGCACCTTCTTGCATGCTAAAATTTTAGGCTAAAACCAATTCTTCCCTACAAGCCTTAAATCCCCTAACTTTTCCTGGAAACACTACTTTATGAAAGAATACAAAATGGATGAATAGTGAATACTTATACTTCTTTGATATGACAAACAGTAAACCAGTAATTCTCAACTGGTGAAATAGAGGACACATTCTCCTGGAGGGGAATGTGTAGTCTCAAAAAGCAAATAATTAAACTTTATATTTAGAAAACTTTAAAAAAATCTTATTTTCATAATGCTCATAATCCTATGAGCTAGTGGGATTATTTAGAAGGTAAATTTAATTTAGAAGAGAAAGATTTTCCACAATTAAGGAAAAGGGTTTCAGAAACTCTAGGGATAGATTTTTATATTTATTAAAAGGGGGCAGATCTTTAAAAAGAATTGAGAAACAGCACATAGAATCAGCCTACTTTGGTAAAGCTATTATATACATTTATTTGTGTGGAGTTTAACACACAAGCACGTATTCCTGTATGTCTTGAAGGATGGAAAAAGTATACACCACACTGTTAACAGTGGATGTCTCTGGACAGTAGTTTGTATTTACTAAAATTTTCTACAATGAATAATTATTTTAGAATAAGAAAGGAAAAGTTACTTTTACAAAACAATAGTATAATAGTGTTTGCCTTTTTGACCACTGGAAACTGAAAGCAGTTTATGGCAGAAGTAGGACAACACACTTTAGATTTTTCAGTTCAATGCATAAGGAATTGCACATTAAACCTGACATCTACATTTAAAAAAGAAAACCTGCCAGTTGGTTAAACCTGTAGGAAAGAGCAAGATATTGGACATATTATATCAGGAAAAGATATTCTCACTGGAACTTTAAAAAATAGTTTGAATCCGTGAAGACGGGAGGGAAGAGGAACCTAAAGACATAAACCACATTAGCTAGCATTATCTTGCAAGTACATAATAATGGAACAAGATTAGTGTGGGGAATTGGAGCTGAGCAAGAGAAACACTTGTGAGACTTTTTCAGTCTGTCCCCACTGGCTGAAAATCATCTAACAAATAAGCGGACTAGCTGCTTTCAGCATCCATGCATTGAAAAGTCTATCCGAAATGGTAAGGAAAGACAAAGAAATGTCAACTTATTCCTCTTAGGGAAAAGAAAAATAAAATTTGGTGGAGGGGAGACTCTTCAATGGTTTCCCCTATATTTTTCTTCTCTAAGGTCCCAGTTTTCAATGTGTTATGTAAATCAGGCTATGCCCTTTTATCCAATTTGTTAACTAACCAACAACTCCTTATCATAAAAGAAGTTCCAGTCAGGTTGTGCCTTTTTACTCCTATCTATCTTAAGCTTTCAAAGAACAGATCATATCCCACTGCTTTAATAAAACCATCCACAGATTTATCTCCTTCCATGAGTCCCTATATCTCCTACTCATTAATTTCATCAATAAACCACAAGGACTGTTTACTAACACCATATATAATCTCCTAGAATACTTATGTAGGACAAGCTCCAAACTAGATCATAGAACTATTTAAAATAACTACAGGACTGGTAAAATCAAAAAGGAGAAATGTAATTTCACAAAGTTCAGAGGCACTATCCTAATAATTGTTATACTATCTTGCATAGCAGTAAGAATAAACATTAAAAACTACTTGGTAGAAGATTATAGATTTTAAAATTTATAATCTGCTGCTAATCATGTAAAATTAAGAGAATCAATCTATTAAAACACAATGAATGTTCAGTATTTTTATGTCTTCTTTTCCTACTTGTAATGGTTTTATCCATCCAACCAGCAATAGTTACTACTAAGGAGAATGTACTATGTGACAGCCGCTATGGTAAGTACTAGAGATATAAAGGTGACCAAAACCAAACAAGGTTCCTACACTCCAAGGAGTTCAGTCTAGAGAAGTACATAAATAATCCAGTAAGAATATAGTTTAAAATATGGTTAGACACAGAGATAAATATTCTGTAGAGGAGGAACATGAGCCCCATAAAACTTTGTAGCAAATAAACTTGACCTAGTGGGAAAAGACCAAAAAAACTCCCCCCAAAACAAAAATTATGTTAGAGATGTGATCTGTATGTAATCAAAAGAGCTAAGGATATGAGTGTAGATGAGGACAGTCATTCCTGGCAGAAAGAAGAACATGAGCTATGGTACCCTGGTAGGGGTTATGTTAAAAAAAATATGGACAGGGGCACCTGGGTGGCTCAGTTGGTTAAGCGACTGCCTTCGGCTCAGGTCATGATCCTGGAGTCCTGGGATCAAGTCCCGCATCGGGCTCCCTGCTCGGCAGGGAGTCTGCTTCTCCCTCTGACCCTCCTCCCTCTCATGCTCTCTGTATCTCATTCTGTCTCAAATAAATAAGTAAAATCTTTAAAAAAAAAAAAAAATATGGACAGGCCTGTGTGACTATAGCTAGCATAGATAAGAGGTCAAAAAATGGTTAAGAGAGGACACTTAAAAGAAAGCAAGGAAGATGTTTCTACTGGAAAATTAAAAGCAACAAACTTGGCAGGACTTATGGAATTCATTAAGTATAGTGATCTCTAGGGGTAATGTGAAAGCATTAGAAAATTTTTTTAAGTAGGGAAGTAACATACTCAGATATGCATTTTGAAATTACTCTAGCTATAATGTAGACTAAGATAGGCCACAGTGGTTGTGAATAAACAGATTTTACTAGATTGCTGCAGGTGCCAGATGACTAGGGTAGCGTTAGTAAAGATGAAAAGAACTTCACAAACAGTAGCTAAAACAAACTTGTATTTTTTTCATTCTGACCTCAAATAGCCCTAGAAAGTAGCATTTAAAAATAAAAACATTTTAAGATAAAACATAAAATATGGTTTTCTTAATCTTATCCCATCACATATTTTCTTCAAAAATTAATATCCTGAGGATTGGCCAATTTGAAGAAATAACATTCTCTAGTTCAAATAAAACTATGTAATGACACCTTTTTATGATTTCAAGAAAAAAATATCAATAAACCCATGAGTATTATCAGATGCCTCTCAACTTACCATTTTTCCAATCATCATTACATAAGGTCCTGCCTGTTGATTTACAGCTAGAAAATCTAGCAAACGCACATACCAAAATATTATGTTAAGACAGTAAATTAATCTTCCAGCAACAAAAACATGATTATCATATGCATTCTCAAAGTTCCATTTTGCTCCAAATCTTAGTCCAAATCCAATGAAGAAAGAAATTATGGCAATTGTATCACTGATATTGAAGTAATCACTAAACCACACTTTAATCTTCTGGCTTATTTTTCCAGCTTCAGACATAAAGATCTATGGGTTAAAAAAAAAAAAAAAAAGAAAAAATCTAATTGAACTGTTTAAGTAATCAATTTCCTCCTATAAAAACATATATTAGCATTCAATTATAATATCACAGTAGAATTTTATATATTTTTTATTATTTCAAAGTATTTTTTCAAGATTTTATTTAAAAGAGAGAGAGACCATGGTGGGGGAGGGAGAGGGAGAAGCAGACTCCCGCCGAGCAAGGAGCCCAACTTGGGGCTCGATCCCAGATGAACTGAGCCAAAGGCAGACACTTTAACCGACTGAGCCACCCAGGAGCCCCTCAAAGTATTTTTTTAAATTGAAGTACAGTTAATACATGTTACATTAGTTTCAGGTATACAACATAGTGATTCAACAACTCTATATATTATGCTCCGCTCACAAGTGTAGCTATCATCTGTTACCATACAATGCTATTACAATACCACTGACTATATATTCCTTGTGCTATACCTTTCATCCCTAGAACTTATTCATTCCATAACTAGAAGCCTGTGCCACCCACTCCCCTTTACCCATTTTGCCCATCTCTCCTCCCCTCCTTCCCCACAATCACTTTGTTCTCTGTATTTATAGGTCTGTTTCTGCTTTTGTTTTGTTGCTTAGATCTCATATATAAATGAATTACATAGTATTTGTCAAAGTATGTTTGATTATCTTGGGCTTTGATGATGTATTTGATCACTGAAACAATTCAGTAAGATATCAGAGACACATACTTCTTATCCTCCTTCTATATATGTGTGTGTGTGTGTATATATATATATATACACACATATGTATATAAATACCCACAAATAAATGACCTATTCAACCAAGGTCATTCTACTAAGAAGCTGGAAATCTTAAATTAGAACAGAGTTCTCTAGAAAGTGAGATACTTCTGAAAGTTGTTTTATTTTTCATTGAAACAACAGGATATCCTGATAGGATCTTCCCAAAGGTGTCTTATTTACAGAAAGCAAACAACTCGATGGTTTAAGTACCTGTACTCATCTCTTCTCTTGAATATAAAAATTAAAAATTTGCATTGCCTGGGTGGCTCAGTTGGTTGAGTGGCAGAATCTTGATTCTGGCTCAAGTCATGATCTCAGGGTCATGAGATCAAGCCCCTTGTTGGGTTCCGCACTCAGCTGGTAGTCTGCTTGAGTTTCTCTCCCTCTGTCCCTCCCCCCCACTCGCACACTCTCTTTCAAATAAATAAATTTTTAAAAAGAATTTAAAATTTCTCTTTTGTGGGGAATGGTAATACATTTATAGCTTCAAAATCATAAGTGTATATAAGAATAAGTATTGAAAAGCCTCTTTTCCATTCTTCTTCCTTAGCCAATTAACTTCCCTTCCCACTAGAGGCAACCAGTTATTACAATCTAATGAATCCTTGTACAGCTTTTATGAATATGCATTTAAAAAATTACTTACAACTTTATCATTTAACAATTTAATTTTTTCAAACATGTTGGTAAAACAACAGATTTCATAAACATATAAACCATGGCACTCAAAGAAATTAAAAATGCATAATAAAATATTTAAGAAGATAAATTCCTATGACACCTAAGTGGAAGGGAAGTACAATGCTTTCATTTGTTTTTGCAACATAATGTATTCTCTAAATCTACAGCACAGACATGAAATAATCCAGAAGTATTTAAGTCAGTGTGTTATAAAACTGTATTTATGTAGTTAATAGTTTGAATAAAAAGTATAAACATTTATTTAAGGAAAATACTTTTTTAAAATCAAGATGTTAGAAAATTTATAATTTAAACTGAAAACTGTGATAAACACAGGAATCTAAATCTAAATGACAATTCAATGGGCAATACAGCACACTTATATACTGATTATGAGTAACAGATACATATACATATAGAAAACCAAACAAAACACCCTCCATATATACAGTAAGTTACTGGTAGGAGAAACTACAGACATACCTCACGGACTTTCTCAATAGCATAGGTAAAAATATAAGCAATAACAATCCATTCTTGAACTGAAGGTAATCGTTCCATTTGTACAAGAACCACAAATGTATAAAGCATCAGAAATCCTAAGTATGCCAACTAATGAAAAACACAAAATATGAATAATATAAATTACAAGATAAAATTTTATCAAAATTTTCAATCCAACAAACAAAAGAGAGACTAAATGAACCCCTGTGAACTATCTCCAAGCTTCCATCATTAAAACAGTTTTAGGGGTGCCTGGGTGGCTCAGTCAGTTTAAGCATCCAGCTCTTGGTTCTTGGTTTCGGCTCAGGTCATGATCTCAGGTTCGTGAAACTGAGCCCCACATTTAGCTCCACGCTTAGTGTAGAGTCTTCCCTCACCCTCTACCCCTCCCCCGGTTCATGTGCATGCACTCTCTAATAAATTAATTAATTAATTAAAAAGTTTTAGAAGTAACTTCATTGCAGACATTGCATTTATCAATCAAAACAGAAATGGTTCCAAGAGTATAACTATGGTGTTCTAGAACTTCGATGACTTTCTAGTATTCCCCATAGGAAGAATTTTATAGTAGAAGATTTATGTTCTCAGCATAGTTCATATAATTCCATTTAACTTATACTATTCCTCAAGTATCATATTATACTGTAGAACTTCATCACCATCATCATCAAGAAATACAAACTACCTCCTTCCTCCTTCCCCGAACCAAATACCATTCCCAGGAAAGACAACTGCTATTTTCCTAACTCCTAGTCATTGAGGTTGAATCCCAAGAAATGAAAACAGATATGAAAAGCATTTTCCCTAGGTAAAGGAACATACCACCTTTGATACTCTCAACAAAAAAGATGATATTATATAAGATCTATGTATAACAACATCTGAAGAGTTATTTCGTTTCAGAGGAAAACCCAGACTCGTTCACCTTTGGACAATTGTATCTAAGAATCCTCTCTTCATTCTCCTGGCCTCTACCAGCATTGAAACAAGCCACATTCTTGATTTAAGCTATGGCGGGGCCGGGCAGTAAACTCCAATAAATAAGGAAAGAAAAGAGAAATTTCTATTTGGCCATCATGGTTGTCCTTTTTTTTTTTTTAAACATTTTATTTATTTATTTTAGAGTGAGTGAGTGACAGAGAGAGAGAGCATGCACAAGCCAGGGGAGAGGCAGAGGGAGAGAGAGAAGCAGATGCTACACTGAGCAGGGAGCCTGACATGGGACTCGATCCCAGGACCCTGAGATCATGACCTGAGCCAAAGGCAGATACTTAACCAACTGAGCCACCCAGGTGCCCCAGGGTTGTCCATTTTTAAAAA
>NC_138377.1:81356356-81362541 GCF_054177405.1 Leptonychotes weddellii
AAAAAAAAAAAAAAAAAGAATTTTTCTGGAAAGGGGAATAAAAACTCATTCATTCAACCCATGGTTAAAAGCTGAGGCTAGGGCGCCTGGGTGGCTCAGTTGGTTGGGCGACTGCCTTCGGCTCAGGTCATGATCCCGGAGTCCTGGGATCGAGTCCCACATCGGGCTCCCGGCTCGTCGGAGAGCCTGCTTCTCCCTCTGACCCTATCCCCTCTCATGCTGTTTCTCTCTCTCTCTCTCTCTCTCAAAATAAATAAATTAATTAATTAATTTAAAAAAAAATCTTTAAAAAAAAGTTGAGGCTAATCTCATCTGTTTCTTGAAGTGAGTCCATCCCCCATGGACTATAATACTCTTTGATCTGGGAGAAAAAAACTGTTCTTCCACAAAGCAAGAGAAAAGCCAATTATGTGTCAGATAATAAAACATATACCATAATATGATTAAGGATATAAGCACTGATAAACTGTATGAATGATCTAGATTACTTTTTACCTTCAAATTAACACTGCAGAAAGGTTCATTTCAAAAATTTTACACATTCTCTGCAAAATCCTAAAGCACAAAGATATATCCATGTCTATTCTGGTTAATCTTTAGGAATGTTTTTGGTAGATCTGATTTGTATTTGATACCTGCTTACAAAGACACATGGTTACTACATTTTTGTTTAGTCTATTTCTAGTTCCAATCAAAATTAAGATTTGTTAGCATTTATCATTCTATATGATGGCAAATGGAATAAAACTAAGTTAAATTTATGCTCTTTTAAGTGGAAAATGGCTTGTCAGTGATCTAAGTTATATCAAGATAAATACAGACTTTAGACCAAAGGTACCTTAAAGCTTATACTTTAAAAACATTCTGCTCATACAACTTAGAAAACATACAACATACCGTATTAAACCAGAATTTTACAATTGGCGCATGATAAAAGGCATAAAACTTTCTTGTAATGGGAAGTTTTTTTGATTTTATTTGTATCTCCATTTCATTCTTTCCTTCATTACTGTCCAATATTCTTACTTCTTTAAACACTTCCTAAAATAAAAATAACACTTATCATATTATTTATTCACAAAATGTTTATATTTACTTAAAAATATTTTTCCTCCTTACCATGGGAATCTCTTCTGCTATGTTTTGAAAGTTGTTTTCACTATCTTCCATTGTCATTTGATGGGCATCTTGAGATTGTGGAATATGAGACATCTCAGCCTTTGTTTTATATTCTAGCATTAATATGGCAGGTGGAACTAAAATGCTTAATATGACCTAAAAATTTTAGAAACACGTAAGTTTATATTTTAAAATTAATTACCTTCAAGAATAAAAAGAATAAAAAGGTATTAAATATCTTGATTATTAGTTAGCCAATCTGCCCCTGTTAGTATAGGGGAAAAACCAGAAACTTCATTTTTATACTTGATTATTATATTTAAAGAGGCCCAGGTTGAATTGTTTTAAGGAGTAACAAAACATTTGGGTACTATGATATGAGGATACAGAAAAGATTTACTAATTATTTGTTCAGAAAATACATTTTTGTTTAAATAAAATTCAAGCCTTATGAAGTTGTTATGTGCATAATTTTATCCTAAAACTCTTTGCAACTGTTCCATGTCGTAACATGATTACTCAGCTTGTGCCTCTATAAACAGATTTATTTGTAAAATTTTACGTTATTACCTGCACAATCCTAAAGCACAAAAAAATTATAATTGTGTATCAGGGTTTCTATTGGTTAATCTTTCACCATTATTATTAGATGATCAGTATTTGTTATCTACTTACAATGGTTAAACCACTTGCCTGATTTCTGCCTTCTACATCTCTGTACCTTATTTAAGATATAAGATAATGAAAAGGAAAGTTTAAAGTAGTATCTCTCACTATGATGAAACCAAAAGTATCAGCCAACATTTTATCCAAATTCTTAACCATAAAAACTAGGTATATCCAATATACTTCATGTAATTATTTAAGAAAAAAGTAACAAATTATTAAGTTAGTAGACAGGTTCTCAATTTTAGAATTTGGAAATCATCTTTTCATAAAGAAGGAACTTTTTTCATTGCTGCTCACGCTGTAAACACCAATACTTCCTTTGTTGCCCTCATGCTTCTGGCTTAGAGAGGGGCAATAATTATACACCATACCTGAAAAGGATTCAGAGTGAAGAACAGAAGGAAAGAAGAGGCCATTTCATGCCCCTTGAGATAAAATGCCAACACTGCCAGCCCCACCACCCTCATAAATCAAGGCATTTTACTATATATCTGGGCTAATCCCTCTGTTCTTTTTATCTAATCACATACTAGATATAACTGTTTCTAAGGTATACCTTGTACCAGGAATTTTTCCTCATATTCAGCCTTCCCATCCACATATCAGATAACAACATTTGTGTACAGGTGTGAGCTACAAAAGGTCTAAGTCTTGAAGAAACTGCTAACTTGAGGCAGGTGGAATTACTCCAGTTTTTCAGTTCATAAGTGAGCAATTTCATAGCCATGGTTTCATCCTGTCTGAAGGATTGTTCTAGTAATTCAACTGCGAGTTGACCAAAATCACTATCAAAAGATAAAGGCCAAAACATTCACATTACCAAACTGCAGTTTAAGACACTATTCTTATATAATTTCATAACATTTTATATTTAATATAACAACATTTATATTTAATATTTTAACACACACTCAGGGAATTATAAGGCATTAGAATCATAACAGCTGTTTCCAGATATCTATTACTAAGCAGATATAACAAAATATTAAAATATGTCACATGAAGAACAAGTCTGAGAAGGTGACTCCAGAGCATTTTCCACTGGTCTTGGAAATAAAACTCCAGTCTCACAGGAAACCCAAATTGACAATGTTCAGCTGCTCTGTACAAAAACTCTTACCTATATCATATTTCAAACATAGGGGTGCCCAGGTGGCTCAGGTGGTTAAGTATCTGCCTCAGGTTCGGGTCATGATCCCAGGGTCCTGGGATCCAGCCCCGGGTCATCGGGCTCCCAGGTCATCGGGCTCCCTGCTCAGCGGGAAGCCTGCTTCTCCCTCTCTTTCCCACTTGTGTTCTCTCTCGCTATCTCTATTGCTATCTCTGTCTCTCTCTCAAATAAATAAATAAAATCTTAAAAAAAAAAAACATAAAAAAGGTTTGGTACCCAGTAGAAAGAATAATGTGAATAGGGACTAACCTAATCATGAAAAACATCTGAATCTTAGATCCCCAGAGTAAGTGATCATAAGATCCCTGCTTATTTTCACTAATAACATTTACTCTCTTCCAAAGACAGCCCATTTTAGGACAGCTAAGTCCTATTTTCTATCATAAGGTTTCCTACAAACTATCTTTCCAGCTTGATAGTCATTATTACCCTAAATGTAAACTTCTGTGAACTGTTTTACTCTTCCATGTATGTAGTTCCACCTTCTGAAATGCCCTTCCAGTTGAATTCAATTCATTTCCTTAGAACACAGCTCAAAACCTTATTTTTTTCTTCTCCTTACCACTCCAAATGGAACTTTTCCTAATCTAATTAATTGCTAGTATGTGCAATTATTAAACTGACTTCTGGCATTTCTTCTTTCTTGCCAAAATATTTAACTCTTGAGTTGGAAACAATAACCTCTTTTTATGTGCATAAACAGGAAAGTTTCCTTCTGAATTTTAAGAAGTACCTAATACATTTTGGGGTGCCTGGGTGGCTCAGTCAGTTAAGCTACCAACTCCTGATTTTGGCTCAGGTCATGATCTCAGGGTTGGAAGATCAAGCCTGAGACTCGCCCTCTAAGTCGACACCCCAGAAAGGAGGCTGCTTAAGATTCTCTATCTCCCTCTCAATAAAAAAAATAAAAGTACCTAATACATTTTAATTGTGCCAATAAAATTATACGTATATATACAGATTTATTGCATGACACTATAACCTCCACTTAAACATGATCTTGTTGTATTTCTTAAATGTTTGAAATGATAAAATATAACTTACTTAGAATACTGTTTCAATTCTTCTGAAGTATCATCTACAAGGTCACTCTGCTTTGCTTCATATGCCATTGAACGATAGATCTTACAGGCAACTAATGCTTTAGCCATTGATTCTTCACCATGCTGCCATAAAAAACGGGCCATGACCTGTCTCTTCATAAGGCAAGCCCAAATTAACAGTTCATTAAGTGGATAAGGAAAGCGCTTGGTTTCTGGATCATCAATATCTACAATTTCATCTTTGGCTCTCTTCTTCTTTCCTTCTTCCACAGCTGTATCAATCTTCAATGGAAAACAAATGTCTAAGATTGATTATAATAAGGCCATATGACATTAATGTGAGAATTTTTATAAAATCTCTACACTATTCTTCAACTTCATATAGACTGCACAAATCAAAATGGTATAAATTTATAAATTTTACGTACTTTATTTTATTATAGCTCAGGTTTTATAGAAATGGTATTTCTAAAAAAAAAAAAAAATCATTGTAATAAAAAGTTTTCCAAAATTAAAGGAAGGACTTAAATATTTCAACTAATATCTGATAAAACATAACTTTAATGGAAGAAAAGTGTGTCTAAAATACTTATCTTGCACGCTGTTAATCAGTTACAGTGGAATAGAAGGAGGCAGTTTAGTATTTATCAAAACATTGAAAAATTTTTATCATAACTAAATATAAAAAACTTTACAGAATCGTTAACTCATTTGTATATGGGAAAATGAAAAATCAAAGATGTGTCTACAAACAAAAGTTCATTCTTGCTAAAACAAGTAGTTTTCTGTTTCATAAATACTAGTAAATTAGAACAAAATTCAGAAAAGGTTAAAATTTATGGAAACATACCTTTGGTCGATAGGGCTGTGCTGTTTTAATGAAATGATTGTGCCTCATTTTTTCCTTTTTATCTGCCCTATTGCCAAAAGATTCATGACTCTTGCGCAGCTGAGGAGTGCTGCTGGAGGTATTTCGGCCAGACCTCTGAAAATGAAAGCTTATTAGTTTTTACAGATTTAAATACACTGATAAGTCATAAAAATTCAAGAATTCATACATACGTACAAATGTGTTTGTACACACACAGAAAATAATGATCTGTTTTGGATTTCAATTACAAAATATCTCTATGTACTCTTACAGATGAAAATATTGTATTTTTAAGACAATGCTACTTT
Source organism: Leptonychotes weddellii (assembly GCF_054177405.1). NCBI lineage: Eukaryota > Metazoa > Chordata > Mammalia > Carnivora > Phocidae > Leptonychotes > Leptonychotes weddellii. The sequence goes on from NC_138377.1 coordinate 81,361,538, forward strand.
CACTATTCTAATATAAAAAATAAGTAATTTTAAACTTTTAAAGTATATGAGTTTTTATGAATTCTTAACTTATAAAGTGTACAATACAAAAGACATATATAGTCTTCCCCAAAAATATTACATACCCGATTATTTCCACCAAGACTATTATATATTAATCGAAAACGTTTCCGAGTGTAGGTGCATCTATAGGTTCCTCCCATAAGATATTCAATAACAAGTCCTATATCGATTAGGGTGATCTTATATCCTGGAGGAAGATTTCCCTGGAAACAAAACATTAGTTTTAAATAGACAGGATATTTCTCAATATTTCCATGCATGCCGGGTACCTGGGTGGCTCAGTTGGTTAAGCGACTGCCTTCGGCTCAGGTCATGATCCTGGAGTCCCGGGATCGAGTCCCGCATTGGGCTTCCTGCTCGGCAGGGAGTCTGCTTCTCCCTCTGATCCTCCCCCATCTCATGCTCTCTCTCTCTGTCTCATTCTCTCTCTCAAATAAATAAATAAAATCTTTAAAAAAAAAAAAAAAATTTCCATGCATGCCTAGAAATGCACCCACTCTCCAAAATAACAAATGTTTACTTGTTACAAGAAGCTGGGGTTGCCAGCAGCTATCTTTACAGAAGGAAGTAACTTGTTCCTCATTTCCTTCTATAAGAAGAGGGGATTCTTTTTTTGGGGGCAGTTTCAACTGTAAATATCTTTTTTTTTTTTTAATTTTATTATGTTAGTCACCATACAATACATCATTAGTTTTTGATGTAGTGATCCACGATCCATTGTTTTCATATAACACCCAGTGCTCCATGCAGTACGTGCCCTCCTTAATACCCATCACCGGGCTAACCAATGCCCCCTCCCCCCTCCCTTCTAAAACCCTCTTTGTTTCTCAGGTCCATAGTCCCTCATGGTTCATCTCTCCCTCCAATTCCCCCCGCCCATTCTTCCCTTCCTTCTTCTAATGTCCTCCATGTTATTCCTTATGTTCCACAAATAAGTGAAA
>NC_138377.1:81363041-81381667 GCF_054177405.1 Leptonychotes weddellii
CTTTGATTTCTTTTTGTTGTCTGATTGCTGTGGCTAGGACTTCCAATACTATGTTGAATAGCAGTGGTGATAGTGGACATCCCTGCCGCGTTCCTGACCTTAGGGGGAAAGCTCTCAGTTTTTCCCCATTGAGAATGATACTTTGTTTTAATTATAATATTAACCATCTTTCCACATTTTTCCCAAGCATTTATATTATTCTGGTAACATCTTTTACATAAATTGACTCACTTTTCCATGAGGTAGTCATCATCTTACTATTAGTTTATAACAACTCTTTGTGGTCCCTCCAGATTCCTATTCCTTAATTTCCTCACCTATAAAATGAGGAAATAATAGGAAATCTGCCTCCTAGGGTTGTTGTGAGATTAAATGATAAACAGTATAAAACACTAAAACACAGTGGCTAGCACAAAGAAGTCTATGGCAAATATTAGGTTAGGTGTTCTCTTTTTATTTTTTCTATGTATGCAATCCCATTTATTGATCTTTCCCTTTATAAGAGTTTCTGATTTTCTATTATTTATGATACCTTTTTCCCAAGATGTAAATATATTTTATTATAGTATTTTTTAAATGTTTATTCTATTGGCAATTTATTATGGTCTAATATTTGGGAAATTCTTGTGAATAACAACAACACGGTGTCCTCTTGCTCTGCTCCTGTCACTTCACTGCATACCTGGACTTTCAAGTACCCACCCAGATGGGACACTGTTTCAGCTTCTAATTTTTGGCAAGATTTTTCACTGTAATTCTGTTTATCGGTTGGATGTCTTTGGCAAGATGAGAGGACAACACAGTTCAATGGGATGTGTGTTAACCCTTTAGTCCTCAAAGATACCACTAGCTTTCTTTCCAAACTTCCTTTCAGAATGAAAACAGCATGTTTAAGAATGTTTTAATTTCTATCAACCAAGACCTCGTTACCTTTAAACACTTGCTTTCAGCCAATTAAAAATGCGCAACATTCTTAATACTGTAATTAAATGGGTCTGCTGGCAAAAACCCTGCTAGAAATTAAAAATTTTTTTAAATTTCTACAAGACAAAACAAAAGCCCATTTACTGTCACAGAAAGGTAACACTGTGTCTTCCACAAAGAACAATTATTGAAAAATTCAGTTCCCAAACATTTAGCTAGATTAAAAAGTTCTATCTTATATAAATAGGCTATAAATAAGATATTACAAATAAAAAAATTTTTAAATCTTACCTTTAAGCAGTGCAGTAAGTATTGCTACATCTATATCTTGATGTTCATCTGATCCAATGTGGAAAACCGTGATCTAAAGATCAATTCATAATATTATGCCTTTATATTTTCAAAGCTAAGGCATAAGGTATATAAAAAAAGTAATTTCAGACTACATGGGAGATAATGTTTTGGGGGGTTTTTGATCAGAAATTACTTCATTTCAACCAAAAATCCCCACAAAATTAAAAAACTCCTATCATTTACCAAATAAAAATGGCAAGTATACTAAAAATATTTAGTTTCATATTATATTCATTTTTTGACCTATCTTAGGTCCTTTACTAGAGTGAGCAACTTATGGCCTAAGACTACAGATTATATGTCTGAGTAAATCCTGATGTTCTTCCTGCAGAGTGAACATTTAACTCAAGTAATGTATATATGTGTTTTTTTTGTTTTGTTTTTTAAGAGTTTATTTATTGGTCAGAGAGAAAGAGAGAGAGCGTACACAAGCAGGGGCAGCAGCAGGCAGAGGGAAGAGAAAGCTCCCCGCTGAGCAGGGAGCCCAATGCAGGACTTGATCCCAGGACCCTGGGATCATGACCTGAGCCGAAGGCAGGCGCTGAACCAACTGAGCCACCCAGGCGTCCCTATATAATAGTGTTCTTGAATGAAAAATGTTTTCTTCAATCCTTTTACTGGAAATTTCTTTAAATTATTTGAAGTGAAATGCCACTTGAGAGGTTCTTATTTAATAACATTTTTTCATAAAGTAGAAGACTATCATAACCCCATACACATTTTGCAACTTTATTGTGTACAAAAAGGAAATGCATGAAAAACAGCAGATCAAATCATGTTATCATCCACCTGTCATAGTTGTTAAAAAATTTTCTCTCTGAAAACTTAAGCCTATGTTTAGATAACTGAAATTAAGCAACACTGATCTTTAATTTGAGCATTCAGAGTAAATAAATTTTTTTCCAAATATATTCTATTTTTTTTTTGAGTTTTTTTTTTTTCAGTAATCTCTACACCCAATGTGGGGCTCGAACGTACAACCCTGAGATCAAGAGTTGCTTTGCTCTACTGACTGAGCCAGCCAGGCGCTCCTCCAAATATATTTTAGAGAAGCCTTTAACTACTCTTTACAGTTCTTCCTTGATTCTAGATATAATCTGTTGAGGCCTAGTTATCAAACTTTTCCTAAAACAGAAGTGCAAATATATGTCTCAATACCATATAAAAACTATAATCCTTCTCTGATATCACTCTGTTTGAAGAAAACAATAAATGACTTTTTTTCTTCAAGATTTTATTTATTTATTTGAGAGAGAGAGACACAGTGAGAGAGGGAACACAAGCAGGGGGAGTGGGAGAGGGAGATGCAGGCCTCCCGCAGAGCAGGGAGCCCGATGCGGGGCTCGATCCCAAGATCCTGGGATCATGACCCGAGCCGAAGGCAGACGCTTAACGACTGAGCCACCCAGATCCCAATAAATGACATCTTTACATGGTTAAAAAATACTTTAAAATTTTAAATCCAAATTAAAAGCAAAAGTATTTCAGGGTGCTTGAGTGGCTCATTCTGTTGGGTAAGTGTCCAACTCTTGGTTTTGGCTCAGGTCATGATCTCGCAGTCACAGGATCGAGCCCCAGGATGGAGCCCCACATGGGGCTCAGTGCTCAGTGCAGATTTTGCTTCGGATTCTTTCTTTCTCCCCGACCCTCCCCCTTTGCCCCACCCCACATGCACTCTCTTTCCTTTCAAAATAAATAAAATCTTAAAAAAAAAATATTTCACCTATTTTATAATGTGTTTTGAATGAAATAAAAAGGCTTATTCTGCTGAAATCTACTTACAAGCTCCTTTCTTTTCATGCACTCCATCAGTGTTTGAAATAAATGAACTGCTTCATTCTGGCCAAAGTTAAATGTTTTTTTGATGGTTGAAATAATATCTGGCTCTGCTGCATCAGGAAGATTGCTGGAGAGCAAACATAATTAATTCACTGATTTCAATTTCTATTATTTGTAGAATCTAATATGAAGTATAGGTGAATCCATGTAAGACCTTTAGAGATAATGTATTAATATTAAATACTTGACCCTGAGTGAAATATTATCCTTTATGAGACTCCCAACTATAAGTCATATGGGGGGAAAATGGAGTTATTTTTCTCTTTGAATTATTTTTTTTTAATTTTATTAAGTTATGTTAATCACCATACATCATTAGTTTTTGATGTAGTGTTCCATGATTCATTGTTTGCGTATAACACCCAGTGCTCCATGCAGTACGTGCCCTCTTTAATACCCATCACCAGGCTGACCCAGCCCCCTCCCCTCTAGAGCCCTCAGTTTGTTTCTCAGAGTTCTTTGAATTATTTTAAATTGTTTTACAAGGCATGTGCTGCAACAGCACTACTCACATTTTATAAGATACTCTATAAACCTAATTTTAAGATATTATGGTGTATTAAGCAATACTTCAAGATGTCTTACACATGAGCACATTCACATTTTTCTCTCTTCCTCATAGTTAATATATTTATATGGCTCAAAAATATGATGATATAAAACATTATTAAACATAAAAATGAAAATTCATCGTGAAAGTCTCTTTCCCACTATCTTCCATCTGCCCAGTTCCATCTCAACTGCTTTCCTTTTTCCATACATATACTTTGGTAATTTCCCAAATCTAGTACACAGATACCAACCTTTCTTAGCTACAAACTATTCTGTTATGTAGATATACCACAATTTATCTAGCCCTCTTGATATACATTCTATTTTGTACCAATCTTTTACTTTTATAAACACTTATGTAATGAGTAACTTTTTATGTATTTCACATGTATAAAAAAGTACATCTGTATAAACAATTCCTAGAAATGGATCTAATGGGCCCAAAAATATGTGCCTCTGTATGTTTGACAGATCTTGCAAAATTGTTCTCTATGTAGACTTATATTTTAATTCATTCCAATAATGTATTAGATAAGCTATTTCCTCAAACTGTACAAGGTACTGTATTAACCTTTAAATTTTCATGTTCATAAAATACTGAAATGAATCTAATACTCTAAAAGCCACAAGCCTCTTTACATAGTTACTGAAATCTTTTTGTAATCACACACTTACCCTCCCTCTTCTGTTTGCTTATGAATATATGCTAGTAGATCTGCAGCTCTGCCTGTTCCTTCACAAACAACGACTGGAACAGGAGGACTTTCTTGAAGATACTCTAAAACTGTGAGGATAACATTTGGCCCGCCCTCAAATATAAGTGCCACCACAGGGACACCTTGTCCAATTCCTTAAAAAAGTAAAAGTTTATAAGACATTAGGCAAAATACAGTAGTTTAATCTTATTTTTTACTTAATCAAAACACAAAATAAAAATTAAAAGCCAAAATATAGTTTCTTTTAAGACTGTGTTGACTTCATTTCAAGCATTCAACACGATACCAATCTAGCCTAAGTGAATTAAATACTGAATGAATTACTTTTTCATTAACTTAAAGTCGTTCTAAATGACAAAGTTAGAAAATAAATGATTAGGCATGCACTAGAATTCAGATTCACTGAAAAGTGAAAATTATTTTGTATATTTCACTAATTGAACTCTTGACAAGAAATTTATAACACCAATTTGTTTTTTAGTTTGTTTTTTAAAGATTTTTTTTAAGTAATCCCTTCACTCAAGGTGGGGCTCTAACTTACAACCCCAAGATCAAGAGTCATATGCTCCACCAAATAAGCCACCCAGGCACCCCTAATTTGCTTTTCTTTTTTTTTTTTTAAAGATTTATTTATTTATTTGACAGAGAGAGAGACCGCGCGCAAGAGAGGGAACACAAGCAGGGGGAGTGGGAGAGGGAGGAGCAGGCCTCCCACCGAGTAGGGAGCCCAACGCAGGGCTCGATCCCAGGACCCTGGGACCATGACCTGAGCCGAAGGCAGACGCTTAACGACTGAGCCACCCAGGTAACCCTAGTTTGCTTTTCAATACTGTATGAATTGAACTTCTAATGTATATTTGTTTTTATTCACTTTTAAAATGTATATTTCTGATTTCAAATGCATTGAGACATTAATATAGAAGTTAATGACAGTCAGGATTATATAAATGGAACTGATCAATAAAATCCAGAACCTCTACAAGAGTAACAGAAAAGATTTAGTGAAGAATACCAATTTTTGTTTTTACAATAACCTGCAATGCAGTGAGAGAATCCAAAATACAAGTAACTGTAGGATTCTAAAATGTTCCTAAATTTCGGGAGGGGATATGACTCCATCATATCTGAATGCACTGTTCTATAATTTTGTATTTCTATTTCACTTTGTCACAGAGCCCACCTTCCTTGGATTATAAAATTTCTTCTTTCTGAAACTAAAATCTAAATGTTGAACCAGGAAGTATGATCGTGGTTGGTAAGAAAGACAAGTGTCAAGAATACCAACTTTTAAGACTTAACTACCAAAGAGTGACACCTATTCATGCTATAAACTTTAAACAAGATGATTCTTACTTTGCAATAAAGTATTCCTTTTTCCTCTTCAATCCTGAATTTCAAGTCATGTATTAGAATATATCACACATTAAAAATATTTCTGAATTCCTTGGGCTGCAATAGGATTACAATAGCAAGAGCTTTCAATGAACTTCTGTGGCTTTGGCATCAATATCTGAGTACCCTATTTGGCCTCAGACTTCTTTCCCTAAGTCTATTTTGTCTAAGGTCAGTCATTTTTGTTGTTTCATATGTTGTCTTGCCACAAAAGGAAATGAGCACTTTAAAGAACCTTTTTAGAATGTTGCTGGCCATTAATATACCTAGAATAATTTGAACAGTAACAAATTTATAAATTCCCTTACTAGCATGAATTCTTTGCTGATTAATAGTTTTTTCAAGTTCTCTTCTCAATCTGACTTCTGCCCCATACTTTCCAACAGTGCCATCATCCACCAATATGAAATGGGAATGTAGATTATTCAGAACATTCAATTTGCTCAGAGGGTTCAACAAGGTTTGATAAGGAGCAACCACCTAAACAATAGCAAACATAAGTTAGTGGGGAGGATTTAATATAATATAAAGAAAAAATAAACTTTAAAATAATCTGTAAAGGCAAGAAGGTGGTAAAATTCTATTTACAATATAGTAACAAATAGAAAATGTCAAACAATATGTCAAAAAGCACAAGCTTTTAAGCCAGCTGATGATTAATCAATAATGGGTCAGACCATACAATTATATTTCAACTCTTATTGCAGAATATATATTATTTTATTATCACATGCAAAAGAAACAAAATAAATGAGTATATAGTATGAAGAAACTGTTAGGTTATTAATGAATAAAGTGTAATACACAAAGGACACTGAATAAGAACAATCTAATATCAATTATAGTTTCCATTTTTCTAGCCCTCATACAATCTTTAAAATTGATATTAGAAATTTAATTGCACTTGAAAGTGATCATTATAATTCAGTAATTCTTTTTTAGTACTCTCTTGATAAATATTAATAACCAATTCACATGTCCTTAACCTACTCAAATAAAACACTAACATTTGATTACTAACTTAGTGACAGTAAAATTAGTTCTTAATAACATACAGTCATTAAAAATTTAATTACAAAGACTAGCATGATTTGGAAAAGTTGTAAAATAGTTATAGAGAAAGGCCGAAACCAAAACGTACTAATACTATAACGACAATTACTTATATCTATGAATGCATTCTTGGAAGGATCATAAGAAAACCTCAGGAAAAAAGGAAAAGAAAACCTCAGGAAAATACCTTTTTTTTTTTTTAAGATTTTATTTATTTGACAGAGAGAGACACAGCGAGAGAGGGGGCACAAGCAGGGGGAATGGGAGAGGGAGAAGCAGGCTCCCTACGGAGGAGGGAGCCCGATGTGGGGCTCAATCCCAGGACTCTGGATCATGACCTGAGCCGAAGGCAGACACTCAACAACTGAGCCACCCAGGCGCCCCTCAGGAAAATACTTTTTAAACATAATTTGAAAAGTATGGTATGATCATGAATAGTTTAAGGTGACTTGCACTATTCTTGCTCTAATTTTGTTTATACAAGTTCAAATATAAGAAATTTTTAAAATCATTCTTACATCTCTCCCAACAAGATCATTTCTGTTTTCAATCACTCCCCAGGGTGCTATTCCAATAGTGCAAATCTTTCGAGATGATCTGGAAGCATGTTCTTTGAGGGCATCACCAACATGTTTTGCCACACCTGTTCATATAAAATTTAATTTACCTTATGTGAAAGTAGTTACTGTTTTCAGAATAATCCTGTACTCAATCTATAACATTATAATTGTTGATATTTTTCTTTACACGAAGATAAAAAGCAACAAGGTCCAAAAGACAAACTTACAAAAGAAAACACAAGGACCAAAAACAAAACAAAACAAAACAAAACAAAACAAAAAAACCCCACAATGTCAAATCACTACAACTGCCTGAAACACACGTAAAAGTAACTTTTACCATGTTGTTAGGCCTAGTCCTCTCTTAGATTCCTCCTGTAAGTAACTGTAGTTTTTTGTTATTGCTCTACACATCATCTAAAAAAAAATGAAGAGTATGGCTCAGGACCATAAGCAAAACACACACACACAACAAGCAACTACAAAAGTTGTCCAACTGAATCAAAAATTAGGAGAAAAGTAGAAAAGACAATTCAAAAGAGCATATGACTCCTCATTATCACTTAGGGGTTGAATTGTATCCTTCCCAAAATTCATATATTGAAATCCTAATCCCAGTACCTCGAAGTGTGACCATATTTGGAGACAGGTCCTTTAAAGAGGTTATACATTTAAAAATGAGGCCACTAGGGTGGGACCTAATCAATCTGCCTGGTGTCCTTTTAAGAAGGTGAAATTTTGGGACACAAAAAGAGCCACCAGGAATGCACATGCGTGGTGAAGAGGCCACAGTGAGAAGGTGGTCATCTACAAGCCACAGAGAGAGGCCTCAGAAGGAACCAACCTGCTAACATCTTGATCTTGGACCTCCAAAACTGTGAGAAAATAAATTAATTTTGTTTAAGCCACCCAGTCTGTGGTCTTTTGTTACGGCAGCCCTAGAAAACCAATACAACACTCAATTTCCTTTTTTAATGCATGAGATCTCATTCCTCACCCGGATTATGGAAATAGCATCTTCACTGGTCTTCCAGTTGCTGCCTTGCCTGTTCAGTCTATTTTCAAAACATCATCCAAGTGATCTTTGCTCTTGTCAACTCTCTGCTTAAAATCTTCCCTTCTTATTCAAAGCAAACACGAAAGTGCTTTTAATAGCCTATACGGCTTTATATAATGATGTGCCTATTGCCCCTGCTATTCACCACCCTACCCCACTCCCATAACTTCCTGACCTCATCACCTAGCACTCCTTGGGTTCATTCTACTTAGCTACATTGGACCCTTCTTACCATTCTTCCAACACACCAGCAGTTTTTTCTCTTTTAAATGCTCTGCCTCACATTATCCTTACCATGCTCCCTCATTTCCTTCAATCTCTACTCAAATGTCACCTTATTAATGAAGCCCTCTCTACCATCCCTTCTCTGTATTTCATCTGTCCCCATAGCACTTATCATCTAACATATAACATATTTAGTTATCTGTTTGTTATCTACATCTTCTCCACTAGAATATAAGTTCCACTAAGGTAAACATTTTGTTTTGTGAATGCTATATCTTCAGCAGCCAGAAGAATGCCTGACATACAATGAGGTTCAAAAACCAGTTGTTCATAATGAATTAGATGTCTGCAAGCTAATTTAAGTAATAATTACATTTTACTTTGGATATTAAAATTTGCTTTTCTTATATCTAACCTGTATATGTCGTAGAGAAGATATGCAATGAAAAATTATAGTATATTAAAAACTAATTTTGAAAGCTAGTTCTTACCACTGCCTAGGCAATGGACTGCCATTCTTACATCAATTTACCAGAAGTCAGAAAGTGACAGGAATAAAACTTTGCTCTGTAGTAGGGATCAACAACCTTTTTGTGTGAACGGTCAAACAGTAAATATTTTAGGGTTTGCAAGGTAAACAGTCTCACAACTATTCACCTCTACTGTTGCAACACAAATGTAACTACATATAATACAAAATCAAAGGATTGTGGCTCTGTTCCAATAAACCTTTATCTACCAAAACAAAGAATGGGTTGGATTTGATGCATGGGACCACAGTTTGTCAATACCTGCTCTAAAGTGTATTATTTTTTAAGAGTAAATGAAAACCAAATACTTTACAGTTACCATTTATACTTAGGAAGTATACAGATTATTTAACAGAAAAACTGAATATACTGATACTTGGTGTTGATTATTATTTCAAATATTTAATTGATATTGTGAAACATTTACACACACACTAAATAAAATTGGTATAATCATCACATTACCTGTGTTTACTCCTCCAGTTAAAATCCAGGCTCCGGTTGTAACTGCAGCTTTAATAAGACCCTTTCCAAGCAGCTGCTTGATTCGTGGGTGAAGCTCAAATTTCTGCATGCCCCCATGCACAGAGATAACAAGTTTGGGTAATTCCATTTGCCATTCTTTAAGCAGAAGTTGCAGAATGACTTCAGGTTTGGTGTCGTATGACAGTCTCACATACTAAAAAAGATTTTTAAAGGACAAAATAACTGAATATGTTCACAGGTTTCATAATGCAACATTATTTGACATTAGAAAAATGTTTAGTTCAGATTATTATAGATTTGATAGGTTACTTTTAATATACTTAACACCCCTAGGAATAAGCAATAGTAAATGATTTTAAAGTTGGAAAATCATTCTGTAAGAGCCATAGAAGCAGTGGTACTCTAATTTTTAACCTTTAAAACATAAATATGTTCCTCCTCCTATTTATATAAACTCAATTACCATTCATCCAATTTACAAATTTACCCCCAGTTACTTACTGACTTGTTTGACTATGAATATGCACTAGTGGGAACTGCTAAAGGCTAGCTATGGTGATGAGAAACGGGAAAAAGAAAGAAGAAGAATGGGGTGCCTGGGTGGCTCAGTCAGTTAAGGTCTGCCTTAGGCTCAGGTCATGATCCTGGAGCACCGGAATCAAGCCCCCCAAGTTAGGCTCCCTGCTCAGTGGGGAGTATGCTTCTACCTCTCCCTCTGCCCCTCCCCGTTTGTGTTCTCGCTCTCCCGCTTGTTCTCTCTCTCTCAAATAAGTAAAACAAAAAAAAAAAAAAGGAAAGAAAAATGGAAAAGAAAAATGGAAGCTTCTACAACTCTTGCTATTAGGAGAGGCAAATACTGTATTATGTGTTTGAAAGTTTTGTCAATGATCTGGTCTATTTATCACAGAATTGTGATTATGCAGTAAAATAACAAAGATATTTTTTACTCAATATTTCAAGGTAATCAGATGGATTTATAAATTTAATTTTTTAAAAATTCTATAGAAAATAAGCTGTCACATCTGTGAAATAACTTCCTCTGGTTTACAAGATTAAACAACTTACCTTTGTCTTAAGTGACTTCACAAAACTTACTTGCTATTGACCACTCTAACTCATTTTCTTGGTTTGATGTACCTAGATGATTTAGCTCATAAGAAATCTGAAATATTCATATGTTAGAAGAAAAACATTTTTTTTGTTAAAGATTTTATTTATTTATTTGACAGAGAGAGAGACAGTGAGAGAGGGAACACAAGCAGGGGGAGTGGGAGAGGAAGAAGCAGGCCCTCCGCGGAGCAGGGAGCCCAATGTAGGGCTCGATCCCAGGACCCTGGGATCATGACCTGAGCCGAAGGCAGACGCTTAACCAACTGAGCCACCCAGGTGCCCCGAAGAAAAACATTTTTAATCATCTCTAACAAAGGTTCTTTGCAAAACAATATACTGTCCATTGCTTTACAACCAGAGATCAAATACCAATGAAAAATACTCTAAAATATCAGAACCCAAAGTATCAGAATTCTACCAAACTGAGAATACCCCAGAGTCCCTTAAGATGTTTATAATGGGGGCACCTGGGTGGCTCAGTTGGTTAAGCAACTGCCTTTGGCTCAGGTCATGATCCTGGAGTCCCAGGATCAAGTCCTGCATCAGGATCCCTGCTCAGCAGGGAGTCTGATTCCCCCTCTGACCCTCCCCACCCCTCATGCTCTCTCTGTGTCTCTCATTTTCTCTCTCAAATAAATAAAATCTTAAAAAAAAAAAAAAAAACATTTGTAATGAGGGGCATCTGGGTGGCTCAGTCGGTTAAACATCTGCCTTTGGCTCAGGTTGTGATCTCAGGGTCCTGGGATCCAGCCCTGCGTCAGGCTCCCTGCTCACTAAGCGAGGAAACTGCTTCTCCCTCTGCCCCCGCCCCACCACCTCCGCCCCCCCCCCCAGCTAGTGCTCTAATAAATTTTTTTTAAAAAGCGGGGGGGGGGGGGGGGGGGGCGCGCCTTGGTGGCTCAGTTGTTAAGTGTCTGCCTTCGGCTCAGGTTATGGTCCCAGGGTACTGGGATAGAGCCCTGCATCGGGCTCCCTGCTCGGCAGGAGGCCTGCTTCTCCCTCTCCCACTCCCCCTGCTTGTGTTCCCTCTCTCGCTGTGTCTCTCTCTGTCAAATAAATAAATAAAATCTTTAAAAATAAATAAATATAAATTTAAAAAAGATTAAAAAAAGAATTTTGTAATGAGATTTGTTCTATATTAAGTCTTCCTATATTACTTTTGTCTAACTCATTATTATATTTGGCATAAAGTCATGTTTGGAAAACAGCTTAAAGTTAAAAAATATATAAGGAATAAATGAGGAGTTCCACTTTGGACAATGGCAGACTAGACTGTTTTAAACTAACTCTGCCGGTAGGAATAGAAAAACGAGAAAATAAGTAACATGTATGAAGGCATCAGAGAGCTACTAAGACAGTGAAAAACTGTGGGATTAGGATCCAAAAGAAAAGGAAAACTTGGAGAGATGTGCCCACCTTTACCACTGCTTTTCCCATCAAGGCAGGGAGGCAGACAAAACAAAGAACAACATAAAGGGTAAAATATTGATAAATATAAATGAAAAATAATGTTGTGGGGGGGTGAAAATTATGCCAGCATAAGCATATGTCATGAAAGAAATAAATGCAGTTATAAGTATTCTAAAGGTTCTTGCACTTCCAAGAAGTAGTGAAAGGACTAATTTATAATAAGTTAAAATGTGTTTTGTAGTGTTTATTATAAGATTAATCTACAGAAAAGAGAATGTATAAATAACATGCTAATAAGAAAAGAAATAATAAAAAAATATTTAATCCCAAACAAGAAAGAAAAGGGAACAAAGAAAAAGTGAGACAGTATAATAAACTTAAAAATATGTGTTCCTTATAAAGAAACCCCTTAGGGGCACCTGGGTGGCTCAATCAGTTAAGCATCTGCCTTCAGCTCAGGTCATGATCCCAGGGTCCTGGGATTGAGCCCCACATTGGGCTACCTGCCAGCAGGGAGTCTGCTTCTGCTTCTCCCTCTCCCCCTCCCCCTGCTTGTGCTCTCTCTCTCACTCTCTCAAAAATAAAATCTTAAAAAGAAAGAAAGAAAATGACAAGATTAAAAACATTTCATAATGAGAGAATGTTCAGTTCACCAAGATGTAACACTTCTATATGTATATGCACTTATACAAAGAACTTTAAAATAAAGAAATGACTGAGACTAACTTTCTGATCTGCTACATAAATTTTCAGATAATAAATGTATTATATATTATTTAGAGAACAAGATAAATGAAGTTAAAAAAATCAAGTATGTGACATACCTTAGCTCTGTAGGAATGAGAACCCCCTTGAAAATTTATGACTCCATAAGCATCCGTTGGGCTCTGTTCTGTATGCGTTTCCACAGACCATTCTTCTAATGTCTGATTAAAATGGTCACCCAATTTCACATCTGAGTATTTCATGGCAAGACTTGCAGTAAAACAAGCATGTTGCTTGACCAAGCGACCACAAAAACACCTAAAGGAAAGAAATGAAATTTTAAAAAGACCTTTCAAAAAATTAGTCAATGAAAAACTGAATTAAAATGAACAAACCAATGAACACTGAGTATAAAAATAATTTAACTTTTTAATTTTACAATACCAATAAATTAATACTTTTAACATAACGGTAAAATAGTATAAGTACATTTTTTTTGATGATACAGTCCTCTAAATTTAGTGTGGGGTTATCTACAAAATGTAGTATAGCCATATAACAGAATAGTATTCAACATGAGAATATCTAATATTAGAATATTAAACACAATATGATCTCAAAATTATCATGCTTCATGAAAGAATCCAATGCCTAACAGTACTTATCTATAGTGATGACAATGGTGGCCCAGGGTCAAGGGCAGAAAGGGCAACTGTATTCTACCTAGAAGCATTACAGGACACTACTATGTAGGAAGCAGGCAGTCTCACTAATTTGATAAAGAATTATACGGGTGCCTGCATGGCTCAGTTGGTTGAGCATCTGACTCCTGATTTTGGCTTGGGTCATGATCTTGGGGTCCTGGGATTGAGCCCCCATTTCAGTTCCCCACTCAGCAGGGAGTCTGCTTATAGATTCTCTCCCTTTATCCCTCCCCCTGCTCGTGTGCGCATGCTCTCTCTAAAATAAATAAATAAATCTTTTTTAAATAGTCGTATCACAGTTAGTAGAAGCCAAAGCAGCTAGAGTTTGTAGGGCAAAAAACAAAAAGAGGAAGAGCTACATGAGAGAGTTCCCGATATATATAGAAGGATCTTCTTAAACATGAGTTAAGAACAAACTACCCAAGGCAAACATAAGAACTACTAGACAACAGTAGGCCAAGTAATTCCTGAAGTTCACAAAGGGCAAGGAACAGTTTGTGTTGCTACCAGCCAGAGTAAGAGATCTCAATACACAAGACCTACAAAAGGGTCCTGAGAATAGCAATGCCTAATTAGAAGGGCTAAATTAGACCTAGACGATGATGTACCATGACAAACTGTAACAGCAAGACTTGAAAGATCAAATTAATCCAAAGTAACTTAATTGCATGCTAAAACAAGTCCAAAATTCCCTAACAAAATGATAAAATCCAGCACCCTAAAACATAAACTTTCTCTCTCAAATAAAAGAATAAAATCTTTGGAAAACAAAGGAGAATCTATCCAAAATGAAACACTGAGACAAAAGACAGGGGGGAAACAAAAGGAACAGAACATTAGCAACCTGTTGAACAGTATCAAAGTAGCTCAACACACACAAAATTCAAGTCCCAGAAATAAGGGAATGGGAATACAAATTTGAAAACATAGGGCAAAAATCTGAAAACTATATGAGCAACAGATCTGAGCAGTTCAATAAGAACTGAGCAAAAGAAGCTTAAGGAAATCACACTAGGGCACTGCTGAAAGCCAGTGATAAGAGAAAATCTTCAAAGTAGCATATCACACTATGGGCAGAAGAAGAAAGGTAAGAATGATAGCACACATCTTGTCAAAAATCATGCAACCCAATAGTAACTGGTACATCATCTTATTCTTTTTTTTTTTTAGGTTTTATTTATTTAAGTAATCTCTACATCCAATGGGGGGCTTGAACTCACAACCCCAAGATTAACAGTTCCATGCTCTTCCAACTGAGCCAGTCAGGCACCCCAATTTTTTGGTTCAGCATCTTTAAAGTACTAAAGGGATGGGGGGAACCCTATCAAATTAGAATCCTGTAAGACTTGAACAAAACTACCAGCCAACCAAAGTGATTAAATAGACATTTAACACTCAACAATAGAATAAAAACTCTTTTTGAGTGCACAGAAATATTTACCAAAATTAAATATATGTTGGGCCATAAAGTAAGTCTAAATAAACTAGAGTAAGGATGGAAATCATACAAAGTATGTTCTCAGGCCACAGTGAAACTAAACTAGAAACCAATAAAAGAAAATACGGGGGAGGAGCAGTTGTTCCTGGGTGGTTCAGTTGGTTAAGCATCTGACTCTTGATTTCGGCTCAGGTCATGATCTCATGGGTCATGAGATCAAGCCCCACATGGGGCTCCGTACCAAGGTGTGGAACCTGCTTAAGATTCTCTCTCTCTCCCTCTGCCCCTCCTGCCCCACCCCCACTCAAGTATGTGCACTCTCTCTCTAAAAGAAAAGGAAAAAAAATACTGGGAAATTCTTCAAGTATTTGGAAATTAAACGACACACTTTTTATTAACTCATGGATCAAAGAAAGTCACAGAAGAACTTAGAAAATATGTGGAACAAAATGAAAATAAAAACAAAACATGGGATGCAACTATATAGTGTTTAGTATAAAAGCGTATTCACATACTTTACAGTATGAAAATATATAGGATAAAAAACTGTAGTATATAGTTTAAACGAGAAGAAGATCTGCTACGTGAGGAAGGCGAAGATGGTGGAGGCCCGGGCATGGGTCCTGGGAGTCCAATGGCT
Organism: Leptonychotes weddellii; assembly: GCF_054177405.1. Lineage (NCBI taxonomy): Eukaryota > Metazoa > Chordata > Mammalia > Carnivora > Phocidae > Leptonychotes > Leptonychotes weddellii. Next base: position 81,378,737 of record NC_138377.1, read on the forward strand.
AAAAAGGGCAGCCCGAACCATGGTGCCCTTGGGTACAACGACAGCTTTGCACATTACCAAGGACACGTTCCTGGGGTCCTACCCCAAGATTCCAGAAGAACAGGCCACCACTGCCAAGAAGTATATGTGTGTAGAAGACTACCAAGTGTCCTGGGAATATGGCATGGGGTATGATGACTACCTGAAGCTCTCTGACCGCTCAGGGCAGGGAGAGATCCATGGTATGACTGGGACCACCCCGACCTGAGGTTGAACTGGGGTGTACCAACACCCTGGGACCTTGACATGTCTATCAGGAACTGTGTGGATACATCCCCCATGCCTATTTCCTGGAATCTCACGTGTAAGCACCTCTTTGGCTTTGTGGCCTTCGTGCTGTTCATGTTCTGAGTTGGGGAGACTTATCTAACCTACCAATCTGTGGGGCTAAAGCAGAATCCTTATAATAATCTGTACCTGGAACAAGGCAGAGATCCCACCAAACAGCCTGAACCAGTGGTTCATTATGAGATCTGAGGCGATTTACCAGCTTTGCGCCCCCTAAGTGACTCCCTCATTTCTAGAGATTTAACCTTAATGAAATCCCTAATAAAACTTAGTGCTATCATTAAAAAAAAAAAAAAAAGATTTACAAGTAATAGTAATCTAAACTCCACCTTAAAAACTTTTTAAAAAGGGCAAATTAAACCCAAAGTAGCAGATGGAAAGAATAAAGAGCGCACAATGAAACATGAAAAGAAAAGAAAAACAATGTAGAAAAATCAATGAAACAAAAAGCTTGGTCATTGAAAAGATCAACAAAATTCAGTATCTATTCACTATAAACATTTCCAGCAAATTAGGGAAAGAGGGAACTTCCTCAACACAGATATCATCATACTTATTTAATGTTGGCTATGAGTACTACTCACTACATTCTGAGTCCTGTGAGTCCTAATCACCAAACTTTGGGGTCATCTTGGGGACACGTGACAAAAGTAGACAAAATATATGAGGTAACGGTTTTTAAGCACTGAACAAGAATTATGGGACTTCAATCCTTGAAATGAAGAAAAATATATGAAGTGAGGCCCATAATTGTACCAACCACACTGGGGGAATTTCTCAACCATTGTGCATTGAGATAATGCTCAGGTAGAAAATGGCAGTGTCACTGAGCTGAGCAAGGAGGTAGCAAACAGAATTCCAGGCTGCTGAAACAGATGGAATTTGTAGCAGGGTACCAGAGGAGAGAGAAAGAGGGAAACAACCTTGCATGAGGATTCACCATGGGTTCCTGGCCACACACTGAGCTGTATCTGTGTCGGTCAAGACTTAGACACCTAACAGAAATCACCTGCTGCGGGTCTGAGACCTGAATCATAAAGGGCTGGAGACACTGCAGTCTTAGATCAGAACGAAAAGACATGAGTAGGCATCCTGGGCATTCAGTTGAGACCCTAAAAAGGTTATACCTTGGGAGTACAGTCCACATTCTAAGACTAAATTCAAAATAAAAATAGAGGGTGCCTGGATGGCTCAGATGGTTAAGTGTCTGCCTTCCGCTTGGGTCATGATCCTGGGATCCTGGGATCGAGTCCCGCGTCAGGCTCCCTGCTCATTGGGGAGCCTGCTTCTCCCTCTGCCTCTCCCTCTGTCTCTCATGAATAAATAAATAAAATCTTTAAAAATAAATAAATAAAAATAAAAATAGAGCTGCCCCAACAAAGAATGAAATCAAGCCCTATGGGACAAAAGAATCTGTCAATAATTTAATCACCTGTCAGAACAAAATTTAAACCCTTTAAAGGAAGATGACATAGTCCAGACCTCCTAAAATCAATCATGGAAACTCGCAACATACAATAAAAAATTACTAGACATATGAAAAAGCAAAAAAAGTGACTCATAATCAAGAAAAAAGTAGATAAATTTAGCAATTCAATAGAAACAGACCGTAAATGACACTGATGTTCAAACTAGTAAACAAAAATTTTGATGCAGATATAAGTATGTTCAAGGACTTATAGAAATAGATGGTGATAACAAAGGTATAGATAAGGCATCTCAGCAGTGACCTGGAAACTATAAAAGAATCAAATGAAAATTTTAGAACTGAAAAATATAATGCATGAAAAGTTCACTGGATGGGCAAAATAGCACATTGGCAATTGCAAAAATAAGGATTAGTGGGGAAAAATATATTACAAAGCTACAGTAATCAAAGAAAAAAAAAGACTAGTGAACCTTAAGAAATATCACTACAACTGTTCTACTTTCATCAATGGAATAAAATTTTAATTAAAAAAAAAAGAAACAGGGCTGGGGAGCTTAGATGGTGGCGCAATCAGTTAAGCATTCAGCTCTTGGTTTTGGCTCAGGTCATGATCCCAAGATCCTGGGATCAAGCCCCATGTCGAGCTCCCTGCTCAGCAGGGAGTCTGCTTGTCCTTCTCCCTCCGCTCCCTCTACCCCCTGCTCAAGGTCGGTCGGTTGGTCAGTCTCTCTCTCTCTCAAATAAATAAAATCTTTTTTAAAAATCATGCAAACTAACAAAAGTATAACTGGAGTTTCAGAGAGAAGAAAGAGAGAGAATGGGGCAGAAAAATATTTTAAGAAACAATGGCTAAAAACTTCCCAATTTGGAACCCTCCGACATGGTTGGTGGGAATCCAAGCTGGTGCAGCCAATCTGGAAAACAGTATGGAGGTTCCTCAAAAAGCTGACAATAGAGCTACCCTATGACCCAGCAATTGAACTACCGGGTATTTACCCCAAAGATACAAATGCAGTGTTCCGAAGGGGTACATGCACCCCAATGTTTATAGCAGCAATGTCCACAATAGCCAAACTATGGAAAGAGCCAAGATGTCCATCAAAAGATGAATGGATAAAGATGTGGTGTTTTTATACAATGGAATATTATGCAGCCACCAAAAAAAAAAAAAAAAA
>NC_138377.1:81382167-81396833 GCF_054177405.1 Leptonychotes weddellii
CACTACATCAAAAACTAATGATGTAATGTATGATGACTAACATAACACAATAAAATTAAATTTAAAAAATAATAATTAAAAAAAACTTCCCAATTTGGTGAAAAATATGAACTTGCAGATATTTATGGCACAGTATATACAAAGAGAACCACTCTTAGGCACATTATACACCTGCTGTTGAAAACCAAGGATACAGGAAGAAAGTCTTTAAAGTAACCAGAGAGAAAAAAGATCATTACATACAGAACTACACTAGTGACAAATGACTTCTCACCAGAAACAAGAGCCAGAAGACAATATAATGGTATCTTCAAAGTGCTGGAATGAGAAAACTATCAACTCAGAAATCTATATCTAGGGAAAATATCCCTCAAAAATGAGAGTAAAATAAACATGAAAAATGAAAAATATGAAAACATATTTTCAGATAAACCAATCTGAGAAAATTCATCTCTATTGTATCTGCATTATACCAAATACTAAAAGAAGATCTTCAGTTTGAATGGAAAGATACCCCCTGGAACTTTGCGCCTAAAGGAAGGAATGAACAGGACTGGAAATGGTAAAACAACTCCATATATCTAAAATGAAAAGTGCATTCTGTGCACTTTTCTTCCTAGCCTATCTACCAGAGACCTTCTAGTCTTACTCTTACATTCATTCATCAGATCTTAATGAGCAACATTACTATTTACTTAGCTATCTAGGCAAGAAATTTAGGATTCACCAAATCCTATTGAATTTATCTCATTAATTCCTTCAAATATGTCTACTTCCCTTCATCATCATAGCCGCTATCTTAATTCAGGCTCTCAGTTTTTCCAGAATTACTCCAAAACTTTCCAAGCTATTTTTTCCTCCCAATCCAATCTCCTCAAAATGCCAACTGCTTTTACCAAAAGAAAAACTAAGCATTTTACTTCCCTGTATATCCTTTTAACATGAAATCAAAACTATGTGACACAGTACACAAACAGCTTAAATGATCTAGTTCCTACTTATTTCTCCAGATCAAATCTCTCCAATATCCATATTACATTCTACATTCTGTAGTTTCCTGATAGAATCATAATCTCTTTCACTGTCAGGCCTTCCCACATCCTGTTTTCTCTGCCTAAATCCCTTTTGCTCAATCTTTACCTAACTAATTCACATTCAACTTTAGAAATCTGCTCAAGTAGCTTCACTGGAGTTCATATAGCCTCGCCCAATCCTTCACCTCCCAACTCTGAGTAAAGTAACTTTCAAATGTAATCAAATGCAATAACCTGTGAGTTTTATCCCACCTAACTGATGCTTCTAAAATATTAGTTTTATTTTTCAAAATTTGTGCAATAGTTTTGTTATTAAACTTACCTGACGAGTTGCTGACAAATTTGACATCCTGGAAGGCATCTATAAAACAAGGTAAATTTATTACTTAACATTAAAAAAAAATTTTAACTTAAACTACATAAAATCCATATAATAGTACAAATCAAAGGAAAACTATAACGCTTATCTAATTGTTCAGTAGATATGTCATTTATACCTTGGTTTATACACTCAAATAACTTTTTTTAACTCACATAGTTTCCATTGTTTATTGTAGTTGACATACAATGTTAAACTAGCTTTAGGTACACAACATAGTGTTTAATAATTTTATACATTACTCAATATTCACCAAGACTAGTCACCATCTGCCACCATACAATGTTATTACAGTATTATTAACTATATTCCTTATGTTGTACTTTTATCTCCATTATTATTTATAACTGGAATACCAGGTACCAGTTGTACCTCTTACTCCCCCCTTCACCTATTTTACCCATTCCCTCACCCACATATTTAAAATAGTTTCCTTTCTTTTTAAGTACAACTAGTTGTGACAAAATCCAGAAACCAAAGAGAAAAAGACTGACAGATTTAACTACACAAAAATACAACATTTCTACATGGCAAAAATATGCCACTCATAAAGTCTAAAGACAAACAGGAAAAAATAATTGCAGGCAAAAGGTTAGTTTCCCTAATATAGAAAGTTTCATCAAATTTACATAAAAAAGGAAAACATATGGATAGTTCACAAGTAAAAACATACATACGAAAAGGCATTTGATTAGAAAAGATTTTTTTAGTCCTTTAAGACAGTATCTTGAAGAGAATAGAGATAGGTAGTTTTTTTTTTTTTTTAAGATTTTATTTATTTATTTGAGAGAGAAACAGCGAGAGAGGGAACACAGCAGGGGGAGTGGGAGAGGGAGAGGGAGAAGCAGGCTTCCCGCCAAGCAGGGAGCCCAATGCGGGGCTCGATCCCAGGACCCTGGGATCATGACCTGAGCCGAAGGCACACGCTTAACAACTAAGCCACCCAGGCGCCCCGAGATAGGTAGTCTTATATGCTGGTGGGAGTATAAACTGATACAATCTCGATGGAAGGCAACTTGGTAATACCCATCACAATGAAAAAAATGTAGACTCCCTCTCAAACTCTAATACCAATACTAAAATTATAGGCTAAAAAATATTTGTAGCACATGTGTAAAATAATTAATGTACAAAGGTTACTCATTCACTACAGCATTTTTTTTTCTAGTAACAAAAAGAAAAACAGAATAGCTAAAATGTTCATCAGTAAGAAACTAAGGGGCGCCTGGGTGGCTCAGTCGGTTAAGCGTCTGTCTTCAGCTCTGGTCATGGTCCCAGGGCCCTAGGATCAAGCCCCACATCAGGCTCCCTGCTTAGTGAGGAGCCTGCTTCTCCCTCTCCCTCTGCTGCTACCCCCCACTTGTGCTCACTCTCTCAAATAAGTAAATAAAATCTTTAAAAAGATTTTAAAAAATAAGATTAAAAAAATAATCTTTAAAAAAAATAAGGAACTACTAAAACAAACTATGATCCAGATATATAATTTAAAAGGATGCAACAACTAAAAACAGTGGTTATTGCCAAGATAATAAACACTGTGGGTTAAACAGTATGTACTTAAAAGGAGAGAGAGAGGAGTAAATACACATCTGCTAGGACATGCAAAGACTGTATCTAGCTATTTCTGGAAGATATTCTGAGGAATAGGTAACACTGGTTTTCTTTAGGAAGGGGAATTTATAGTTAAGGCACAGTGGTAGAAAGGGACTTTCACTTATAAATTTTGGTATCTTGTAAATCCATGTATTAGCTTATTCATAAAAACCTAATTTTCAAGTTCAACTAGTTCAAGGGCACCTGGCTAGCTCGTTGGAAGAGCATGCAACAGTTGATCTCAGGGTTCTGAGTTCAAGCCCCATGTTGGATATAAAGATTACTTAAAAATATTATCTTATAAAAAAAATTTCAACTAGTATAGAAAGAAATGACCAGCTACCAGTGTTTGAAAATTATGTCTCATATGGATGGCTACAGCCAAAGATACTTAGTAACAGAATGAGATTCCTTTAACACCTAAAGTTAAATTTCTACTGCAAACTGAAATTAAAAAAGTATAGGAAATAACTCCTCAATAATACAATCTCTTTTGTTAATAAAGCAAAACCATAATTTTCTCCCAATGAAAGAAAAGTGTCTTACTTTAGAACTGGCACCCTGAACTAAGGAGATCTAAATTCTAATCCCACCTTTATGAATTATTAGCCATGTGACCTGGGAAATGTCACTTCTGCTCTGGTTAAGAAATGTAATGTTACTAGGACCAAACCCCATGTCCGACCCTGCACTCAGCGGGGAGTCTGCTTGAGGATTCTCTCCCCTCTACCCCTCACTCCACATGCAGGCACTCTCTAATAAGTAAATAAATCTTTTTTTTTTTTTAAAGATTTTATTTATTTATTTGAGCGAGAGAACAAGAGCACACGCACAAGCAGAGGGAGAGAGCAGCAAAGGGAAACAGAGAAGCAGGCTCTCCAATGAGCAGGGAGCCCGACACGGGGCTCAATCCCAGGACTCTGGGATCATGACCTGAGCCTAAGGCAGACACTTAACTGACTGAACCACCCAGGTACCCCAATAAATAAATCTTCTTTTTAATGTAATGTTACATTGTAACAAAACATCTTTAATCATTACTAAGAAATTCAAAAACTCACGGAATAATGACTGGAAGAGATATTAAGGTTTATCTGTTTTATTATCTAAATGACATTTACCAAATTTACCAAAAATTGAAGGAATGTTAAAAAACATAAAAAATATTTTCTCACTAATCAAGTAAATGCAAATTTAAGACATATACTATTTCCTACTAATCACTTTTCCTTGCAGATAAAGAAAAATGTTACTCTAGTCAATATTCAGTAAAGCAGGCATTCTTGCCACTACCGGTAATAGTGTATATTGCTTTAATCCTTTTGGAAAGCTTTTTGGCATTACATACACTAAGGGGTGGGGGGGGGACCTTAAACACAAAGAAAGTTTTATCCACTAAGGTCTTCATTATGGCCTAATTTTACTTTATCATGGCTAAAAATTGAAAATAACTGAAATTTGCTCAATAATGGAACAGGTATATATAAATTGTGGCCTATACACTAACAGAATATTAACTACCATTCTTACAAAATATTTGCAATATCATATTTACTATAACATTTTGTAAAAGAGCACATACCATATTTTACACCTAGACTGAATACAGCAACCTTTTAAGACAAAACCTATTGAGGAAATATTAAAATTAAATGCACCAAAATTTTACTAATAATGACTGCCTTGGGGCACCTGGATGGCTCAGTCGGTTAAGGGTCTGACTCTTGATTTCGGCTTAGGTCATGATCTCAGGGTCATGGGATAGGGCCCCGCACTGGGATCCGTGCTGGGTGTGGAGCCTGCTTAAGATTTTCTCTATCTCACTCCTATGATTATAGGAAACAAACTGAGGTTTGCTGGAGGGGTGGGAGTGGGTGATGGGACAACTGGGTGATGGACATTAAGGAAGACACATGATGTAATGAGCACTGGGTATTATATAAGACTAAGGAATCACTAACTCTACCTCTGAAACTAAGAATACACTATATGTTAATTAATTGAATTTAAATAATAAAGAAAAAATAAAATAAATCTTTAAAAAGAAATGAAGAACTGATACAACATGGACATGCCTTGAAAACATTATGCTGAGTAAAAGAAACCAAACATAAAAGGCCACATATTTTTGAGTCTATGTATATGAAATGTACAGAACAGGCAAATCCATAAAGACAGAAGTAGATTCATGGTTGTCAGGGACTGGGGGGAGAGGAGAATAAGAGTGACTGGTAATAGGAACTGGGTTCCCTTTAGGAGTGATAAAAGTGTTCTGGAATTAGATAGTGGTGATGTTTGTAAAATCTTTTGAATATACTAAAAACCAACAAAATGTACATTTCAAATGGTCAGTTTTATGCTATATAAATTATATCTCAATTTTTTTTTTTTTAAAGGTTTTTATTTATTTGACAGAGAGAAAGACAGCCAGAGAGGGAACACAAGCAGGGGGAGTGGGAGAGGGAGAAGCAGGCTTCCCGCGGAGCAGGGAGCCTGATGTGGAGCTCGATCCCAGGACTCTGGGATCATGACCTGAGCCGAAGGCAGACGCTTGACGACTGAGCCACCCAGGCGCCCCTATATCTCAATTTTTAAGAAAAAAGATTCTTTCCCTTTGCCCCTCCCCTTTCTCTCTCACTTCCCCCTCTTAAAAAAATATAAGTTTCTAAAAAATTACCAATTTTGCTATTTTTGTATAGTCGACATATAATGTTATATTAGTTCCAAATGTACAACAGTGATGAACAATGCTATATATTCCAAAATGCATTACCACCACAATAAGTGTTGTTACCATTTGTCACCATACAACATTACAATATTATTGACTATATTCCCTCTGCTATACTTTTCATCTCTGTGACTTATTCATTTTATTCACTTCATGCATCTCCCTACCCCATCCCTTACACCTACACCTGTCTATTCTGGCAACTACCAGTTGTTCTCTGTTTCTATGAGTCTGTTTTTGCTTGTTTGTTCTGTTTCTTAGAGTCCACATATGAGTATAATCATATGGTACTTGTATTTCTCTGACTTATTTTGCTTTGCATAATACCCTCTAGGTCCATCCATGTTTTGCAAATAGCCAAGATTTCATTCTTTTTTATGACTAATATTCTATTTGGTGTGTGTGTGTGTGAATATATATGTGTGTGTATATACACACACATGCTGTACCTTCTTTATTATCTATTGCAACACTTACGTTGCTTACATATCTTGGCTATTGTAAATAATGCTGCAATAAATACAGGAGTGCATATATCGTGGCGCCTGGGTGGTGCAGTTGGTTAAGCATCTGACTCTTGGTTTCAGCCCAGGTCGTGATCTCACAGGTGGTGAGATCGAACCCCAGGGCTCCACGCTCAGCACAGAGTCTGCCTGAGACTCTCTCCCCCTCCCTTTGCCCCTCCCCCTGCTCTGTCTCAAATAAATAAATCTTTTAAAAAACAAAAACAAAGGAGTGCATATATCTTTTCCAATCAGTGTTTTTGTGTTCTTTGGGTAGATACTCAATACTGAATTCCTGGATCATATGGTATTTCTATTTTTAATTTTTTGAGGAAACACCATACTGTTTTCCACGGTCATTGCACCAATTTATATTCCCACCAATAGTGCAAGAGGGTTCCCTTTTCTCCACATCCTTGCCACCACTTGTTATTTCTTGTCCTTTTGATGCTAGCCATTCTGACTGGTATGAAATTATGATACCTCACTGAAGTTTTGCTTTGCATTTTCCTGATGATTAGTGAGTTTGAGCATCTTTACCTGTATCTGTTGGCCATCTGTAGGTCTTCTCTGGAAAAAAGCCTATTTGGGTCTCCTGCCCACTTTTCCTGGGTGTTGAGCTGTGTAAGTCCTTTGTACATTTTGGATATTAACCTCTTACCAGATAGATCATTTGCAAATATCTTCCCCCACTCAGTAGGTTGCCTTTTTGTTTTATTAATAGTTTCCCTTGTTGGGGCACCTGGGTGGCTCAGTCTTTAGGCGTCTGCCTTTGGCTCGGGTCATGATCCCGGGGTTCTCAATCAGAGAAAGACAATCATATGATCTCACTCGTATGTGAAATTTAAGAAACAAAACAGGATCATAGGGGAAGAGAGGAAAAACTAAAACAAGACAAAATCAGAGATAGAGACAAACCGTAAGAGACTTTTAATCATAGGAAACAAACTGAGGGTTGCTGGAGGGGAGTGGGACGGGGGATGGGGTAACTGGGTGATGGCCATTAAGGAGGGCATGTGATGCCGTGGATATTGTATCAGACTGATGAATCACTGACCTCTACTTTTGAAACCAATAATACATTATATGTTAATTAACTGAATTTAAATTTTAAAAAAAGAGCTAAAAGAAAAAAAAATACAGGATTGGGATAACCTCCAGCTTTATTCCTCTTTCTCAAGACTGCTTTGGCTATACAGGGTCTTTTGTGGTTTCATCCAAATTTTAGGATTATTTGTTCTAGTTCTGAATTTGGCTATGTTTTTATAAGAGTCATATATCAAATGGAAATAAAAGTTGCAGAGAAGTTAACCGGATAGAGAACAAGGTTTGATAGGAAATGAGAAAGGTAAGAAGATTCAAAACACTTGTAAATGCATTTCTCAACTAATTTTTCCTAAGTGCCTATGAAGAGAGGTTTTCTGTATTCTAGGAAATAACTCTTTCTTTGATTTGTCCTTTTAAGCTTTTATCTATTTTTAGGCCACAAGAAAAAAATTATGGAAAATGTTACTTCAATAAATACCTCAAGAGGTTAACTTTTTCTTGAATTTTAACTAGTGCCTTTTAAATTTTTCTATTATCAAAGCCACGTGAGAGATCAAAAAGTCAATTAGAGATGTCTATAATCTCTGATGATAGGTTTTCTAGCAGATGCTGAGCTATATCTACATTTTGACAAACAAATATAGGAACTATTAGGTTTGTATTGATTTCTTTAGCATGAACCATAGTGTTGGGTACTCAGCAGATGTTCAATAAATACACATTTTTAAGTTCTCATTATCAGTGAATCAGTTAAGAGTCTTAACTGCCTTATCTTTGTAATATACTAGTATGATCTGGGGGAGTTTAGGGATGGGGGAACACTCTGAAGAAGAGGGTTTTTTTTGTTTGTTTTTTTAAAGATTTTATTTATTTATTTGAGAGAGAGAGAATGAGAGAGAGCACATGAGAGGGGGTAGGGTCAGAGGGAGAAGCAGACTCCCTGCCGAGCAGGGAGCCCGATGCGGGACTCGATCCAGGGACTCCAGGATCATGACCTGAGCCGAAGGCAGTCGCTTAACCAACTGAGCCACCCAGGCGCCCTGAAGAAGAGGTTTTATGCTGTAAACGTCATTAAGAACTCCAGAATGCTGATACTGTGCTAATATCTCCTCTCAATTTTTTTTTTTAAGATTTTACTTTTTTTATTTGAGAGAGAGCACACGCGCGCACGAGCAAAAAGCAGGCTTCCCACTGAACAGGGAGCCCGACACGGGTCTCAATCCCAGACCCTGGGATCATGAACTGAGCTGAAGGCAGATGCTAACCAACTGAGCCACGCAGGTGCCCTCTCCTCTCAATCTTAAATGAATAATTAACAGTCAGCACAGAAGTTAACAGTAACTATAAATACTTTAATTTTGGTTTTTAATAAGCAAACAGCAATATAATTTACATCTAAATTTCTAGAGGAACCCAAAAAACAAAGGTATGCTTACCTGTGAGGGTCTTTGGAACTTGGTATAATATATACACATTCCCTCTTGGTCAAAGTGCTTTCTATCCAGGATTTCTGGGACTGAAACAAAAAGTTTTAAAAGACAGTTTATAAATTAACTCACTGATAGTACAATGAAGTAATTTAATGATAAGTACATAAAAAGAAATAGTTCTATACTATTTAACTTTTTTCCAATTCACTATTTACCAAGAGTATAAAGACTTACTGAAGAAAACACACCTAAAATATAATAATCATTCAAGTCCACCGTGATTTAGATTACTAAATCAATATGCTGTGAAAATACTGTTGTTTCACATAATGAGAGGAGGAAAATCAAGTCTGAGATTCCCAATATGGGCCAAATACCTCGAGAGGGGCTGGTATGATCCTGGGAAGTGGATCATTTAAAAACCAATTAAAAGTGATTGTCAGATTTAACTAGCAAAATAAAACCTAGCTATATTTTATTTCTAAGTTAAATACATAAAACATAAGGGCATGGATGCTTAATGGTATACAGACGAAAAAGATACTAAGCAAATCCTAATCAAAAGAAAACTAGTATCAGGAAAAATAAACACTAAACATCAATAGGGATACAGTAGGTTATTACATGATTACAAATGTTTCATTCACAAGATTGCGATAACAACCTTAAATATGTATAACCAAAGAGTCTCAAAATACATAACACAAGAAATTAATAGAATAAGACAAATCTAGGATCACAGTGGAAGATTAACACATTTCCCTCAATTACAGTAAATCTGAAATAATTTTTAAAATTGAAAAGTTGTTTTTAAATTAATTTTTTATACCACTATTTAAGTTTCTGCCTAGGTCCTTAGACTCTTAGACTCCGTATCCTCATCCTGCTACTGGTGACTGATTAAAAAGGAAGAGGCATTATGTACTGGGACAGATGAAACTCTTATAACAGAGTAGATTAAAAACTGTGGAAATCCATCCTCTATATAATTTAGCAACATAATCAGGACAGTCCAAAAAGGAAGAGCCTATGTTCTAAAAGGAAACCTCTGAGAGAAGAGACATTCTAGACAATATTATGATGGGTGAAGTTTTGCAGGTTCCTCTCAAATCCTTCAGGTACCCTAATAATAAACCTTAGTCTATTCCCTCAGTGCTAATTCTGGTAAATTCTGCCAAAATTCTCTCTCCATTTCAAAATGTCCATTTCCTTAAATGCTGAGCAAGGAGCCTGATGCGGGGCTCGATCCCAGAACCCTAGGATCATGACCTGAGCCAAAGGCAGCCGCTTAACTGACTGAGCCGCCCTGCCCCTAAATAGTTCTTTAAATAGACTCACTTAGGTGGGAACAAATTACATCATGATCCCCTAGTTATAAAAATCACAGGATGACCTCTAGAACATAGCACCCTGAATCAGCAAAATATCCTACATTCTAAAGCTCACTTAGCATAATCCGTCCACCACCTTCTTATTCTAACTAAAATCCGGTATTCCTTAGAAAAATCTGCTTCCCCTACATGGGGGGGTGGGGGGTAGGGGCAGGAATCTCTCTAGTTTAACTGTACCAGAAATTCATCTTTGCTTCTAGAATACATCTGGCAAACCCAACCCTGATTCAACTTAATTGCCCAACTACTCCATAACTGCTTACTTAGTGTTAATGTAACTAGACAAAACAGAACAATGCTCCCTAGTTTCACTTTAAAACCCTGACCACAAACCTCAAATGCTCCTTAATGATGCCCAACAATTACACTATATATCCCTAGTCCATTTTCTCATTCTCCTATATGATTTCACACTACTTCCTTCTCTCCTCAAACCTCTAAACCTTCTTCCCCATTCTCACTCTCCACAGATGACCTCACTTCCCATTTAACTGAGCAAATTTAAGCAACAAGAACTTGTACAAGCTTCTATCATATATATCCACCAGTAAGTACCTGTACCCACATATTCTGCCTTCCTTCCTACGACTATATGTACTTCTATTTTAAGTCCAACCATTCCTCTTGTGCCCTAAATCCCATACACCTCACTAAAGGACATTGACCACCAATTCCTTCTTAATTTTTTTTTTGTTCTTTATTAACTCATTCCCATCAGCATGCAACATGTCATTATTGTCCTCATTTTAAAAAACAAAACAAACCTTTGCTTGACTCCACCTTCCCCTCAAGCTAACACTCCATGTTTCTGCCTCCATCTACAATACAGATCATTGGTAAAAGTTTTTCCCTTTTCTTTTCCTGCCATGCTTTCTAAAACTCACTCCAGTCAGGCTTTCAAGCCAACCACCCTCTTGAAATAAGTTCAAGTTTCAACAAGGGACACCTGGGTGGCTCAGTCGGTTAAACATCTGTCTTCGGCTCAGATCATGATCCCAGGGGGCTGGGACTGAATCCCACATAGGGCTCCCTGCTCAGTGGAGAGCCTGCTTCTCCGTCTCCCTCTGCTGCTCCCTCTGCTTGTGTGCACGCTCTCTATCTCTCTCAAACAAATAAAATCTTTAGGGGCGCTTGGGTGGCTCAGTCATTGTGTTCTGCCTTCAGCTCAGTCATGGTCCCAGGGTCCTGGGATTGAGCCCCGCGTTGGGCTCCCTGCTCCGCGGGAAGGCTGCTTCTCCCTCTCCCACTCCCCCTGCTTGTGTTCCCTCTCTTGGTGTGTCTCTCTCTGTCAAATAAATAAATAAAATCTTATAAATAAATAAATAAAAATAAAATATTTTAAAAAAGAAATAAATAAGTTTCAACAAGATCACTAATGACTTTCTCTAAATCCAAAGGTCAATTTTCAGGACTCATCTTCATTGAGTCCTTCATTCTAGCAGCATTTAACAAAGTTGTCATTCTCACCCTCTTTAAACATCTTCATCAGTTAGTTTGGCCTTTTCACCGGTCACTCCTTTTATCTCCCTTGCTAATTCCTCCCCTCTTCTCCCCAATCTTTTTTGTTTTGTTTTAAGATTTTTATTTATTTATTTGAGACAGCACGCGCGCACAAGCAGGGGGAGCTGAAGAAGGGTGCCCAATGCAGGGCTCAATCCCAGAACCCCGAGATCATGATCTGAGCTGAAGGCAGATGCTTAACCAACTGAGCCACCCAGACACCCCTCTTTCTCCCCAATCTTTGGACTTCTTTTTTCCAATTATATTCATTCAGCCTTTGGACTTTTTTTTTCCAATTATATTCGCTCTTTCAGTGCTCACACCCAGTTTATCACAATATACTGGATGACTCCCAAATTTATATTTCCACACTAGAACCCTCCCTAAACTCCATGCTCATATATCCAACTGCCAACTCAACAGGTTGATTTTGATGTCCAAAAGGCATCTTAAATTTAAGATGGCCTGAACCGAACTCACCTTTCATCCACTCATTTCTTATACAGTCTTCCCCATCTCAGTAAATGCCAACTCTATTCTTCCAGTTCTATTTTTTTTAAGGCAAAAATCTTCATCACCTCTTGCCTGGCTTATCAGAATCCACTCATGTTACCCCTGCCACCTTACAGTCTCTATTCATCAAAAGAGATAAAGTAGTATTCTTTCTTTGAATGAATATAAAGAGTTTATTCGGTGCATATTTGGGTATACAACAATTTGGAACACAGATTTTAACAATAATTATTAACGCACAAAATCTTACATGTCATGCAACTCTTTGCCAAGATTCCAACTTTCTTCCATGCAACAGATATTAAGATCTAAATGGAAACCTAGCTAAGTCTTAAACATAAAGTAATATTTTAAAAATATATCAGGGGTGCCTGGGTGGTGCAGTTGGTTAAGTGTCCAACTCTTGGTTTTAGCTCAGGTCCTGATCTCAGGGTTGTAAGATGGAGCCCCGCGTCGGGCTCTGCGCTTGGCGCAGTCTGCTTAGAACACTCTCCCTCTTCCTCTCCCCTCCCCCCACTCTCTCTCTAAAATAAGTAAAACCTTTAAAAATATGTCATTATGTCACTTCTCTACTCAAGACTCTCCAATGCCTTCACATTTTACTCAAGAGTTTTTATAAAAGCCAGTCCTTACAATAACCTTTAAGGTCCTAGTGCTCTGCGTCTCTGCATCCTGCCTCGTTACTTCGATTCTATCACCTCCTTCAAGTCCTTTAGTAAACGTCACCTTCCTAATGAAGCTTACACTATTTAAAAATGCAATTTCCACCACGACCCCTCACCCCCTTATGGAACTACAGAGTAATAGAACCACATCCCCAGGATCACAAGAGCACTGTCCTGAGAACCAAAAGATCTGGCCATACCAGTTAAACTGCTAGTATATATACTATTCCTATCCTAGACCCTTATCCCACTCCACAACCATACACTGATGTTAAGGCAGAGCAGCTGTAACTGAAAAGACAAGACATTTCATATGACTTCTGCTTATAACTTGAAAAAATATATCATTTGGTAGTGCTGCTCTGACATGTGACGATATGAGGCTGAACTTCTACCAAGACCAACTTAACCTACTGCTTGAAACTCATGAAATTTTCATTATGCTATTATTAAAAAAAACAGGATTCAGGAGTAGTACTGAAATTATACTGTGCTTTGTTATTTAAAGGTTGCATGTCTTAGACAAATTGGAAATGGTTTGTAAAAACAAGGCAGGTTAGTGATTGTACTTATGCTATATGCTTACTGCTTTTTCATTTATTAATTTAATTCAGATATAGACAATATAGGAAAAGTTTTGTCATTTATTAAAAAGTTAAACATAAACTTATGTATCACCCAGCAATTCTACTCTAAAGTATCTTCCCAAGAAAAATGAAAACATGTCCACACAAAGACTTGTATTTGAACGTCCATAGAAGAAATATTCGTAACAGCCAACAAAATCAAATAGCCACATAATAGTATACTACTTATAACAATAAGGGGGACAAGCTAAGGATAACATGCAACATTGCTACACCTCAAAAACATTAAGTAAAAAAAGTAAGGCAATAAGATTACATAATTGCATTTACATGAAACTTCTAGAAAAGACAAAACCATAGAAACAATAAATTTAGTAAATGCCTGGGGCTGAAAGTAAGAACAGTGATAAACCGCAAACAAATACAAGAGAACTTTGTGAAAGGACAGTAGTGTTCTAAAACTATATTGTGGTGGTTATAACTAAATAAATGTATTAAAAACCATCAAGGGACACCTGGGTGGCTCAGTTGGTTTAAGTGTCTACTGTGAGCTCAGGTCATAATCCCAGGGTCCTTGGATACAGCCCCTCCTCCCCCTCCCCCTCAGCAGGGAGTCTGCTTCTCCCTCTCCCTCTGCTCCTCTCCCCCGCCTTCCCCGGCGCCCTGCTCATGCTCTCTCAATAAATAAAATCCTTAAAAAAAAAAAAACAAAAAAACATCAAACTTGTATACTTACCAAGGGCAAATTTTAGAATATGTGCATTATACCACAATAAAGCTGTTTAAAAGGCAGGGGAGGGTTGTTAAGAAACATGTAAAACAGAAGAGGTCAAATGTATGTTTAATCAGAGTTCCAGAAGGAGAAAAGGGAAAGAATGGGCAAAGGCAATGTTTAAAGAGATGATAAGAATTTCCCAGATCAACGAAAAACACCTATCTGCAGATGCTGAGAACCCAACATGACGATAAAGAAAAAAACCTTAAAATACAGTTAATTTAGAATAAGTCAGAGGTAGAATATTCCAGAAGTGATCTTCTATTACAGATACAAGTTCATAAAACGCCTTGAGGCATATGTTTTCAAATGCAAACTCCCTGAAGACAGTGGTTGTTTTATTGTGTTTGGGTACTCTCTACACCCAACATGGGGATCCAACCCCAAGATCAAGAGTCATGTGCTTTTCCGGCTGAGCCAAGCCAGGCACCCCAGATAGTGGTTGTTTATAATCTGCTTTGTATAACAAATGAAGGTCAAAGGAGGACAAATGCGGCGGGGGGGGGGGGGGGGGGGGG